>NC_089169.1:73691-769502 GCF_009819655.1 Sylvia atricapilla
GTCGGGCTGGAAGGGAGAAGGGACAGGGCTGGGTGGGGGTGGCACGGCAGGCACGGCAGCCTCTGGGGATGATGTGTGGTGTCTGTCCCCAAACTGTCCCTAATGAAATACTAGGGTAGCACAGAAATCTTGAATAAAGGGACACCTCTGTCTCCCTGGAGTGAGGCAGGACATAGGGATACTGAGGACACTCCACGTTTGACCAGGTCACCTCCACCATCCTCTCAGCACGTGTCCCCATAGCCACATCCCCATGGCAATGATCCCATTCCGATGGCACCTATCCCCATGCCCCATCTGCATCGTATGTAGCCCTTGTCCCTGTCCCTGCATCCCTGTTCCTCTCTCCGTCCCCACTGCTGCCCCAGCCGCAAGGTTTCTTCTGCCACATCCTTGTCCCCAAACCTCTACCCCCCTGTTTCTGTCCCAACATCCCAGTTTCCCTGTCCCTGTTCCCCTGTTCCTGTCCCCACAGCCACTCCATAACTCTGGTCACACTGCGATCCATCCCCATTTACTGCCTCTGCTGGCCTTGGGGATCTCAGGGGACCCCACAGCCCCCCTGTGCCCCCTCCCCACTGGTCTCGCCCTCACCAGGGCCCATCCCCGGGGTGTCAGACCCGTGCCCAGGGAACTCACCCCACAGGAGCAGTGCCACCTTCCCCGCCATCCCCGTGTCCCCAGCCATGTGGACTGGCTGTCACTCGCTGCTGTGGCCACCGGTCCTCTGGGTGGCGGCTCTTCGGATGAAGAGGAAGGAAGAAAGGTCACAATTTGTCCCCATGTGTAGGTGGCCCTTGGTGGGGGCAGGGTGGAGGAAAGGAGGACACACAGTAGGGGACAGGCTGGGGACATGATGGGATAGTCTAGGGGCTCGGTGGGGGATGGTGTTCCCAGGGCTGGGGGGGCTCAGGGGATGTGGGGAACCAAGGATGGGTGTACAGGATAATGGGGGTCCAGGGATATTGGGGTCTCCATGCCTGGGGAGATTCAGGAATAATGATCCTTTGGGAACATGGTCTCCAGGGGCTTCAGGTGTTGGGATGTGGGTCCCAGGGTTGGAGGATCAGGGGGATAAAGGGGACCCTCGGGAAAAGGGGTTGTGGGGGAAGAAGCAGCCCAGGAGATGGGATGAAGGCAATGGTGTTCCTGGGCAATGGGAGTCCTGGGATGGGGGTCCCAGGGAGGAGAGGCCAAAGGAATGGGGGTCCCAGGGTTGGGTTCCCAGGGGAATGGGGCTCCCAGGGATGGGCAGTGGCTGGGTGGGCACAGGGGTCGCAGCTCCTTCCCTGGGTTCCTCAGATTTTGGGGTGACTCAGAGCCCAGCACAGCCCCCACAGTGTGCTCATGGCCAGGGGGGCAGCCCAGGGTTGAGGCTCTGGGTCTGTGCCCCACATACCCCGGGGCTTTTTCCTGTTCCCCCATTTCCTGGCTCAGCCATCCCTGGGAACACCTGAGCAGGTAATGGTGGGGGGATCCCAGGAAGGGGAAAAGGGGGTGCGGGGTGCAGGCAGTGGTTGGGGGCCTGTGGGGGATGAAAGATTTTCACTTTCTCTTTGCTGCAGCAGAAGGAAGAGCTCCTTCCTGCCTGGGGCTCCATTCCCCAGCTGCTCTTGCTGGCTCAGATTCTGCAGGTGATGAGTGAGAATGGAGAAGTCTGGACCCCTCCAGGAGCTGCTATTCGTAAACTCATGTGGTTCTCTTTTAAAGAGGCACAGTTCAAAAGCAAAGGTTTTCTTCATCTCTAGGAGCAGAGATCTTTTCTCTTTCTGAGGGCAGATCTTCGTCTTCATCTCATATTTCTCTCTCTCTGTTCAAGCTTCTCACAGGATCACAAGTACTTCAATATTTACTTAGTTGACCACAAATACCTTTGCTCAGATCTACAATTTGAAAACTCTCATCTCCCCATCCATGCCTTCCACCACTTCGACAGATATTCTAGTATATCACAGTCCATTGCCATAGCTTGCAAAAGAAGTTCAGCCTAAAACCAAGGAATCTTCTTGTTCCCTTGCCATCTAAGATTCAGCTCCTCCTTCACTGACTTTGATATCTTCATGTTGTCTCTCTTCATGGTTTCACTCTGTCCTTTTGTCTCACTTAAGAAAGGATTTAATGTTTTGCAAGTTTTACCTGTGCAAAGAAAGACTCTCACAGCTCTGCAGAGGCCGTGATGGTTCCTCCGGGCAGTGTCCAAGGAGGTAAATTCAGGCCGTGCCGGGGCTGGGCCAGGATCTCAGGGGCTCTGGCTGCATTCAATTTTCAGCTGCAGGGCCACTCTGCATGGCTGCAGAGCTGCCCCTGTTCTTGGCCACAAGATCTCTGCAGCTGCTGGCGCCTCTCCCTCCACAAGGGCTCTTGGTGCCGGCGGCTGGAACTGTTCCTAGTAAAGAATTCTTCCCGAGCCGCGCTGGGGCTTCCCCCTGTTATAAATGCCTATTATAAAGTTGGCTTTTTGCAAGATGTGTGCTATATGATTAATAACTTTGTTGTAAGAATATAAGTTTTTATTTTCTGCTGTTAGTAAAGAAAATTAGGCATAGTGGTAGTAGTGATAGAGTATGCTTAAACTGTCTGTTTGGCCAGGATAACATCCAATGAACATAAAGAAGACTCTGCTATTGATACACCAGCTATCAGCATCTCTCATCTGAAGAAAGCACGGACCAAGGCCCAATCTGAGAGCTGATAATGAAGGACACAGCCAAGAAACCGCAGCTCAAAAAGGGCAGACCCAAGGAGGGGCACGCAAACAGTCCCTGGAATATGGAAACTAGTTATGGAAAAATATGAATACTCAACAGATTGATATAACATAAAGGCTTATTTAAAGAAATCTTGTGAAATAGCAATTTGGGAATTGGCTAAATGCCGAGTCACCTGCCGGCCGTACTTTTGCTGTTTTTTCCTCATCTCCTAGTTGTCTTATCTTTTTATTAAAACCTATTTCTTAAAATCTACCAAAAAAGTGAATCTGGTTTTTCACACCCCCCGTTCCTGTGCCCTGCGAGGCCTCCCGGGGCCGCCATGGGGGCGGCTTGAGCGGCATCGTGTCAGCAGCCGCTGGAGGCTGATCCGGCCGGGACGGGGCATTCTCCCCTCCTGCCCTGCCCGGGAGCCGCCGGGCCCGGCCCTGCCAAGGCGACAGCAGCGGCCGGGCCCGGCCAGGGGACCTGGGGACCTCTGCCCAGGCGAGGACAGAAGGGAACTTGTCCTGCGGTTCTTCTCATTTGGACCTGTGTGGCCACAGAGGCGTACCTAGCTCTTGAACTGGTTCCACTGGTTGTCAATAGTCAAAGCTAATGACTGATTGGTTTTGCCAGAGGTTTTCTTCAATCAATGCAAAACCAGCACAGACATGTACTTTAAGGAGATGAGTCGTGCATGAAACCAAGCAAAAGAATTCCAGAACATGCAAAGTCGAAAGAATATTGAAATATACATAATGTTCTTGAATATGTGTTTAATGAATACAATGAAAAGGTACATTACAAGAATTGTTATAGATGACTGCGTGCCACATGCAGTTGCCAAGCACCTGGCACACTGCTGTCCCTTTATTACCTTATTTTTCCCTTATTAATATTTAAACATACTAAGGAGTGAGCTTTGCTTCTCACACAGTTTAATCAAAATGCTGAATTTGGGTACAATAAGAGGGAACGGGTCCTGTGCCTGCCCGGCAGTGAGTGGGGGATTGAGGATCCCTGTGGGGTGCAGTGAAGAGGAAGAAGAGAACTCTGAAGGGAATCGATGCCCCCCAATGCTGCATATTTCCCTCCATGTCACAGCACACTCTCAAAGGTGTCATGAGGTGTCACCTGCTGTCCCTTGTAGGGTCCCAGAAGCTCCACATTTGTCACTTGTGGATCCCGAGATGGGGCAAGGCCAGGAAACACCTGTGGGGGTCTCTGACAGTGACACTGCTTGTGGGGACCTGGGTGGGGGTGACACCCGTGGGTGACATTTCCCTGTCCTCCCCTGTACTCACCCCCTGCCCGCTCAGTGCTCACAACGTGGGGGTCCAGCACTGCCCCCTCCTCGGGGGGAATCCTGTAGGGATAAGGGGAGGTCTGAGGGGTGTCTGGGGTGGGAGAAAGAGAAGTCCTGGCTGGAGACCCCTACTCACCTGTCCAGGAGCTTCTTGGCGGCTGCATGGAAAAGAGGATCGGGGTGACCAGGGGGACTCCGGGACCCCATAACTTTCCTGGGACCTCAGCAGCTCTAACCGACCATCCACCCCAAATCCCGACAAGAGCCCTAACTCTACTAGACCCCTGATTCCCCTGGGACACACCAAGCATCCCTGAACCCCCCTAGAACTTCTGCTCCACTGCAGTGCCCTCAAAAAGCCCCCTGGTGTCCCCACCCTCTGAGCCCAAGAATCCCAAGCCCAGCAGGGAGGCCACCACCCAAACTCCCCCAGGTTGCAAGAAAGATCCCCACCCATTCCTGAATGGCCCTCCAAGAGCTCCCCAAAACCGCCAGGAGCTCCCAGAGACACCCCAATGTTTCTCAAAGCCCATCCAGAAATGGCCCTGGAGCCCAAGAAAGACCATCCAAATTCTCCCCAAAACCCCCAGACCCCCAGCCAAGATCACTGTGAGCTCAGTTTCCCCCAGCTCAGGGGCTCTGGGTGCTGCCCCAGCTCTGCCCCCACTCTGGAGACTTCCCCTCACTCCAGGACCACCATCCCTGTCCCCATTGTCACCCACCCCGGCGGTGCCAGCAGTGACAGCCCCCGATGACAGCCAGGAGTAGGACCAAGAACAGGAGGGTCCTGCCAACATTCACAGCCACTGCTGGGGACAGAGGGGGGCACATCAGGGTCACCCAGAACCCCAAGGGTCCTGAACATTCCAATAACCCCGTGTGAGCCCACCTGTGACCCAGGGTGAGCCAGAGGTCACCTCCAGTGCCAGTTCAGGGCTGAGTGCCCGGAACACGCGGTGCCCGTCCTGTCCCAGCTGGTTGGTGGCCACACACTGGTAGGTGCCTGCATGTCCCACACTGACGTCCCCAAGCTGCAGGACAGGACCCTGGGCCACCTCCTGGCCATTGTGCAGCCAGGTGAAGGTGACAGGGGCTGAGCCCACCTGCACTGAGCAGCGCAGGTTCACGGGGTCACCTGCATGCACCTGATGTGACGGGAGACCGGGGGTGATGGTGGCATTGGCCACGGGCACTGTGGGGACACAGACAGGGGTGGCACCTGGTGAGGTGAGATGGGGGTGCCGTGGGTGGGGTCACTCCCAGCCCAAGGGTCCCACTCACCCAGGACGGTGACATTCATGGGTATACTCTCAGCCACGCTGTCCCCATCGCTGACTCGGCACTGGTACTGGACCCTGTCCTTGTCCCCAACATGTTGCAGCTCCAGGCGGGGGCCAGTGCCCAGCAGTTCCCCCGAGTCCCCCCGGTGCCAGGTGAAAGTCAGGGGACCTGTCCCCATGGCCACTGCACAGCTCAGCACCAGGTAGTCCCCCAGTCCCACCTGTCCCCCAGGGGGCTGCGCTGACAGGGACACCCCCGAGAGTGGGACCCCTGTTGGAGAGAGGACACCAGAGGACAGTCAGGGAACTGGGGAGGTGGAGGGAACAGAGATGGGCAGGAGGACACCGATGAGGAAGAAAGACCACAGAGTTGAGTGGGGCTTGGATAGGAACCCCAAGGAATGATGAGGAGTTTAAGGAGACAACACGTAAAGAGGGATGAGGGGGACACCACGGAGTTTGTGGGGACACAGGAAAGGCATGGTGGGACGTGGGGACCAAGCTGGGAGATCAGAGAGGGGTGTGAAGAGGCATGAAGTGGTGAAGGCACTCAGTGAGGGATGGAAGACATGGAGGGGGACCCGAACAGTGATGGGGAGACGTTGAAGAAGTTAATGTGGAAGATGGGGGTACCCATGTAGCACTTGGGGACCCGAGGAGGCTGTGGGGGCTCCCCGTGCCAATCCCCGCACTCACTGCGCACTGTGATGTGGAGCTGGGCACTGCTCTTCTGCACAGTCCCCCCCTTGGAGCGCACCTGGCAGCTGTAATTCCCCGAGTGGCAGACCCCCACAGCGGGCACCAGGAGCTGTGGGGACACCTGCGGGCCCCCCACCAACTGCCCATCCCGGTAGAAGAGGTGCAGGAGGGGGCCTGGGGGCCGCAGGGGGCTCGGGGTGCTGAGGCAGCTGAGAGTCAGGGAGGATCCCTCGGTGGGCTTGTGCGGACCCTCCAGCACCAGCACCGGAGAGAGCTCTGGGAAGAAGAGGGGAGGAGGATTTGTGACCCAGAGTCCCTGGGGAGCAGCTGTGTGGGAGTCAGGGTGGTGACTGTGAGGTGCTCACCGTGCACTGTCACTGTCACTGGCATCGACTGCACCCATAGTGGCAGCTCGGAGTCCACCCTGCCCCGGCAGTGATAACGGCCGCTGTGGTTCAGTTGCAGAGGGGACAGGGACAGCTCGGTCCCACGGAGGGACATCCTCACCTCCTCCTCCACATGGTAGAATCGCAAGCCGGTGATCCACATGTCCGGCCGGCAGCGGCAGCGCAGTTTCACTGTGTCCCCCTCCAGCAGCGGCCATGCTGGAACCTGCAGCACCAAGGGATCTGCAGGACACAGGGGTCCTGTCACATTGTTCAGGCCTGGGGGATCCCGATGGAGCCCCCCATTGGGTCACGCCCAGTGCACCAGGGGTCCTTAATTCCACAAACATGGAATGCACAAGGATGCTCTGGAATGTCCCCATGTGCAGGGGATGGGCTCTGGTCAAACCAGGAGGTGACCCATGGAGTGCAGCACATCCAGAGCTCTCGGGGTCCCTGCAGGTGCAAGGTTGAGGACACTCAAACCCCCCTCACCATTTAAGACTCTCACGGGGGGGCTGAGCCCACTGCCAGGCCTGTCACACGTGTAGATTCCACGCTCAGTGACAAGTAAGTTGTTGGGTCCTTCCTGTCCCCAGCACCGCCCATCCTTGTACCAGGTGGTGTCACCGGCGGTCCCCGAGCCCTGGCAGGTCAGTGTCACCCGGTCCCACAGCACCACCGGCATCCAGGGGGGGCTCCACCAGGAGCTGGGTGGTCAGGGTGCCTGCAGGTGACAGGGGGCACCAGCCTGCCAGGGCCACTGCGGGGCTGGGGAGAGTGGGGTGGGGACCTGGCTTGCCCCGAGGACTCATCAGTGAGACCGAGGGTCTGGACTGGAAGGGAGAAGGGACAGGGCTGGGTGGGGGTGGCCTCATAGGGACATGGACATGAGCTATCCATGAACTGTCCTTGTGTAGCATGGACTCCTTGGGGACAGGGACACCACAGCCAACCCATGCTGTCACAGATAAGCCCCACCAGCCCCAAGGCCTCTGTCCCCATGGCCCATCTGCATGGTGCTTGTCCCCTTGTCTCTATCCCTGCATCCTTGTGCCCCTGTCCCTGTCACTACTGCTGCCCCAGACCCACATAATTAATCTCCCCACATTCTCTGTCCCTCCAGTCCTGTCCCCACTCTCCTGAACCCAAAGCCATCCCACAACCCTAGTCACCTCATGCACTGGCTCTGCTGGCCTTGGAGACCGCAGGGGACCCCACAGACCTCCTGTGCCCCTTCCCCACCGGTCTCCACCTCACAAGGGCCCATCCCCGGGGTGTCAGGCCCATGCCCAGGGCACTCACCCCACAGGAGCAGTGTCACCTTCCTGGCCATCCCCGTGTCCCCGGCCATCCAGGCTGCCTGTCACTCATTGTCTGGGTGGCTGTCCCCTGGGGGTCGGCTCTTTAGCCAGGGTGAAAGGAAGCGAGGTCAGGTCTCATCCTCATTCGTAGATGGCATCTGGTGGGGGCAGGGTAGCCACAAGCTGGGGACAGTCTGGCAGGGTGGGGACAAAGCTGGGTGGCACACAATGGGACATGGGGTTTTCTGGAGTGAGGGACTCAGGGGGTTTGCAGAGCCAGGGATGGGTGTCCAGGGGAATTGAGGGATCACAGGTCTGGGGGGACTCAGGGCTGGGAGTCCCAGAAGAACCTGCCTCCAGGGATTTGGGATCATGGGATGGGGGTCCTAGGGATGAGGGTGCCAAGGGAATGGGAGATTATGTGGGAGGGTCGTGGGAGGAACAAATCCATGGGTGAAGGGGGATTGTAGAGGATGGAATTTGGGAGAGATTGTTCCTTGGGAATGGAGGTCTTGAGTCATGGAGATTCTGGAGAATGGCAGTCCTGAGATGGGAGTCCCAGGGAGGGAGAACAAAAAGAATGCGGGTTTGTTGCTTGTGTTCCCAGAGAAATGGGGGTCCCAGGGATGGGCGGTGGCTGAGTGGGCCCATGTGTCACAGCTCCTTACTACAGTTCCTCAGATCTTTGGGGTGGCAAGGAGCCAGGCAGACCCCACAGAAGGTGCTCATGATCTGGGGATCATCACCACAGGCAGATTCCAAGGGGCTGTGGTTCTGTGTCCCCAGGGGCTTTTTCCTCTCTTCATTTCCATTTCCTTCCTTTTTCTCTCAGTTTTACACCATTCAGTGCATGGCTTGGTGATGCTTGATGATCCTGGTACAGTTGTTGAGTGGGGAACAAGTTGGAGGGACTCTGGGGAAGGGGGAAAAGGCATTCCAAGGCTGCAAGAAGAGGTATGGGGCCTGTGGGGGATAGGAGTGTCCAGTTTTGCCCCCTGCACACTTTCTCTACACTACAGCTGAAGGAAGATGCCGTTTGTGTGGGAAGGACAAGTTCTGTTCTAGGGCCATACAGGAGGGTCATGTCCTGTTCAGGGGTTCCCTGTACTGGGAATGACACATCCTGGGGAGTCCTGTCCCAGGGGTGACACATCCTGGCCAGGGGGATCCTGTCCTGCAGGACAGCAGATGTGGGTGGGTCTAGACTTATCCATTCTCACTCGTCTCCTGCAGGATCTGAGCCAGCAAGAGCAGCTGGGGAATGGAGCCCCAGGCAGGAAGGAGCTCCCCAACTCCTCCTCCTTGAAGCCAGTGGCCATCCAAGCGTGGGGCCCAGCCATGGCCCAGCCCCAGGGCACAGGGATGGGCATTGGCCAGCCCTGCTCTGGCCAGCCCCAGGGGGCAGCCAGGACCTGAGGGTCCCCCCTGCTTTCCCCTTGGCTTGGATTCTGGCAGCTTCAGAGCTGCTGCAAAGGTGAGAATTCTGTGGGGGAAAAAGGCGTGGCTGTGGTTTGCTGAGCCCTGCAAGAAGCACAAAAGCCAATGGGAGCCCAAGCAGTGGCTCTGTGAGGGCCTTTGATGGTTTTCAGAGCAGGGCTGGCTGGAAACGGCCCCTGCAGGGGCAGCTGTGAGGGAACCAGTCCGGAAATGCAGCAATTGATCTTTTTGTACCTCTCAGCAAGGGGCTGAGAGAGCCCCAGAAGTTCTGCAAATCCCACACCCATCTGCTCAACAACCTCACTGGGAGCCATCTCCTTGAACAAAACCTGCAGCACTTTGCAACATCCTAAAAAGAATGTTTGGGTTCTGGATGTGGACACCAGCAGAGAGAGAAGCCTGGAAATATTGAGCAGGGGCTCTACCCGTGGATCTGGGGAACAGGGGTGTCCCAGCAGGAGCAGAGAGTGCCCAGGCTGGGGAATTCAGGGCAGGGTGGAGTGCATCGACCAGGGAGATCACATGGCCCCACTGGGGACAGGGGGAATGATCAGGGGCCCCCAGGACAGAGGTGCCCAGGATGTGTTATCTCTGGGACAGGAATCTCCAAGGATATGCTCCACTAGAAAAAGGACCCCCTGGGACAAGACCGTGGGACAAGACCCCGGTGTCACCACAGCAGAGGAGCCCTTTTCCCTCAGGGCAGGACCCCCGGGATGTGTCCCCCAGGACAGAACCCACATCCTCAGCTCAGCATAAAAGACCTCTTCCTTCTGCTGCAGGAAAGAGAAAGTGAAAATCTTTCATCCCCCACAGGCCCCCAACCACTGCCTGCACCCCCCCTCCCCTTTTCCCGTTCCTGGGATCCCCCCACCATTACCTGCTCAGGTGTTCCCGGGGATGGCTGAGCCAGGAAATGGGGGGAATGGGAAAAAGCCTTGGGGTGTGTGGGGCATAGACCCAGAGCCTCAACCCTGGGGTGCCCCCTGGCCATGAGCACACTGTGGGGGCTGTGCTGGGCTCTGAGTCACCCCAAAATCCGAGGCACCCAGCGAAGGAGCTGTGACCCCTGTGCCCACCCAGCCACTACCATCGCCTGGGAGCCCCAGTCCTCTGGGAGCCCAACCCTGGGACCCCCATTCCCTTGGTCTCTCCTCCCTGGGACCCCCATCCCAGGACTCCCATTGCCCAGTACCACCATTGCCTTGATCCTGTTCACTGGGCTGCTTCTCCTCAACAACCCCTTTTCCTGAAGGTCCCCTTTTTTCTACCTGAGCCTTCAAATCTGTGACCCACATCCCATGACCCCAAATCAATGGGGGCTCTTTTTCCACAGGACCCCCATCCCTGAATATCCCCAGAAATGGAGAACTCAGTTCCTCTGCACTCACATTCTCCTGGACACCCATCCTTGGCTCCACACCAGCCCTGAGCCCCCCACTCCTGGGAACACCATCCCCCACTGAGCCCCCAGACTATCCCATAATGTCCCCAGCGTGTCCCCTACTGTGTCTCCACCCATCCCCTACCCTGCCCCCACCAAGGGCCACCTACACATGGGGGGGGAAGGTGTGAACTTTCTTCCTTCCTCTTCATCCGAAGAGCTGCCACCCAGGGGACCGGTGGCCACAGCAGCGAGTGACAGCCAGTCCACATGGCTGGGGACACGGGGATGGAAGGTGACACTGCTTCTGTGGGGTGGGTGCCTTTGGCACAGGTCTGACACCCCGGGGATGGGCCCTGGTGAGGGCGAGACCGGTGGGGAGGGGGCACAGGGGGGCTGCGGGGTTCCCCTGAGGTCCCCAAGGCAGGGAGAGGGGAACAGAAATGCAGGGACAAGGGACAAGGGCCATGTACCATGCGGATGGGGCATGGGGACTAGTGCCATTGGAAAGGGATTACAGGCAGGGGGCTATGGGGATGTGGCCATAGGCAGAGGTGCTTTGAGGCTGGTGGAGGTGATCTGTGCAAGCATGGGGGCTCTGCAGTGTCCCCATGTTCTGCCTCAGCCCAGGGAGACTGAGGTGTCATTGTCATGAATACCTCTGTGCTACACCAGTGTTCTGTTGGGGAGAGTTTGGGGACAGACACCACACCTCATCCCCCAGGGGCTGCTGTCCCTGCAGGGCCACCCCCACCCAGCCCTGTCCCTTCTCTCTTCGTCAGCCCTGCACTGGCCCTGGCAGGCTGGTGTCCCCTGTCACCCACAGGTGCCCAGATCACCCAACTCCTGGTGGAGCCCCCTTTGTTACTGGCAGTGCTGTGGGACCAGGTGACACTGACCTGCCAGGGCTTGGAGACTGCCCGTGCCACCACCTGGTACAAGGATGGGCAGCGTTGGGGTCAGAACAGACGCTCCCACTTCACTGTCACTGAGAGTAGCACGTACACATGTGACAGACCCAGCAGTGCGCTCAGCATGCCCACTGTGGGGGATGTGAAATGTTCAAAATGACCCCTGATAGATCTGGCTGGATTCCACTCCATCGATGGCCTCACACCCCTCGTGTTGGCAAGAGCCTGTGCCCTGCACACAGGGACATCCCAGTGCATCCCAGTGTAATGGGACCCCCACGGTTCCACCTGTGCCATGGGGTTGCTCCTGGTGTCCCTGAGATCCCCTTGCAGTGGAAACTCCACTCAGATATCTCCAGTTACTTGGGCATCCATTTTGGACCAGTCTCGTGCCCGCCCCTCAGTGCAACGGGACCCTCCTGTCCCACAGACCAGCTGGTGCTGCAGGTGCCATCAAGGACGCTGCTGGAGGGGGACACAGTGACACTGCGCTGCCGGGACAGGTGGGACATGTCGGTCAGCAGGGTGAGATTTTACAAGGACAAAAAGGATCCCGGTGGGTTCCTCAGGAGGAACGAGCTGTCCCTGTCCCCACTGCAGCAGCACCACAGCGGCCGCTACCACTGCGAGCGCTTGGTGGGCATTTGGCAGTCATCGTCAGCACCAGTGACAGTGACAATGCATGGTGAGCACCCCCCTGGCTAGAACTCAAATATCCTGACACCCCCAAAGCCACTTCCTAGAAGAATCAGTCACAGTCCTCTCCTCCCCTCTCCTTTCCAGAGCTCTGGTGCTGGAGGGTCCCTCCGAGCTCACTGAGGGGTCCCCCCTCAATCTCAGCTGCCTCAGCACCCCCAGCCCCCTGCGGCCTCAAACCCACCTCCAGCACTTCTTCTACCGGGACAGGTGGTTATTGGGGTACGCGCAGGTGTCCCTACAGCTCCTGGTGCCCGCCGTGGGGGTCTCCCACTCAGGGAATTACACCTGCCAGGTGCGCTCCGAGGATGGGGCTGCACAGAAGAGCAGCACCCGGCTCCGTGTCATGGTGCACAGTGAGTGTGGGGATGGGCACGGGGAGCCCCCACAGCCCTCCCCAGGTCTCTGCCTGGGGACCCTAATTACTCCCCAGACCCCCTATCCCTGTTCCGGGTCCTCCATCCTTTCTCAGGTCCCTTGCCAGGTCCTGCACCCTGCCCTGGGTACCCAGATCTTTCCCCTTACATTTTTGCATGTCCCCTCATCACTGGCTGGTTTCCCTCCCTTTCCCCCCATCCCTCACTGCATCCCTCAGCCATCCCTGGGTCAACCCCACCACTTTCTGATCTCACCCCATGATCTCTAGGTCTCCCAATCCCCTCCCCGGTGTCCCCCTACCCCCTCCCCAGGTGTTCCCTCCCTGAACCCCCCCATCATTCCTTTCCAAGCTCCCCCTCAGCTCTCTGCCTCCTCCTCCTCACTGGGGTCCCCCTGCCTTTCGACAACCCTCCCCATATCCCTCACTGTCCTACACTGTTCCCCCTTTCGCAGGAGTCCCGCTCTCGGGGGTGTCTGTTTCAGCACAGCCCCTTGGGGGAAAAGTGGCACTGGGGGACCACCTGGTGCTGAACTGCACAGTGGCTGTGGGGACAGGTTCTCTGTCCTTCACCTGGCACCGGGGGGGCTCAGGGGCACCGCTGGGCACCGGCCCACACCTGGAGCTGCACAACATTGGGGAAAATGACAGTGGCCAATACCAGTGCCAGGTCAGCGATGGGGACAGCGTGGCCAAGAGTGACCCCCTGAATGTCACGGTCCTGGGTGAGTAGGACCCTCGGGCTGGGGGTTACCTCACTCACGGCATCCCCAATCCCACCTTGCAAGGTGCCAGCCCTGTCTTTTTCCCTGCAGTGCCCGTGGCCAATGTCACCATCACCCCTGGTCCCCTGTCACACCAGGTGCACACAGGTGACCCCGTGACCCTACACTGCTCAGTGCAGGTGGGCTCAGCCCCTGCTGGTGGGCACCAGCACCCTGTCATCTGGCTGCACAATGGTCAGGAGGTGGCCCAGGATCCCATCCTGGAGCTTGGGGACGTCGATGTGGGACATTCAGGCACCTACCAGTGTAATGCCACCAACCAGCTGGGACAGGACGGGCACCGCATGTTCCGGGTACTCAGCCCTGAGCTGGCCCTGGAGGTGATCCCTAGCTCACCCTGGGTAACAGGTGAGGTCACACAGGGTTACCTGGGGGGTGCAGGAACCTTTCACATTCTGGGTAACCCTGATGTGTTGTCCCCCTCTGTCCCCAGCAGTGGCTGCAGGCGTCGGTGGGTCCCTCCTGTTCTTGGTCCTGCTTGTGGCTGTCATCGTGAGCTGGCACTGGTGGCACCGCCGGGGTGGGTGACAATGGGAATTAATGAGGGTCCCAGGGATTGTCGTGAAACCCCCCCCGCAGAGTAGGAGGGCCATAGGGTGACACCAACCACTCCTGACTTGGGTGAAGCTGAACCCCAGGAGGCCTTAGCTGGGGGTCCTGGGGGATTTGGGGAGGTCCTGGAGGGTTGTGAAGGGATGTTGGGGGTTCACTCAGGAGTTTGGGGGCTCTGGGGCCTCAGGGGGTTCAAGACATTGTTCAAGGATTTTTGGGATCTTCAAGGATGCTCGAGGGTCCTGGGGGCAGTCAGGGGTCTCGATTGTGTTCAGGGGCCCTGAGGACCCCAGAGTCACCTTTCCCCACTTCCCTTTGCAGCCTGCAGGAAGCAGCAGGAAAGGTGAGTCGCGGTCTCTAGGTCTGACCCCCATTTTACTCTCACGCCAAATCCCCCCAGCCCCCACAGACACCCCCTTGTCCCTGCA
Organism: Sylvia atricapilla; assembly: GCF_009819655.1. Lineage (NCBI taxonomy): Eukaryota > Metazoa > Chordata > Aves > Passeriformes > Sylviidae > Sylvia > Sylvia atricapilla. The sequence goes on from NC_089169.1 coordinate 87,926, forward strand.
GGGTCCCCCAGATCCCCCGGCCCCCCCAGAGGAGGGGGAGGTGCTGTACACCCATGTCGTGGGCACTGAGAGGGCAGGGGGTGAGTACAGGGGGGACACAGGGACACGTCACACACCAGTGTCACCCCCTACCCATGTCCCCACAACCGGTGTCTCTCGCAGGGCCCCTCCGTGCCACATCCCCCCAGGTGACCTACGCGGAGCTGGCAGGACCCCACAGGCGACAGCAGGACCCCATTGACCTCTATGGGAATGTGCTGTGACACTCTGGACGCTGGGGGCACTGGGGGAACTGGAGATCTTTGCCCAAGGCCACCCCCCATGTTTCCCCCCCCCCCCCCCCCCAGCTTTTGTGGGTGGCCACTTTGCCCAGGGGGTGCCCATAAGGGGGAGTCACATGTGGAGCTGTCCAGAGCTCTACATTCCAGTGCTCCCAGTACTCCCAGTAGCCTCAGGGGCTCCCCATTCCCTCCCCCAGTGCCAGGGGGCACAGGATTCTTGTCCCTCCCATTGCACCCAAGATGCAAAGTTTTGATTAAAAAGGGGAGAAATGGTTTCATTTGTTCAGCTGTGCCATATGAGCTCAGACACAGGAGGGTCCCAGTCAGGTTGTTAAGCAGATTGGTGTGGGATTTGCAGAGATATGGGAACAGGAATAACTGTTCCTTACTTTACTAGAATATATACAATAAGACAAACAAACAACAACACCGGCAGCAAACACCAACAAAGGCACAAACCCAGCCCCAGCCGTCTCTGGGCTGCAGGCCCTTCCCCTGAGGTGCAGTTCGGGGCACAGCCAGCAGGGGCGCTGGTGGCTCCCGGAAAGGCGGGGCGGGTGCGATGATTTCTCCACGGCTGCAGGGGGCGCTGTGGCGCCTGCTCGGCTCTCTCTGTCTCTCTCTCGGTGGTTAATCGAGACTCAGCCTGCGGGAGAGAGAGAGAAGCTTCCTTCCCTCACTGACGGGGCTGGGGGACAGCCGGGAACAGTGCCACTCCGGACGGCAAAATGGGCTGCAGCAGGAACCCTCAGATTGGCAGCTGCAGTGGCGGGGAGAGGCACACCCCGGGGTGGCAAAGAGGGTGTAGCCAAAACTTTGAAGTGGTAGCAGGAGCTCTGGGGCTTGGGTGGGACACAACGTGTTGGGTTCAAGTGTAGCAAAAAGCCCGAAGCAGTGTCAGAAAACAGCAGAATTGAGCAGCCACAGCTGGGCTCCCGCAAACAGCTGCCGCGTGCAGCCAGCAGACACACCCTCTGGAAATGGTGAGGGGCTCTGGGTGCTGGGTTCTCCCCTGAGGCACCTGAGAATGTGGGGAAGGTCCTTTCCAGTGAGATTGGGTATTGAAAAGGTCCCAGTTCAAGGGCTGCTCTCATGAACAAAGCCTCACTTATGGTAGAAGAAGCAGTGAAGGGTGGAACTCTGTGGTGACACCAATTGTGGTGACACCCAGAGCAAGAGCAGCACTGTCCCACCTCCGGTGCCAGGAGCAAGAGAGAGAGAGGAGCCGAGCCCAGCCCCTCACCCCCCAGCCAAAATCTCATGGTATGTCTGCACTTTGCAAGAGAAATTGCTCTTGCACCCTGATCTACAACCGCCTGGAATTTCCACAGATTCTGTGGAGTCTTACCCATATAACAGCTTCCCAAGGTGCTTGTGGGCCTCCGCATGCTTGGGGTATCGTTTTTAGAATGCTTTTCTAGTACAAAACCAGGATTCTCTTCTTCTATCTCTGAAATTGCCTCTATCTCAAAAGAAATAGAGACCTCCTTGTTCTTTCCCTGGAGCCAGGGACATATTCTATTCAAAACTCTCAAATCTCATGTATATATATCAATACACACAACCCTCTGGCTAGAACTTGCACTCCCCCAAGCAGCATTAAGATATTACAAAAACAGTCCATTTCCCTCATAATTTACATCTAGACAAGTCCGGTCAGAAATGTCCACTTCCTCCATCCCATCTTCCAATAGTCTTTCTCAGTTCTTTCACTGACTTTGTTTCAATGCTGTCTCTCTACATTTCAAATCGCTCTGTCTTCCATGGAGGAGGGAAAAGGGTTCAAGTCTTTGCCCAGAGTTTTTTCTCTCCAGTGGACTCCCGGACCTTCAAGGCCACAGGTGATGGTGGGGGGAGGAATGGAGAAAGAGAGAGCGCATGCTCAGGAACGCTGGTGGGCAAAACCTCTTCCACCCTGGTCAGATCTAAAGTGACTCAAACTCGAATCAGCTCCCTGGAGCTCCGGAGAAAAGTTCTTAAAAGTCTCTCCTCCTTCGGACCAGTGTCTCTGGCAACCAAAGGCCCAGAGCATGGCCACCATGGTCCTGGCTCAGGGCCAGACTGCTGGTCTGCAGTCCTTCTCCTCCTCTCCCCATCGGAGGAACCGGGAGGGGACAGAGGGGATATGGCCAGCCTCACCCACTGTTCCCTAGCAGGCCTGGCCCAAGGGGGAGTGGCACAACCCTGACCCAAAAGTGATGTTACCTTCTCATCGGCCGGAAAAGGAAAAGGGATCAGTCACTTGGGAACTTATAATTTAAGACTGTGTTTCCAGAGAGACGTAGAAACACTCCCATTCGTCAGCCAAGTTGTCAATCACAATCCATGCTAGAACTTCCTTAGGAAAAAACTTTTCACATTCACGCTAAACCACCACAGAAGTGTAGGTAAATTGTTGTGTTTTTGTCAAGATGCACCTCTTGCCCCTTACCTGAGCGGGGAGGGTTCATGTGGTTCCCATTTTTCTGGAGGGTAGCTCACAGTTTCTTGGGAATCAGGCACACACAGTAAGGGAAGCTCTGGGCCTCTCTGCAGGGGTCAAGATGGAGAAACTAAAGCAAGAAGGGTTTTTCAGTGAGAAGTCCCTTCTCTCTGATCTCTATTGGGGTTGTATAAGGATGTTTAAAACTTGATGCATCCATTTCTCCTCTCACTCACACCACGGCCAGTACACTTGGTTGGACTGAATCTTTCTTTCAGTCCACATTATTACACGATACTGCATAACCTTATGTCTTGGTTTGGAAAGACAGGTGTCTGCTAGGGAGAGCAGGGCCTCCCTCAGAATGGAGAATGCAAACACCCTCCCGCTGAATCATTATAATTTTGAAAACTTAAGGGGCTTTCAGGCAAAGATATGGGGATTGGGATAACAGTTCTTTACTAGTATGTATAACAATACAAACAAATAACAACTACCACAGCATCAAAAATAAACAGACCCCCAGCCCTGAGTCCCCCCAGACATGGGGACCCCCATTCCCATGGCACCCCATCCTGAGTGACTCCCCCTGCTCAGGACCCCCCATTTCCATGCACACCCATCCCTGGCTCCCCAAACACTCTGAGGCCTCCACTCCTGAGAACCCCCATGACCCACCATGTGCCACCCAGCCTTGTCCCCAGCCTGTCCTCACCCTGCCCACAGCCTGTCCCCAGCTTGTGGCCACCCTGCCCCCAACAAGTGCCACAGCCACGGTGGGGACAAGGCCTGACCTCACTTCCTTCCCCATTCTTCAGAAGAGCTGACAGCCAGGGGACAGCCACCCCTGACAGCGAGTGACAGCCAGCCTGAATGGCCGAGGTCATGGGGATGGCTCGGAAGGTGACACTGCTCCTGTGGGGTGAGGGCCCCGGGAACAGGTCTGACACCCCGGGGATGGGCCCTGGTGAGGTAGAGACTGGTGGGAAGAGGGCACAGGGGTGCTGTGGGGTCCCCTGAGGTCCCCAAGGCCAGTAGAGCCAGTGCATGAGGTGATCAAGGTTGTGGGGTGGCTGTGGGCACAGAACAGTGGGGACAGGACGGGAGGGACAGGGAATGTGAGGAGAGGAGTCATGGGGCTGGTGCAGCTGTGAGGACAGGGACAGGGTGACAGAGATGCAGGGACAGGGACAAGGGGACAAGCACCATACAGATGGGCCATGGGGACAGATGCCTTGGGACTGGTGGGGGTGACCTCTGCCAGCACAGGGTCTCCATGCCTGGGGTGTCCACAATGTCCCCATGTCCTGCTTGAGCATGGTGTGCCTACAGTTCCCCAATCTCCAAGACATCTGTGGCACTCCAGTGTCCGCCTGGTGACAGTTCAAGGACAGTCCCCACACCCCGTGCCCCCAGACCTCTCTCCCTGCTGTGCCACCCCCACCCAGCCCTGTCCCTTCTCTCTTCCAGCCCAGCCCCTTGGCCTCGCTGGTGAGTCCTCAGGGGATGCCATGTCCCCACCCCTCTGTCCCCAGCCCCGTGGTGGCCCTGGCAGGCTGGTGTCCCCTGTCAACCACAGGTGCCCAGACCACCCAGATTCTGGTGGAGCCCCCCTGGATGCCAGCGGTGTCGTGGGACCGGGTGACACTGACCTGCCAGGGCTCGGGGACCACCGGTGACACCACCTGGTACGCGAATGAGAAGAGCTGGTGGCCGGAGACACCCGACAAAATCACTGTCAGTCAGAGTGCCACCTACAGGTGTTACAGACCTGGCAGTGGGCTCAGCCCCCCAGTGAAAGTCTCAAATGGTGGGGGGGGTTTTGGGTGTCCCCAACCTGGCACCTGCAGTAACCCTGGGGGCTCTGGTGGGTTCGGCTCCATGGGTCACCTCCTGATGTCACCAGAGCCCATCCCATGCACACGGGGACATCCCAGAGCATCCCAGTACAGGAGGACCCTGTTTGTGGAATTGGGGACCCTTGGTGCTCTGGGTGTGACTCAGCGGAGGGTCCCCTAAAAAACCAAGACCCCCTGGTGTGACAGGACCCCCCGTGTCCCGCAGACCCTCTGGTGCTGCAGGTGCCGGCATTGGCCACTGCTGGAAGGGGACACAGTGACACTGCGCTGCTGGGTCTGGCGGAACGTGTCGGTCACGGGGGTGCAATTTTACCATGGGGTAGGTGAGGAGGTGAGGATGTCCGTCCCTGGGACCGAGCTGTCCCTGTCCCCTCTTCAGCTGAACCACAGCAGCAGGTACCGCTGCTGGGGTGAGGTGTACCCCAGGGTACAAGACGTGTGTCAGGAGTCAGCTCCAATGACAGTGACAGTGCACGGTGAGCCTCACTCAGACAGCCTCCCTGGATCCCCTGGTTGGGGACACTCAGCGCCATCTGGGAACCCCCAGCCCTGTCTGCAGACCCCCATTACAGCCCAGATCCCCAATCCTTCCTGCGGGTCCCTCATCCATTTTGGGGTCCCTCACCAGGAGAGAGCCTGATGGGCACCCCCATCTTTCCTGTATACTTTTTCTATGTCCCCCCATCAATGCTCGAGACCCCCTCCTTAATCCCCCATCCCTCACTGGGGCACTTCACCCATCCCTGGGTCAACCCCACCCCTCTCTGATCTCCCCCCATGGTCCCTGGGTCCCACCATCCCCTCCCTGGGTCCCCACACCCTCCCTGGTGTCTCCCCCATATCCTTCTGCAGCTGTCGCCTCCCTGAATCCCCCATTCTTCCCTCGGGTTCCTTTCCAGGCCCCACCCCACAGCTCTCCACCCCACTTCTTCACTGGAGTACTGCTGCCTCCCGCCACGCCCCCCCTGTGTCCCTCATTGTGCCCTGATGTCCCCTCCCACAGTGGTCCCACTCTCAGGTGTGTCTCTGTCAGCGCAGCCCCCCAGGGGACAGGTGGCACTGAGGGACCGCCTGGTGCTGAGATGCGTGGTGGCCACAGGGACAGGTCCCCTGTCCTTCATCTGGCACCGAGGGGGCTCGGGGGCACTGTTGAGCACTAGCCCCTGCCTGGAACTGCAGCATGTTGGGGACAATGACAGTGGCCACTATCACTGCCGGGCCAGTGACGGGGCCAGCGTGGCTGAGGGTGTCCCACTGAATGTCACTGTCCTGGGTGAGGGGGATCCTCGGGATGGAAGCGACCCCAATGGCACCATCCCCATCCTACCTCGCCAGGAACAAGCCCTGTCTTTGTCCCCACAGTGCCCATGGCGAATGTCACCATCATTCCCGGTCCCCTGTCACACCAGGTGCATGCGGGTGACCCCGTGACCCTGCACTGCTCTGTGCAGGTGGGCTCAGCCATTGTCAACTTCACCTGGCTGCACAATGGCCGGGAGGTGGCCCAGGGTCCTGTCCTGGAGCTTGGGGACGTCGATGTGGGACATGCGGGCACCTACCAGTGCATGGCCACCAACCAGCTGGGACAGGACTGGCACCGCGTGTTCTGGGAAGTCAGCCCTGAGCTGGCCCTGGAGGAGACCCCTGGCTCACTCTGGGTCACAGGTGGGCTCACACGGGGTCCCCAGGGTGTTCACAACCCTCAACATTCAGGGTAACTCAGATGTGTCTCCCTCTGGCCCCAGCAGTGGCTGTGAATGTTGGCAGGACCCTCCTGTTCCTGGTCCTACTCCTGGCTGTCATCGGGGGCTGTCACTGCTGGCACCGCCGGGGTGGGTGACAATGAGGAGGAATTGGGGGTCCTGGAGTGAGGGGAATCCCCGAGAGTGGGAGCAGAGCTGGGGCAGCACCCAGGGCCCCTGAGCTGGGGGAAACTGAGCTCATCGTGACCTCGGCTGGGGGTCTGGGGAATTTGGGGAGAATTTGGAGGGTGTTGGTTGGGCTAAAGAGGCATCCCTGGCTGGGCTTTGAGGATCATTGGGTTGGCTCTGGGAGCTCTTGGAGGATTTGGGGAGCTCTTGGAGGGACATTCAGGAATGTTGGGGGATCTTTGCAGGGTCCTGGGGGAGTCTGAGACGTGGCCTTCTCTGCTGTGCTTGTGGTTCCGGGAGCTCAGTGGGTTGGGGACAAAGGGGCCTGGGGAGCCCTGGAATGGTGCAGAAGTTTGGGGGGGTTCAAGGGTTCTTGAAGTGTCCAGGGGGGAATCAGTGGCCTGGTGGGTTTCAGGGCTCCAGTGGGGATTTGGGGGTCCTGTGGCTGGTTGCTGCTGCCAAGGTCCCAGGAAATTTGAGGGCTCCCAGGGACCCCATGGTCACCCCCTCCATTTTTCCTTGCAGCCAGCAGGAAGCCCTAGGACAGGTGAGTGCGGAGCTCTGGCCAGGACTCCCTTTTCCCTCACCCCAGACACCACTCAGACCCCCCCGTTGTCCCCACAGGACACCCCCAGAGGAGGGGACAGTGCTGGACCCCCATGTCATGGGCACTGAGCGGGCAGGGGGTGAGTACAGGGGGGGACAGGGACACATCACCCACCTACCCAGGTCCCCAAAATCAATGCCACTCTCAGGGCCCCCACCGGTGTTCCCTGACCCACCTCCGGATCCACAAGTGACCAACACAGAGCGGCCAAGACATTATGAGGGACAGAGGGACCCCAGTGACACATTCGAGAGTGTGCTGTGACACTGGGGGACACTGGCAGCACTTGGAGGCATCAATTCCCCTCAGGGGTTCCTTTTTGCCTTTCACAGCACCCCACAGGGCTCCTCAATTCCCCTCGCAGTGTCAGGGGGGCACACAACCCCTACCTCTCTTATTGCATCCAAAATGAAGCTTTCTGATTAAATTGGGAAAAATGTTTGGGTTTTCTTTCATTTTGTGGAGTTCTCTCTGTTCATCTCGTGAAGAAAGGAGGTCCAGGTCAGGTAGTTGGGCAGATGGGTGTGAGATTTGCAGAACTTCTGGGGCTCTCTCAGCCCCTTGCTGAGAGGGACAAAATGATCAATTGCTGCATTTCCGGACTGGTTCCCTCACAGCTGCCCCTGCAGGGGCCGTTTCCAGCCAGCCCTGCTCTGAAAACCATCAAAGGCCCTCACAGAGCCACTGCTTGGGCTCCCACTGGCTTTTGTGCTTCTTGCAGGGCTCAGCAAACCACAGCCACGCCTTTTTCCCCCACAGAATTCTCACCTTTGCAGCAGCTCTGAAGCTGCCAGGATCAAAGCCAAGGGGACAGGGGGGACCCTCAGGTCCTGGCTGCCCCCTGGGGCTGGCCAGAGCAGGGCTGGCCAATGCCCATCCCTGTGCCCTGGGGCTGGGCCATGGCTGGGCCCCACACTTGGATGGCCACTGGCTTCAAGGAGGAGGAGTTGGGGAGCTCCTTCCTGCCTGGGGCTCCATTCCCCAGCTGCTCTTGCTGGCTCAGATCCTGCAGGTGATGAGTGAGAATGGAGAAGTCTGGACCCCTCCTGGAGCTGCCATTCCCCAGGACAGGACCCCCTTGGCCAGCATGTGTCGCCCCCAGGACAGGATTCTTGGATGTGCCCCCCAGGACAGAACCTGCTCCCCGTGTGACACTCGGCACAAATGGCCTCTTCCTTCTGCTCTGGGAGAGAGAGAAAGTGAAAGTGTTGGGTGACACAGCCGGACACCCCCAGCCCCCACAGACCACCACCTCCCTGCAGACCCCTCTCCCCTGATTCCCCCACCCTGGGGTTCCCCCAGCCCTTTCCCTGCTCAGGTGCTCCCCAGGATCATCAAGGCACGAACGGGGAATTGTGAAATTGAGGGATAAAAGGAACAACATGGAAATGAAAAGAGGAAAATATCACTGGGGGGACATAGATCCAGTATCCCTCAGAATCCCCTTGGGGCGCATTCCTGAAACCAGGAGCATACCATTGAAACCAGTGCTGGGCCCTGGGTCGCCTCAAAATCTGAAGAACACCCCTTGAAAGAGCTGTGACTCATGGGTCCATCCAGCCACTGCCCATCCCTGGCACCACCATTCCCCTGGGAACTTAAATGTAAGACCCTCATTTCTTATGTTCCCCCTCCCTGGGACCCCCGTCCCAGTCCTCTCATTCTTTAAGATCTCCATAGCCCAGGAACCCCATTCAGAAGATCCCCCTCATGCAAATTCCATCCCCTACAACCCTTGTTCCCTCAGGACACTGATTGTCCCAGGACCCTCATTCCCATGGGCCCAGCCCATTCTCCCCGCAGCCCATCTATGGCACATTCATCCCATGATCAAATCCTTGGAGCCCGCATTCCCCTGGACACTGATCCCTGGCTACCAAAACCCTGTGAGCCTTCAGGTACTGAGAACCTAGAACCTCATGTCCCCCTATGTGCTACCCAGCCTTGTCCTCAAACTGTCCCCACCGTGTCCAAAGCCTGTCCCCAGCTTATCGCCACCCTGCCCCCACCAGGGTCCAGCTAGACATGAGGACAAGGTGTGACCTCGTGTCCTGGTTTGGAATAAATTAGGGAAGAACCTCCAAAAGGAGTCCCCTAAACCAAACCTCCACCACCCCTTCCCCCTCCAGCCCTGGGTTCGGGAAGGAAAAATACCTTGGAGGAAAAGTGGAAAAACCGGTTTATTGACAAAAATACACTCCCCAACACCGAATAGTGGGAAATGGGTTACTGTGATGAGGAGGGTGCTGTGATGACGCGTCTCTGGCAGGCCCAGGACTTCTCCAACTTCTCAGGTCAGGTCAGGTCCGGAGCCGGTTCAAACCTGGGGCGGGGGGGGAGGGGGAAAGAAGGAAGGAGGGGAAAAAAAACCAAACAGAAAGAGCGAGGGGCGGGGGGGGGGGGGGGGGGGGGAAACAGCGACAGGGGCAGCCGGAGAGCAAAGCAAAGCAAAGCGAAGCGAAGAAGGCAAAAGCAGCCCAGCTAGCAAAAGCAAGAGCCGAAACAGCAAAGAAAAAAAAAAAAAGAACTGCAGGCACCCGCCCAAGAGGGAGGGGCCAGCTGCGAGACATAACAATGTATCCAAGATATGGGATGGATATATGGGATAAGAGGCAGCTCAACCCAGAACACCTCGCTTCCTTCCTCTTCGTCGGAAGAGCCACCACCCAGGGCACCGGTGGCCACAGCAGCGAGTGACATCCAGTCCACATGGCAGGGGACATGGGGATGGCCGGGAAGGTGGCACTGCTCCTGTGGGGTGACTGCCCTGGGCAAGGGTCTGACACCCTGGGGATGGGCCCTGGTGAGGGAGAGACCGGTGGGGAGGGAGCACAGGGGGGCTGTGGGGTCCCCTGAGGTCCCCAAGGCCATGAGGGACAGGGCATGGGCATGGACCCAAGTGTGACCAGAGTCATGGGGTGGCTGTGGGGACAAGGAACAGGCAAAGTGGGATGTGAGGACAAGGATGTGACAAATGGAACCTTGGGGCTGGAGCATCAGTGGGGACAGGGACAGAGGAACAGGGATGCAGGGGCAGGGACAGGGACAAGGGCCACGTACCAGGCAGATGGTCTATGGGGACAGATGCCATTGGAATGGGATCACGGGCACAGGGCCATGGGGATGTGGCTGTGGAGACAGGAGCTGTGAGGATGGTGGTGGAGACCTGTAGGAGAATGGGGTGTCCACAGTGTCCCCATGTCCTGCCTCAGCTGAGAGGTGATCGAGGTGTCCCTGTCCTCAAGACCTCTGTGTTATAGCAGTGTTCCATTGGGGACAGTCTGAGGACAGACATCACACCTCATCCCCGTGGTGCTGCTCTCCCTGCAGGGCCACCCCCACCCAGACCTGTCCCTTCTCCCTTCCAGCCCAGACCCTTGGCTTTGTTGGTGAGTCCTCAGGGGATACCATGTCTGCACCCCTGTGTCCCCAGCCCTGCACTGGCCCTGGCAGTCTGGTGTCCCCTGTCACCTGCAGGTGCCCAGACCACCCAGCTCCTGGTGGAGCCCCCCTGGAGGCCAGCGATGCTGTGGGACCAGGTGACACTGACCTGCCCGGGCTCGGGGACCACTTTTGCCACCACCTGGTACAAGGATGGGCAGCACTGGGGGCAGAACAGACGCGAATGCTTCACTGTCACCAGGAGGGGCAACTACACATGTGACAGACTTGGCAGTGAGCTCAGCCCACCCGTGACAGTCTTCAATGGTGAGGGGAGTTTGGGTGGTCTCAGTGTGGCAGCTGTGGAACCCCAAGGCTTCTGGGTGTGCTCGGCTCAATGGGTCACTCCATGGTGTGACCAGAGGTTGTCCCCTGCACACGGGGACATCCCAGAGCATCCCAGTGTGGGGGGGACCCTGTTTGTGGATGTGGGGACCCGAGGTGGACGTCTGGGTGTGATCCAATGGGGGAGTCTTCGTGAAAACCAGAAAACTGGGTGAACTCTTGCGTATCACAGAGGTGGCAGGAGTCAATGCCAGTGCCAGTGCACGGTGAGCACCCCACACATCTCACACCTCAGCACCCCCACAGCCCCTTCCCAAAGACTCGGGGTCACAGTTCCCCTCCCCTCTCCTTCCCAGAGCTCTTCACTGGTGCCGGTGCTAGAGGGTGCCCCCGAGCTCACTGAGGGGTCCCCCTTCAATCTCACCTGCCTCAGCACCCCCAGCCCCCTGTGGCCCCAAACCCGCCTCCTGCACCTCTTCTACCGCGATGGGCAGTTGGTGGGGGGCCCGCAGGTGTCCCCACAGCTCCTGGTGCCCGCTGTGGGGCTCTCCCACTCGGGGAATTACAGCTGCCAGTTGCGCTCTGAGGGGGGACCATGTAGAAGAGCAGCGCCTGGCTCCACGTCACGGTGCACAGTGAGTGTGGGGATGGGCATGGGGAGCCCCCACAGCCTCCACAGTCCCCTGCTGTGCTTTGGAACCCCAATTACTGCCTGGGCCCCCTATCACTGTCTCAGGTCTCCTATCTTTTCGTGGGTCCCTTGCTGTGTCCCCCAGCCCTACATGCGTACCCCAATCTTTCCCATAAATTTTTTCCACATCCCTTCCACACTGCTCGGTTCCCTCTCCTTGTCCCCCCATCCCTCAGTGGGTTTCTTCATCCATTCCTGGTTCAACCCCACCCCTCTCTGATCTCCCCTCATGGTCCCCAGGTCCCACCATACTCTCCCTGTGGTGGTCCCTCAGCCCACTCTCTGTACCCCCTTCATTCATTGGGTTTTTTCCAAGCTCCGCATTAGCTCTGGGCCCCCTTTTCCTCACTGGGGTCCTCCTGACCCTCAAAAACGCCACCCGTGTCCCTCACTAAGCCCTGGTTCAACCCCCTCCCACAAGGCTCCTGCTCTCAGGGGTGTCTGTGTGGGCGCAGCCCCCCAGGGGACAGGTGGCACGGGGGGACCGCCTGGTTCTGAACTGCACACTGGCTGTGGGGACAGGTCTCCTGTCCTTCACCTGGCACCAGGGAGACTCACGGGCACCACTGGGCACCGGCCCCCACCTGGAGTTGGTCCACGCTGGGGACAATGACAGCGGCCACTACCAGTGCCAGGCCAGCAGTGGGGACAGTGTGGCTGAGAGTGTCCCCACGAATGTCACCGTCCTGGGTGAGAGAAGAACAATTTCTTGCAAACAGGAACAAGAGAACAAAACCAACAGCAACAGCAACAAGATTTAGCATGCAAAGGATCAAAAAAAGAACGATTTCCAGAGAAAACCGTCAAAGAGGAACAAACCCCAGATACTTCCCCCAACACATTTCCTCCACCACAGGAACCTGGCAGGGCTCTGGACCTTCATTGCTGTGATGGCCAAAGTGGCCTTCAGGAGGCTCTGGATTCTCTTTTCCCCTGTCTCAAACAGTTCCTCTGCTGTGTTCTGCACACAAGTTGTGTGGGCAAAGGCCCTGTGGGTGTTCCTGAGCCTTTCCCTTCTCCAGGGCACTCGGCATCAGGCCATGGCACAGGGTGGGGTGTCAGAGACAGGAAAAGTTTAATGTCTTGAGACATTTTGGAACACCAGTGTGTGGCAAGGGTGGGTCAGGCCTTGCTTTTGGTGAGACAGGGCTCCATCTGTCAATCAGTCTGCCAGCCATGGAACACTGGGGACAGTGTGACAGTCTGCCAAACCCAGTTCCTGAGTGGCCAGGTGACCAGAAGTCCCTCAAGGGGGAAGGCCCATGGTGGGCCAAGAGCTTCAAAGGCAGAGCACGAGGTGGCCCTGTGTGTGACCCTGTCTTCTCTTGGAGTGTCTGTCCCATCCATGCTGGAACCCAGGAGTTAGCAACTGTCTTGGTTTAAAAGACAAGTATCTGCCAAAAGAAAGCAGGAACCTTCCTAAAACGGAAAAAAGACCCATGCCCAAAATTTTCATAATTTCAAAAATTAATGGGTTTCCAGGAAAAAATGCAGAACAGTATATAACAGCTCTTAACCAGAAAATTTCTATACAACAACAGAACGATCAACACAAACCCAGAACTTCCTCACCCACTCAGGGCTGGTTTTTTCTCTTTGGTGCAATTATGACCACGTCCGCCAGGGGGCGCTTCAGGGAGCACTCCCGGCCAGCAGGGGGCGCTGCAGGGAGCACTCCCGGCCAGCAGGGGGCGCCCCGGGGCAGCTCCAACCCCTCAGGGGTGATGGCGGCCTGGGCCGGGAGGGAGGAGGGGAAATGGCTCCTTTGGCAAACTCACGGCCACCAATCGGTCCCGGCACTGCCACCGGCAGCGGGCAGAAGCGGCCAAGGCAGCAGGTTGGATCGTAGTGCCGAGTGGCAGCGGAGCAGTGTCCCGGGGACAGGCACAGGCCCTGCACAACACACATGACCGCTCTCCCCAGTTCAGAATGGAGGACCCCCTTGGCCAGCATGTGTCCCTCCCAGGACAGGACCCCCCGGGATGTCCCCCTAAGCGGCTGCCTCCATTGTGACACTTGGCACAAATGGCCTCTTCCTTCCGCTGTACGAGAGAGAAAGTGCTGGGGGGGCACAGCTGGATACCCCGATCCCCCACAGCCTCCCAGCCGTCCCTGCAGACCCCTCACCCCTGATTGCCCCACCTTGGGGTTCCCACCACCTCGTTCCCTGCTCAGGTGCTCTCCAGGGTTTTGAAGGGAAGAACTGGGGGTTGTGCCGTTGTGAAATCGAGGGTGTAATGATTTGTGTGCACACTACAATTATTTACTCTTTTTTCTGCTGTAAGATAGGCTTAGGAGAAGAGCAAAGTGGGCTGAAAACTTTAAAGGGTATATAGACAGATTAATTACCAAAACTACAAGAGAGAAAAAACAATAAGAATTAGAATAAAACCCTCAAAACATTTCCACTCCCCCATAACTTTCCCTTATTACGGACAAAGTATAGAGACAAAACTTGGAATTCTTCATCGCTTTACTACCGATAAAGTAGTCTTTCATCAGATTCTTCTAGAAAGAAGTCTCTTTTGGTCTGTCATGGAAACTTCCCCACAAGAAAGAACAGTTCTCTTGTGGCTTTTTAGTTCTCACAAAAGCAGCTGCTGGGGAATCTGCATTTGTGAAGTCCCTCCCATATCACACAGCCTTCCCACAGCTGCATAATGGGCCACGTCAACTCAAGGGGTATTATTTTAAAGAAGAACACCCCGTCAGCACCTGGGGACCTCTGCCCAGCCAGGGAGAGAAGGGAACTTGTCCCCGGATTCTTCTCATTTGGACCTGTGTGGCCACAGAGGCGTACCTAGCTCTTGAATTGGTTCCACAAGTTGTCAATATTCAAAGCTAATCACTGATTGGTTTTGCCACAGCTTTTTTTCAATCAATGCAAAACCAGCACAGGCATGTACTTGAAGAAAACATGGCATGGGTCAAACCAAGCAAAAGATTTTCTGGTAGAAGTAAACTCAAAAGAATGTTTGAATATGTATAATCTTCTTGAATATGTATTTAAACAATACAATGAAAATGTACATAAGAAGGCTTGTTACAGATAACCGTGTTCTCTGGCAGTAGGCAAGCGCTCAGCACACTGTTTGCTGTCTCTTTTATTCCTTATTAAACATGTACAAATATTAAGGAGTGAGCCTTGTTTCTCACACAGTTTAATCAAAATGCTGAAGTTCGGGCACAATAAGAAGGAAAGGGTCTTGTGCCTGCTGGGCACTGGGTGAGGGAATGAGGAGCCCTGTGGGATGCAGTGAAGAGGAAGAAGGGACCACTGAGGGAAATCGATGGCCCCCAATGCTGCCAGTGTGCCCCAGCGTCCCAACATATTCTCGAAAGTGTCATGGGAGTCCTGCTGTCCCTCCTGGGGTCTCGGCAGTGCCACTTTGTTCATTTTAGATCCTGAGGTGGGGCAGGGCTGGGGGACACCCGTGGGGCCCTGAGAGTGACACCAGTTGTGAGGACATGGGTGGTGTGACACTTGTGGGTGATGTGTCCCTGTCCCCCCTGCCCACTCGGTGCCCATGACATGGGGGTCCAGCACTGCCCCCTCCTCTGAGGGGGTCCTGTGGGGCAAGGGGGGGTCTGAGAAGTGTCTGGGGAGGGGGAGAGTCCCAGCTGGACCCCCCTACTCACCTGTCCTGGGGCTTCCTGCCAGCTGCAAGGAAAAGCGGAGGGGATGACTGTGGGGACCTTGAGACCCCTGAACCGTTTTCGGAACTCAGCAGCTCCAACCACCCATGGGACCCCCAGATCCCTACTGGAACTGTGATTCCCACCAGAACCCTGATTCCCCCTGGCCACCACAAGCACCCCTGAACCCTCCCAGAACTTCTGCACCACCACAATGCCCTCAACCCCTCCCAACGTCCCCACTCAAGTCCCCAGAACCCCACGCCCAGCAGGGAGGGGCACCCCCCCAAACTTCCCCAGGACCCCAGAAAGCTCCCCTCACATCCCTGCATGACCCTCCAAGAGCTCCCCAAATCTTCCAGGAGTTCCCTGTGCCACCCCAATGTTTCTCAAAGCCCAACCAGGGATGGACCTGGAGCCCAACCAAGACCCTCCAAATTCCTCCCAAATTCCCGAGACCCCCAGCCAAGGTTACTGTGGGCTCAGTTTCCCCCAGCTCAGGGGCCCTGGGTGCTGCCCCAGCTCTGCCTCCACTCTGGGGGCTTCCTCTAACTCCAGGACCACCATCCTTGTCCCCACTGTCACCCACCCCGGCGGTGCCAGCAGTGACAGCCCCCAATGACAGCCAGGAGCAGGACCAGGAACAGGAGGGTCCTGCCGACATTCACAGCCCCTGCAGGGGACAGAGGGGGACACATCTGAGTCACCCTGAATCCTGGGGGTCCTGAACACAACGGTGAGCCCGTGTGACCCTACCTGTGACCCAGGGTGAGCCAGGGGTCACCTCCAGGGCCAGCTCAGCGCTGAGTGCCCGGAACACACGGTGCCCGTCCTGTCCCAGCTGGTTGGTGGCCACGCACTGGTAGGTGCCTGAATGTCCCTCATCGACGTCCCCAAGCTCCAGGACAGGACCCTGGGCCATCTCCGGTCCATTGTGCAGCCAGGTGAAGGTGACAGGGGCTGAGCCCACCTGCACTGAGCAGCGCAGGGTCACGGGGTCACCTGTGTGCACCTGGTGTGACAGGGGACCGGGCGTGATGGTGGCACTGGACACGGGCACTGTGGGGATAAAGATAGAGCTGAGAATGGGGGAAGGGGCCCCGGAGTGGGGTTGGGCTACAGGGAAGGGATGGGGAATATATGGGAGGGTGTGGGTGAAGGACACCCCAAACCAGAGAGTTCTGCTCTTACAGGACTGTGTCCTGTGGTGGTGGTGGCCATTGCTTAAAGTGGGGTACCATGGCTGGGCTGAGGGTGGCATGGCTTGGATGGGGGATACTGTGCAGGACAGTGACATTCAGTGTGGGAGTCTTGGCCATGCTGTGCCCATCGGTGACCCAGCACCGGTACTGGCCTCTGTCATTGTCCCCCAACGTGGTGCAGGTTGAGGTGGGGGAAAGTGCCCAGCAGTGTCCCCAAGTTCCCCTGGTGGCAGGTGAAGTGCAGGGGACCTGTCTTGTGGCCACTGCGCAGCTCAGCACCAGATGGTCCCCCAGTGCCACCTGTCCCCCAGTGGGGTGCACCCACAGGGACAGCCCTAAAAGAGGGACAACTGCAGGTGGGGAGGGACACCAGGGGACAGTGAGGGACTGGTTGGGGGAATGGGGAGAGGCAGGGGGACCCCAATGAGGAAGAGGTGGTGTAGAGCTGATGGGGTGGCCTGGAAAGGAACCCAAGGCAACGATGAGGGTTCAGGGAGGGAACATATGGGGACCCAGCAACAGGGACGGGTGGTTCTGGGCAGTAATTGGGTATCCAGGCAGGGCTGGGGACCTCAAGGAGGCTGTGGGGGCTCCCCGTGCCCATCCCCACACTCACTGTGCACCGTGACGTGGAGCTGGGCGCTGCTCTTCTGCACGGACCCCTCCTTGGATTGCACCTGGCCGCTGTAATTCCCCGAGTGGGAGACCCCCACGGCGGGCTCCAGGAGCTGTGGGGACACCTGCGGGCCCCTCACCGACTGTCCATCCCAGTAGAAGTGGTGCAGGAGGCGGGTTTGGGGCTGCAGGGGGCTGGGGGTGCTGAGGCAGCTGAGATTGAAGGGAGACCCCTCGGTGAGCTCGGGGGAACCCTCCAGCACCAGCACCGTGAAGAGCTCTGGGAAGGAGAGAGGAGGGGGATTTGTGACCCTGAGTCCCTGTGGAGCGGCTGTGGGGAGGTCAGGGTGGAGGCTGTGGGGTGCTCACCATGCACTGTCACTGCACGGGCATCGACTGCACCCACGGTGACAGCTCAGAGTCAACCCGCCCACTGCACTGGTAGTGGCCACTGTGGTGCAGCTGCAGTGGGGACAGGGACAGCTTGGTCCCATAGAGAAATGTCATCTTTGTCCCCATGGTAGAATCGCACCGAAGTGACCGGCATGTCCCATGTGCACTGGCAGCACAGTGTCACCGTGTCCCCCTCCAGCAGCGGCCGCGCTGGCACCTGCAGCACCAACGGGTCTGTGGGAACGAGGGTCCTGTCACACTGAGAAGGTAACATTTTCATGGGGACGACCCCATTCGGTCAGACCCAGAGCACCAGGGGTCCCCAGTTCCACAAACATGGTTCCCTCACACTGGGATGCTCTGGGATGTCCCCGTGTGCAGGGGACAGGCTCTGGTCACACCAGGGGGTGACCCATGGAGCAGAGCCCACACAGAGCCCTCGGAGTCCAGCAGGTGCCAGGCTCAGGACACCAAAACCCCCCTCACCATCTGAGACTCTCACGGGGGGGCTGCACCCAGTGCCAGGTCTGTCACATGTGTAGGTGCCACTCTCAGTGACAAGGAAGTGGTCCTGTCTCTCCTGCCCCAAGGGCTGCCCATCCTTGTACCAGGTGGTGGCACCGGCAGTCCCTGAGCCCTGGCAGGTCAGTGTCACCCTGTCCCACAGCACTGCCGGCCTCCAGGAGGGCTCCACCAGGAGCTGGGTGGTCTGGGCACCTGTGGGTGACAGGGGACATCAGCCTGCCAGGGCCAGTGTGGGGCTGGGGACAGAGGGGTGGGGACATGGCATCCACCGAGGACTCACCAGCGAGGCCGAGGGTCTGGGCTGGAAAGGAGAATGAACAGGGCTGGTGGTTGGGCAATGGCAAAGGGGCACAGGGTGTGGAGCGGTCCTTGAACTGTTCCCGGAGAGACGCTGGAGTGGCACAGATGTCTCGGGGATGGAGGCACGGTGGCCACCCCATGCTCAGGCAGGACATGAGGACATTCTGGACACCCCAGGCATGGGAACTCCGTGCTGGCACAGGTCACCCCCACCAGCCCCATGGCTTCTATCTGCATGGTGCTTGTCCCGTTGTCCCTGTCCCTCCATCTCTCTCCCTCTGTCCATGTCCTCTCAGCCACCCCACAACCCAGGTCACCTCATGCACTGACTCCTGGCCTTGGGGACCTCAGGGGACCCCACAGCCCCCCTGTGCCCCCTCCTCACCGGTCTCTCCCTCACCAGGGCCCATCCCCGGGGTGTCAGACCCGTGCCCAGGGCACTCACTCCACAGGAGCAGTGTCACCTTCCCGGCCATCCCCGTGTCCCCAGCCATGTGGACTGGCTGTCCACTTCCTGTCAGGGGTGATTGTCCCCTGGGTGTGAGCTCTTCAGACAGAGCGGAAGGAAGCAGGGTCAGGCCTCGCCCCACATGGTGGTGGATTTTGTTGGGGGCAGGGTGGCCACAAGCTGGGGACAGGCTGTGGGCAGGGTGGGGACAGGCTGGGGACAAGGCTGGGTGGCACACAGTGGGACATGGGGTTCTCAGGACTGGGGGACTCAGGGGGTTTGGGGAGCCAGGGATGGGTGTCCACGGCAATGGGGGGTCCCAGTGGTTGGGTCCATGGGAAATGAGGGTCCTGAGGAGGGGGAGTCACTTGGGATGGGGGTGCCATGGGACTGGGGGTTCCAGAGCTGGGGGATTTGGGGATGGGACTCCCAGGGGAATGTGGGCTGCAGGGATTTGGGGTCATGGGATGCGTGTGCCAGGGATGGGCTGTGGGGTGTTCTGGGTGAATCAAGGTCCTGGGGGAAGGAGGATTTCAGGGGATGGAATGAATGGGAGAGGGTTCCTTGGAAATAGGGTCCTGGGCCATGTGAATACTGGGATGGTGGTCAGAAGGAGAGGGGGCATAAAGAATGGGGGTGCCATGCTTGGGGTCCCAGGGGAATGGGGGTCCAAGGGGTGGGCATAGGCTGGGTGTGCCCATGGGTCACATCTCCTTCTCTGTGTGCCAGGACTCGGGTGCCACCACCAGGTACAAGGATGGGCATCACTGGAGGCAAGAAGGACCCAATCACTTCACTCTCACTGAGAGTGGTGCCGACACGTGTGACAGACCTGCCACTGGGCACAGCCCCCCGTGAGAGTCTTAAATGTTGAGGGGGGTTTGGGTGTCCCCATCCTGGCACCTGCCTGATCCCAAGGGCTCTGGGTGGGCTCCGCTCCATGGGTCACCCCCTGGTGTGACCAGAGCCCTTTCCCTGCACCCAGGGACATCCCAGAGCATCCCAGTGCAGGGGGACCCTGTTTGTGGAACCTGGGACCCCTGGTGCGCTGTGTGTGACCCAGTGTGGGGGTGCCAGGACATCCCAGGCCACAGCACAGCAATGTTTCCATGGACATGTGAGGGCTGGGAGGGGGCTGGAGCAATGGCAGCAACACCTGATGAGAGGGGACAGGGACCAGGAATGGGACTGGGAAAGGTATTGTGCCCTGATTCCCTCAGCCCTAAGGTCCGGCCCTGTGGACCTCTGGGGGAAATCTGGGCTAGAACAAAGATAAAAGACAAAAGGTGCTCTTATTGCTCGTAGGAAACGGTCCCACAGGTTTAATGTAGAACTCACATGACAAAATCCAGGAGGAAAAAGAGGGCAGGACCCCTCATCCGAGGAGTTTTAAGCCCTAAAGAGGAGGGGAGGGAAGGGGGTCTGTTGACCAGTGGGCGCAGTCCCAGGAGGAGGGGTGATACACGGCGTATCAAGTGATGGAGAGGTGCAAAGATACATGGGAAGGTATAATCAAAGAACACCCAGTGCAAAACAAACTAACTTTTTTGTGCAACACAACAGTACTGGAGATACGGAACAGGGTCCAAGAACGGCACCAGGTATGGGAATATGGGAACGGGACAGGGAATATGGAAACAGTGACTGAAGAGAGAATATGAGATGCTCAGAATGTTGCAGGGAAACTCATTCAGGGCTGTGAGCTCTGCAGCTGGGCCTCCCCTGGGCTGCTGCAGCCCAGGGTCCAAAGGCTGGAGCTGCAGCCCTGCTCCTGTCTCAAGAGCAGGAGGCTCCTGCAGGCTCATGTCCCCTCCATGTCCCCAGCATGATGGAGGGCTCTGAGGCACAGCAGGTGCTGGCAGGAGGGGCTGCTCTGGCCAGCGGGGGCCTGTGAGAAATGCCCAAAGCCTTGTGCTCTGTGCAGCTGCCAAGGACAGCAGCAGGGATGGAGGGTTTGTGTGCCACAGGCAGCCCGAGCTGTGGAGCCCTGAGGGCCCTGTGTGAGAGGTGGCCCTTGGGGATGGCACTGGGAATGGGACTGGGAATACAGGACAGGGACCAGATATGGGGAACAGGAAAGGGGCCAGGGAATATGGGAAAAAGACTGGGAATGGGAATACGGGAGAGGGAGCTGCAATGGGACCTGGAATTAGGAATATGGAAGTGGGACAAGGAATATGGAAACAGCAATCAGACAGAGAATATGGGATGGGGAATAGGAAGATGGGAACGGGATGGAAAACTGGAATATGGCAATGGGACTGGGAATATGGGAATAGAACAGAGAATATAGCAATGGAAATGCAGGCCTGGCAACAGGACGAGGAATATGAGAATGGGAACAGAACAGGGAATATGGGACTGGGAATATGGGAATGGCAACCAGACAGAGAATACAGAACAGGGACAGGGAATGAGACCAGGAATGGGGTCTGGATTGGGATGGGACCGGAAATAGGGTGACACGGGAATGGGTGTGGGACAAGGGGGTGACAGCAGGAAGAGAGGGGGATCCTGGACAGGGGACACTGGGAACCGGGATGGGGGGGAGATGGGGACAGTTACAGGGCAGAGAGTCTTTGAGCAGCTGCCTCAGAACCTCCACCGAGGTCTCTCTCAGAGCTGCTTGGCCTGGTGTGCCCACAGCCCTGAGCAACCTCCAAGTCCCTGCCAGGAACCCTCAACTTCCTCACACCCAGCATCCCCCACATCCCCTGGAAGATTCCCTCATGTTCCCCATCCTTATCTTAGTTCAACACCTTTATTTTTACCTCAGTTTGGGGAGTTTTGAAAGGACAAAGAGAAATGAAAAGGAAATCCAGGCCACAGGGAGCCAGGAAGATGTGGAGCCCTCACCCAGGTGAGGGCTCCCAAACACAGATCACTGGCACCACAGATCACCAGGGCTCTGCCCACTGGGAGTCACTGGGGATCATCCAGCACAG
Source organism: Sylvia atricapilla (assembly GCF_009819655.1). NCBI lineage: Eukaryota > Metazoa > Chordata > Aves > Passeriformes > Sylviidae > Sylvia > Sylvia atricapilla. The sequence goes on from NC_089169.1 coordinate 109,447, forward strand.
ATCCTCCCATGGGGGATGGAGCTGGAGCAGCATATGAAGCTCTTCCTGCACTTGGGCCACTTGCAGGGCTGTTGTTAGTGCTGGCTCTGTTGCTGTTGGGTCAAGTTAGAGCTGTCTGAGAAGCTCTTCCCACACTGTGGAAACTCATAGGGCCTCTCCCTGGTGTGGTTCCTCAGGTGTTTGATCAGGTTGGGCCTCCGGCTGAAGCTCTTCCCACACTCCCCACACTCGTAGGGCCTCTCCCCGGTGTGGATGCGGCGGTGGGTGACGAGGGTGCAGTTGTGCTTGAATCCCACCCCGCAGTCGGGGCAGCGGAAGGGCCTCTCATCCGTGTGAACCCGCTGGTGTGTGAGGAGATTGGAGCTGCTTGAAAACCTCTTCCTGCACTGATCACACTCGTAGGGCCTCTCCCCGGTGTGGCTCCTTTGGTGTTTGATCAGGTGGGAGCTTATCCTGAAGCACTTCCCACACTCCCCACACTCGTAGGGCCATTCCCCCATGTGGATTCTCCAGTGGTGGATCAGGTCGGAGCTCTGGCTGAAGCTCTTTTCACATTTTGGGCACTTGTAGGGTTTCTCAGCATTGTGAAGCTGCTCAGGGATCTCCAGCTCTGAGCTCCGGCCACCTCTCCGGATCCCTCTCCCATCCAGGGTGGGTTTTTCCTCCTCGGATTGCTGCTGATTTGTTAAAAAAATATGGATATTGATCTAATACCAATATCCAACTATGACGGACAAAGACTCTCTAACAGTTTGAAGTTAGAAAGTGTATGTTTATTATGACGCCGGGCAGCGTGCGGGATAGCTCCCAAATACACACGTGCAATTTACAGATGATCACAGGGGCTTTTTATGTACAAAAGTGTTGAATACCCAAAACACAAATGTATATTCATGACTCTGGTCCATCCCATTCCCTGCAACGTATGGTAATTAGCCAAAAAGCAATTAAGCATGCGTAGTTTGTTCTTTGAAATGGGTCGGTGGTCCTTTTTTATGGGGTGGGGTCTCAAAATGATGAAGTAAGATGCGTCTCCCTCGCTTTGCCTTTTTAACCTTTTAGTGTTGGTGACACCTGGATCCTGTTTTCTCAAGACTATCTGATTTATGATCACATTGTGTTCTTGGAGTCTATTGATTAAGTTGACAGGTCTCCTGATTTATCGGTTCCTTAAATCTGGCTTATGTTAAAAAAAAAGGGACATTTACCTCAACAATGTCTAGTTAGTAAAAGGGAAGTCTACGTCAGCAATGTCTAGATTAACTAAAGTCCTTTATTCTTCAAAATGTAAAGGGAGCTCTACGTCAGCAATATCTAGTTTAACTAAAGTCCTTAATTCTTTAAAATTAATATCTCATTCCCCACTTCTTCTTTAAAGCGAGTAAATTCCTTTACTCAATATAGAGAGTCTTCTTCATCTCTCCAAGCCGCACAGCTGGTGTCTCTCTAGACTAAGGCATATGCTTTTGTTAGTGAGGTTAAGGCTGCTACTCGTCGTAGCATCCTCCAATTCCAAACAAGTCAACACAACTATGGGGTGGACTAAGGTGTTTAGTATACCAGTTGCTGTTGGAGACCACCCAAAAAGAACATCCCATCAATGATGAGACAAATGTTCTTCAAACCTTTTAAAAACTCCTTTGATGGTCTCTGTATCATGGTGAATTGTAATTAATGTCTTTTTGCCCTCTTCTCTAATTTCCTTTAAGATTTCTCTCAGTTCAGGGTGTTTCATCAATTGAGCAACTAGAGTCAAATTCATCCCTATGCGCACAGGCAGTATCTTCTGTACAGTATTGTTGTGATACTACAGGTGCTTGATAGGAAAAATCACATCCCTTAATTCTGACAAAACTGCAAACACACAAATTGAATTTGGTCTCCTTTACAATTTGGCTATCTATTCTTAAGATGGGGCACGCTGTCCTTAGACAGACACAAACTTGTCCTGTATATACCAGTGAAGTTTTCTGTTCGCCTGGATGCGTTTCAAAGTGACAAATATTTTGATCTGTATCTAAGCAAGTGTCTTTGACACCTTCCTCGCAGTGCAGGGCTCTAGATTAACAGTTTGCCATTTTCCTTCAATTTCTCATGCCCACATCCTGTGCTCAGAAGGGTACAATACAGTTCCCTCATGGTTTAATCCTAAGGGGACTATTGGATGTATCAGGTCCACTGAGGCATCATGTGTGGTTATTGCACACCCCTCTATTTTGAGCCTAAACTGTGGACATTTACTTAAGCATTTGTCACAACATTCAGGACTAATGCGGATGGATCTCATGGGTGGGTGGTAAGCCTTGTGGAACCCATCCTGTACGAATGCATATTTATATCCCCAAACATTTCTTCCTTCCCACAAGCTTGCATTCGTGACTTTTAGCATCTTATTTAGAGCCTTACGAGAGTAAGCATCATAAGCTCTCCCTTGACACCTATTTATCTCAGTCACATTGTACCTGCGTGGTACTGCATTGACTCTCATTATGGTTAAGGGAATTACTGCAATAATTACAACTTTCCACATAATGTCCATACTGTTAATACATCTATTTGTGATTCCGAGTGAACTTCAGCTTCAGTTCATTATCGCCTGGTGTGATTTTCTAGATTCCTTCTGGGGCTTTCTTCACTCGGGAGTGATGGATCCAGGCCTTCTGTTCCTTGACCTTGATTGCAGTGAAGGTAGTAAGAAGCACCTGGAATGGTCCTTCCCACTGTGGTTCCAAGGTCTTTTCTGCAAAAGAATTAATATATACATAATCCCCAGGTTGTATATAATGTACTGGCCCATCTAATTCCTTGTTTTGAGCTCCAGCAACATATTTCTCTGAGTTGTCTATTTAGTGCCCCTACTTGCATGGGTGTTGTTCCTTCTTGAACTGCATATGGCCTTCCATATAATATTTCAAAAGGGCTCAGTTTCTCTTTTGCCCTTGGTTTTGTCCGAATTCGCAATAATGCCAATGGGAGAGCCTGGGGCCAGGGCAAATTTGCTTCTTGCCCCAGTCTCACTATTTGTTAATCAAGTGGTTCATTTTTTCCACTTGCCACTAGATTGAGGGTGATATGGGGTGAAATACAGTGTGGTCCTCTTTCTGAGGATATGGTGGCTAGAACTCCAAAACGAAGTATTATTTCTTGCAACAGTGCTTTGGTTACCTCTCAGGCCTTAGCTGTTTTGGCAGGAAAGGCTTCTGGCCATCCTGAAAAAGTATCAGTTAACACCAATAGGTAACGATATCCTCCCTTCCTGGGCAGCTCTGTAAAGTCAATTTGCCATTGTTGCCCAGGTCCACAGCCTTTCCCAATTTGTCCCACTTTAGGCTTTGGGGTGTTTTTGGGATTAGTTCAGAGGCAAAGACTACACTGACGAGTTACTTGTCCCCAGTGTGTTTTCTTATGTTCCCTCTGTTCGAATGACCACAACAAATAGGAGGGTACTACAAGTTTTCCTTCTTTTGTCACAGCCCATCCCTCCTGGTTATAACTTGCCTTTTCTGCCTTAATAAGTCTCTTATCCTTTTTGTTGTATATTGGCTTACCTTCAATAGAAATCATCAGTTATCTTACTTTTTGCTGCTTCTTTTGCCTCTCTATCCGCCAGCATGTTCCCCTCTTCCAACTCCGAGCTCCCTTTCTGGTGTGCCTTGATGTTCATGATGGCTACCTTTTCAGGCAGTTGCACTGCATCTAACAGTCTCAATATTTCTTGTGCGTGTTTAATGTTCTTTCCTTGTGAGTTTAACAGTCCTCTCTTTTTCCAAATGGCTCCATGTGCATGAACTACTCCAAATGCATACCTTGAGTCCGTATAGATGTTAATTCTTTTTCCTTTTGCCAGCTCCAGAGCTCGAATTAAGGCAATTATCTCAGCCTTCTGTGCAGACGTATTTGTTGGTAATGGTTTGGACTCTATTACCTTTCTGCTTGTGGTAACTGCATACCCAGCATGTCTCTTTCCACTGATGACATAGCTGCTCCCATCAGTCATTTTCAAGCGGGGTATCTTTCAGATCCAGGCGACTGGAGTAGGTGGCTTCAATGGTCTCCAGGCAATCATGGATCACTGGGTCTCCCATACTGCCACTGAGGAAGGAAGCTGGGTTCACAATGTTAGTTACCACAATCTCAACATCATCTTGTTCCACCAGTATAGCTTGGTACTTCAGGAATCTCTGTGGGGAGAGCCAGTGCCCCCTTTTCGTTTCCAGGACTGTAGACACTGTGTGAGACACTAGCACATCTTCTGACCCAGGGTGAACTTGCGTGCCTCTTGGATGTTCACTGCCACTGCTGCGACAGCTCTGAGGCACCCTGGCCACCCCTTAGCTGCCGTATCCAGCTGTTTAGAGAGGTAGGCAACTACCCTTCGATATGGACCCAGATTTTGTGCTAGTATCCCTAAAGCAATCCCTTGCTCCTCATGAGAAAACAAAAAGAATGGCCTACTCACATCTGGAAGTCCCAAGGCTGGTGCTGACATGAGGGCCTTCTTTAGCTGGTCAAAAGCTTGAGCTGCTTCTTTTGTCCATTGAAGATCTCTGCTTCCTTCCGTGATCAAGGCATACAGAGGTTTAACAAATAATCCATAATTATCCTGTCATACCTAAAAAGGTTCTCAGTTCTTTCACTGTCTGAGGCCTTGGGGTCTGGCATATTGCCTCTTTGCGATCTTGCCCTAGGGTTCTTTGTCCAGCACTCACTTCATAGCCCAGGTAAATTACTGTTTGCTTCACTATTTGGGCTTTCTTTTGAGATACTCGATACCCCTGCAGGCCCAAAAAGTTTAGGAGGCTTACCGTCCAGTCCACGCATGTTTCCTGGGTCTGGGTGGCTATTAGGAGGTCATCCACATACTGGAGCAACTGTCCTTCTCCTGGTGGAGGTACCCAAGACTCTAAGTCCTTTGCAAGCTGCTTCCCAAATATAGTGGGTGAATTCTTGTACCCCTGGGGAAGCACACACCATGTGAGCTGGTTCTTCTGTCCTGTTTTGGAGTTCTCCCACTCAAATGCAGAGATTTTCTGGCTGGCTTCATGGAGAGGGAGGCAAAAGAAAGCATCCTTCAAATCTAAAATGGTAAACCAGGTTAGTTCGGGAGTTAAACAATTTAACAAGGTATAAGGATTAGCAACTACTGGATACAAGTTTAAAGTTATCTTGTTAACAGCCCTTAAGTCCTGTACCAGCCTGGATGAGCCATGGGGCTTCTTCACTGGCAGGAGAGGAGTGTTAAAATCAGACTGACACTCCCTCAGTAGTCCTATCTTCAGAAAGTTCTCAATAATTGGACTAATCCCTTCTCTATCTTCTTTCTTTTGGGGGTTATTGTTTAACTCTTACTGGCTGTTCTCCTTCTTTAAGTTTGATTTGTACTGGTAGTGCATTCTTTGCCCTGCCTGCTATGTCAGAAGCCCACACTCCAGCAAACACTTGATACTTTTTATTTTTTTACTTTACCTCCAAAATAATTTCCCCATTCTTAATTGTTTTTTTCTTTTTTTAACCTCCACCTGCTCTAGCAGTTTTCTGCCCAAAAGTGCAGATGGAGCTTTAGGCATATATAAAAATTGAAGAATTTTCCATTATTTCCCAATTTATACTCCAGTGGTTCGCAAAAGTAACCTCTTTCAGATTGGCCAGTCGCTCCTTTTACCATAACATAGTCATTGGTTACAGGTATTAGGGCAATATTAAGCACTGAAAATGTTGCCCTGATGTCTATTAAGAATTAAACTCTTCAGGCCTCATCCAGTAAACCTTCTAGATTTCGGCTGTCTGGACCCCGGATCTTCTGGAGTTTCCACCTGATGTCTCTTGTAGACTGTCCTAAAAATAAATTTATTAATTGCTGTGTCCCTTCATTAGATCCAGGATCCAGGGTGGTGTGTCGGCGCATGTTTTGCAGGTGATCTAGAAATTCACAAGGTGTTTGGGAGGGGCCTTGTTTGACAGCATATAGTTCTGACCAAATTATGGTTTTGAAGATTGCTCTTTTTAGCCCTTCTACTATCAATTTTTGGTATGTTTTTAATTGTCCCAATCCCTCATCATTATTAGGATCCCAGCCTGGGTCTTGAAGGGGAAACACTTCTTTAACATCTTCCTGTGCTGTTCTACAATCATCCTCAGCCAGGTCTTTAGCCACTTTCAAAACTAATTGCTTTTCAGTTTCTGTTAAGGCATCAAGCAGCAATTGGAGGTCTGCCCAATCAGGTAAATGCTGCTTAATTATAAACTTCATTTTCTTAGCAACCCCTATTGGATCATTTCGATAACCCTTAGCACTATTTTCCCAGATCTCTAAATCAATTGAGGAAAAGGGAACTTTAATCAGTTTTGTTTCTCCTTCAGAGGTCATTGTTTATCTGCTTGTATGTATGCTTGTATGACCCCTGTGGTTTGTTTTCGGGTCCTGGATGCTATAGGCCCTTATGGGGGAAGTTTGGGGGCTGACAGGGGAAGTTCAGGTTCATCCCACTCACTGTCACTGCTAGGCAGTGGTGGGTATGGTTCAGGAGTGGGTGAAGAAACCCCTGCCTTAGTTGCTGTCCTTCCAAGGGAAGATGAAGTTAGAGATGAAGCAGGGGAGGCTGGAGTTAATGGTGGTTCTGAATCTGCATTTCCCACCACCCTCCCCCTTTCCTGTCTTTTTGGAGGTGGTTTAAGTATGTCTTCTGTCTCCTGTTCCAAAGCCTCTACTTGGTATACCTTGTCAGGATGTGCGCATCTCTGATTTATAGAGCAGGTGCTGCAGCAACGTTTGGGCCTCCCTTTTGTAGCTTTATTGTCCTTTACAAGGGCCAGTACTAAAGGATCAGATAGAGGCTTCATTCCACAATGCCTTTGCTACTCAGGGTGATCTCAAAGGCTGAAAAACATATCTGCATATGTCACTTCTGACCACCTTTGTTCCCGCCGGAGGAAAAGCATTAACTGTAATAGTGTCTCATAGTCCAGTGTACCATTTGCTGGCCACTTCACTCCCTCATCAAGTTTATAGAGTGGCCACCACTGTGTACATAACTTGACCAGCTCCCTCCTGTACCATCATAGCCCACCAGCTCTTTCCAGTGTGTTAAAATGCACCCCAAAGGGCTTCCTCTGGTAATCTCTTTGCTTTCATTTGCCCCCATATTCAGGATCCTATTTTTCCCAATGCCTTTTGACACACAAAAAGAAAAAAAGGAAAAAAAAGTAAATTTCCTCTTAAAAAAAACCACTACACAATCAGCCAGGCACTTGACCCCAAATCGCTGGTTATTAATCACTTATTAAACCGGGTCTTCTGTTATGCCTTGCCTTGGGTATATTACTACTAAAATAATTAAAATTAACAAATGTGAACTTTGCAGAGTATCAACCGAGTTCTCGCAGGAATCCATCAATTCTACTAAAATCCCTCGGCCACCTCGGCTGGCACTGGGCTTTCCGTTCTCTGCACACAATCAAATGCTGCTAGACCGGATTTCCCTTTTCTGCAGGGACCTGGCTTCAAACACCAACAGTTTTAGGCTCACAAAAGAAACAGCCGGGGTCCCTTGCGCCCCTAAACACATTGAACCAAAAAAAATTTAACAAGGTCTCGCCAAAATTCCCACAGATTTCAGCCGGGACGTAGCACAGACCCTTCCGCAGGAAAGCGGGGAAGCGGGGGAGGGGGGGACGACGGACGGACACCTTGATCTTACACTGCTTTTCTGCTCCCCTGTGGTTGAGGACTAAGCCACCAGCACTTTAAGATACTACCACACACACTGGCAACTGCAAACCTCACAAACAGATAAGAATATTTCTTTTTAACTAAAACATCCACTCGCCAAAACCGCTCCGCGTCTTACATAGAGCTAAGGGAGGTGGCTTGAGGTTGCGCAAGCCTAGATTCCTCTGTGGTTACCAGGGTAACAAATCACCCCGATCACCACGGCTGTGTCGGGCACTCACTTTGAAAAGGAAAACCACTTACCCTTGCTTGTTTGTTTTTTTTCTTTTCTTTTTTCTTTTTTTTTTTTTTTTCTTTTCTTTTCTTTTAAACAATTTGTTCACCCACAGATGTTTTTCTACTAAACAACACACGGATTCAAATTACACCATTAGTTATACAGTCCATGATACACTTCAATCACGACATAAGCACTCAAATCCCTCCGCTTTCTCAAAGGTATTCTTCCGCGGATCGGTGGGAGTTTTAAAATCTCTTATAAACTTGCAAAACTTCCAAAAACACTCACAAAGGTTAGTAACACGCAGCAAAATCACACAAACCAAAACGCGTACTACACAAGCTTTTACAAACCACAACACATACGATACACAAATGATTCTTTTCCTCACCAAAGCGCACACAATCACCAAACCACAGGACCACCACACACACACCTTCGGCGCGGGACCACGACCCAAGACAGCACCTTCCGTGCCCCAAAAACTCGGGCCGGCCTTTCAGAGTATGGATCACCAAGGCGCACCTTTAAACTACAAGCCGAGATCGGAGCCACCACTGCTCCCCAAACCAACAAAACCTGCGGCCCTGGGGCCGCTGCTGCCTTCCCCTCTACGGGCGGGAGCTTTAAATTACCAAAATCGGAGCCACCACTGCTCCTAAAACCAACAAAACCTGCAGCCCTGGGGCTGCTGCTGCCCTCCCCTCTACGGGAGGGAGCTACATTTACCAGCTGTACCTGGAACACAATCAACCATTTACAAGACTCCGCGGAGTTTCCAAAACCCAGTCAGGCTTCTGCTTTGCATAAGACGTCTCTTATGACTTATAAGCCGCCTCTATTCCAAGGTACCTGTTCCCAATATTCTAAACATACCTTTTGTCCGTAGTTCCAGCAGGCTCTGGTCTTTCCCGGGGGGTGTCAGCGGGGCCGCGGGAGCGCTCTTCCCAGGAAATTCTGGGCGGGCGCCCTGAGGGGTCCCAGACCCCGATGGCCCCCTCGGCCAGAGAGAGCAGTGTCCTGCCGCGGTCGCCAAAATTATTTGTTAAAAAAATATGGATATTGATCTAATACCAATATCCAACTATGACGGACAAAGACTCTCTAACAGTTTGAAGTTAGAAAGTGTATGTTTATTACGACGCCAGGCAGCGTGCGGGATAGCTCCCAAATACACACGCGCAATTTACAGATGATCACAGGGGCTTTTTATGTACAAAAGTGTTGAATACCCAAAACACAAATGCATATTCATGATTCTGGTCCATCCCATTCCCCGCAACGTATGGTAATTAGCCAAAAAGCAATTAAGCATGCGTAGTTTGTTCTTTGAAATGGGTTGGTGGTCCTTTTTTATGGGGTGGGGGTCTCAAAATGATGAAGTAAGATGCGTCTTCCTCGCTTTGCCTTTTTAACCTTTTAGTGTTGGTGACACCTGGATCCTGTTTTCTCAAGACTATCTGATTTATGATCACATTGTGTTCTTGGAGTCTATTGATTAAGTTGACAGGTGTTGTGGTTTAAAAACAAACCAAGTAAGAGGCTCTAAGTCAGAAATAAAATTTAATGAGAAGAAAAGGAAAATAAAATAGAATAAAATAAAATAAATACAAAAAGAAAAACCAGTGACAGAGTCAGAATACAACCTGATCAGGGTGATGGAAACAGTCCAGACAAGGTGGTCTTCTTGAAACAGAAATCTCGTAGAAAGGTCTGGTAGCTCCGGTCCTCTGGGAATCCAGTGGGAGAGGGCTGCTTCTACTGTCCCAAATCCCAGCTTATATCCAGGTGAGAATGCTTGGCTCTTCCCCATGGGCGGAGCATCTCACAATGGGATGATGAGTCATGGAAGAGAGCCTTAATGGCCCATTAAAGAGAGAGATAACGCCCGGAGGGAGTTATCTCTGAGTCATGCAAAAGGCATTGATGGCCCATTAACTGAAGATGGTGATAGAATACATCCTAAACTACAACCCAGGACAATCCACCCCTTATTCTATTACCATCTACAACATGCCTAAATCAATACATTCTTACAGATGAATGCATATATACATACAGAATGAAACCTTACACACTGCTCTCACTTAAAATTAAGTCTCCCTGTGGTACACAACGGGTTTCTCCATCTTTCTGCATTACCCACCAAGTGTAGCCAGGTCCTTGAGCAAAGACAATCCCATGGACGGGTCTGCCTTTGCCTGAAGTGGGATTAATCCAAACACTCTTTCCTAAAATGCCCTTCATGTGTACCACAGGTACTTTGTCTCCATCCACTGTGTGTAAGGGTTCAGACTGGGCAGGACCACCTCGATTGATAGACCCTCGGGTGTTAACTATCCATGTGGCTTTGGCTAAGTTTAGTTCCCAATTCTTGAAGGTTACCCCACCAAGTGCCTTCAGGGCAGTCTTTAATAGTCCGTTGCACCGTTCAACTTTCCCGGCAGCTGGTGCATGATAAGGAATGTGGTATATCCATTCAATACCATGTTCTCTAGCCCAGGTGTTTATAAGGTTGTTCTTGAAATGGGTCCCATTGTCCGACTCAATTCTCTCAGGGGTGCCGTGTCTCCACAGGATTTGTTTTTCAAGGCCCAGGATGGTGTTCCGGGCAGTGGCATGAGGCACAGGGTGGGTTTCCAGCCATCCAGTGGTGACTTCCACCATGGTCAGCACGTACCGCTTTCCTTGGCGTGTTTGGGGAAGGGTGATATAGTCAATTTGCCAGGCTTCCCCGTACCTGTACTTCAGCCATCGTCCACCATACCACAGAGGCTTCATTCGCTTGGCCTGTTTGATTGCAGCGCAGGTTTCACAGCTGTGGATGACCTGTGAGATGCTGTCCATAGGAAGGTCCACCCCTCGGTCACGGGCCCATCGATATGTTGCATCTCTTCCCTGATGACCAGAGGCATCATGGGCCCAACGAGCTAGGAATAATTCTCCCTTGTGCTGCCAATCTAGATCCACTTGTGATATTTTCACCTTGGCAGCTTTGTCTACCTGCTCGTTGTTGCAATGCTCCTCATTAGCCCAGCTTTTGGGTATATGCGCATCCACATGTCGAACCTTCACGGTCAGCCTCTCTACTCGGGCGGCGATGTCTTGCCAAATGTCAGCGGCCCAGATGGGTTTTCCTCTGCGCTGCCAATTGGCCTTTTTCCAGCAATTCAGCCATCCCCACAGAGCATTAGCTACCATCCATGAGTCAGTGTAGAGATAAAGCCTCGGCCACTTTTCTCGTTCAGCAATTTCCAAAGCCAGCTGGACAGCTTTAAGCTCTGCAACTTGACTCGATCCACCTTGTCCCTCGGTAGCTTGTGCAACTTGTCGTGTGGGGCTCCATGCTGCAGCTTTCCATTTCCGGTTAGCTCCTACAATTCGGCAGGAGCCATCAGTGAACAGAGCATATCGTCTTTCAGTCTCCGGTAGCTCATTATATGGTGGGGCTTCCTCAGCGCGTGTTACTTGCTTTTCTTCTTCTTCTTCTTCAGACGATAATCCAAAAGTTTCACCTTCCGGCCAGTTCGTTATAACTTCCAGAATCCCAGGGCGATTTGGGTTTCCAATGCGGGCGCGCTGTGTAATGAGGGCAATCCATTTGCTCCATGTGGTATCGGTGGCATGATGTGTGGAAGGAACCTCTCCCTTAAACATCCACCCCAGCACTGGCAGTCGGGGTGCCAAAAGCAGCTGTGTTTCAGTGAAAATCACTTCTGAGGCGGCTTGAACTCCTTCATAGGCAGCCAAGATCTCCTTCTCTGTGGGAGTGTAGTTGGCCTCGGAGCCTCTGTAACTTCTGCTCCAGAATCCCAATGGTCGGCCTCGAGTCTCCCCAGGCACCTTCTGCCAAAGGCTCCAAGACAAACCATTGTTTCCAGCTGCGGAGTAAAGCACATTCCTCACATCTGGTCCCGTCCTGACTGGGCCCAGGGCTACTGCATGAGCAATCTCTTGCTTGATCTGAACAAAAGCTTGTTGCTGTTCAGGCCCCCAGTGGAAATCATTCTTCTTGCGGGTCACCAAGTAGAGAGGGCTCACGATCTGACTGTACTCAGGAATGTGCATCCTCCAAAAGCCTATGGCACCTAGGAAAGCTTGTGTTTCCTTTTTGTTGGTAGGTGCGGACATGGCTGTGATCTTGTTGATTATCTCTGTGGGGATTTGGCGACGAACATCCTGCCATTTGACCCCCAAGAACTGGATTTCTTGAGCTGGTCCCTTAACCTTGCTTCTTTTAATGGCAAAACCAGCTTTCAGCAGAATTTGGATAATTTCTTCTCCTTTCTTGAAGACCTCCTCTGGTGTATTCCCCCATATGATGATGTCGTCAATGTACTGCAGATGCTCTGGAGCCTCACCCTTTTCCAGTGCAGCCTGGATCAGTCCATGGCAGATGGTGGGGCTGTGTTTCCACCCCTGGGGCAGTCGGTTCCAGGTGTACTGCACGCCCCTCCAGGTGAAGGCAAACTGAGGTCTGCACTCCGCTGCCAAAGGAATGGAGAAGAAGGCGTTGGCGATATCAATGGTTGCATACCACTTTGCTGCTTTGGACTCCAGCTCGTACTGAAGCTCTAACATGTCTGGCACAGCAGCGCTCAGTGGTGGCGTGACTTCATTCAGACCACGGTAATCCACCGTCAGTCTCCATTCTCCACTGGACTTACGCACCGGCCAAATCGGGCTGTTGAAAGGTGAACGGGCCTTACTGACCACCCCTTGGCTTTCCAGTTTGCGGATCATCTCATGTATGGGGATCACAGAGTCTCTGTCTGTGCGGTATTGCCGACGGTGTACTGTTGCTGTGGCAATTGGTACTTCTTGTTCTTCTACTTTCAGCAGTCCCACAGCAGAGGGGTCATCTGAGAGACCAGGCAAGGTATTCAATTGTCTGATGCCTTCTTTCATCACTGCGGCTATCCCAAAAGCCCAACGATATCCTTTTGGATCTTTGAAATATCCATTCCTGAGATAGTCTATGCCGAGGATGCATGGGGCCTCTGGGCCAGTTGCGATAGGGTGTTTCTGCCACTCGTTCCCAGTTAAACTCACTTCGGCCTCTAATACAGTCAGTTCCTGGGACCCTCCTGTTACTCCTGTAATAGAAATGGATTCTGTTCCTACATACCTTGATGGCATCATGGTACATTGGGCCCCAGTGTCAACCAATGCCGTATATCTTTGTGGGTCAGATGTGCCAGGCCATCGGATCCACACAGTCCAGTAGATCCGATTGTCCCTTTCCTCTTCCTGGCTAGAGGCAGGGCCCCCCTATTCCTGGTCATCGCATACGTTGTTCTCTTCCTGTAAATGAGTTGCTGAGGTTCCTTCAAGAGGATCAGTCATATCATCATTCCTGTAACGTCTGGAGTTCTGTGCACGAGAGACCGGAGCAACACTGATTCTAGATGAGCTTTTTGTTGTAGGCATTTCTCTTTTCAGTTCACGTACCCGGGCTGCTAAGGAGGAGGTAGGTTTTCCATCCCACTTCTTCATATCTTCTCCATGCTCCTGAAGAAAAGACCAAAGGTTACCTCGGGGTGTGTATCCTCTCTCCCTGGCTGGGGGACGCCTGCTCCTAATCGCAGAGACTCTCGTCGGCTCTGGTGAAATATCGTAAATTTCTTCCTTAAGTTCTTTTTTCAGTTTCTGATGGCCTTCTTCAATTAAGTTCCTGACTTGCTCAGCCAGTCTTGTTTCCACAGATGAGACATGGGCACGAACTGGGGCGGTGACAGTGTCCTCGTAAATCCTTAGTTTATTAGCCAGGACACCCACCTTGTCCTCACCTTCTCTCCATTGCAGTGTTGCCAGGTAACGCGAGTACATTTCTGGTCCAAGCCGTGCAAATCTCAACCACATCCGTGATGTGCACTGGACATCATCTGGGCTCTTAGGAAATCTCTCATCTTCTGCAAAAATGATCTCCAGCACAGCCAATTCCCTTAGGCATCGGATACCTTGTTCTATTGTGTTCCATTTTCCTTGGTGCACTAGGAGGTCTTCTTTACAAAGGTATCTGTCTTTCACACTTGTTAGCAGTCTCTGCCAGAGGCTGAGAGTTTCTTGGGTTTTTCCAATTCCCTGGTCAATGACCACATCGCGGGACAGTGATCCCAGTTGCCTGGCCTCAGTTCCATCCAGAATGGTGTCATTTGCTGCAGCATCCCAGATGCGGAGCAGCCAGGTGAGGATGGACTCGTTGGTCTGACGGGTGAATTCCCTTCGCAGGTCACGCAGCTCACCCAGAGATAGAGAGCGGGTGATGATCTCTGTCTCTGTCTCTTCAGCTGAGTGCGAAGGTCCTGCTCCATCCTCGTCAGTCGCTATGCGGACTGATTTGCTCCTTGATTTCTTCTTCTGAGTGGTGGCAACTGCTACTGGTTTAGGCTGTTCCGGTTCAGTGACGGTTTGTGTGGAGATGCTGACAGCACTTTTGGTTCCTTTTTCCTCTGTGAGAGTCTGTGTAGTCGTCGATGTTATTGCTTTGCTTCTTTTTACCTCTTCTACTTCTTTAAGAACATGCTCCAACACACCATGTAGTGTTTTGATTCTAAGCATGGTGCAGAGAAAACAAAGCAGGACTAACAAGAACATTATGCTGTCCTTGGCATCCAGAGGGTACTCAATATTTTCAAAAACTGCTGTGTCCTTCCTGAAAAGCTGGAAAAAATCATTCTTTACTCCTCCCCACAGGGGCTGGGTGAGATTGTTGAGGCTCCAGACGTAGCATCCTAGACTAGAACAAGAATACAAAACTGGGTATATATTCTGAATAATGTTCATTGCCTCAGATTTTATCAAGCAATGGACATAATAGACCAGTAAAGCAATTTTAGTACCATATCCTGGTCTATGCAGGAGTATTAATGCCGGCAGATAGTGCCCCACGTTTGGAAAAATATAGAGAGATAGGTATAAGACACATGTAAGCATGTTGGGCATCATAACAGACAGGTGTCCTCAATAAGATTGTAATTTCTGACTTTTCTTATTGCCTCTGCCGTATGTTGGGCGCCAAAAATATGTTGTGGTTTAAAAACAAACCAAGTAAGAGGCTCTAAGTCAGAAATAAAATTTAATGAGAAGAAAAGGAAAATAAAATAGAATAAAATAAAATAAATACAAAAAGAAAAACCAGTGACAGAGTCAGAATACAACCTGATCAGGGTGATGGAAACAGTCCAGACAAGGTGGTCTTCTTGAAACAGAAATCTCGTAGAAAGGTCTGGTAGCTCCGGTCCTCTGGGAATCCAGTGGGAGAGGGCTGCTTCTACTGTCCCAAATCCCAGCTTATATCCAGGTGAGAATGCTTGGCTCTTCCCCATGGGCGGAGCATCTCACAATGGGATGATGAGTCATGGAAGAGAGCCTTAATGGCCCATTAAAGAGAGAGATAACGCCCGGAGGGAGTTATCTCTGAGTCATGCAAAAGGCATTGATGGGCCATTAACTGAAGATGGTGATAGAATACATCCTAAACTACAACCCAGCACAACAGGTCTCCTGATTTATCGGTTCCTTAAATCCGGCTTATGTTAAAAAAAAAAGGGACGTTTACCTCAACAATGTCTAGTTAGTAAAAGGGAAGTCTACGTCAGCAATGTCTAGTGTAACTAAAGTCCTTTATTCTTCAAAATGTAAAGGGAAGTCTACGTCAGCAATATCTAGTTTAACTAAAGTCCTTAATTCTTTAAAATTAATATCTCAGTCCAGCCTCTCACCCACCCACATGCTGCCCATTGCCAGAGCTGCGGAGGGGATATCAATTACACCAAATCAACAATCTCACCGTGTTTATTTTATTTTTTTAACTTGGCCGTGGTCACTCTCAGGTTCTGATGCTTTAAAATCTCAGTTCTTTTGCAAGGTGAAGGCCAGAAGAGCCATGCAGGAGCAAAAAAAAGGAATGAAAACCTGCAGAAATCAGCCGTGGGAAAAGGGCTCCAGGAATTTCTGATGCTTTGGGGGAATTTCAGCCTTTGGCATTGCTTACAGGTGCACCTAGAGGGGCCAAAATACGGTGGGGACGAGTCTCTGGGCGTCCAAGCCCCATTCCAGGGGTGCCAAGGCAGCTCCTTCGGCATTCCTATCGGGATAGTGGTTCTGGAGCAGGGCAATCCCCTCCTGGCTGGAGAATCCACTGAGGAGACGGAGAGGAGCTTAGCAAAGGGAGTTCAAAGCCCTGGTTGCAGGGATCCCCAAATCCCAGCGGGGACTGCCGCGGGTCCCTGTGGGGCTCCGGATCCGGGTGGCAGCAGGAACGGGGCGGGGGCCGTGCCAGGGAGGCACTGGGACGGTGCTGGCCCGGCTGAGGGGTGCCCCCGCCTTCCCCGCTGGATTCCTGCAGGAAACCCTCGCTGGCAGGGCCTTGAGAGACTTCCCGGCGCCTCCTCCGGTTCCCGTCCTCACCGGGAAGATCTGCCTCACGCCGGGGCACCAGCGGGAGATCTCCGCCCTCCTGGCCGGGGTGGGATGCTCCGGACGGTGCCCGTCCTTCCTCCGGCCCCGGCTGAGGGACACAGGCGGTCCCGGGGCTCCGGCGTGGAGCCGGCACTGCGCGCTGAGAGGGAGGGGGACAGGGATCAGGAAGGGCTGAGGGAGCGGCGTGAACGAAGAGCAGCCGGGATGCAGGAGCGGAGAGGGCTGAGGGAACGGAGTGAGGGAGCGGGAAGGGCTCAGGGAGTGGGAAGAGCCGAGGGAGCGGGAAGGGCTCAGGGAGCGGACCGAGCCGGGCTGCGCTGAGGGAGCGGTGGAGACTCCTGCCGGGACCGGCCCGAGCCGCCAACTCTCGCGAGAGCTCCAGGAACGGGGCGGCCCAATCTGGCTCAGGGGGCGTGGCCCCGCCTGGAGCCTTCGAGCGATGGCCACGCCCACGTGGGGGCAGCCCAAGAAATGAGCGCGGGCAGCGCAAAAGTGGGGCTGGGGCCCCAAAACTGGAGGGGAGGGGATCCACACACCCCCAGTACCTTCTCAATGGCTCCCGGTGTGGTCCCAGTGACCATCTGCATGGTCTCAGACACTCCCAGTATATCCCAGTTTCCCTGAACATTCCCATAGGCATTGCCAGGCACTCCCAGTTCCCTCTGCACGGTTCAGTTTCCCCCAGTGTTATCCCAGTCACTGCCAGTACATGCCAGTTGTCACCAGTATGCATCCTGTCATTCCCAGTTGCTCCCAGGTCCTCCCAGTGTATCCCCAGTAGGCTCTCAGCATGGGCCTGGTAGCTCCCAGTAACCCCCAGTCAGGGTCCAGTCATGCCCACTGTAATCCCAGTATGATTGTAGCCACTGCCAGTATGATCCCAATCACTTGCAGTCTAATTGCAGTCAGTCCCAGTCAGTTCCAGTATGATGCCAGTGGCCCCCAGTGTGATCCTAGTTGCTCCCTGTCAACGCCAGCATGATCCCAGTAGCCTCCAATGTGATCCTCGTGGCTCCCAGCCTCTCCCAGTATATCCCAGTCACCCCCGGCATGTTCCCAGTCACTCCCAGTTCCTTCCAGTTACTTTCAGTGTGATTCCAGTTGCTCACAGCCACTCTCAGTCAATCCCAGTATGATTCCAGTCTTCTCAGTGTGATCCCAGTCTCACCTAGCAGGGATCCAGCTGCTCCCACTGTGATGACAGTATGATGCCAGTTGCTGCCAGAATATATCCAGTTGTCCCCAGTTCCTCCCAGTATGATCCCAGTTGTTCCTAGAGTAGTCCCAGTCCATCTCAGTATGATCCCCAGCATGGCCCCAGCTGTTCCCAGTGTGGTTCCAGTCCTCCCAGTATGGTCACAGACACTCCCAGTATATCTCAGTTACCCCAGTAAAGTTCTGGTTACCTCAGAATTATCTCAGTCTTTCCCAGTTACTCCCAGTTGCCTCCATCATGATCCCAGTTCCTGGCAGTTTCCCTATGTGTGGTCCCAGAATGATCCCAGTATAGTCCCATTTTCCCCAGTTGTGGTCTCATTCCCCTCAGCATGATTCCAGTACCTTCCAGTTGATCCCAGTTGCTCCCAATGTGTCCACATTTTCCTCCCGGCATGGGCCCATTAGCTCCCAGTAAGCCCCAGTCAGGATCCATTGACACTTGCTGTAGTCCCAGTCACTCCCAGGATGATCCCAGTCACTCCCATGATGATCCCAGTGGCTCCCAGGATGATCCCAGCTGCACCCAGTCACCTCCAGTTTCCTTCCAGTCACCCCCAGTATGACCCCAGGCACTCTCAGACACTCTCAGGATGTTTCCAGTCATGCCCAGAGTGACTCCCTGTCACTCCCAGTGTGGGCCCAGTTGCTCCCAGTCACCTCCAGCAGGGTTCCAGTCACAGCCAGCACCTTTGCTGTCACTCCCAATCTGGTTCCAGTTGGATCCCAGTGTGATCCCAGCATGGGAACAGCTGCTCCCATTATCATCCAGTGTGGTTCCAGTTGTTTCCATTTATTCCCACTGCGGTTTCAGTCTCTCCCAGTGCATCTCAGTTGCTCCCAGCGTGTTCCCAGTCACTCCCAGTTGTCCCTAGTTTCTTTGAGCCTGGTCCCAGTTGCTCCCAGCCACTCCCAGTCACCCTCAGGGCAGTCCCAGTTGCTGCCAGCATGATCCAGTATGATCCCAGTCTCCCTCAGTATGGGCCCAGCCTCTCCCAATGTGATCCCAGTAAGATCCCAGTTGCCCTCAGCATGGTTCCAGTTTCTCCCTGTTCCTCCCAGTGTGATTCCAGTTGCACCCAGTTGCCCCTAGTATAGTCCCAGTCACTCCCCATGGGAATCCCAGTTCTTCCCAGCATGGTCCCAGTCATGCCCAGCTGCCCCCAGTGTGACCTGGTCACTCCTACTCACTCCCAGTTGCCCCCAGCATGTTCCCTGTTGTTCCCAGTGTATTCCCAGTCATCTCCAGTATGGTTACAGACAACCCCAGTATATCCCAGTTGCCCTGAGCATGTCCCTAGTCATTCCCCACACTCCCAGTGATCCCAATAAGGTGCTTGTTATCCCACTATGATTGCAGTCACACCCAGTATATCCCAGTGTCCTCCAGTATGCACCCAGTCATTCCCAATTCCACCAATTTGCTTGCAGCATGAACCCAGTTTCTCCCAGTTGCTCCCAGTAGTACAAAGTGTGGTCCCAGTTGGTCCCTTTTGAGAACAACATGAGCCCAGTAACCTCCAGTATGATCCTGGTCACACACCAGCATTCCTGGTCCCAGTATAATCCCAGTTAGCTCCAATCACTCCCAGTATAGTCCCAGTTGCCTCCAGCTAGATCAACCCAGTCAGTCCCAGTAGGATGTCATTTGCCCCCAGTTACTCCAGTCACCCCCAGTATGGGGGATGATGTGCAGGGTGTGTTCCCAGTCCCTCTCAGCTACTCCCAGTGTTAGTCCAGTCACTCCTAATACGATCCAAAGATGAGCCCAGTGTGGTCTCAGTCGCTGCCAGTATGAACCAGTTGCCCCCACATGGTTCCAGTTGCTCCCTTTCACCCTCACTTTTGTTCCAGTCACTCCCAGTCTCTCCCAGCATACCCCAATTTCTTCCAGCATGATCCCATTTGCTCACAACCACTCCAGTTAGCTTCAGTGTAGTCACAACTCCCTGCCAGTGTGATCCCGGTCACCTCCTGCATGACCCCAGTTCATCCCAGTTCAAGCCCAGTTGCTTCCAATCACCTCCAGCATGGACCCAGTCGGTCCCAGCTCCTCCCAGTTGCCCTTAGCATGATCCCAGTTGGTCACAGCTGCTCCTGGTCACCCTCAGCATGATCCCAGTCACTCCCAGTGTATCCCATTTGCCCACAACATGGTCTCAATTGCCCCTCGCAATGTTCTACTCCCTCCCAGTATGATCCCAGTACAGCCCAGTCACTCCCAGTGATGCCACTCCTGGGATCCCCCACCCCTCACTGCGTTCCCCCCATCCCGGATCTCTATCACTGCTCCTGGGGGAGGAGGAAAAGGGATTTAAGAGGAGGGATGAAGAAAGAGAGAGAGAAGGGATGGAAGTTGGAGAAGGAGGTGGGGTTAGGGAGGAGGAGGAGGAGGAGGAGGAGGGATGGAAGAGGAAGAGGCGGGACAAAGGAGGATCAGGGAAAGAAGGAACCACAAGGTCTAGCACTCCCTGAATTCATAGCCCCCCACCCATAGGATCATGACCCCCCATCCCACAGGTGATGGGGAGGGGGAGCTGGGGCCAGATATCCTGGGGGGTCCCTGGGATGGGTTTTTTTTGGGGATGTTTGGAGAATGAAGAACTCTAAAGCTGAGTGGGAAATGCCCCTTGGGGGGACACTGGGGGGCTCCAGTGGAAGCTGCTGGCAGAGGCAGCCTGGAGGAGCATGTTGGAGTCCAGGACATCCCCTTGGATGGCCTGGGACCTGAGGAAAGGAGTTTGAGCCCTGGACAGGGGGGTGTGGAGACGGTCGAGGGGGCTCGGAGACCTTGGCACAGAGCCCAGGAAGACACCGGGTTTGATTTTAATCCATGGGAAAAGCTTTCAACATTGCAGAAGTAATTACAAACCTCCAGGATGTGAAAATTGTAATTTGGCACAGTAGATGATGTAGAATTTAATAGTTTTAGAATTTTTAGAATAGAAGTAAATGGGGACAAGATGGTGGAATTGGGTGGTACCTTATGTACTTCTTCTTCCTCGTCCTCCATTTTTTGGGGCGGTGATGGCACAAAGTAGTTAGAGTGGATTGGACCAAAGTAGAATGCCACTTCTGGTGTGGGCACTGGGCATTGGCACAAAATAGTAAATAACTAGTACGTAATTATCTGTATAAATGTTAGGGGACATCCCATCTGTGGGGCAGTCGCCTTGTGTCCCAGCTGCTGTCTGGACCTCAGCTGGGAGCAGAGAAAATTTTGAGATACCGAATAATAAACAACATGAGAAACCTGAAAACAAACCTTGAGGACTCTGCTTTTTTACACGGACACGACTTGGGGCTTTTTAGAGGGCCGAGGACTTGAAACCACCTAAAGCTCGGGTGAGGAAACCCCCCCGACAATTTTTGTAATTTGATTTATTTGTTCATTGCTTGGTGCTTTTTTATTATTTTTAATTTTGGGGGATATGGGTACTTACATGGTGGAAATTTAGAGGTAGTTCTTACATTTTGGTAGCAATGTTTTTTATTTATTAGCAGCTTAGATTGGGAATTTTGTATGCTGCTAGTTGGGGTTTTTTTACTTTTTGAATTATTTTTATAGGGTATTGGCTACTATTTATGAATTAGAGTATTAGAGTAGAGGTAGAGCTTTGGCTACTTTTTTTTTAAAGGGTTTTGGCTTAATTGAACAGCTTTGAGTTTAGTGAGTTGGCTTGTTTTGTTTTTTAGTAGCTTGTGCAATTTGTTGTGTGGAATTTTATACAGCTGTTTTTTACTTTTGGTTTATTTTTGTAATGTGACAGGAATTGTCAGTGAAAAGAGCATAGTTTGGTTTTTTTTACTGATAGTTGGTTGTACAGAGAAGGTTTATTAGTACATGTTATTTGGTTTTGTTTTTTTCAATTTTGAGACCTATGTGTTTACTTTTAGGTTAATTTGTAATTAGTTATAAAACATCAGGGTGATTTAGTTTTTTGATACGGGTGTGTTGTGTGATGAGAGTAATTTGTGATGAGAGTAATTTATCTGGCATTGGTGGTATGGTGGGTAGAGGGAAATTTGCTTTAAATATTTGCTTTAGCACTGGTAGTTGGGGTGCTAGGAGGAATTGTGCTTTAGTGTTCATTAATTTTGAAGCAGTTTGGATGTTTTTATAGGCTGCTAAAATTTCCCTCCCTGTTGGAGTGTGGTTGGCTTAATACTTTTTGTAGTTTTGACTTCAGAATTTTAGTGGCTGGCTTTGAGCCTCCCCAGGCATTTTTTGTTCAAGGTCTTAGGGCAGACTCTGGCTCCCGGCTGCGGAGTAGAGTATGTTTTTTACATTTGGGTTTGTTTTGATTGGGCTAAGGGCTGTGGTGTGAGCAATTTTTTGTTTGCTTTGGGCAAAGGTGTGTTGCTGTTAAGGATTTTATTGGAAAGTGGGTTTTTTGTGGGTAACCAGGTAGAGAGGGTTTACAATTTGGTTGTACTTAGGGATGTGTATTTTTTAAAAGTTTATGGTGCTTAGGAAAGCTTGTGAGGTTTTTTGTTGGTTGGTGGAGACATTGCTGTGATTTTGT
Source organism: Sylvia atricapilla (assembly GCF_009819655.1). Classification (NCBI taxonomy): domain Eukaryota; kingdom Metazoa; phylum Chordata; class Aves; order Passeriformes; family Sylviidae; genus Sylvia; species Sylvia atricapilla. The sequence continues at coordinate 131,561 of NC_089169.1, forward strand.
TGATGACAGTAATGGGAATTTGATACTGTCTATTTTTTTACTGAATTTTTAGAAACTGGATTTTTTGAGCAGGTTTTTTAACTTTGTGAGGTTTTTTGATAGCAAAACTAGTATTTAGGAGAACCTGGACTTTTTTTTTTTTTTTTCTGACTACTTTAGCTGCAGCTTTTTTTATATAATGATGTTATTGATACACTGCAGATGTTTTGGAGTTTTATTTTTTTAGTGCAGTTTGGATCAGTTTCTGGTAGACGGTAGGACTGTGCTTTTATTTTTGGGGCAGTTGGTTTTAAGTGTACTGCACACTCCTTTACATGAAGGCCAACTGATGCCTGCATTTTGCTGCCAGAGAAATGGAGGAAAATGCTTTGGCAATGTTAATACTGGCATACTACTTTGCTTTTTTGGATTTTAGCTCCTATCAGAGTTTTACCATGTCTGGAACAGCAGCATTCAATGGTGGAGTTACTTTATTTAAGGCCCGATAGTCTACAGTGGTTTTATTTTTTTTTCAGATTTGCACACAGGCTAGATGGGGCTGTTGAAGGGTGAGTGGGTTTTGTTGACCACTTCTTGGCTTTTTAGCTTACGGATTATTTTGTGGATGGGAATTACAGCATTTTGAGTTGTTCTGTACTGTCGGCGATGCACTGTTGAAGTGGCAATTGGTACTTGTTGTTTTTCCCCCTTCAGAAGTCTTACAGCAGATGGGTGTTTTGATAGTTCAGGCAAGGTGTTCAATTGCTTTATCCTTGTTGTTTTTACAGTTGTTATTTTAAATGCTTATCTGAGTTTTTATTGGGTTTTTGAAATATTCATTTTGGAGGAAGTTTATGCTCAAAATGCATAGGGTTTTTGGGCTAGTCACAATAGGATACTTAAAAATTTTATTTTCAGTTAGACTAACATTAGTTTGTACTAAAGTAAAATTTTGAGATTTTTTTGTTACACTAGCAATAGAAACAGATTCTTCCCCCACATGTTTTGATGGGAGTATTTTGCCCTGTGGACTAGTGTTAACTAAGGTTTTATATTTTTGTGTTTCTAATGTGCCAGGTTAATGAGTTTACACAGTTTAAAAAACACAGGGTTTTTTAGCTTTTACTTGGTTAGAGGTAGTGTCTCTTTAAGTTTGGTTATCCATCTTTTCCTGGGTAACTGGAGTTACTTTTTTTTCAGTGGAACATTTTTTTTTAATCTTGCCGTTTAACAATTTACACAGCTGTTCTGTCAGATCATCAGTAGATTTTTAATTTAATTTTTAATGGTTTTTTTACAATTATGCAGGAGGGACTACAGCTTATTTTGTGGGATGCTCTTTTTGTTTTTATTTGGGGAACATTTATGTTTGGTACCAGAACCTCTGACCTGTACTGCTGAGATTTGGAGAATATTTTCTTAAAGTTTTTGTGGTGGTTTTCTTTTTTTTTAATTTTGTTTTTCAATGTTTGCATACATATTTTTAGAGCTGCTATTCTTCCATGTGTTGGACTATGCACAGCACCTGCATATCTATGGACATTCTTTGCTATATCTAGTACAGGGGTTTTTTTGTATTTTTTTGCTTTATTATTGCTAAAGCAGAAGAGTATTTTTGTGGCTTAAGTTGCACAAGTTTTTACCACATCACAAGTGTACATGGTACCAAGTCTGGGTTTTTTGTGTTTGGGTTATTTGAGAAGACAATCTCTGCTACTGCTATATTTTTAGGTGTTGAATTGTTTGTTTTACAGTTATTGGGTTTGCTGTATGTAGAGATTGTCTGCTCACAGATATTTTTGTGCTACACTTTTTAGGACCCTTTCCCAGAGATTGCAGTACATTATTTTTTGGTTGATAACTGGATTATGTGACAGGGATTTTAAAAGTTTGCTTCAGTGCTGTCTAGCATTGTAGCTTTGCTTGCAGCATTTCAAAACAAACTTAGGGACTGGAAAGGTATTAAAACCTCAAAAAAGCCAAGGGAGCAGAAACACAGAAAGGATTCTATTTTAAGAGATACCAGGAATTCAAGGAGCAACATGGCTACTTTATTCCTACACAAAGTACAACTGAAATGAAATCAATAACTAATACAAGTTTTTCCCACACCCCATGTTGCGCAACAATAAAATGTTTTATCTTGGTTTAGGGCAAATTTGGGAGGAAACTTCTGAATGGTGTTCTTCTGGCGAGAAAACCCTAATGGTCCTTCCTCCCAGCCGGTCTGGGAAAAGAGATTTCTGAGATAAAAGTGGAAAACACTATTTATTTGACAAACAAAATGCCCACAAGCCTAAGGCATGAACAATATGAAACGAAACAATAAAACTTCTCGCTGCTTCGAAGAGAGATGACAACACTAAAAATCCTTGCCAGGAGGTAGCTCAGCTCTCTCAGTCTCTTATCAGCCTCAGTCCCTTCGGCGCTGGAAAATGCCGAGGTTCAGGCCCCGGTGGGCCACGGGCAAAAAATCTCAGTGCTCCTCTGGGTTTTTCAATCCAGAGCAGATTTAAACTGTCTTAAGAAAGAGGGGAGAAAAAAAAAAAAAAAAAAAAAAAAAAACAAAACAACAAAAAAAACCAGTCCAGTAAGCTTCTTTGCCTCAGCTAGCTAGGATACCTAAAAGGCAAAAACCCTTTCTCTGGCCACTGTTTGTGTATCTGATGAACACACACAGTCCTGAGGAAGAAGAAAAAAATGCAGAGGAGTGAACACTGTTTTTCAAAACAAACTGCATGCTTCTTCTTTCTCTGCTTCACTCTCAGAACCAGTCCTAAAGGCACAGAACACACAGCTCACACAGAACAGATAACTGGGGATAGAGGCATCATAGTCACTCTGGGACAGTGCCATTTCTCATTTTGTTTCTCTCCCCCTTCCCTGTGGCCACAGACTGTGTCAATGAGGGGCTGTGCTCTTGGTGGCTTTAAAGGAACTCAAGGATCTCCCAGCCAAGTTTTCTGCAGAGATGCCCCTTTTGTTCCCTTCTCTGCAGCTGCAGCAGCAATGTCTGTGTGCAGAGCTGGGGGCAGATCAGGGCTGGCACAGCAGCTGTGGCCAGGAGCAGCAGCCCTTGGTGTTGGCAGTGCTGCTCCCGTGGCCCTGCCCCGCTGCCCTCCTGGCCCTGGTGTTGCTGTAGGGCCTGAGTGCTCTCGGGGCCGGGCACAGGGCTGGGGGTGGCAGTGCCGGGGCTGCAGCAGGGACAGGCCATGGGCACTGCTGGGGCAGCGCTGACGCCTCAGGGCAGGGCCTGGGGGCTCCAGCCTCCTTGCCCAGGCTCTCTGCATGGCGAAAACAAGATTTACTTTCTTAGAATATTGGTATAGATACTAATTTAAAAAATGCATTTAGGAAACAAAAATAAATAAAAGGATCTGGGCCTGGGTTCTGTTGCATGCAGCCAGAAATGACACCCTGCCCTTTCAGAGCACTGGGTTAATAGATCAGTGTGTTACATGTTCAATAGACTTTAATGCATGATTCATACATTCCTTTGAGTTCAGATGCCCTCCTATTTTTAAGCCCCAAAACCTGCCCCATTTTACTCATTTCGCATTTTATTACTCTCTGTTCTTTGTTGTGTCTCTTCGTCATCTCATGTCCCACTTTCTGACAACAGAAGATCAATAAATTCCTTCTTGGGGCTTTGGTCCACTATTATCTTCACCTGGATAAGTCAGGAATATGGGAGGACCCCCTCTATCTTTAGGTTTGGCTGGTTTAGATCTTACAAAAACAGGGTTTTTTTATTTTAATACTATGGTACAACCCCTCCAAAATACACATATTCATACCATCACCATTTCTAAACCCTCTTAAAAAGAAACTAGAAAAATCTTCATACATTTAGATACAGCATTCAATTTAATTTTTCAAAATTCCAGCTTTATAATATGCATTTATAACAAAATCCTCCTCTTCCCTTTTTATAAATAAGAAGTTACTTTTATGGGAATGGGTAGATTGTAATACACACTTAACAAATGTAAATAAGCAGCAAGATTTTAGAATCATGCATCCACGTAGGGTTTGGTGTTATACCCTGATGGACCTCAGTCCTGAATAAATGATGCCCTCTTTAACACCAGTTACGTGTTAAGGAGTCTTATACTGATATTTTGGAGATGAGGTAACAGTGTGGCGTCACAGACCCAAGGAGTCATCTGTGATACTGTGGAACCTGATGGAACAAAGGGTCCATTGTGACACTGCAGAATCTGATGGAGTCAAGGGGATATTTTGACACAGTGGGGCTGCATGGAACCAAAATCCATTTTGACACAATGGGACCACATGGAACTGATGGTCAATTGTGATGCTGCAGACCCAAGGAGATCATTGAGACACAGTGGACACTCATGGAACCAAAAGTCCATTGTGAAAGAGAAAGGCCTCATGGAACCAAGGGGCCATTGTGACACAGCAGAGCTTCACAGAGCCAAGGAGTCCATGGTGACACTGAGAAACCTCATGGAAAAAAGGATCCTTGGTGACACTGCAGAACCTGATGGAACAAAGGATCGCTGGTGACACGGCAGAACCAAGGAGGTCATTGTTGACAACATGACAGCTCATGGAACCAGAAATCCATGGTGACACGGCAAGGCCTCAGGGAACCAAGGGTCCATTGTGACAATCAGCAGCCTCATGGAACCACAAGCCTTTGTGACACAGCGGGGACACCTGGAGCCAAGGGGCCATTGTGACACTGGGGATCCAAGGAGACCATTGTGACACTGAGGAACCTCATGGAACAAAGGGTCCATTTTTACACTGGGGGGGCCCTGTGGAACCATGGGGACCATTCTGATGCTGTGGTGCTCCATGAAACAAAGGGGCCATTCTGATGGTACCAAGGGGCCAATTGTGTCACGGTGGGGCTTCATGGAACCAAAGCTCCATTGTGACACTGCAGGGCCTCATGGATTAATCGAGACCATTATATGACTCTTTAGGACTGGAGTGGTTTGAAAAGAAAAACAGTGAGAGGCTCCAAGTCAGAAATACGACTTAATAGGAAGATGGAAAAAAAAATAAAATAAATGCAATACTACAAAAGATCACTGACAGAGTCAGAATACAACCTGATACCCTGTTGGTCAGGGTGTTGGAAAGAATCCAAAAGTAAGTCCTCCTGGAGTGGCAGATGTGGGTCCTGCTGGAAGAGGAGATAGTCCTGTAGAGAAAAACGTCCAGTGATGGGTCTGGACTTCCTTTGGGAGTCCCGTGGGAACACTGCATATCTGGTGACACTTGTGGGTTTTTCAATCTATGTGGAAATGGTTTGGCTCCTCCTCCCTAGGTAGAGCATATCACAATGGGATGATGTAATGTGTCATGACAGGGGTGAGCCCCCTGTGGTCCCAATCACTGCCAGTATGAACCAGTTGTACTCCCCACATTATTCCAGTTGCTCTTTCACCCTCACTTTTGTTCCAGTCAGTGCCAGTCTCTCCCAGTGTACCCCAGTTCCTTCCAGCATATTCCCAGTCCCTCCCAGTTCCTTCTGTCATGATCCCATTTGCTCATAACCACTCCCAGTCAGCCTCTGTGTAGTTGTGCTCACTTCCAGTGTGACCCCAGTCACCCCCAGCATGCACCCTGTAACTCCCAGTATATCCCGTTTGCCCATAACTTGGCCATAATTGACACCTGCAGGATCCTCACTCCCAGTGTGAATCCAGTATGATTGCAGTCTCCTTCAGTGTGATCACAGTCTCTCCCAGCATGGGCCCAGCTGCTCCCACTATGATCCCAGGATGATCCGAGTACAAACTAGTCACTCCCAGTGATGCCATTTCAAGGCACACATTCCCCTGCTGCGTTCTGACCTCTTCCAGCTCCATTCCTACTCCTCTCGCTGGCTGTGAGATGCCCAGGGAAAGGGAGGGGTGGAGGAGGTGGGAGGAAGAAGCAGAGCAGCAGCAGGAAAGAGAGGAAGGACAGAAGAGGAGGGACTGGGCAGCTCCTGAACTCACAGTCCCCCAAGAACATCGGCCTCATCCCGCAGGTGCCTGGGGAGGGGGAGCTTGCCCCAAATATCCCGGGTGGTGTCACAGGGTTTGGGGTTTTGGAGGGGGGATGCTTGGAGCTTGCAAGGCTCCAAGGCCAAGCCAGGATGTCCCTGGGGGGACATGGGAAGATCCCCAGGAGGTGTTTTTGGGGATCCTCATGGTGGCAGAGCCCCGGTGTGGGTGGGGGGCCTCTGGGTTCCATCATGCTGGAGATCAGGCTGGTTTGTTTGCATGGTCCCAGTTCTCCCTGTTGCCCCTAGTATACTCCCAGTCTCTCTCAGTATGATGCCAGTCTCTCCCAACATGCTCCCAGTCATGCCCAGTTGCCCCCAGTGTAGACCAGTCACTCCAACCTGCTCACAGTAGTTCCCAGCATGGTCCCACTTCTCCCCAGTGTGCTGATTTGAACAAACCAACCAGAGATCCCAAGGGAGAACTGTTCCATGACCCATTTCTCATAACTCTGGGGGATATCTTCTCTTAATGGGCCAGCAGTTAAAACCAGATGGGGCAGGTTTCTTTATCTCTTCCACAAACCATCCTCCCTCCAGGGGGATATCTTCTGTTAATGGGCCATTGAGTCTCACTGCATCACTGATAAAATTACATCATCCCATTGGGAGATGCTCCACCCAGAAGGAGGAGCCAAGCATTCCTACCTGGATATAATCTGAGATGTAACAAACCAGAAGCAGCCTGTTTCCACTGGATTCCCAGAGGAAGACCAGGCTCATCTACACCACCACTGGACCTTCAGAGGAAAACTACAACATTCTCCAGGAGCTTTGCTTCAACACAGCCACATCTGTCACTCCAGAAGGACTGCAGCCATCTTTTTATTGGACTACTACCAACACCCTGACTATCGGGTGTCAGGTTGTATTCTGACACTGTCAGCGTTTGTATTTTTTATTGTTGCATTTTTAGTTTAATTTTTAAGTTTTTAGTTTAGGCTGCAGGGAGGAAGAAGAAGATGCCTCAGGACAGCCAGACAGATGAAAAGGAAGTCACTGCCCCTTTCCTGCTCTCTCCTGCTCCATGTCCCAGCCCAGCATGGCCCCCGGCTGCAGGACAACCCCGCTGCCCACATTGTCCTGCTGAAGATGAACTGGGGGGATTTCCTTCCCCTTCCCTATGGCACGGAGGTAAATCCCATCCTCTCCTTGTCCTTTCTCCCCCAGACGAGGAGCTGAGGACAGAGACCAGGGAGGACAAATCCTCACAGCAGAACCTTGTGGAAAAGGCTGTTTTGAGCACCTCCATGGTGCAGGAATCCAATGGGGAGGAAAAGTCCCACAGATCCTGCAGGAGGAGTGGCTACAAACCCATCCCAGAGTGTTCTGAGGGGGAAAGATCCACCCTGTGCCAGGAAGGGGAACAGAGCTTTAGCCAGGACTCTGCGCTGGTGGTCTCTGAGCAGCTTCATGATGGGGAGAAGCCCCACAAGTGCTTGGAATGTGGGAAGACCTTCAGGCAGATGTGCCAACTGATTAGCCACCGATGGATCCACACTGGGGAGAGGCCCTACGAGCGTCCCAAGTGTGGGAAGAGGTTTCTGACCAGCTCCCATCTCCTCTCACATCAGTGCATTCACAGAGAGGAGAGGCCCTTCTGCTGCCCCGACTGTGGCAAGGGCTTCAAGCACAACTCCACCCTCGTCACCCACCAGTGCATCCACACTGGGGAGAGACCCTAAAAGTGTGAGGAATGTCGGATAAGCTTCACCCAGAGCTCCAGCCTGATCCACCACCAGAGGAGCCACACCAGGGAATGGCGCTACAAGTGTGGGAAATGCGGGAAGGGCTTCAACTGGAAGTGCCACCTGATCATCCACTAAATGATTCACACTGGGAAGAAGCCCTGCGGGTGTCACAAGTGTGAGAAGACATTTCACACTAGCTCCCATCTCCTCATGCACCAACGCATTCACACAGAGGAGAGCCCCTTACCACATCCCCAGCTCCCAGAAGGGCTTCAAGCACAACTTCAACCTGATCAGCCACCGGCACGTCCACACTGGGGAGAGGCTCTACAAGTGTGCAGAATGTGGGATGATCTTCAGCAGGAGCTTTGACTTGATCCACTACCAGAGCATCCAAATCAGGAAATGGCCCAACGACTGTCCCGCTTGTGGGAAGAGCTTGTCCAGGAGCTCTCACTTTAACAGACATCAACAGAGGCACCAGTAAGGGAAGCCCTGTGAGTGCCCCAAGTGCAGGAAGAGCTTCCTGCACTGCTTCAACTTCATCCTGCTTCAGAGAACCCACATTGGGCAGAGACCTTGTGACCCACATTCCCAATGGTCTGCATTGGGAAGACACTGGGATGGTGTTCTTTTGGTTTGGTGGTCCTGAATATTCTTTTATTCATTTTCATCCCATTAAAAGAGGAAAAAAATGGGAGTAAAAATCAATAAATTCAGAAAAGGTATCTAAACCTTGTTTTTAAGTAGGGAATCTGAGAATCAGGGGTATGTGTTGGAGTACTTGGGGGTTTTGAGGGTATTTGATGCTTAAAGAGACAAGAATGTTTGATCTCTCACCTCAGAAGCATTCAATGGCACTGAAAACTACTCAATCCCACTCCAAAGTTACACAGCCCCTCAGGGTGGAATGGGGTTGGAAGGGATTTGGGCAAAGTGGGATGCAAATCAGGACGGGTGAGATGGGTGTGGGGTGGGAGAAGGATTGGCAGGTGTGAAATGGGGGAAATAGAGCTTGGGAAGAGGGTCTTGGTGTCCAGGAGGGGTAGGATGGGTTGAGGTTGGGACTGCGGAGGTGGGGTGGGGTCTAGAATGAGACAGCCCAAGTTAGGGATGATGAAAAAAGGGGGAGCCTGTTACAGAGTGAGTTTTTGGATATTCCATGTTGCTGAGAAGATTTTGGCATATCCCATGTTTCTGAGGCGCTTTTGGGGCACTTCCCAACTCTTGGGAGGTTTCCTGACAGCAGCTCCATGCAGCCCCATTGCCTCGGGTGATTGCCTTGTGCACGAGCTCAGAGCTGCAGCCAGAGACCATTGCTCAGGGCTGGAGAGCAGAGAAATGATGAATGGCCCCAGACATCTCCAGGCTGCGTTTGGGGGCCAGGGCAAGTTCTGTGTAGGTGGTGTAGTCACTGCCCCTGCCCCAGACACTGCAGCCTCTGCTCTAGCCCCAAAGTGCCAGCCAAGCCCCTGACACCCCAAAAACCCCACCTGGGAGAGGAACCAGAGCAGGTGAGACTGTGACATGGCTGTGACACTGACTCATCCCACGGCCCAAGAGCTCCCAGCAGCTGAGATGGCACTTGATCCAAGGCCATGACTGTGGATCTCACTCTGTTCTACTGACTTCCTCTTCTCAAAGTCTAGGTAACATGAAGTTGGACAGATTAGAGTTTGCTCAGCCAGTGTTTTGTGAAGTGGTTTACTGTAATTCCATGTTGCTTTAAGGTTTCCCAAATTCCTCAGTCTCTGAAGTTTGCAAATAAAATTTGCTCTCCAATGTCCTAAGAAATTTGTTTTTTTCGCCCATGTGCCCCCCGAGGGGATCAAGGTACTGGAAGTCCCTTTCCAGCAGCGGCTGAGCCAGCTTGGGGCACAGCAGCAGGAACTGCAATGCTGAGCAAGGCCTGGCTTGGCTAGAGGGAGCAGAAAGGCCAAGCCCTGAGCCCAGGCCTGGGACAGCAAGGCCTGTCCCTCCCGGGGGGCTCGGGGCTGTTTGTGGGGCACTGGGATGGGAGGGGCAGCAAGGACAAATGGCACAGGTTACCCTGAGAGGCTGCAGACTCCCCACCTCTGGAGGTGTTCAAGGCCAGGTGGCATGGAGCAATCTGGTGCAGTGGAAGTCCTCCCTGCCCATGGCAGGGGATTGGAACTGTATGATCTTTAGGATTCCAACCCAGGCCATTCCAGGATCCCAGATTTGCCCCTCCTGCCCTCATTTAGCAGCAGATTGACATGCTTCCTTTGCAGCCATTTCCTGCAAACCCAGCAACTGAATTAACTCTGCTCTGGATGCTGCCTGCAGCCTCCATCAGCTCCAGCTGAGCTTTGACTTTCCTAAACACATGAACCCAGGCTCAGGTCAGATTTCTGAATTCTCTCTCCGTGGCTTGTCCTCACTTGCACCTCCTGGTCGTTGTGTTGTGGCTCATCCCTGTCATTTGTCCCTGAGGCAGCACAACCCCCCTGCCCAGCACAGGCCCCACACCCCCCTCATCAGACACAGCACAGCACAGGGTGTGTTTTGGGTGGGCAAATGTTCCCCACCAGAGTGTCCACACCAGACCTCAGTGTCCAGTTCCAACACCCACATCCCATGCCAGGGGCCACAGAGAGCCCTGCCCTGGGGTCTGCCAAGGGCTGGGTGAGGAGGGAGCCTGGGCAGGGCTGATGCTGCCCGTACCCCGGTGCTGAAATTGGCAGAAGGACAGAGATAACCACAGAACAAACAGACCAATAAACTAGGGAGAGTGTCCAGAGATGCCAGTGGCTGATGGAAGAGGCTGGAGGGAGGGTCAAAGCCCTGGGGCATCTTCTGACACTGGCCATGTCACCAAGGCCACAGATCAACCTCCTCAGTGCTGCACCTGCCTGTCTGAGATCCGTGCCAGGGGACTTCCACAGCTCCACACACCTGCTGGAACGTGTCCTGGCCCTGCAGAGTCCCACAACTGAGCTGACATGGGTGGGTTTTATCTCCTGGGCACTTCCCAGTCTAGCCCAGCTCAGCCCAGCTTCTGCCCAGCTTCCCTGCCTTGAGTCCAGCTCAGCTCAGCTCAGCCCAGCCTAGCGCAGCTCAGCCCAGCCCAGCAGCCCATTCTGGGTGAGCCTCATGGCAGTGCCTGCTCTGGGGTGCTCCAGCACTGGGGGCACTCCCCCCACAGCCCTGACCCCCTTGAAGGGCTCCCTGCCCTCAGTGGGGCCCAGGGATGCTCCAAGGGACTTGGAGTTTTGCTTCTGACTCCTTGAGCAGCTTCTTCCACCTTCTCTCAGTGCCTGGGGCTCCTGGACTCAGCCCCAAATCCAGTGTGGGGCTGATTAAAATGGAGAAAGCCCTGAGGAGTTCTTTGTCTTTCTTCAGTTCTCTTCATGTCTCCAGGGCTTGTGCAGCTGCTTGGAGTTAGTTTGGAGTTCTGTTATGGAGAAAGATTTCAAAGTGCGCCTCATGACTTTTTCTTTCTTTTTAAATCAAGGGGTTATTGTTTCAATTTTCTGTTCTTAGGAGAGGTGACTGAAGCATTCTCCAAGTGATCTTGATGCTGAATGTCTCCTCAGGAAATATGGGCACAGAGAAGAATGAGCCCCTTGTGGGCTGACCATTTGGACAACCTGCTCCTTGATAAAAATTTGGCCAGGAGACCTGCTCCTTTTGAAAGGCCTTTATTAAAATCAGCTCTTTTCAAAAGGGGAACTCGAGGGGTCGCCTGCGCCGCCGCTGCTCCCTTTCTCTCGGGTCGCCGCTGAGGAGGAGGGCCGAGACGAATCTGCTGCCCACGCCGCAGAGTCGGGATTCCTGCCTCACGGGAGTCCCCAGGAACTCGCTTGGCTCCTTTAGTCTAGGGGTGTCATCTCTGTTCTATGCTTGTGAGGTTATGGCGAGAAAGCAGAAGCTTTCTGCAAGCAGCCGGACACTTTCCTCACTCGGCAGCGCCCCCACAGGTCCAGATTTTGTGTTGGCTCGTCGTTTTAGGGACTTCCTGGTGGTAATTGGACTTCCGTTTGGAGCCGAACATTATGGGGGTTTTCTGATTTTCATATTAGGCGGGGTCAGCAGTGTGTTGAGCAGGCGGGGAGCAGCGGAGGCCCAACCCGACGGAAGGCAAAGGGGAACCCGGGGCCCGGGGAGAAGGAAGTGCACAACCCGGAACACAGAAACACAAAACCCGAGGGCACGAACCGGGCACAAACAGCCGAGGCCGGCAACATAACCTTTTTAGCAACATGCTAAACAATACAACATACAACATAACTTTCTTGTCAACACATCAAACCATACAACACCCTGTGCCTGATTGGGAGTCTGTTGAATTCCATTCATTTCACTCCTCATGCCAACCTCACCTCTGACATCACTCACCTGGGACTGACATCCCAAAATATAAAGAATTCTTTTTAGTTTTCTTGATAATTGAAATTTGATTTTAAAATTATGATTTTGTTATTTTTAATATTATTCTGCATTTTATTAGCTAATTTTTATATTTACGTTCAAAAATCTATACATTTTTAGCAACCAAAACTGGTTTTGGTCATTAGTTCTAATTAACTCAATTCTCTTCTTTATTAAATTGCCTACTATTAGCTATTGAATCTCCCTTTTTACACTAAGTATCCGACTTTTTTAGTCCTTTTGTCATATTTTTGAGCATTTTCTCAGACAGGGTAAAAGGGACCACTTTGAGGTGCATGGTGACATTTCTGGGGCACATTTGGAGAAGGGAATTTTGAGAGACTTGAGGGTCTGGGAGGACACCTGGGGGAGCCGGGGGAGCACTTAGAGGGGCACTTTGGGATCCTGTCGGACAATTCGGGGTCCGGGCAGGCCCTTGGGGGGCTCTGAGGGGGCTCTCTGGGGCGCGGGGGATGATGGGAGTTGTAGGCGCGGGTATAACACGGGGTAACGGGGCCGCGGAGCATCACGGGAGTTGGAAGCGCCTCTCCAATGGCTCTGGGTGGGGCGCGGGGCATGATGGGAGGTGGAGTCACCGCTGGATTAGAGCTCAAAGTCGCCGCGGAGCATGCTGGGAGCTGTAGTCCCGGAAGCGGCTCGCACGGAGCTTTTGGAGGTCCGAGAAGGCACTCGGAGAACACTTTGGCGTCCAAGCCGCGACTTGAGGTCCTCAGGGGGAACGTACACGGTTCGGGAGCACTTGGGGGGGACTGTGGGAACTAGAACCGGGCGCTTTAGGGCGCGAGGCACGGCGGGAGTTTTAGGCGCGGGATTGTGTTAGGCGGAGCTCTGAGGCCACGGGGGATGATTGGAGATGAATTCCCAGAAGTGCCTTTAACGGGCATCTGTGGGGTCGGGAGCATTCAGGGGAGTCGGGGACGCTTCTGGGGGCTTCCGAATGGACGCTGGAGGGACACTTAGGGACGCTGGGGGACACTTAAAAGACACACGCAGGGCGGATACCAGGGTTTATTAAAGCGCGGTGCATGACGGGCATTGTAGTCCTGACTGCAATGGTGCGTAATTGGGCCGCGGGGCATGACGGGAGTTGTAGGCAAAAAAGAAACATGGCGTTGACACCAGGCACCGCCCCGAAGCCTCGGTTTCCTGGCGCTGATTGGCTGCGGGCGGTGATGGGCTGGAGCCTCGGCCAATGGGAGTGTCCGGAGGTGGGAACAACCCATTCTGCCCCTCCATTCCTTCGCAGTACTGCCCCGTTCATCCCCAGTACAGCCCAGTTCTATACCAGTACCCCTTCAGTCCCCCCCTTTACAGCCCATTTCATCACCAGTACAGCCCAGTCCCTCCCAATACTTCATTCCCATTCCCTTCCAGTTCCCCCCAGTATCTTCCTTAGCACACCCCAGTATCCTCAGTCTTCCCCACGCTGTTCCCATTGTCCCCAGTTTGTCCCAGTATCCCCCCGTATCACTTCCAGTATCTCCCAGTGTCTCCCACATGTTTCCCAGTGTTCCCCAGTATGTCCCAGTCCTCCCCAGTGTTTCCAAGGACACTTGAACTGCTCATGGTTGCCGTGGCACCCAAACCCAGCCGTGGGCTCAGTGCAGTGTCCATGGCCACAGCCCCCTGCAGTGGCCCAGGGCAGGTTGGGATGATGGTCCACCCTCACAGCTGGCCCAGGGCAGGGCTGGAGAGGTTTTGGTGGCACCTTGGGCTAGCGCACACTTGAGGAGCGTGTCTGTTTTCAGTGGGGAAAACTCGGAGATTTACATTGCTTCATAAAATAGAAAACCCTTTTTGGCCTGAGTGCAGGCAGCTGTCCAAGCAAAGCAGGTCCCAGGTGAGTGAGGACAGACACAATGGGCTTGGGGAATGTGGAGCAAGGTTGTCCACACTGGCTCAGACCTCAAGGCACAGCTTCTCTGACCAGGCCAGACCTCCTTAATGAGAGATCATGGATCAATATCAATCCTGAATGCTGCAATCACCTCTGCTCTAAAGAGAACAGTAACAAAACTTTTAACACCCTTTATAACAGGAGTGTGTATTTCTTAGCAGCTCTTTGAAATCTTTCTCCATAACTGCAGTAGAAAACCTTCCTGATGAAGTGCACCAGACCAGAGGGAAATCAAGGCATAGCCATGGTTTGTCAGGACTTGCTTGATCCCAAGGAGCCCCGTGGTGTGTTTGGTGCTGAGCCCTCAGGGCCTGAGAGGAGATTGCACAAACCTTTCCAGGAGTCCAAGTCAGAGGAAAGACCCAAAGTGTCTCAAAGCATTCCTGAGTCCCACTGAGATCCATCCCCAACACAGGCTCTTCATGGACTCCTTGGAGGAGAGAATTGGAGGCCAGGATTGCCAAAAAGCCCCTCAGAGACCCAGTGTGGAAAGGAAAACCCAAAGTAACTTAAAAAGTCTTGAGTATCTCAAAGCATTAATGAGCCCCACTGAGTGTCAGTACAAAGCCTCTCTAGGGACTCATTAAAGCAGATAATTGGAGGCCATGACAGCACAAACCTCTCAGAGAGGATTCAGTGTCAAAAAGTAGTACTTTACTGACTCTTGAGTACTTTGAGGCATTACTGAGCCCCACTGAGTGTTGTTACTGACAAAAAATGTCAAGGGACTAATTAAAGCAGATAATTGGAGGCCATGATTTCACAAACCCCTCAGAGACTCCCAGGCAAAAGCAAAAGCCAAAGTCCTTTGAAGAACCTGCAGTCCCTGGGAGCACTGAGGAGCCCCCAGGGCCATTCCTGACCAAGGCTCCCCAGGGACTGGTCCCAGCAGATCCCTGAGGCCACTGGGATGTGGGGGGTGCTGAGGGCAGGACAAGGGGCTGACAGTGCCCAGCCTTGCTGGGCTGTGCCAGGAGGCCCCAGGGCCTCAGGACAAGGTGTCCCCTCCCAGCCCTTGGTGGCACAGACCCTGCTGTGCCCCAGGGCACCAAGGCTTTGCTTCCCCTGGGCACTGCCAGCCCCACGAGGGCCCTTGGCCATGTCCAGCACAGCTTGTCCTGCACTGTCCCACAGCTGCTGCTGTGTCCCTGCAGGCTGCACACTCCCATCGCTGCCCCCTGACTCTGCCCTGCATTTCCCTTTCTCTTCTCCCTGATATCCTGGCCTGGAATGTGTGAGAATGGTCCAAAGCTGTACCAGGGATGGTTTAGACTGCACAGGAGAAAGTGTTTCTTTACTGAGAGGGTGGTCAGACACTGAACAGGCTCCCTGGAGAGGTGGCTGATGCCCCAAGCCTGTCAGTGTTGAAGGACATTTGGACAGTGCCCTTAAGGACTGTTTGAACTTCTGGTCAGCCCTGGAGGGGTCGGGCAGTGGGACCAGACCATCATTCTGCCCTGAACTGCAGATCATTCCCAACGGGACCATCCTGGTCCAGTCTGTCCCATTCCATGGTCACACCTGTCCATGGATCCCTGCAGCAGCTGTGCTCAGACACTCGTGTGCTCAGCAGCTTCCCCTGGATTCCAGTCTCAGCAGCTGAGGCATTTGGACATCTGAGCCCCGAGGCCACAGCCCCATTGCAGGTGCTGGTGCAGAGCAGACACACCCCACAGCCCCAGACCCTTCAGTCCAGTCCCTGCGGTCACTCCGTGGCCGGCACCATTGGCAGAGGGGCTGTTTGGTGCCCTCCTCCAGCTGCTGCCCTCACAGCCCCGGGCTCTGTGCTCAGGCAGAACAGAGATTTGCTCACACAGGAGGTAGAATTGAAGTTTCATGAGAACACAGGACAGACTGCTGTGGTGGGGGTCCTCCCCTCACCTTCCCACATGTCCTGTGCTATCCAAAACTGCTCTTCCCCTCCATCCCATAATGTGTCCTACACACCATGGCACCAATCCCCTTAGTCCAAATGGTGACCTCCTCTCAGTGACTTTGGGGTTTCAAACCCAGGCACCAAGGCTGATGGCTGTCCCAGGAAAGGAGCTGGGACAAGGTGTCCATTGCTCAGGAGCTGTAATTTGGATTGTCATTTGCCACTGTTCCTCTGAGCTTTTCTCTGTTTTGGAGATGGGCCCTTAATGAGCTGGTGGCTCTCCAGAGATGGGCCCGGGAGCAGCCAGGGCAGAGAATGAACTGAGTTTGTCCTGCTGCCATTGTTGGTGCCCTGCCTGGGTGTGCAGATGAGTCTCTTCTCTCTTAACCTGACACAACCCAGCAGGAGCATCAATCTCCTGAGGCAGCCGTGTTTGGAGGCTGCACACACAGGCACTGGTTTTGTGTAACAGGTGATCCCAGATTGATGGATGGCTTTCCAGAAATGCGCCATGGTTAGGGGAAAATCTTAGTTCTTGTTCTTGGCCTGGCAATGGATTCATTCAGGGCCAGCATCACAGATTTGTTCCCAAGGCTGCAGATGAATGGATTTAAGAATAGGTACAGGACTGTGTTTAGCAGAGCTCCAGTTCTGTTGGTCCTCAAGGAAACATCTTCTGCAGGACACGTGTAGAGAGCAACGCAGTTCCCACAGGCAATGGATAAGGGGATGGGAAGAACACATAGTCAAAGCTTCCTTCCTCCCAGAGACTGCTGGAAGATGCAGAACACAGAACAGGATGCAGATGTCAAAAGCCAGAGTCAAACACAAGGAACCCACCTTGACACATGGTAAGAAGACAGAGTCTATCTTCCAAAGCAGGCTGGTGTCAGAGCAGGACAGTTTGAACAAGGGGGAGTTGTCACAGAGGAAATGGGGGATCTTGGAGCCACAGAAAGACAGCTCAGAGAGGAAGAGCAGCCTGTAGCTCAGCAGGGCAAAGCTGAGGACCCAAGCAGCAACACCCAGGTGAACACAGAGCTGAGGCTTCCTGATGGCAGCGTAGAGCAAAGGGTGGCAGATGGCAGCATAGCAGTGAAAGGACATGACAGTGAGCAGGACAAACTCTGTGCAGCCCAGGGCAAAATAGGAATAGTTTAGGCAAAGTAGCTGCTCAGTGAGAGAGTGTTCTGACCAGAACTCAGCATCACAAATCCTCACATGTTTGTGGAGGATGTAAACCAGATTTCCAGGAAGGCCATGTTAAAAATGGGCCAGGAGACCTGCTCCTTTGAAACGCCTTTATTAGTCAGCTCTTTCAAGGGGGAACTCGAGGCGTCGCCTGCACCATCGCCGCTCCCACTCGGGCCGCCGCTGAGGAGGAGGTGCCAGACGAATCTGCTGCTCTCGCCGCAGAGTCGGGAATTCCAGCCTCGCAGGAGTCCCCAGGAACTCACTGGGCTCGTGTGGTCTAGGGGTATCACCTTTGCTCAGTCTTTTTGTGGTCATGGCGAGGGGGCAGAAGCAGAATCAGTCCCTAGGTAGCTGAGGGTCTTCTCGGTGTTGTAGTGTCTCCCTTTTATCTGGATTTTGTGCTCGGTCGCAGCTTTTGGGTCCTTTTGCCAGTAACTGCACTTCGGTTTGGAGCAGAGCACCATGGAAGTCCTTGGATTTTCCTATTAGGCGGGGCCGGCAGTTTGAGGAGCCGGCGGGGAACAGTGACAGCCTACCCCGACGGAAGGAGAAGGGAACCTGAGGTTTTGGGGGGGAGTGTACAACTTGGAATAAGGTTTTGAGGGTACAAATTTTGGTACAAACAGCATAACTTCCTTAACAAATGACAGACTGTGTCAAAAATGGGAGTTTCTTACATTTTATTCATTTCAGGCCAGGTTCCTGATGAAAAAGTCCATGGGGGTTTGCAGGTGGCGATCCACACACAGGAGGAGAATGATGGTTGCATTCCCCATCACTGTTTTTAGGTACATGAGCAGAAGGACCCGAGAGAAAAACAGCTGCAGCCTTGGATCAAGCTCTGGGAAACCCTCTAGGATGAACTCAGTAACGGCTGTTTCATTTTCTGTTCCCATGATGAATTCCAGCTCATCCTGCTGAGACAAGAACATGGCAAAAAACAAGGGTGATAATTTCACAGTGTGGAAAAACATCTCTATCCTTCCTTCTCTGCTTTCTTTCTTTTCCTGCAGTCTTGCTATACAGCACAGAGATTGTGCGTGAAACAATCCTCACTCCCTGATTGTTCTGTTTCCCATTTCAGGTAGAATCCTTAGGGATTTTGTTGTCTTCTGTCTACCTTTTCCAAACACTCCCAAAGAATTCTTTCACCAGAAGAGAGAATTCTAAAGAGGCTGTTGGCTATTTACCCCATTCCTGGGAAATTGCCAGCTCACTCAGACCTACTGCAAACCCCTACTACAAATAGTCCAGACCACAGAACCCTGCCTGGAATTTGAAATCCTCCAGGGACAAAGGAGGTTGGCCCAGGAAGGAAAAGAAGCAATTTGCCACTTCCCACAGCCAGGAAGGGTGAGAGAGTAGCAGGCATTTCTCAGGGTGGGAGGATGGTGTTGGCTGTGGATCAGCAGTTATGGGCTGCTGGTAAAGCCTCTCTGTGAGCTCCTGAAGGCAGCCCAGAAGGGCTTTACAGTCTGGACTGGTGATTCTTGGGCTGCCTTTTCACAGCCTCAGGGAGCCCTCCTGTAGGCCCTGCTTTGGGGCTCCCAGACCCCCTGGACCCGTTTGATCTGTTTCCCTGGGAGAGACAAAACCCAGCACTGGCGGTGCTGTCACAGTTCCTGGGGACTGCAGCAGGGCTGGGGCCAACTTTTCACAGCAACCAGACAGTGTCAGCCAGGGCTGTCTGGGCTGTCGGAGGGCAGCAGCAGCTGCTCTTCTCCTGACCCAGGAAGCTCAAGAACTGACTTTGGGACAAAGTATTGTAGTTTAAAATTTTTACAATGCCCAACTCAAGAGGAAACCTCCTGGGGATTTGAAGAAACCTGGACCAAACTTCCTTCATGGTTCCCCTGCTGGACTTGGTTAAAACATCTGTTTATAATGGTCACCACAGTAATTGCTGTATGGATTGAGCTTGCATCAAGATTCACTGTTATAGTGCCCTACGCTATAAAATGAAAGAGAGTTTGAGAGACCAATTCCCATAAGGAACTGAGTCTCAGGGAAAGGGGGGACTTGATGAGGACAGTAGAACAGAACAACACAACCTTGGAGAAACACATAATTCACACAAAACACAAGCAGGATGCCAGCTCAGCTCTGCAAGGCTGACAAAGCAGAAATTATACAAAACAATGATATTGCCCTTACTCAAAAGCAGGAGTCAAGAAATAGCCACCTGAAAAGGACACCAGGTGTTGGAGACAGACCCCAAAGAATCACATAAGGACTTCTGATAAGGGGTACAACCATGTCAAATAAAGCAAGTGGGAGTAGCTCGTGAGTATGTAATCAGTGTGTCTGATAAAAGCTCTCTTCATTTAAATCTCAGTGCACTGAGATGGATGAAGGATCACCCAAGTGACCACCATGCTGTATGTAATAAAGAATACCTAATTTCAACTGCTTAAAACTGTGTAAGAAGGTTTCTATCCAGCAGCTTTCAGTATCAATGGCATTCTTGATTCCATTATGCCCCACAGACTCACAGTGGCTCCTTGGTTCCATGAAGCCCTGCTGTATAACAATGGACTCTTAGTTCCATTAGGGTCTGTACTGTCAAAAGGGCCTCCTTGGTTCTGCCCTGCTACAATGCTCTCCTTGGTTCCACGAGGCCTTGGTGTGTCCCAACAGCCCCTTGGTTCCATGAACTTCCATAGTGTCGCCATGGTCTCTGGGATCTGCAGTATCACAATGGACAATTGTTACAAGTGGTCTCACTGTGTCACAATGAATATTTGTTTCCATGGGGCCCCACATTGTCATTAAGGCCCCTTGTTCTGTGAGGTTCCATAGCATCACTATGGTCTCTGTGGATCCACAGTGCCACAAAGTTCTTTACAGTCACCATGGTCTTCTTGGATCAGTAGTGTTACAATGGACCATTGACTCCATGAGGAACACAAAACTTTGCATAAACACTGAGCAACACCTGATTAACCCACCTGAGAACATGTGTTTGCATCAAAACGGGTTAAACTGACAATGGCACCAGCAGCTTCCATCTGCAACAGAGATCCAGGACAGGGACAGAGAATTCAGCTGGAAGACTCAGAGAATTCTGCTTACAGAGATCGTTTCTGATCACACTGTCCCCTGTAGAAAGGTAACATCATTCAATGCAGCCTGTACTGAGCATGTGGTTCCTGAGTGGGGTGTGTTGTTTAGAAAACCTGCTCAGGCTTTCCCATTCTTTATTCACAAACAGGAAAACTTCTCCTGGGCCGGTGTGCAGGCAGAGCCCTGAGGAGAGCAGGTTGGGCACGATGCAATGGACTGGGACACCCAGCAGCAGAGCTCAGGGGACAAGGTTCTGATGCAGGGCACAGAGATGTCAGTCCCAGGTGGACAATGTCAGATGTGATGAGGTTGGGGTGAGGAGCAGCTTGTCCAAACAGGGTCAGCCCACAAGGAGCTCATTCTTTATGCCCAAATCTCCTAAAGAGACATTCAGTGTTAAGATCACTTAGGGAATGCTTCTGTCAACTCTCCTAAGAACTGAAAATCCAAAAAAATACACCCTTGATAAAAAAATTTAAAAAATTATGAGGTGCACTTTAAAATCTTCCTCCATAACAGAACACCAACCTGACTCCAAGCAGCTGCACAAGCCCTGCAGACTTGAAGACAAATAGAGGACAAGAGGGTTCTGAGGCCTTTCTGTATTGTCATGACCCCCACACTGGATTTGGGGCTGAGTCCAGGAGCCCCAGGCACTGAGAGAAGGTGGAAGAAGCTGCTCAAGGAGTCAGAAGCAAAACGCCAAGTCCCTTGGAGCATCCCTGGGCCCCACTGAGGGCAGGGAGTGCCAAAGGCTCCCCAGGGACTGGTGAGAGCAGATCCTTGTGTTGCCTCCTCCGAGGCATGGCGACCTGGTTCAGGAACAGCACGGCGGCCAACCCCAGACCGCTCGGGCCATCAGCTCACAGACACCAGTGTGGTGGATGGCAAATGGCATTTATTACTGCATTACCTGAGTCTATGTAACTTGTGTTAACTGCGTCATTTCCTTCTGCTTACGTTATAAACTAGGTGTTATTGGCTAGTTAGGGGTCAAGTGACCTTAGCTGAGGAGGAAAGGGGGGTTCTGCCTGCCTGTATAATGCGACATCTTCCGATTGCCTGTCCCTAATTACCTCGAATTACCCACATTTCCCCCTTCCCTCATGACTATTTAAAAAATATATGAAGTGTAAATTTATAAAAATGTAAAAGTTAGTAAGATCTACATAGTACGTTAAAAAGCAATATAAAATGTATGTAGTAAGTGCACTTAAAAGCAGCTGTCGGCGGTCAACTAGTAAAATGTTAACTTTTTCTAAATGGCTTCTAACAAACGTCACTAATTTGTTTAGTATGCAAGGCCCAAAAATTAACATAGGAGTATTATGGTAAGTGGGCCGATCAGAGAGGAAACAAGGGTGGTCAGCCATGGAGACCGGTTGAGCCAAGATTCGAACCATCCCTGTTGGGCTTCTCTCTCTCTTTTTCTCTGGGCTAACCTTTCCCTTAATTCGTCCATGGAGTCTTGTACAACTCCGGTATGGTCTGCATAGAAACAGCATTCCTCTCTCAAGGTGGCACACAGGCCTCCTTGTTGCAATAGCAAGAGGTCCAGTCCTCGCCTGTTCTGCAGGACGACTTCTGAGAGCGAGGAAACAGATTTCTCTAGAAAGGAAATGGATTTTTCAGTTCTCTGTAAGTTCTCATCAATGGTCATCTACAGCTGAGAAAGACTTTAGTGTTGGTTCACAAGGGCCGAAACAGCTGTGGCTGCACCGGTAGCTCCCAGGCCAAGCAGCATCTCAATAGTGATGCCTGTTATTACTTCTCTTTTGTGGATCTGGTTGGGATCTTCTAAAAGGTGGTACACTTCTTCTTCTTGGTGATACAGGACTCTAGGAACAATCAGAACTTGGACACAAAAGTCAGCAGAGTCATTAAATTTGTTAAGGAACACACAGGGACTCACTCCGGATTGGTGACAGACCCACATTCCTGATGCCGATGGGATCGCCCATTTTTTGTTGGTTGATTTATCAAGTTTGATAACTTCTGTACAAACATTACCTTTTTGTCTCGCCAAGGTTGCATTGCCAAAGCACTTACCTTGGCCTGTGATCTGATTCAGAGTGATTCCTCTCCGGGGGATGTCTCATCTACACTGGTGTGGGTTTCGTTCTGCTGAATAACTAAAAGGAACATTAAGGGCAACACCTTCTTAGAAAGGAGGTTCTATATCATAGCACAGCCAGCATGAACTTGTAAGGTTTGGGTTTGATTGGTTCAAGGACACGAAGGTAGCATTTAACACGCTAAAAAATGGATTGTAAGGAGTTGATTTAGAGATTTGATACGTGGCTGCAAGCTCGGGTGTGGTGGTAAGGGTAAAGGTGGGGCTGGGTGTGGACTTTTTCTTGGGTTTGGTTACAGCAAAAATCAGACTGGGTCCAGCTGATCAGGGTGCTGGCAGTGGGAAGTTAATGATTTGATTGTTTACCCAGAAGTCAGGAAAGGCGCGAACAAATGCTGACCACACTTTGCCTGTCTCCCAACCTTTATGGGCTGGCTGCAAAACTGTCATTGTGTAGTTTTTACAAGTGTGTCTCATTCTGTATAAGGGTGTATATATTTGTTTGTTAGCTCTAAATATTGGTTCACGACAGTTTTGGGGAGCATACCTGACTTGCAGGAACTCATCAGGTAGTTGCAGTTGCCATCTATCACTTGTCACAATTGTCTCACAACCCCAATACCCACAGTATCCATACCCTGGGTAATTACAGTAGCTTTTAGCTGGGTTAGAGGCAGGACACCAGTAAGTTTGTTTCAGTGTGAAATCACCAAGACTGGGAAATCCTAATTGTGGGGGAAATAAAAGTCTCTCAGTTTAAACTCAGAAGAGGGACTGTCTGGTGTGATGGTTTCTTTGATTACCTTTTTGCTCTAAAGATGGCGTAGGACCCACCTGAGTGGTTGATGAGGGTAATGGTTTGCATCAGCTTGCCCTTTGCTAACAAATCCTAAAAGCAAGATTAAACAAAGATGTAGTTGCTGCTTGGCATGAAGCATCTCAATGTTTCGACAGATTTTTATCTGGAGAGGGGTTATGTAGAGGCTTGTGATTCCTACTCCTAGAAAGGTTACACGTGGTCCCTTTTTTATTTTTGCACTTGCAATTTCAAAGCCATTTGTTTTCAGAGTCTCTGAGACTGTTGACACTAGTTGATCTACTTGGTCTTCTGCTGGTGCGGCGATCAGGATGTCATCCATGTATTGGATAATAGTTGCAGCTGGGTTGCTGTGTCGGACAGGTGCAAGTGCTCGGTCTACGGTGATCTGGCAGATGGTAGGAGAGTTGAGCATTCCTTGAGGCAGAACTTTCCACTGGAAGCGCAGGCTGGGCCGTTGGCTGTTTGGGAAAACAACGGAAAAGGCAAACCGCTCCTTGTCTTCATAATGTAGGGGTATGGAAAGGAAACAGTCTTTAATGTCAAGCACTGCACAGGGCTGCCCTTCTGGTATCATCGAGTTCATGGGCAGTAAAGTTTGGACAGGGCCCATTGGCTGGATTTTTTTTTTACTTCCCACAGGTCGTGCAGAAGGCAGAAGCCTTCACCAGATCATTTGGGTGTTACAAAGACTGGGGTGTTCCACGCACTTGTGGAGGGTTCTATGTGATTCTGCTGCAGCTTGCGGCTAATTAGCTCAAGAAGGGCAGTCATTTGAGGCTTTGACGAGGGCCACTGCTCGACCACACAGGATCAAGTGATTTCCATGTTAATTTGATGGGTGATGATGGGTACGCAGAATAAATTTGTCAAACTGACATTCAGTTGGGCTAGGGCATCCCAACTGTCATCCCCTGTTAGGTAGTTGGGCTACCTAGCAGGGGTGGACATCTTGGCATAACATATGGGAAAAGCATGACAGTTTTCTCTGGTCCTTTTTTAGTGAGAAGTGTTATTGTTATTAATTGAGTGCTTTTGAGGGCCCAAGACAACCCCCCAATACCACCTACCATAGGGGCCTCTTTTACTTCCCAATATGGGGGCAATACATTTCTGGGACAACAGTTACATCCGAGCCAGTATCAACCCAAAAAGCAAGAGGGATAGCGGTGTCGTCAGAGTTCTTAGGAAGGTAACAAAATCCCCGGACTATCAGCGGGTGTTTGCCTATCTTCATGGCCAAGGCCACCCAGGGGTCTTGTTCCCAGGGACCTGTTCCCGGCATTCCTGGGGCGCGGATGGGTCTGGCTGATCTATTGGCTGACCTGCAAAGTTGGTCATTTCTTGAGGGGGCAGTGTGTGCGGGAGCTCCGCGCCCCATTGAGGATTGGCTAGTTGGGCTGCTTCATGTTCCAAATGGGAGGGAGCTGTGTGTGGCCTGGCTGCCCCCTCCCGTTTCCCTGAGGCTTGGACTTACATTCTTTGGCAAAGTGCCCTTTCTTCCCACACCCCCAGCATGGCCCCTGAAGTCTTGTCTGGTGTGGGGAGACTGCTGCTGATGGGTGCCCTAACTGGGGGCAATTTATTGCAACGTGGCCTGCCTGGCCACACTTAAAGCATGCCATTACACTAGTTATTGCAGTACGAACAGCTGCCTGGATTGGGGCTAGTTGTTCTTCTTTGCCGACATACTTAATCATGTCTGCAATGCTGGACCCTGCTGGTAGTGACCGCAAAATGTCTTTGGCAGTTGAATTGCATTGTTGGCGCAAACACTCTGCTAGCACAGGGCCCGTTGCTTCTGGGGGTAAAACTGAGGAACTGACTGCTGCTTGGAGGCAATCTACAAATTGTGTAAAATTTCGCTCTCGCCTTGTTTTATTGTCACCCATGGTGATGGTTTAGCAATAACTCTGGAAGCAGAGTGGACAGCTTCTCTAGCAGCACAGGTAGTTACCATGATCTCATGGTAAGCCCTCGGCCTGCGCCTGGGGGATGATCATGGTTGGGTCTATGCCCATTAACCGCTGCAGGCTGGAGCCGTGTAAAGGATGGTCTGCCCCAGTTACCAAGGCTAGTTGCTTTGCACAGTTGTCCTCCCATTCTTGTTTAAAAACAATCATTCCTGCCCCATCGAAAATTTATCTGCAGGTTTGTTTAATGTCAAATGGAATCATGTCATCCCCACCTGAAAACACTGTCAGTGAGGGTGGAAACTATAGCTGAATTGATCCCTCTGTCCGCAATTGCTTTGACAATCGCCTGCACATCTTTAGGGTTTATTGGTGAATAAGTTCTCTGATTTCCGCCTTGCCCCCTCACTCGGACCGGAAAGGCCAGCTTGGCTGAAGAGGCCCAGCCGTCACACGCTACTATTATTTTCTTCCAGTCTGTGAGTGGAGTTTGCTCCTTCCCTTTGACCCAAGCAGGAGCATTAAGGTTATTGATTTTATCTACCTTCACTATCTCTTTGTCGGAGTCGGAGCCTGAGGCAGCTATTGAACACTCTTGAAACCACTTGTCCCAGCTGTTGTCTCACTCAGAGTCAGAAGTTGACTGACTAGAGGCTTCCGGGCTCCAGTACCTTTTTGTCAGGCTTTGACCCCACTCTTTTCTCTTAGAGTCAGGCCACTTCTTCCCCCTAGGCTCACCCCGCCTCTTGCTATGGGAGGCTCTTCCCTTGCAGGATGCTTTTTGATAAGTGCTTGAGCTGACCTTGTCCACTTTTCTGCTCTCCCCCATATTCTGTCCGCAAGTGTCCACATTATCTAACAGACCTTCTTTGTTCCCTCTAGCCACGGCTGCACCCTTCTCATCCCTTTGTAGTTCAACACCATTTTGCGGTGCATAGGGCGGGGGCCTCTCCCTGGGCCCCACTGAGGGCAGGGAGTGCCAAAGGCTCCCCAGGGACTGGTGAGAGCAGATCCTTGTGTTGCCTCCTCCGAGGCATGGCGACCTGGTCCAGGAACAGCACGGAGGCCAACCCCAGACCGCTCGGGCCATCAGCTCACAGACACCAGTGTGGTGGATGGCAAATGGCATTTATTACTGCATTACCTGGGTCTATGTAACTTGTGTTAACTGCGTCACTTCCTTCTGCTTACGTTATAAACTAGGTGTTATTGGCTAATTAGGGGTCAAGTGACCTTAGCTGAGGAGGAAAGGCAGGTTCTGCCTGCCCGTACAATGCGACATCTTCCGATCGCCTGTCCCTAATTATCTCGAATTACACACATCCTTGAGGCCAGGACTGCAGGGAGCCCAAGGCTGTGAGCGGGGAACTGCAATGCTGAGCAAGGCCTGGGCTGGCTGGAAGGAATAGAAAGGCCAAGCCCTGAGCCCAGGCCTGGGACAGCAGGGCCTGTCCCTCCCAGGGGGCTCGAGGCTCTTGGTGGGGCACTGGGATGGCAGCAAGGACAAATGGCATCAAGCTGCCAGCCCTGCCAGCCTGCTCAGGGAGGGGCCAGGCAGAAGCCAAGTGCAGCCCCTGGAAGGAAAGTTCCTTCAGTGGGGCCTCCCGAGGCGCTGGCAGAGCCCAGGGGACAAAGGCCTGGGTGCCTGTGGCCCTGCCAGCCCTGCCCAGCCCTTGGCCATGTGTCCTGCAGGCTGTGCCCCCTGGGCGTGCTGCTGCTGTGCCCTGGCCGGCTGCACACGCCCATCTCGCTGTCCCCCCAGCATTTGTCAGCCCAGCATTGCTGTGCCCTCCCTGGGCTCCCTGCACCCAGCGCTGCCGGCTCCTGGCACACAGAGCCAGGCCATGGCCCAGCCTCACGCTGGGACACCTCCTGCACCAAAATTCTGCCCTGGAGGGACTGTCCTTTGTGCTCAGCTCCAGGCTGAGCCTTCCAAGCTGCACTCTGGGGAGGTTTCCTGCTCTTCCCACTGCCAAGGGAAGCTCTGTCTGCTGCTGTTCACAAAGAGAGGAGGGCTGGTGGGAGATCAGCGGTGGTCAGAGGCTGTTTGGGATAAAGGGACCATGAAATTGTTGAGTTTTTAAATATTCTGTGGAAGAAGGAGGGGCATCCATAAAATTTCTACACTGGACTTACAGAGAGCAGACTTTGGCCTATTCAGGATGCAGATTTGGGCAGTGCCAAATCTGGTACTGATTTTATTAAGGGAAACAGCCCTTAAAAACAAGGTGTCCATGGAAGATGGACACACTTCAAAAAAAACTCTGAAGGAATAAGAGCACGCTGTGTGCCCAAAGAGAAGCCAGTGAGGAAAATGACTGGCCTTGCTGGGCATCGAGCTTTTGCAGGAACTCAGGGAAAAACAAGAGGGTGCATCCGCTTGTGACAGAGTGGAAGGGAACTCCAGAAATATTTAATGATGTTAGGTCATGCAGAAAGAAAATTAGAGAGGTGTAAGTTCAATTAGAACTTAAACTGTCTGCTTCTGTGAAAGATACTAAAAATCATTTAATCAATAAATTAATGGCAAACAGAGGGGGAAGGAAAACCTCCATTCTTTTTTGGGGGGCACACAGTTACCAAAGATGAGGGAAAGGCTGCAGCACTTAACGCCTTCTTTGCCTCAGGTTTGCCAGAATCAGACGTTGTCCTCGGGACAAGTGCTCTCCTGAGCTGGTAGATGGGCACAGGGAGCAGAAGAGCCCCCAGTAATCCAGGAGGAAGCAGCTGCTGACCTGCTGAGCCATTCAAATGCTCACACGTGTCTGTGGGATCCATCCTAGGGGGCTGAGAGAGCTGATGGATGAGCTCCCCAAGCTGCTCTACATCATTTCTCATCAGTCCTGGCTCAGCAGGGAGCTCCCTGAGGACTGGAGGGGCCAATGTGAGCCCATCCCCAGGAAGGGCTGGCAGGAGGATCTGGGCAGCTCCAGGCCTGTCAGCCTGACATTGGTGCCCGGCAAGGTTATGGAACAGATCACCTTGAGTGCCATCACAGGGCAGCCACAGGATGGCCGAGGGATCAGACCCAGCCAGGGTGGATTTCAGTATCTGCACTGATGGTCTGGATGAGGGGACTAAGGCCACCATCAGCAAATTTGCCGATGCCACCAAGCTGAGTGTGAGTGTGGGCCTGCTGGAGGGTAGGAGGGCTCTGCTGGGGGCCCTGGACAGGATCCAGGGCCCAAATCCAACCATGGGAGGTTTAACAAGACCAAGGGCTGGGTCCTGCCCTTTGGCCACAACAACCCCTGCAGTGCTACAGGCTGGGGACAGAGTGGTTGGAGAGTGGCCAGGCAGAAAGGGACCTGGGGCACTACTGGACAGCAGGCTGGACATGAGGCAGCAGTGTGCCCAGGTGGCCAAGAAGGCCAGTGGCACCTGGTCTGGATCAGGAATGGTGTGGCCAGCAGCAGCAGAGCTGCTGTGCCACCCCTGACCTGCCCCCAGCTCTGCACACAGACATTGCTGCTGCAGCTCTAGAGAAGGGGATATATGGGGGATCTGCAGTGAGCACTCTGCTGGGAGAACCTTCAGTTTGTTGAAAGCCACAGAGAGCACAGCTCTTCATTGACACAGTTGGGAGCCACAGTAAAGGTGGAGAGAATGTAAAATGAAAAATGGCATAAGCAATTGCCTTTCTTTGTGGAAAATATCGAAAAACCAAAACACAGGAAAAAAAGCCGTAATCTACCCAACAAGAAGTATCAAAGGTGTATTTTATTACAAAAGATTTGCAGAAACTGGCCAGCAGTTTAATGTTACTGAACTCGTCCAGTGATCAGTGTCCACACGGCAGCCTTGAGGTCCTGGTTCCTCAGGCTGTAGATAAGGGGGTTCAGGGCTGGAGGCACCACCGAGTACAGAACTGACACTGCCAGATCCAGGGATGGGGAGGAGATGGACGGGGGCTTCAGGTAGGCAAAGGTGCCAGTGCTGAGGAACAGGGAGACCACGGCCAGGTGAGGGAGGCAGGTGGAAAAGGCT
The DNA here is from genome assembly GCF_009819655.1 of Sylvia atricapilla. Lineage (NCBI taxonomy): Eukaryota > Metazoa > Chordata > Aves > Passeriformes > Sylviidae > Sylvia > Sylvia atricapilla. The sequence continues at coordinate 160,493 of NC_089169.1, forward strand.
TTGTGCCGTCCCTGCTCAGAGGGGATCCTCAGCACGGCCCTGAAGATCTGCACATAGGAGAAAACAATGAACACAGAACAGCCAATACATACACGGATGGAAAACAAAAGAAGCCAAAGTTCCCTGAAGAAGGATTTGCAGCAGGAGAGCTTGAGGATCTGGGGAACTTCACAGAAGAACTGGCCCAGGGCATTGCCCTGGCACAGGGGCAGGGAAAATGTATTGGCCGTGTGCAGCAGTGAATAGAGAAAGGCACTGGCCCAGGCAGCTGCTGCCATGTGGGCACAAGCTCTGCTGCCCAGGAGGGTCCCGTAGTGCAGGGGTTTGCAGATGGACATGTAGCAGTTGTAGCACATGACGGTCAGGAGATAAAACTCTCATGACATGAAAAATACGAACAGAAACACATGTGCAGCACATCCTGCATAGGAGATGGTCCTGGTGTCCCAGAGGGACTTGTGCATGACTTTGGGGACAGTGGTGAGGATGGAGCCCAGGTCGCTCAGGGCCAGGTTGAGTAGGAAGAAGAACATGGGGCTGTGCAGGTGGTGGCCGCAGGCAAAGGCGCTGATGACGAGGTCGTTGCCCAGGAGGGCAGCCAGGGAGATGCCCAGGAAGAGGCAGAAGTGCAGGAGCTGCAGCTGCCGCCTGTCTGCCAATGCCAGCAGGAGGAAGTGGCTGATGGAGCTGCTATTGGACATTTCTTCACTCTGGGCATCATGGACTGTTAAAAGAAAACAGTGAGAAGCTGGGGCAGATTTCCTTGAGACAATCCTATGCTCTTTGATTAGGAATCCCTTTTAAACTATTTCTGTTGCTTTGTAGGAAAATAAGTAGTTTTTTAATTTTTGAGTTGATGTTTGTGCTGCTGAGTCACTGCCTCATTTTCAGCACTGCTGTCAGCCTGAACACTGGGGAGCCCAGAGGGAAAACAAAACTCCCTGTGGCCCTGTGCAGTCAGACCTGCTAGTCCCCACACAGGTGCCCTTAGTTCATTTCACCTCCTGATCATGGTTCAGGATGGACACACTTACATCATGCTTGGAAAACAAAGTGAACTTTTTGAAGGCTCCTGTTTCAAAATTAATTTCTCTAAACTCTTCTCTTTTCCTGTGCAGCATGGTAGGGAGAAATACCAAGGGCTGTTCTGGCTCTCTGCTGTCTGGAGCTGTGCCTACTGGGAGCTGTTTCTCTCTATTCAAGCCTTGTCCCTACCAGTGCTCCCTGAACCCAGCCCAGCCCTGGGGGCTCAGCTCTGCCCTGCACACCCCTCCCAGCACAGGCCACTGCCCAGGGCCATCTAAGGCTGGCCTTAGTACCTGGTTCCAGCAGCAGGGCCTTAAGGGCAGCTCAGAAAAACAGAGATGCTGCAAGCCAGGGTGCTGCTGGTGCTGTCTGGAGGTAGAGGAGGGTGAGGAGGCACTTTCGGAGGGAGCTCTGAGGCAGATCTGCTGATGCCCAGGGTGACACTGCAGGAGTGTCAGAGACACAGACAATCCTGACAGCCCCTTTCCTTTAGGAGAAAGCTGAGAGCAGCCCTGGCCATGCAGCACAATCTCCACAGCAGGAGGAACCTGCCCTGATGGGGGTGGCTCCTTCCACCTCCAACTTCTCCCCACAGCCCATGGGGAGCTGCCAGGCAGGCTGAGAGCTGCCCCTGGCAGGTGGCCGATCCCCTGGCCTGGCCAAGAGCCCTCAGGGCTGGAGCGCCTGCTCTGCACCACAGCCCTGGGCAGCCCTGACTGCAGCCCCAGCTCCAGCCCCTGCAGCCGTCCCTGGCAGCAGGAGCCGTCCTGCCCTGTCCCTCTGACGGTGCCCAGGGCAGCCCCGCTCTGGAGCACATCCTCCCCCAAAGCAGAAAGGGCAGCAGAGCCATCCTTAGAGTGCTGTCAGTCTTGTCCTGGGGCAGCTTTACGAGATCCCTACAGCCAGAGATGACTGTGCCAGAAGTGGTGAACATTTCTCCATGAAGAAGCGCAGAGATATCAAAAGGTGTGAAGATTTCTTCATGAATAATGAATAATGATTTCTTCATGAATAATCTCAGAATTTTCCATCCAGTTTCTTTATGCCTCTGTCTGCTTTGCCCCTCTCAAGTACCTGCAGGCAGTGCCCTCAGCCCTGCTGGGCTGGGAGAGGAGCTGCTCCTCAGGAGAAATGTCTTTTTGAATATCTTCTTATTTTCCAAGAGCTGCCTCTGTGCCAGGAGCACAGCCCAGCTCATCAGCACAGACACAGCACAAGGACTTTAATGAGCCTGTTGGAAGTTTAGTGCCGAGTTCCTGAACATCAGTCCCTGAGAGTCAGTGAAATAAATCTCTCAAGAATCCAAAGTCACATACAAACTCCAAAGTTTCTTGAAGTTTTAATGGGTCCCACTGAGGGACACAACTGAGAAAGGACTTTTATGACCCTCCCATGGATTTGGTGTTGTTTACAGTGGTGTCAGCCCCAGAGAATGTTTAAAAAACTTTTCAAGAACTCTTTCAAGAACTTTTGGAGAACTTTTGAAGTGAGATTGAGACTCAAAGTTTCTTGAAGTTTTGATGGGACCCAGTGAGAAACATGGCTGAGAAAATGTCCCCAGGTTCCAGTTAGAGCAGAACACTGCAGGCAGTGGTGACAGGTGGGGACAAATCAGGGATAGCTGCCTCTGATGCTGAGCAAACCCTGTGCCCTGTGCAGTCCAGGCTGTCCTACAGTGTCCATGCCCTGTGCCTCTGTCCCTGCAGGCTGTTGTCACCCCCCAGCTGCCCCACCTTTGGGGAAGGCTGGCCCCTTCCTTTGCTGACAGCTCTGTGTCCTGCCTGCCTCTGTCTGGCGACACAGAGCCTTGGGCTTGAAACCAGGAGGGTTCATTCAACATTTACCATGCTGTCATTTACCATGCCTGTCAATTTTTGGCACAGGAACAAGGCGTGTAGGGCCTGCTTTGCCAGCAAGGATCATTGTAAGACAAGAAGAAGACATCTGGCTCAAGAGTCCACCGATAGGAAAAAACAACTGAATCTGGGACCTTGGGGTTGGTTTTATGGTAATGGCTAAATTGGAATACAGATGTAGCAATGCTATATAAGTACCACCCTTTTAGAATCACATGTCCATGTAAGGTTATGAATTTCCACACCTTAGACCTAAGCCTAAAGAAGTGATGCCCTCTTAACTGCAAGGCAGTGTTCAGGAGTCTTATTCTGATATTTCGTAGATTTGGTGACAGAGGGGCCTCACAGAACCAAGGAGGCTCCTATGACACGTTGGAATCTCCTGAAATCAAACTCCTTTTTGACACAGCAGGGCCACATGGAACCAATGGTCCATTGTGATAGTGCAGATCCAAGGAGACCATGGGGACACTCTGGAACCTCATGGAATCAAAAGTACATTGTGACAGAGAAAGGCTTCATGGAACCAAGAGTCCATTGTGACACAGCCAGACCTTGTTTGAACAATGGAACCATTGCTGACAGTACAGAAACTCATGGAACCCAGGGGCCACTGTGACACTGTATGGGCTCATGGAACCCAGGGGCCACTGTGACACTGTATGGCCTCATGGAACCCAGGGGCCATTGTGACACACCGGGGCTGCATGGAATGGAAGGTCCATTGTGACAATGCAGATCCAAGGAGACCATGGTGACACTGTGGGGCCTCGTGGAACTAAGGTGACCATATTATACTGTGGGATGTCATGGAATGAGGGTCCATGGTGACACTGCAGAACCAAGGAGATTGTTGTTGGCAGTATGAAAGCTCACGGAACCAGCAGTGCATTGGGATACAGCATGGCCTCGTGCAACCAAGGGTCCATTGCAACTCTGTTGGGCCCCACAGAACCACAAGCCGTTGTGACACAGCGTGGCCACGTGGAGCCAAGGGGCCATTGAGACACTGAGGAACCTCACGGAACCAAAGGTCCCTTGTTACACTGTGAGGCCCTGTGGAACCAAGGGAACCACAGTGACATTGACGGCCTCATGGAACAGTGGAGATCATTATGACCCTTTGGAACCAAGTGGCCATTGTGACACTGCAGGGTCTTGTATAACCAAGAGGCCTCATGGAATCAAGGGGACCATAGTGACACTGTGGGGCTCCATGGGACAAAGGGGCTGTACTGACACCATGGAACCAAGGAGAGCTTTGTTACACCAGAGGGCATCATGGAACCAAGGCAGCCCTTGTGACACAGCTCGGCCTCATGTAACGATGGAGACCACTTTGTTACATGAGGCCTTGTGGAACCAAAGGACCATTGTGGCACTGCAGGGCCTCATGCAACCAAGGGGACAACAGCGACACTCTGGGGCTCCAAGGGACCAAGGGGGCATTCCTTTAGTGCAGAACCAAGGAGAGCATTGTGTCACTGTGGGGCATCATGAAACCACAGGTCCATTGTGACACAGCATGACCACAGGAAACCACAGAGGACATTTTTACACCTGGAGGCCTTGTGAAACCAAAGGGCGATTGTGGCACTTTGCATCCCCATGGAACCAAGGAGTCCATTGTGACACTATGAGGCCCTGTTGGGTCCAAGGCCAATTGTGGCACTGTGAGGCACCACTGAACCAGGGAGACAAATGTGACACCACAGGGCCCCATGGAACTAAGGATTCATGGAACAGTGTGGGACTCATGGAACCAAAGGTCCACTGTGACACTGTGGGGCCTCATGGAATCCTGGTGACCAAAGTGACACTTCAAGGCCCCATGGAACCAAGGGTCCATTGTGATACTGCAGTACCAAGAAGACCTCTGTGACATGGCAAGGCCTCATGGAAGCAAGAGGGGACAATTGTGATGCTACAAGGCCCACTGGAAGCACGGAGCCAGTGTGACACAGCTGGGCCTCATGCAGCCAAGGGGCCACTGTGATCCTGAGAAACCCAAAAGAACCAAGGGACCACTGGGACACTCCAGGAGTATAAAGAATCATGGAGAGCAGTGTGACACTCTGTGGCCTCATGGAACCAAGGGGGCCATTATGTCATTGTGCAGCTCCAAGGAACCAAGGAAACCATTTTGACATTTCAAAGCCTCATGGAAGCAAGGGACTATTGTGACACTGTGGGGCCCCATGGAAACAAGGGGCCAGTGTGACACAGCGGGTCCCTGTGGGACGAAGGTTCCAGTATGAAACTATCATTGTGACACTGTGGGGCCCTGGGATCCAAGGGAACAGGTGACAGGTCTGGTTGGCTTGGCCTGACTGACTCAACTGACCTCGGTATGGTGACGGTCTCTTCTCACGTACCCCTGCAGCACTGGGGCTCTGTGCTTTCCTTTCTATGGAAAAGAACCATCCATATTTCCAGGTGCCCGTGGCCAAAACTGATACTCCCTCAGAAAAATTCCCTATATGGAAGGGTTCTCCCAGACAAAAGCTTCAAGGACAGAGAGTTCTGGCTGGCCTTGGCCTCTGGTGGTCACATCTCATCTCAAAGAGGCCCTGAGGAAAGGATTTAAAAAGTTTTGACTACTGGAACATCAATGAGTCTCTTGTTCTCTGAAAAACTCAGATACTCTTCTGATCATAGATGTCTTTTTTTCCTCATTGTGTATTTTGCATGAAATATTATTTTCAGCTAAAGAATAGTATTCATATCACTCTGCCAGTGTGATCTGACACAAAACACCTCCTCTACATATGGCTTCAGGTCACCTGTAGAAGCAAAGACAATAAAGGATCCAGCAGGAATTCTTTGTCTCTGCTCCCATCTGTCCCATCTCCTCTGGAGCTGGAGGTGCAGCCCCAGCACTGGGGAGGGCTCAAGGGGTCACAAGCTCAGCTCCCACACAGAGAACTTGCAGACCCTGGGGTGCCCCTCTCAGCCTCAGTGCCCAGAGCCTTTCTGCAACCTTCCCCCTGGAGCTGCTGCTTCCCTGCAGCCCCGGCCATGGACAGCAGCAGAACCTGGTATGTCCTGAGCAGCAGTGCCAGCTCAGGGCCCTGTGGGGAGCAGGGGCTGGGCCAGCAGGACAAGCCAGCCCGGCCAGCAAGGGCACGCTCAGCTGGGGAAAGGGATGTCCAGGGAGAAGAGCAAGGGAGCGTTTCTGTGCCTGCAGGGAGGAATGCAGAGGAAGCTGCTGCTGCAGGCACCAGCTCTGGCCAGGCCCCTCCCTCCCCTGCCCAGGGCTGCTGTGCTGGCCTGGGGAGAGGGGCTGGCACTGGGTGGGCAGAGGCAGCCTGTGCTGGACATCTCCTGGAGCCAGGAGTTCTGCACTGTCCCTGGGCTCCATTTCCCCTGCCCTGGGGAGCTCCACCTTGGGGCTGATGTGGAGGCTGACCTCCCTCTCTGCCCCTCAGCAGCTGCTGAGCCCTTCAAGAGGGCTAAGGCTGTGGGGGGAGTGCCCCCAGTGCTGGAGCACCCCAGAGCAGGCACTGCCATGAGGCTCACCCAGAATGGGCTGCTGGGCTGGGCTGAGCTGCGCTAGGCTGGGCTGAGCTGAGCTGAGCTGGACTCAAGGCAGGGAAGCTGGGCAGAAGCTGGGCTGAGCTGGGCTAGACTGGGAAGTGCCCAGGAGATAAAACCCACCCATGTCAGCTCAGCTGTGGGACTCTGCAGGGCCAGGACACGTTCCAGCAGGTGTGTGGAGCTGTGGAAGTCCCCTGGCACGGATCTCAGACAGGCAGGTGCAGCACTGAGGAGGTTGATCTGTGGCCTTGGTGACATGGCCAGTGTCAGAAGATGCCCCAAGGCTTTGACCCTCCCTCCAGCCTCTTCCATCAGCCACTGGCATCTCTGGACACTCTCCCTAGTTTATTGGTCTGTTTGTTCTGTGGTTATCTCTGTCCTTCTGCTGATTTCAGCACTGGGGTAGGGGCAGCATCAGCCCTGCCCAGGCTCCCTCCTCACCCAGCCCTTGGCAGACCCCAGGGCAGGGCTCTCTGTGAACCCTGGCTTGGGATGTGGCTGTTGGAACTGGACACTGAGGTCTGGTGTGGACACTCTGGTGGGGAACATTTGCCCACCCAAAACACACCCTGTGCTGTGCTGTGTCTGATGAGGGGGGTGTGGGGTCTGTGCTGGGCAGGGGGGCTGTGCTGCCTCAGGGACAAATGACAGGGATGAGCCTCAACACAACGACCAGGAGGTGCAAGTGAGGACAAGCCACGGAGAGAGAATTCAGAAATCTGACCTGAGCCTGGGTTCATGTGTTTAGGAAAGTCAAAGCTCAGCTGGAGCTGATGGAGGCTGCAGGCAGCATCCAGAGCAGAGTTAATTCAGTTGCTGGGTTTGCAGGAAATGGCTGCAAAGGAAGCATGTCAATCTGCTGCTAAATGAGGGCAGGAGGGGCAAATCTGGGATCCTGGAATGGCCTGGGTTGGAATCCTAAAGATCATACAGTTCCAATCCCCTGCCATGGGCAGGGAGGACTTCCACTGCACCAGATTGCTCCATGCCACCTGGCCTTGAACACCTCCAGAGGTGGGGAGTCTGCAGCCTCTCAGGGTAACCTGTGCCAGGGCCTCACCACCCTGACTGGGAAGAAATTCGTCCCAATATCCCATCTAAACCTGCCCTCCTTCCTCTCATGGCCATTCCCCCTTGTCCTGTCACCTTGTCCAAAGTCCCTGTCCAGCTCTCTCCAAGCCTCTTTAGGTGCTGGAATGGGCTTCAATGTGTCCCTGGAGCCTTCTCACTCCCAGGCTGAACAGCTCCAGCTCTCTCAGCCTGGCTCCAGAGCAGAGGTGTTCCAGCCCTGCAAATGTCCATTGTGACACTGCAGGGCTCCCTGTAAGCAAAGGTGGTGCATTGTCACACTGTGGAACCAAGGAGGCCCTTGTGACCCTGGGGTGCCCCATGGAAACAAGGGGCCATTGTGACACAGCAGAGCCCCGAGGAACCAAGGACATCACCGTGACACTGCGAAAACAAGGAGAGCATTGTGACACGTGGCATCTCACAGAACCAGATGGCCATGGTGATACTGGAGATCCCTTTGGAACCAAGGAGACCGTTGTGACACTTTGGCACCTCAAGGAAAAAGGGAACCATTTGAACAATGCAGAACCAAGAGACCACTGTACCACTGAGGGGCCTCATGGAAGCAAGTGTCCTTTGTGATACTGAGGAACCAAAAGGCCATTGTGACACTCTGGGTCCCTATAGAACCAGTGGGACATTGTGACACTTCAGGGCCTCCTGGAAGCAAGGAGAGCAGTATGGCACTGCAAGGGCTCATGGAATCAAGGAACCCTTGTGACACAGGGGAGGCCAAAGGAACCGAGTGGTCCATTGTGACACTGAGGGGCCTCAAGGAACCAAGGGGCCATTATGACCCTTCAGGGCCTTGTAAAAACGGGGATCCTTGTGGCACTGTGGGGTCTTGTATAACCAAGGGCCAGCATGGCACTGCAGGGCCTCCCAAAACCAAGTGCCATTTTGTAATTGCAGAGCCAAACAGACCAGTGGGACACTGTGGGGCCTGATTGAACTGATGAGAATAGGGTGAGACAGTGAGACCTTATGGAAACAAGGATCCATTGGGACACTTTGAGGTCTTATGTAACCAGGAGTCCAACTGTGACACTGCCGAGCCAAGGAGATCCTTACGACACTACAGGGTCTCATGGAACCAGGAGGCAATTTTGGCACTGCTACCAGAAATGGGAAAAAATAAAAGAAATTGCTTAACACCAAGGGACCAGGAAGATGCAGCATTCCTTGATCAACCAGATGCGCCAAGGGGAAGACCTCCTCTCAAAGTTGTAGAGCTGAATACAGGAAAAATCCTGCTCACAGGCTGTATTGTACATACAGATTCAGTGATCAACACAGAAAAAACATTCATACGATAATAATTTCCCTGAAAACATTAACATTTTCTCCCTTCCCTTTATAGCTGTGTTCTTTTGTCCTTGGGGTCTCTTTGGTGATTGTGGTTGGATAGGGACAGGCGACAGCGGAAGATCTCGGGCTGTAACGGAGAGGAAAAGAGCAAACCCCATCCCCCTCTTAAGATAAGCTACCCCTGAAAGGAATGTAGACCCTCTACTAACATGTGCCAGTACTTTTCCACTCCAACTACTAACCCGGGAAGTGTGGCAATATCCTGTCTGACGTAGTAGAAGACCCGAGAGTATATAACCTGAACCTTTTACTTAATAAACGTCTTTTGCAACCGTCTACCATATTGGTATCATGCGTCTGTTGCAAGGCCCGACCCACTCATGAAAGTAAAGTGGAAGTCGTGCTGTATGTCTAAATACCAAAGCCTCCACTGTGGCAGAAACAGCGGACTGCTACAAGTGGTGCCGTAACCCGGGAACGATTAACTCGGAGGACGGGATCCACGCTTGGAAAAGACACAGCGGGCAGGAGTCGGCCGGTCCGATCTTCTGCGGAGGAGAAGGAAAAGGGGGGATGCCTCCAGGGACCCGCGGACAGCATGGAGTCCGTTGCTAAGGTCGTAAGTAGGATCGCAACCCATTCGGGAATTGCGTGGGACAAAAGAGATTTATTTCTTGCTATTGCAAGGTTATCGGATTTAGGCGCGATTTCACGCCCCATAGATATATTAAATTCAGAGGGGTGGGAGAAATATACAGTTGCCCTGGCTGAAGATACAAAAGCCACCGGCAGCGGAAAAGTTTTAAAATCATGGGGAAAAGTTGAAAAAGTGTTTCAAAAAGCAATGGAAGAACAGGAAACTTGGAACGCTGCAAAAACGTGTCTATTCACGGCTAAGCAGCCGGGGAGAGGGGGCCGAGGGGGTGCAGGACCCTACGGAGAAGCCCAAGAAGAGAAGGGGGGGGGTTATAATGCTTCGGAAACCCCAGGGGAAATGCGGGAATCAGACGCGGTAACCCCCTCCACAAATGCATGCATAAAAGCCACGGAGCACGCGGGAGAACCCCAAATCTCCCCGCGGGAGCCCCCAGATCCGAACACCCCCGAAAAAACCGTGGTTTCCCCGATCGTTCCTCCCCGCCGCGTCCAGGGTCTGAGCGGTGACATTCCGCCGGGTCCGGCGGTGGCGCCGTGCGCGCGGAGCGGCGGCTCGCCGGCGGGGTCCGAAACCGCGGTCTCTCCAGCCGCTAAGACGCGGCGCGGGCGGGTGGAGGAGCGTGCGCGGTTCGTCTGGTAGGAACTCGCGCGGCAGGCACGAGACGCAGAGAGATTGGCTACCGCCGCGGCGGGCATACACCCCCCGCCATATGGCCAATATGGCGCCGACGGTCCGGCGCGGGGGCGGGGCGACCAATCGCCGCTACCCCCCCCGCCATGCGGCCAAGATGGCGCCGGCCACGTGGAGCGCGCGCGGGGGAAGGCGCCACGTGGCGATGGAAACCCGGAAGGGCAAAACCCCGCGACTGAGCATGCATGGGGGGTCGGCGGAAATCCGGAGCCACTGACCTACATAGCGCATGCCCAGGAGAGCGGGGGGGGGGCGAACACGCGGTCAAGGTCCTTTTCCAATGTCACCTACTAAAGGCGGGGGCGAGCAAAAGGGGGGAACGTGGGACTACCCCCGCGAAAGGCGCTGGCGTCACCCTCGGTCGGAAGGGGGGAGCCGGGCGCGGGAGGCGGAATGGAGTCAAAGCGGAGGGGACATCCGAACCCACCCGCGGAAGGCGGAACGGGGGCGGAGCCCGACGAAAAAGCATGGGAGACCGGAAGCTTACCACCAGTTCACTTCCGACACGGAAGGAAGCTACCGGTCCGCGGCTAGCTCTACAGAGAGCTCCGAGTCCGATTCGGAAACGGAGATAACAGAATTTATAAAGTTTACAGCGAAACCGAGCAAAGCTTTTAACAATGTAAGGGAACAAACTCAGTGCAAATTAACCGATTGGGGGAAAATAAAATTAGCCTGTGCCGAATGGGAACCCGCGGCCGCAATACATGCGTTCCCGGTAAGGGTTTCTGGCTCCCGGCAGAATCAAAGGCGAACTTATACCCCGCTGAGTACAAAAGAAGTGCAGATTGTGGTGAAAGCGGTGCAGGAAAAGGGAATTAATTCAGCCCTGGTGTCCACACTGATCGATGGTCTTTTTAGCAATGATGATATGCTGCCTTTTGATATCTCACAAATAACCCGTATGTTTTTTGATGGGGCAGGGTTGATAGTATTTCAGCAGGAGTGGTCCAATTCGTGCGCAGCTGCCCTAGCTCAAGCCTCAGGGCAGGGACAGCCTCTCCATGGCTCTACCCTGTCCAGGCTGCTTGGCAAACATGACGATGTGGCCATGCCCCAAAACCAAGCTGCACACCTCACAGCAGAGGAGGTGAAAGCAACAACCAGGGCAGCTAGGGAGGCAATAAGGGCAGCCTCCCGGGTTGTGGACAAGCTCACACCATGGCCAACGATCAAACAGGGGGAAAGTGAGAGTTTTACACATTTTGTGGATCGATTACAAGCTGCAATTGATTCATCTACCCTGCCTGCAGCTGCAAGGGGACCTGTGGTGACAGATTGCTTAAAACAACAGTGTAATACTGTAACCAAGGAAATCCTGCGCTCTCTTCCAGCAGGAGCTAGCTTAGCTGACATGATCAAACATGTGGTAAAGGAAGAACACCTAATACCCATGCAGGCAGCGGTTCATACCATAACTAATGCCATGGCATGCCTGAGGTGCGGCCAAGCAGGTCATGTAGCAGCAAGCTGTCCCCAGCCAGCACAGCGGCCAGTGGCAGCACCCCCGACCCAGCAGCGCCAGAGACCCACCTGCTGGAATTGTGGAAAAAGGGGACATATGGCCAAGGAGTGCAGATCCAGGCCTCAGGGAAACGGAAGGGGGAGGGGGCGTGCGGGCCATACTCAGCCTCCTCCCACTGCGAGATGGCCCAGCCTTCCCAATACCCAGTGGGGCAGGGGACCTTCATACCCCATATATATACAGGAACCAGTCAGTGCCTCATCCCCGCCAGTCATTCAGTGGCAGAACAATGCACCACCACCAGCAGCCAATATGCACCTCTCACCACCACAAACTGCTCCAGTGTCACAGGGTCAACAGGGGACAACCCAGAGCGGAACCCCTGGGTAGCCTTGGTCATGAAAGTAGGGAAGGAGCCCTTGAGGGTGTGGGGGACGTGTCAGCTCTATGGCAGTCAGGACCCTCACGTTTTAGGGCTTCAGTTTTTGGCAGACACTGGATCAGACTGCACCATTTTTCCTCAATCACACTGGCCCAGACATTGGCAAATTAAAGAAGTCCCTCCTGTGAACGGGGTGGGGGGACAATCCAGGGCATGGAAAAGCACCCAATTGGTGGCAATAACACTCCACACAAAAAAGGGGCCAGAACAAACAGTTGCCATTTACCCTTACATTTTGCAGGATTCTCCACCCTTAATAGGAAGGGATGTCCTGGCTATGCTCGGAGTCAGGATTACAAATTTATAATGAGGGCCACTGCCTTACACCCTTTGCTGCCGATCAAATTGACCTGGAAATCATCAGACCCTGTATGGGTTGAGCAGTGGCCCTTATGCGAGCCTCGCTTGGCAGCCTTAATAGAACTGGTTGAGAGGGAACTGCAAAAGGATCATATAGAAGTCACAGTGAGTCCATGGAACACGCCTGTGTTTCCAGTTCCCAAAAGGTCGGGAGAGGGCTATCGCTTAGTCCATGACCTGAGAGAAGTGAATAAAACAATCCGACCCATAGGCCCAGTTCAGACACTGTTACCCATGAACTCAGCTATTCCTGAAGGACAGCCATGTGCAGTATTGGACATTAAAGACTGTTTCTTTTCAATACCTTTGCATCCTGAGGACAGGGAACGATTTGCCTTTTCCGTGGTTTTCCCGAATGGCAACCGGCCCAGCCTGCGTTTCCAGTGGAAAGTGCTACCTCAAGGTATGGTCGACAGCCCAACCATCTGCCAGATCACCGTGGACAAAGCACTGATGCCAGTCCGACACTCCTACCCGGCAGCCACCATCATCCAGTACATGGACGACATTCTGGTCTCAGCACCATCAGCGAGCCAAGTGGATCATCTGGTATCCAGGATCACAGAGATCCTCCAGGCCAACGGCTTCGAGATTGCGAGCGCGAAGATCAAGAAAGGACCCTGTGTCACCTTCCTAGGAGTGGGAATCACAAGCTCCTACGTGACACCTCCTAAGGTGAAAGTCCACCGAGATGTCAAGACGCTCCACGACGTGCAACGCCTGGTAGGATCACTGCAGTGGCTTCGCAACATCATCCTGGTTCCTCCTGAGATCATGGACCCTCTGTACGACCTCCTGAAAGGAAAGCACCCCTGGGAACCCAAGGAGCTGACACCGCAAGCAGCGAGCTCCCTCGACTTCATCGAACAGCAGATGTCCACTGGCACACTAGCCAGATGGAACCCAGCAATGCCCCTGGACTTATATGTGCATTTCACACAAAAGGGGGGAGTGGGAGCATTGGCCCAAGGACCTTCTGATAAGGCCCGACCGATTCAATGGGTAGTCCTTGGAAGGCCTGCTCGTGCATTTTCCCCTGCAGTAGAATGCATCGCTAACCTCATCATGAAAGGCAGGAAACTCGCCTTGAGACACCTAGGGACCGAGCCAACGAGAATCCACCTTCCTTTTCGCAAGCAACTGACCACAGAATCAACCACAATCTCGGAGCATCTAGCCCTTGCTCTCATCGGATTTGGAGGAGAAATCTGCTACTCCACCAGACCACCCTGGACTCAGCTGCTGACCATAGTCGACATAGACCTGCCACCAAAGGTTATGGACAGACCACAGCCGGGACCAACAGTTTTCACAGACGCTTCCTCCACTACTTCTACTGCGACAGCAGTGTGGCAGGTAGGAGAGCAGTGGCATTGTATCAAAGCATGTGACCCCACACTGTCAGTGCAGCAACTGGAAGCTACAGCAGTAGCCCTGGCCTGTGGACTCTTCCAAGAGGAGCACCTTAACATCGTAACAGACTCTATATTCGTGGCAAGGCTCTGCCTAGCCATGGCAGGACCAGGTGTGTCAACATCAGCAGCAGCCCTAATGCTAGAAGAAGCACTCTCCTCACGAAAGGGCACTGTATCAATCATTCACGTTAATAGCCACAACCCAATCAAAGGTTACTTCCAGATTGGCAACGACAAAGCAGACGCTGCAGCGAAAGGGGTCTGGACGCTGCAGGAGGCCCGTCAACTGCACGAATCCCTCCACATTGGACCCAAAGCACTGGCGAAGAGATGTGGAATCACAACAGCGGATGCCAAACATGTAGTGGCTACCTGCCCTCACTGCCAGAAGTCACCCCTGTGGACTAGTGGAGTCAACCCAAGAGGTCTTAAGCCCTCAGAAATCTGGCAGTCGGACTTCACCTTGTGTCAGCTGCTGAAGCCTCGAGCATGGCTTGCAGTAACAGTGGACACGTTCAGTGGAACGATTGTAGCCACCCAGCATCCCAAGACCAACTCCAAAGCCACAATCCAGCACTGGCTGACAGCCATGGCGTGGCTTGGTATCCCCAAGCAGATCAAAACAGATAATGGTTCCAATTTTATTTCTAAACCAGTGCAGGAATTCGCCTCCAAATGGAGGATCACACTAGTGCAAGGTATCCCATATAACAGTACTGGGCAGGCTATAGTCGAGCGGGCAAATCAAACCCTGAAAACTAAGATAGAGGTGTTGGCAAAAGCAGAAGGCTTTAACAATTCCATTCCCTCAGGAGAGCAGGCACGTATACTGGCAACCGCACTGATAGCATTAAATCAATTCCCCAGAGGAAGTGAAGCAAATAATCCCATTCAAAAACACTGGGCCTCCAGAGCGCTAGAGGAGGGCCCGCAGGTTGTAATTAAAAATGAGCTGGGTGAATGGGAACGGGGCTGGAGATTAATGCTTACAGGGCGAGGGTATGCAGCTGTCAAAAAGGATGGGAAAATCAGGTGGTGTCCTATTAAATCAATCAAACCTGATCTCCACAGTGAGCAGGATGAGACTAATGAGAACTGTGAGTTTCTGTTTACAGGACATGCTGGTGGGGCGACCACGTAACGCATACATGCCTCTCCCAGAGGAACGAGACACACCACCAAGCCGTCAGAAAACACCAGAGAAACCCGCACGGGCGAGATCCAAGCACCAACGATATGCCTGTGTGATTTTGTTGTTGGGGTTTGTCGCCAGAGGACAAGCCAGCTCAGATTTCTATCCACACCAGCCATTCAGCCATTCAGGTGGGTCATGAGACATCTTACCAGCGGTAAGGTGCTCAGAGACATCACCACACCAAACAGTCCATCCTTCGTGCTCCGTATTATCGATTTGTTTCCAGGACAACCAAAGGTAGACCCTCATTCTCCATTTTCATCACACACATACCTATCCTATTGGTGCCCAGCTTCAAACGCAGGAAAAAGTTATTGTAATAACCCCGGCTGGGGATATTGCGGACATTGGGGATGTGAGACCATAGTGACAGACGCCAGGCCGTCAGGGCCTGGGTGGGACCCACAAGAACCTGACAAATTCCTGCAGTTCACCTGGGCACCCGTAGGTTGTAAAACACCTCTCTCTGTACACGGGAATTCCTATCGGTATAGCTATAAAATCCCAAAAATCCGAAAGTGCATATACTATAACATGACAGTTTTGCAACCCACTCATCCTAGCTGGACGGTGGGCAAAACATGGACAGTGGTCCTTCAAGGGTCAAAAAAGTGGGTGAACGTGCAAATTACCAAGTTTCAACCCTCAGAACCCCGAGCAGTGGGGCCCAACAAGATAATTAAAAGCACGCAGACAAAGAGAAATATGACCTACCCTAAGGCTGCACCTACAAGTGTCAGCAGAATCCCAACTAGTGATACAAAAGTCTTTCAGATGGACAAATTAGCCAGGTCAGATCCCGATCCAATTTTTCGTATGTTAGAAGCTACCTTCCTATCCCTGAATGAATCTAACCCTAACCTAACCAATTCCTGTTGGCTTTGTTATGATGTCCAACCACCTTTTTATGAAGGAGTTGCTTTAAACACCCCATTCAGTTACTCCGCCGCTGACGCACCCCAGCAGTGTCGATGGGACACACCTCGCAGAGGCATCACCCTAAGCCAGGTCTCAGGCCGAGGCAAATGCTTTGGTAATGCAACCCTGGCTGAGCGAAAAGGGAATGTCTGCACCAGAGTTGTAAAGCCTAACAGAAAGAATAACAAGTGGGTAATCCCTGCTACATCTGCTATGTGGGTTTGTCAGAGGTCTGGAGTAAGTCCGTGTGTATTTCTTCCCAAGTTTGATGATTCTAACGATTTCTGTGTCCAAGTTCTGATTGTTCCTAGAGTCCTGTACCACTCAGACGAAGAAATGTACAGCCTTCTCGAAGAATCCAACAGGCTCCACAAAAGAGAGATATTGACAGGTGTAACTATCGCAATGCTGCTCGCCTTGGGAGCAACCGGCACAGCGACAGGTGTTTCAGCCCTGGCAACACAACACCAGGGTCTGTCTCAGCTACAAATGACTATAGATGAGGACCTGCAGAGGATCGAGAAGTCCATTTCCTACTTGGAGAAGTCAGTCTCTTCGCTTTCAGAAGTGGTCCTGCAGAACAGGCGAGGATTGGATCTCCTGTTCATGCAGCAGGGAGGCCTGTGTGCTGCCTTGAAAGAGGAATGCTGCTTCTATGCAGACCACACCGGAGTCGTCAGGGACTCCATGGCCGAACTCCGAAACAGACTGGCTCAGAGACAGAAAGATAGGGAAGCTCAGCAAGGCTGGTTCGAATCCTGGTTTAACCAATCCCCATGGTTAACCACTTTAATATCCACCTTGGTAGGCCCATTGGCAATGCTACTTCTAGCTGTTACCTTCGGACCATGCCTGCTGAACAAGATAGTTTCATTTGTCAAAGCTCGCCTAGATCAGACTAACATTCTGTTCATAGGCCAACATGAGATGCTGTGAATTTAAAATTGCCAGTCACAAGATTTCCAAACTTGCCTGGCAAAAACTTACTCAGGTTTCCAAACTCCTTTTTCCCTTGTTAAATCCTAACCTTCTACCTCATTTAGTGCCTATATCTATATATATATATATGTGTATAACTACCTCGTTCTTTTATGAGGCGGGGGGGAGATGTGGTTGGATAGGGACAGGCGACAGCGGAAGATCTCGGGCTGTAACAGAGAGGAAAAGAGCAAACCCCATCCCCCTCTTAAGATAAGCTACCCCTGAAAGGAATGTAGACCCTCTACTAACATGTGCCAGTACTTTTCCACTCCAACTACTAACCCGGGAAGTGTGGCAATATCCTGTCTGACGTAGTAGAAGACCCGAGAGTATATAACCTGAACCTTTTACTTAATAAACGTCTTTTGCAACCGTCCACCATATTGGTATCATGCGTCTGTTGCAAGGCCCGACCCACTCATGAAAGTAAAGTGGAAGTCGTGCTGTATGTCTAAATACCAAAGCCTCCACTGTGGCAGAAACAGCAGACTGCTACAGGTGATCCTTGGTGGTTGGTGATGCCAGGGTCACACCTGACTGCCCAGTGAACTTTTAAAAGTTGGCACAACTGGAGCTGGTCACTTTCCAATTCTCCTTCTTACAGAATGGACATTGTGCAGTTCCATGGGCCAGTGGGTTTTGAAGAACAAGCATTGTGTGTGCTCACCAGATGGAGATGGTTTTACAACTGGTGACATCCCCCCTTTGAGGCTTGTGAAGCTTCTCTTTTCTCCATGCCTTCCAAAGCCTGACACTGGTGTCTGCTGGAATTCACTCTCCCTCCCCATCCCACAGCAGCCCTGCCTTTTCCTCCTCCAGCCTTGGTCTCCAGCCCAGCCATGGAGGCTCTCTGGGCTCTGGCCTTTTCCTGCAGCCCCCAAGGACAGCTGAGCTCTGCCCTTCCCACAGTCAGCCCTGCCCAGCGCAGGCAATGCCCAGCAGTTCCTGCTCTGTGCCTGGCCTTGCTGTCAGCCCCGGCAGCGGCTGCGTGGCCCCTTTGTGCCGCGCTGGCCCAGCCATGGTGCCACAGCCCCTGTGCTGGCCCGGGGCAGGACAGGAGCATTGCGGGTGGGAACGGCCCCTGTGCCGTGGGGCCACAGCAGCCTTGGGGCTCTGTGCCCCATGGCCTCCCTGCTGGGCAGCCTCTGCCAGCTCCTGCACAGCCCGTGGGCCCTGTGGGCCTGCACAGACAGCCCTGCCCCGGGCTCTGCCGGGCTCTGGGCCAGCAGAGAGGCCGGGCAGGGCTGGCCATGGCCGGGAACAGGCCCTGAGCCCCACAGGAGGATGGAGCTGGGCCACAGCACCCGCATGCTCTCTTTGCTCTCCTTGCTCTCCATGAGCCGACAAGCCTGTGGAGCAGCACCTGTGCCTGCAAGACCACGGCAAGAGGGAGAGTGCGTGAAGCCGGATCGGGTGGCCTCGGACGGGGGTTCGGTGGCTTTGCTTGAAAGAGAGGCCATTTGTGTTTTCTTTGATTTCCAGAATCATAGAAACTTTGGCAACAGCACTGGTGCCTGTAGGACCGTGGGAAGAGGGAGAATGGCTCAAGCTGGTTTGGGTGGCCTCGGGGTGGAGTTCAGTGGCTTTGCTCGACACAGGATGCCTGGGTGCTTTCTTTGCTCTCCAAAAGCTGAGAAGCCTATGGGCCAGCACCGGTGCCTCCAGGGGCACTGCAAAAGAGAGAGTGCTACTAGCCTCTTGGGGTAGCCTCAGAGAGGTCTCAGTGGCTTTGCTTGACACAGGGCACCTGGGTGCTTCCTATGCTCTCCAAAAGCTGAGAATCCTGTGGGGCAGCACCTGTGCCTCCAGGAGCACAGACACAGAGGGAATGCTTCCAGCTGTTTGGGGTGACCTCGGAGGGGGATTCGATTGCTTTCCTGGACACAAGACACCTGAGTCATTTCGATGCTCTCCACGAGAAGAGAAGCCTGTGGGACAACATTGGGGCCTCCATGGGCACTGCAAAAAAGAGAGTGCTGCCAGTGGGTTCCGGGGACCTCCAAGGGGGGTTCAGTGGCTTTGCTCGACACAGGACACCTGGCTGCTTTCTGTGCTCTCCACAAGCAGAGAAGCCTGTGCAGCAGCTCCGGTTCCTTCAGGAAAACAGCAACAGGGTGAGTGCTGCAAGCCAGTTTGCGTTGCCTCGGAGGGTGGTTCGGTGGCTTTTCTCAACACAGGACACCTGGGTGCTTTCTGTGCTCTCCATGAGCAGACAAGCCTGTGGGGAAGTGCCGGTGCCTCCAGGAGCACGGACACAGGGAGAGTGCTGCCAACCGGTTTGGGTGGCCTCAGAGGGGTGTTTGGTGGCTTTGCTTGAACGAGAGGCCATTTGTGTTTTCTTTGCTTTCCAGAATCATAGCAACTTTGGCAACAGCACTGGTGCTTGTAAGACCATGGGAAGAGGGAGAATGCCTCAAGCTGGTTTGGGTGGCCTCAGAGGGGGCTTCTGTGGCTTTGCTCGACACAGGGCGCCTGGGTGCTTTCTTTGCTCTCCATGAGCAGAGAAGCCTGTGGGGTACAGCTGGTGCCTCCAGGGGCAGGGCTAAAGAGGGAGTGATGCCACCTAGGTCTGCAATCCTGGGAGTGGACTTCAGTGGCTTTGCTCTACACAGGACTCCTGGGTGCTTTCTGTGCTCTCCACGAGCGGAGAAGCCTGTGGGGAAATGCCGGTGCCTCCAGGGGCATTGCAACAGCGGAACTGTTGCCAGCCGATTCGAGTGGCCATGGAGGGCATTTTAGTGGCTTTGCTTGGCACTGCATGCCTGGGTTCTTTCAGTGCTGTCCACAACCAGAGAAGCCTGTGGTGCAGTGCTGTGACTCCAGGGGCCCGGAAACAGGGGGAGTGCTGAAAGCCTTTTTGGGTGGCCTTGTTATGAGTAAAATTGTAAAATGTTCAGACTGCACATGAATTTACCTCTTATATGTTTACCCATTTTTGTTCCAACCGCGTTACCTGTTCTTGTTCCAACCCCAGTTAAAACTCCTAGTTAATGTACCTACCCTTTTCAATTCTAAGAGTTGAAAAGTTCTCATCTGTTTTATCTGTTTTATTAAACTACCTTTAGTTATTTGTACCCCTCATCCCCTTCTAATTCGTCGAGTAATCCAGCTGCTGCTCCCCAGAATGGACTTCTGCATTTCCCATAAGGACTTGCGCATATATGCATATTAAAATCATATTGCCGCCTGGAAATGAAACAACCATAGACAACGAGCCACTTTAAAAGGACACAAAAAAACTCCACACTATGAACTGAGAAGAGCCTAACGAAGCTAACTACACCAATTTCAGCTCAACAAGGGAGTCACCACAACTTGAACAGCACCCAAGCATGGAGACCCCCTCCAACTTCTGAGGCAAAAACTAGTCTCTGGACAGTCCTTGTGAGGGTAGAGGCTCCAGTCCTGCCGGTGACGACAGGCCTGTGTAAGCCCTCCTCCTGGACGTCAACCATTGGGAGCAGTGGCAGTGGTGCGCACCCCAAGCTCCCACCTCTAGGCCCCTCTCTAATAAAGGCTTAGCAAGGGAGCAGAAGGTCTCCTGGCTTTTTCTTTTTTACGGCCTCGAAGGGGCTTTGAGTGGTTTTGCTTGACATAGGAGGCCTGGGTGCTTTCTTTGCTCTCCACGACCAGATAATCTTCTGGGGTAGCAACAGTGCCTCCAGGGGCAGGGCAAAAGAGAGAGTGCTGCCAACCAGTTCTGGTATCCTGGGAGTGGACTTCAGTGGTTTTGCTCTACCCAAGACTCCTGGGTGCTTTCTGTGCTCTCCACGAGCAGACAAGCCTCTGGGGCAGCACCGGATCCTCCAGGACAACATTAACAGGGAGAGTGCTGCCAGGCACTGCCAGGCCTTCCTCTGCACATAGCTCCAGGAAGATTTTCTTTGGCAACCACCACCGGCCAACAGGCAAGTGTCACATACACTTACACAGCTCCACCCAGAGCTGACAGCGGGTGGGAATTAAATTCAAAACCAGAAACAAACCCCCCCAAGAACAGAAACACTTCACCCCCAGCACAGCTACTCCCTCCCTCCTTCCTTCCCTCAGTACTTCTACCTGGCACACACACAGCACCCGAGCCTGCAAGCAATCAGCAGGCCTCAGGCACATCTGCTGCAGAAGCGGCTTGAGGACATCCTTGCAGCAGCACTTTTCTCATCCCAGTGAAACAGGCCCCTTGGAACGCAGCTCCAGGGCCCTTGCAAAGGACAAGGGCCAGGGCCTCAGGCCGCAGGGGAGAAAAGGCCTCTGCATTGGCCCACCTCGGGCAGGTCAAGCCTGCTCCCAGGCTGCTTCACACACAGCATTCTTCCGGAGGAGTGTGCAAAGCTGACAGTCAGCTCAGCCTTCTCGATAATCCATGTTCTAAGGCCACCTGGGAGAAGAAATTTGGCCTTTCCTTTCTCCTTTCCTTTTTCCTTCCCTTACTCCTTTCCTTTCTTGGAAGCAGCCCAGGCAAAGACTGGGCCTTGGCCAGGCTGGCTCACAGCTGCAGAGCACCAAAAGCTCCTTCCCGTACATGAGGGTCTGGGCCACTGAACAAACTCCCCAGGGAATGCTCACAGCCCCGAGGCTGCTGCAGCTCCGGGAGCCTTTGGACACCCCTCCCAAGAATGCCCAGGCTGCCATTGCCTGCACTCCATCATCCCTCTGCCTTCCCTCTCAGCTCAGCCCCTTGTGCCATTCTCACCTCTGCCTCTGCCTGTGTGTCCACTCCAGGGGCTGACAGAGCTCTGCCGGCTGGGGCAGCAGCAGGGCAGCCCCAACCTACCCCTCTCTGTGACACCACAGGTGCTGGAAGCCCCCACATGCCCTGCCTGGAGAGGCTGCAAGGGAAGCAAGCGTCGGCACTGCCTCTATTCAACCCTAGTGACCAGCCATTGAGCAGCCCTGGCCGGGCCTGCTGGGCCTTCCTCTGTACACAGCTCCAGGAAGATCCCCTTTGGCAACCCCCACTGGGCCACAGGCAAGTGTCACATACACTTACACAGCTCCACCCAGAGCCGACAGCGGGTGGGAATTAAATTCAAAACCAGAAACAAACCCCCCCAAGAACAGAAACACTTCACCCCCAGCACAGCTACTCCCTCCCTCCTTCCTTCCCTCAGTACTTCTACCTGGCACACACACAGCACCCGAGCCTGCAAGCAATCAGCAGGCCTCAGGCACATCTGCTGCAGAAGCGGCTTGAGGACATCCTTGCAGCAGCACTTTTCTCATCCCAGTGAAACAGGCCCCTTGGAACGCAGCTCCAGGGCCCTTGCAAAGGACAAGGGCCAGGGCCTCAGGCCGCAGGGGAGAAAAGGCCTCTGCATTGGCCCACCTCGGGCAGGTCAAGCCTGCTCCCAGGCTGCTTCACACACAGCATTCTTCCGGAGGAGTGTGCAAAGCTGACAGTCAGCTCAGCCTTCTCAATAATCCGTGTTCTAAGGCCACCTGGGAGAAGAAATTTGGCCTTTCCTTTCTCCTTTCCTTTTTCCTTCCCTTTCTCCTTTCCTTTCTCCTTTTCTTTCCTTTCCTTTCTTGGAAGCAGCCCAGGGAATGACCTGTTGGTAGACAGGTAGACCTGTTGTCCCAGGCTGGCCTTAGTACCTAAACTCCATGGTAGACCTGTTGTCCCAGGCTGGCCTTAGTACCTGGTTCTAAGTTCCAGGATAGACCTGTTATCCCAGCCAGCCTTAGTACCTGTTTCTGTGCTCCCGGGTAGACCCATTGTTGAAGACAAGCTCAAGAATTTCTAACATTGGAAGTCAGGAAGTCAGTGGAAGTTCATGGAATGATGAATTAAAACCTGCTTTTTCTGCTCTGATTTTAAAGGGAAGTGGGAATTCAGCAGGTCTAATTACTCCTATCCAAGAATTACCTCTATTTTGTGGGAAATAGCCCGTATTTGTATTTTGTTATGTGGCTCGTTAACAATCCAAAGACATTTCAACCTTACTTGTATTTGACATCTGAAACTCCCAGCACAGTTGGGAAGTTTCAATGGAACAAAACAGCCAAAACTGCTGGAATAACAAAATTCAACTCAGCAAAACTCAGGACTACTATTTACAAATCCATGGAGGAGGATGACACCAGGAACACACTCCAGCTGAAAGCAACGATTTATTGGAAAAGGCAGGAAATCAAACTAACAGTCTCTGTCCAGTTATGGCCAGGAAGTTATCCAGGAGTCAGAGAGAAAAGTGGGAACCTTGGACTAGGATAAATAGGATAAGGCCTTCCAGCAGCTTCACTTCCTACTGGCTCTCTCATTTTTTGCCTGCAACTACCTGCAAAAGGAAAAACAACAAGAATAAAGTTTCAAACGTGACTCAAGTACAGCTCCCAGGCAGAGAGGCTGGGCCATGCCTCAGGCAGCTCCAGGAATCTGGGATCACCCATGGGATTAAAGGGCTGGAAAAGTGCACCCACCTGCTGGGTTTAGGGCTGGGACACAGCGAGGCCTCGGCTCAGGGGCAGAAGTTGGAGCCGGGACTGCAGGAGAGCACCCCAAAGCCCCGTTAAACATCCAGCACTGCACGCAGCACGCTCCAGCAGAAACTCAGGTGGGACAAGGCCCCCGGACGCTCCATGTTCCTTGGCCTCGGCAGCTTTGCCAGGGCCTCCCTCAGAACACTGACTTCACCATGCAGCTCCTACAAAAGAGGGGGACTTACGGAAATCACCCAGAAATCCAGAGATCCGGATCATGGAGTTAATAAGAATCAAAGCTGCAGCAAAATGTGTCCAAACTCTACTGCAAACCGGTAGGTCTGAGGACACATGGGAATGTATTCCAGAGGGGCCATAAGTATCCTTCAGCCAGCATTTCTCTCAGGCTCTCCCCACTGCTCTCTGAGGACACAAACGGCAGGTTATCCCTGGAGCTCCCCTTTCCGCCAGTGCCAAGACTTCTGTTCTCCAACTCCCGGTTCAGGAAGGAAAACAGGATTATTATCATTGTACAGACTGTCCAGGAGAGTGTGACTGAGGTGGGATCACCAGCTCCCAATCCATTGCTGCTTCTGGGTTTCTAAACAGTTATTTTCCATCCTGCCCTTCCCAGCACCATTCACTGGGTGCCATGTCCACGGACACCTTCTCCATGCAGCTTAAAACACACAGAAACCAAAAGAAAGAAGATCAAAAAATCAATTCACATGTTTCTAGTCTGGAGAGAATGAGAGAGGTCTAAAATTTGTATTTATTTTAGAGCACTGGAGTTTCCCTTGGAATGGGGAATTTAAACACCCCCCCCCCCCCGCCTTTTTCCAATTATAAATCTGCAGTTAAAAGCCTTTAGGCAAGAGATTTTGGAAATAGAAATACAGGTTCTTTACTAGAATATATAACAAAGCAAACAAAAACAACGACTACAGCATTAATAACAAAACAGTACCAAGAACCATGAGAGCTTTGCGTCACTTTGCTTGTGGAGAGCACAGAAAACACACAGGCATCCTGTTTCGAGCAAAGCCACAGAACCCCCCTCTGAGGCCACCCAAACCGGCTTGCAGTATTCTCCCTCTTCCCATGCCCCTAGAGGCACGAAGGATGGTCCACAGCTTTCTCTGCTCCTGGAGAACACAGAAGACACACAGGGCTCCTGTTTCAAGCAAAGCCACAGAACCTCCCTCTGAGGGCTGATTTGGGGACAATTTTAGGACAATTTTGAGCTGGTTTTGGGCTGAGTTTTGGAATACTTTTTGGAGAACTTTGGGGGAATTTGGGGGTTCTTTTGAGGCTGATTTGGGGCTGAATTTTTGGCCAATTTGGGGACAATTGAGGGGCAATTTGGGCTGAATGTTGACTGATTTGGGGCTGATTTTTCAGGTAATTTTGGGCTGAGTTTTGGGGTTGATTTTGGGCTGAATTTTGGAAAATTTGGGGACAATTTGGGCTGAATTTGGGGCTGTTTTGGGCTTATTTTGGGGCTGAACTTTAGGACAATTTGGGCTGATGTGGGCTGATTTTTGGGGTCATTTTAGGCTGAATTTTGGGGGGATTTTGTGCTGAATTTTCACTGATTTTGGGGCTGAATTTTGGGCCAATTTTGGGCTGATTTGGGCAGAATTTTGGCTCAATTTTTGCCAGTTTTGGGGTTATTTTGGGGCACAATTTTGGCTGAATCTTCAGCTGATTTCATATGGTTTTAGGCTGATTTGGGGTAATTTTGCCTGTTTTGGGACAATTTCGGGCTGATTTTGGGACAAATTGGAGATGATTTGGGGCTGAGTCCAGCAGCCCCCTCAGCTCTGTGCTGGAATACCATGCTGTTGCTGTTGAGGCTAGATACTGTAAAAGCTTTAGCCTTTCTAGAGTTTTTCTCACCCCTTAAAACTTCAGCGAAAGACCTGAAAGGGGTTTCTGGAGTAATGGCTGTAACTGAACTCTGTGTGTGGGCTGTGTTGCTCCAGGCTTCGGGAGCTTCTCTCCTCTCCAGGCTGGGCGATCTGTCCAAACTTCTCAAACCAAGACAGATTTTGGTGCACAAATCTGGGGCTTGAGGACACTGAGAAAAAAAAAAAAAAAAAAAAAAAAAAAAAAAAAAAAAAAAAAAAAAAAAAAAAAAAAAAAAAAAGAGAGAGAGAGAAAAAGAAATAGCAGTTCTTAAGTAACCTATTATTTTCTTTTCTGTGACTGTCATCAAGATTGTTTTATGGGTGGATAAGGTGAGGCATTAATGGATTTTTAACTTCCTCTGGAAGGCAGGCACATGGATACATGGCTATCACACATTAAGCCTATGTTTTTGGAGTTACTTTAAGAATGGTACTTTCTGTGAGGAAATGACAGCAGGGGAAGTTTTCTCCCAGCCCTTCAACCAGTTCTTTGTGTCTACCCTAACAGCTTTTGAAGGGTTTAAATTCTCTCTAGATACTACCCAAGTGTTGCAAATAGTCATAGTCTATCTATTAGTTTTCAGAGATAAGGTGAGGCCAACTTGGATCACTGCACAGACACCTACCCCAGAGACTGGGGATACTGCCATGGGACCTGAGCCTGCCCCAGAGACTGGAGATACTGCCATAGGGCCTGACACTGCCCCACAGAATAGGGATGGTGGCCCACTGCCTGACCCTGCCCCGCAGCCCACCTCAGAAATTTACCACTCAGATTGGGTGGGAGTTCTGGTGAAGGAGATGGGCCAGATGATAAAGGTAGACTCGGCCTCCCATGACTGAGTCACCAGGTATTATAAAAGTGAAGATGATATGTCAGATCCCCTTGAAGGAACCTCTACCATGTATGTCCAAGAATGGAATCATAACTAGTGCTAGAGGGGCCCTGCCTGTAGCCAGGAAGAGGCACAGGGAAACCGGATCTTTTAGACTGTGTGGATTTGATGGCCTGGCACATCAGAGCCACAGAAATATGAAGCTTTGGTCGATACTGGGTTGCAATGTACTCTAATGCCATCAGGACTTGGGGGCAGGACCGATTTCCATTGCCGGGGTGACGGGGATCACAGGAATTGACTCTGTTGGAAGCTGAGGTAAGCCTGACTGGGAAGGAGTGGCAGAAACATCTGATTGTGACTGGCCCAGAGGCCCCGTGTATTCTGGGCATAGACTTCCTCAGGAATGGCTATTACAAAGACTGTAAGAGACTCAGATGGGCATTTGGGATAGCTGCTGTGGAAGTAGAGGGCTTTAAGCAATTGAAAACCTTGCCTGGACTTTCAGAGAACCCATCTGCAGTAGGACTTCTGAAGGTAGAAGAGCAACAAGTACCTGTTGCCACCTCGACGGTGCACCGCTGGCAGTATCGGACA
The DNA here is from genome assembly GCF_009819655.1 of Sylvia atricapilla. Lineage (NCBI taxonomy): Eukaryota > Metazoa > Chordata > Aves > Passeriformes > Sylviidae > Sylvia > Sylvia atricapilla. The sequence goes on from NC_089169.1 coordinate 187,178, forward strand.
CATTGAGATGCCGTGATCCCCATCCACAAGATGATCCATGAGCTGAAGAGCCAAGGGATGGTCAGCAAAACCCACTCACCCTTCAACAACCCCATCTGATGTGTGCGCAAGACTGACGGAGAATGGAGATTGACTGTGGACTATCGTGGCTTAAATGAAGTGTCTCCACCACTGAGCGCTGCTGTGCCAGACATGCTGGAACTCCCGTATGAGCTGGAGTCCAAGGCAGCAAGGTGGTATGCCACTATTGACATTGCTAATGCATTTTTCTCCATTCCTTTGTCTGCAGAATGCAGGCCTCAGTTTGCTTCCACCTGGAGGGCCGTGCAATACCCCTGGAACCGACTGCCCCAGGGGTGGAAACACAGCCCCACCATCTGATCCAGGCTGCACTGGAGAAGGATGAGGCTCCAGAACATCTGCAGTACATTCATTACATCATTGTGTGGGAAAAGACTACAACTGAAGTGTTTGAGAAAGAAAAGAAGATCATTTAGATTCTCCTGGAAGCCCATTTTGCCATCAAGAAGAGCAAGGCCAAGGGATCTGCCTGAGAGATCCAGTCCCTAGGAGTAAAGTGGCAGGATGGACAGGGCCAGATTCCCACTGAGATCATGAACAAGATCACAGCGATGTCTCCACCAACCAGCAAGAAGAAGACACAAGCTTTCCTAGATGCCATAGGCTTTTGGAGAATGCACATTCCAGAGTACAGCCAGAGTGTGAGCCCTCTCTACCTAGTAACCCGAAAGAAGAATGATTTCCACTGGGGCCCTGAACAGCAACACACTTTTGCCCCAATCAAACAGGAGATCGCTCACGCCGTAGCCCTTGGCCCAGTCAGGATGGGAACAGATGTGAAGAATGTGCTCTACTCTGCAGCCAGGAGCCATGGTCTGTCCTGGAGCCTTTGGCAGAAGGTGCCTAGGGAGACTCGAGGCCAACCACTGGGATTCTGGAGTCGCAGCTGCAGAGGGTCTGAAGCCAACTACACTACCACAGAGAAGGAGATCTTGGCTGCCTATGAGGGAGTTCAAGCCGCCTCAGAGGTGATTGGCACAGAAGCACAACTCCTCCTGGCACCCCGACTACCGGTGCTGGGATGGATGTTTAAAGGAAAGGCTCCCTCTACCCACCATGCCACTGATGCCACATGGAGCAAATGGACTGCCCTCATCACACAGTGCACCCGTACTGGAAAGCCAAATCGCCCTGGAATTTTGGAGATAATTACAAACTGGCCAGAAGGTGAAAACTTTTGTCTCACGGATGAAGAGAACCAAGAACAAGTGACACATGCTGAAGAAGCTCCACCAACTGCCAGCAGAAGAAACACACTACGGTCTTTTCACTGATGGTTCCTGTTGCATCGTAAGGATGAACCTCAAGTGGAAAGCAGCTGTATGGAGCCCCACACAACAGGTTGCACAAGGCACTGAAGGAGAAGGTGGATCGAGTCAACTTGCTGAACTTAAAGCTGTTCAACTGGCTTTGGACATTGCTGAAAGAGAGAAGTGGCCAAAGCTCTACCTCTACACCAATTCATGGATGGCAGCCAATGCTTTGTGGGGCTGACTGGAAAGGTGAAAAAAGGCCAACTGGCAGTGTAGGGGGAAACCAATCTGGGTGCAGATGATTGGAAAGACATTGCCATTCAGGTAAAGAAAATACCTGTAAAAGTCCGCCATGTAGATGCCCATGTCCCCAAGAGTCGGGCTAATGAGGAGCACCGAAACAATGAGCAGGCAGATCAGGCTGCAAAGATAAAGGTGTCAAAGATAGACTTAGATTGGGAACACAAGGGGGAGTTGTTCCTATCTCGATAAGCCCATGATGCCTCAGGTCATCAGGGCAGAGATGCCACCTACAAGTGGGCACGAGACCAAGGGGTGGATTTAAGCATGGACAGTATTTCTCAGGTTATCCATGACTGTGAGACGTGCTGCCATCAAACAGGCCAAGAGGGTGAAGCCCCCATGGTATGGTGGGCGGTGGTCCAAATATAAGTATGGGGAGGCCTGGCAGATTGACTACATCACCCTTCCCCAAACCCACCAGGGCAAGCGCTATGTGCTGACCATGGTGGAAGCCACCACTGGGTGGTTGGAAACCTATCCTGTGCCTCATGCTACTGCCTGGAACACCATCCTGGGCCTTGAAAAGCAAGTCCTGTGGACGCATGGTACCCCTCAGCACTGCTCCTCTTGCTACAGTGTGACTCCGCATCCCCCCACCCTACTGGGACACCCTGCCCCTGCCTGCCAGGACATCCTGCCATCCCAGCTACCAGCCTGGGACTTTCCACTGTCCCAGCTTCGTGCTCTGAGGATCCTACAAAGGCACCAAGACCAAACTGCCCTGGGTATTTGTGAAGCAAAGCCCTCAATGTTCTTGGTACTGTTTCTGTTATTAATGCTGTAGTCGTTGTTTTTGTTTGGTTTGTTATACATACCAGTAAAGAACTGCTATTTCTATTTCCAAAATGTTTTGCCTAAAGGCTTTTAACTGCAGATTCATAATTGGAAAAAAAAAAGGGGGGGGGGGGGGGGTGCGCTTTATATTCTCCATTCCAAGGGAAACTCCAGCTTTCCCTGGCAGATACCTGTCTTCCCAAACCAAGACACCTATCAACTGTGGTCATGCATGAAAATCAAGTATATAAAAGACAAGAGTGACAAAAAAAACAAAGGTTGTGGTCACTCCAAGGGATTGTAGGAGAGGAAATCAAGATTGGATGTTGGCTGATTAATGGAACCACTCATGAGAAAGTAATCCAAAATAGTGCTTCATCCACTCCCACAGGCAAACACAAGGAGGTTTGTAGTCATTCAAGTGAATTGGACTCTTGGTATAATTTCACATTAGTACAGACTGTTGAGGTGGTCTGTCTTTAGGCCCACGATGAAATTTGGCTCTCCTTCAAATCTAAAATAAATGCCACAACTAAGCCCATTACAGCCAACACTAACACTCCAGCCCAAACCCAGATCACGCCACCCAGGTTTGGACCGAAAATTTATAAAATAGGCCCATATGTGATAAGGAACATGACCAGCAGCAATTGTTGTCTAATCCAGAATGGACTCTCCAGTGTGTCAAACTATTGATGCAAACTAACATCTCTAAAGTCCAGCCAGCCTGCTCTTCCTTCCTAAAAACATCCTTTGAGGGGCTGGACAACATGGTTGCAAAGACAAGCATACACTAGGGGTAGAATGCGGAGAGATCTGACCGGAATATTAGGGACAGGACTAAGAGTTCTGAATGGAATTGATTCAGAAATATTAATAAATAAATTTGCCACTGTAACAAGTAATCTAACTAAATTATAACAACCTTTACAATCCTCTTTGTTGGCATTGGGAACTAGTCAGTAACAGGTTTCAAAACTGTCGCCAAGTTGGGAAGAAGCAGAGGACCAAGACCATAGGTTAATCACAGATGCACTTGGTATGGCTCAGAGTAACGTGTCCTTGGCTTTTAGCTGCATACAAGCACAATTGTGGTTGCAGTCAACAGCTGCCTTGGTTATAAGAGAAGGAAGTGAAGGAGTGTCTTGGTTTGGGAAGACAGGTATTTGCCAGGTGTCAGAGTCTGTCCAAGGATGTGATATGCCTCACAACCATCTCCAACGATTGAGTACTGAGACCCCAGACTCTGAAAGAAGCCCTGGCCTGGCTGAGGCAGAACGTTTGCCAAGTCCCGGAGGACTGATATGCATCTCCATGAGAATGGAGTGCAAGAACAATGGAACTGGTCACAGTGGACTGAGCCAAGGCTACTTGCCCAAACCGGTCCAGTCGTACCAGAGTACGGCATGTACGGTGTGCAGCTTGTCCCTGAGCACCCAACCTCAACGCAGGTGGCTCTGGCTTTGGCTCTGTGACTCTCCATTGTCCCAACCTTGATGCAGGTGGCTCCGGTTTTGTCCCAACCTTGACGCAGGTGGCTCCTGCTTTGGCTCTGGGCCCCTTGCTTTGCCTCAACACAGGTGGCTCCTGCTTTGGCTTTGTGCCACTCGCTTTGGCCCCCGCCTTGACCAACCCTGGAGACCCCCACTCACCTTTGTGTACACCCCACTGGAGAAGATTGCGTCTATAGGCATCTCGGCCTCGAGGACTCGGCCCTCTCCGTTGGTAGCTATAATCCCCTTACCCTCTTTTCTATCTTTCTTACTATTCTCTATTTTTTCTCCCACTATCGCATTTTGGTGGCACTAAATAAAGGTGCATTTTTTGTTGTATTAGCTGAGTTGTCCCCCCCGTGTCTTTTGCGCTCTGAGATCCTAAAACAAACCATCAGGTTCCCCGCATATGTTTGGGGACCCTGACACCAGGGAAAGCTGGAGTCTTCCTTGGAATGGAGAATGTAAACCACCACCATCACACTTTTCCCAATTATAATATTTCCAATTATAATATTATATAATATATAAAAAACCACAAACAAATAACAAAAAAAAGCAACTACAGCATTGATAACAAAAAAAAGTACCAAGAACTTCGAGGACTTTGTTTCACAAAAACCCAGGGCAGTTTGGTCTTGGTGCCTTTGTAGGATCCTCAGAGCACCAAGCTGGAAACAGTGGAAAAAAGTTTCAAGGCTAGTAGCTGGAGTGGCAGGGTGTCCCGGCAGGGCAGGGGGTGCAGCGTCACTCTGCAGCAGACAAGCAGAGCTGATGGAACCACGATGGCAGGGCAGGGCTGGCCCAGCTCTCACAGGGTGGCAGAGAAGCTCAGAATTCGAGGGCGAGCAGGTGATGGTAGATTTCCCAAGACTGGACTGCAGTGAAATCCTCCAGCAGGAGCACCAACCCAGCCGTGCCTTCTCCCCGAACGCCGAAAACCCAGCCAGCCAGGCTACCTGAAGCTCTGTCCTTTACCTGCCTCAAAACCCCCACCCCCCTCCGAGCTTCGCCCACCCCTTTGTTTTGTTAAATAGTCTTAAGTACGACATTTAGTCTCCTTGGTAACTTATGGGGAAAAAATTCTTTACAGTAAAAAGGAACAAAACCTAACCCTCAACAAGGAGCCTTTCCAACTGAGGTTCGAAGAGCTGTCTGGGACAGTGCTACTGATCTTGAAAAGAAATTTCAGTACTGGTGGACCTTGGTAAACTTCACCTATGATCCAATAATTTACACAGATACTGCTTTTGTGCTCACCATACCGCAATGACACAGTTTATCTTATTCACCCCATTATAGCATTAGGGCTGAATCGTGAGGGATCAGTGCTCTACCCTTCAGAACACAAAACATGGGCACGGAGAGTGGATGAAAAATGGCAAACTGTGAATGTGGAATCTTGCATTGCCCGGGAACAACAGGGGTTCATTTGTGAAAGTAACACAACCGATACTCGAGATATATGTCTTGATACTGAACAGGGTGTTTGTCATTTTGAAGTTCATCCAAACACTATTCAAAAGACTGTACTTGTATATATTGGTCAGAGTTGTGTACGTTTAAAGACTGTCTGTGCTTTTATAAAAATAGACAGGGATAATGTAACTTTGTTTAACAAGAATCATTCTAACCTCTGTATTTGTAACTTAGTTAAGATTTTAGGGTGTGACTTTCTGTATTTAGCACCAGTTGTGTCACACCAGCTAGTCAAGTCTGACAATACAATATATCATAAATTATCACCCACACCTATTGGGATGAATCTCACTTTAGTAAAACAATTAATTTATCATCAGGACCTTGTCAAAACTCTAAAAGGTATTCAGAAAACTGGAGAGTGAACTTTAATTGCTGTCCATTATGACACAAAAGAAATAAACAAGGTTCTGCAAAGAGTGAAACGATGCAAGTCACAATTGGTGGGACTCTTTGGATGGTCACCCACTGCAACTGGGATCCTAAATACATTAAGTGACCCCATTATTGTCTTATTAATATTGATTGGTATAAGTTTGGTGGTGTCTTTTGTAATGCTTATTTGGAATTGGAAACTGTTACAACGAATAGTAATATTAACCTCCTTATCCCAAGTACATGGTAAGGCATTGAGAGACACATATTGTAAGGACTGGAATTCGTATTAAGTAAAAGAATTTACTGCCTTATTGAAAAGGGGGGACTGAAACATGGGGTTGGAAACTAGAGAATACTAATAATAGAAATTAGAAGAATACTGATAAAAGGATAGGCATTCAGATGGTGTGTATTGCTGCTCTTTGAAGGAAGAGACAGGGCTGTGTGCAAGAACAGCAAGGAGTAATGCAAAGATGTCTGATAAGGGGGAGATGCTTACCAGAACAAAAGACAAGATTACCAGAGACACTGAGATAGTGAGGTGCCTTGGGCCCCCAGGACCAGAGAAATCCGGCTTTAGAGCTTGGACTATGGCCAGAGGATCAGTGGGCATGCACAAGGCAGCAAGGTCAGAAGTTCATCTCTGAGGAAGACTATCCTTCTTCATCTCTGAGACCCCCGGGACGACCACCAGAGACACCTGCACAGGCGCAAAGGACTGATAAGACAATTAGCATACAAAGTGGGAAGAGGAAGAGCCAAGGAATGTGTATGCATCCGTGTATTGCGAAACTTGATACATATGTAACATTCTAGAGGTTAAAGGAGAATGGGACTAAGCGAGTGTTGCCTCAAGTTTGCCTGCTTTTCACTGTTTGCATTTTGTTCTTACACACCTTCGTGTAAACTGTGTATGTTTTTAGAAAATTATCTTTGTTTACATACTTCTCCTCTCTAGGAGGAGAAAGATGATTGATGGTGATGTTCACCAACGAGGTCAAAGAGGTGGCTACCTGTGTAGCCAATCTTGGCCCGTCTGTAAAACTGTATATAATATGGAGTCAGAAAAATAAAGTAGAAGCTTTCCTGCTTGACCTCCTGCTGGCCTGCTTCGTCCTTTCGTGCTCCTAACAGCAGCCGCAAGTGTGACCCTCCGTCACAAGCAAAGGGCGTGTGTGCCTTTGGGAGCTATCCTGAATGAGCCCAGCACTGAATAAATCACATACCTTCTTTAAAACCCACTTTATCTCTGAGTTTTAGAGTCTTTCCGCATGTCACTAACACTCTATATGGAGTTTAGAGTTATACACTAATGCAGTAGAGGATTTCAAAGGTATAAAAGCTAAAATCCTAAGGGATCATCACAGACAGCCCGAGGCTGACCCAGCTGCTCCTCGTGTGTGTGTGAGGAGCAATGTCAGGGACGGTCCTGAGGCCTTTCTCCCACCAGAGGCATCTGCCTGAGAGACACAGGCACAGGGGAGCTCTCGGGGTTTCCTGCAGTGCTGGAAACACCAACAGGTTTGATATGTTACTGGCTTTGCACTAGGGAGGTCGGACACCTCCCGTTCCGTGGGCAGAAGGCTACAGCCTTTCTGGGGTGAGCGAGTCAAGCATGGTGTCCTCAATGCAGGAAGGGAGGGAAGTCGGTTCTGCGCACCTGATTCTTGAGGAATTTTGCTCTGCTTCTTCTCCTTCAGTCCTCCCTCATTGCAGTGATAAATAGTTATGATTCCTTCTGACAAAATCGAAGCAGTTATCAATATTTTAAAAATATTATAATAAGTAGTTAAAAATGTAATGCCAAGGAGGAGAGGGAGGGGTGTCCCCCCTTCTCCTGCAGATGTCTCCAGATGTTCAGTGAAAAGCAGGAGGACAGGAAAGAACCGAGATAAAAAGATAGAGGCAAAACCTGGAAAAAAATCCAGAAAAGTGGCAATTGTATTGATTTTTTTGTCTTAGTGTGCCAGCAAAAGTATATTTATATATTTATACATATAATAAGCTTAATGCGCATGTGTAAACAAAAAGGTCAAATGAGTTTACAAGACGCGTGAGGAAGATGAGAGCCTTCCTCCCAAGGACCCCCGAAAATGAAGAGGCCCCTGAAAAGGCGATGGTAGAATATGCGCAGTGGAAGCGGAAATAGGCAGTGGTGAGACCAGTGACATAAACTTTACAAACTGAAAATAGGACGGAATGGAAAGCGACCCACATTGTAAAAAGGATACTTTTAGAACATCTTATTTGTAGAGGGGGCAGGAGACCAAGCCCTCCACAGTACTACACAGGAATGTATCCTGCGGTATAAAAATTTGCTTTTGTATTATTATTTAGAACCAATAAGCAGCTCAAATTAAAACTGTGGCTATATTTAATTTTTTTGGCTTTTTTATTGGATAATTAGGCGGCACAATAATTTATAACACTGCTTTACACATCCACCACGTATCTGGGTAGGCTGCTGGCGTGGGCAGAGCAACTTGTCGTGTCGAGATACTCCTGCTGCCGCTCTCTAGAGTCTTCTTGGAGCCCCGGCCCAGCACGACACGCCGTCCCGCCACTATGTCCACCTCGCTCCCCGCACTCCGCCACCAGTGGGCGCTGGGGCGGTACAGGAAGCGTGCCGTGCGCAGGCGCGGAGTCCCTGCGTGTGTGCGCGCGTCAACTCTATTTCCCAGGGGGCATAGGGCGTCCCTGAGTCGCGGTTCATGTGCGTCATTTCCGCCGCGGCTGCGCTGACTCGTCTTTGCGGCGTTGGCGGCGGGAGAGACGGTGAGGGGCGGGGGGCTCGGGGCAGCGTCCTCGGCCCTCTGGACAGAGTGGGGGGCGCTGGGAAGGGTCTGTTAGGAGAGGATCGGTCGTGGGCTGTGAAGGGCCAGGAAGGACCGCCCGGTTTCTGGCGCTGGAGCGTCAGACTCGGCGTCTTCCGCGGGCAGCGGTGGGTGAAACGGGCCGGTTCCCTGTTGAGAGGTGTCCCTGAGCCCCTCTGCGCCCCTGGGCTTTGTGAGGGGCCAGGAGCAGCCCGGGCTGCGCGCGCTGGTGTGCGGCTGCAGCAGGGCAGGACTGGGGGGAAGGAAGGGGCTTCTGGCACCCGCACTGGGACGGGCTGGGCAGGCGGGTCCGTGCCAAGCCCAGGAGGTTCAGCGAGGCCAAGGGCAGGTGCTGCACCGAAGCACAAACAGACTGGGGAGGAATGGATGGAGAAGAGCCCGGGGAAGGATTTGGGGGCATGGGTAAACAAGAAGCTCAGCATGCCGTGGCAACGTGCACTGGGGCCCTAGAAACCAGACACAGTCCTGCGCTCATCCCCAACAGCGTGGGCAGCATGTGAAGCGGGGGTTGCTGCCTCTCTGCTCTGCTGAGACCCTCCCCTTGCAGAGCTGCCTCCTGCTCTGGGTTCCCCAGCACAGGAAGCATGTGGTGTTGCCGGAGTGAGTCCAGAGGAAGCCGCAGAGGTGATCCAGGGGCTACAGCCCATCTGCTCTGGACACAGGCTGGAAGAGCTGTGAGTGTGGAGCCTGGAGAGGATTCCAGGGAGATCCTAGAGCCCCTTCCAGGGCCTAAAGGGGTTCCAAGAGAACTGGAGAGGGACTTTGGACAAGGGCCTGGAGTTGACAGAACAAGTCTTCCAACTGCTAGAGGGTAGAGTTAGATGGGATATTGGGAAGACATTGTTACCTGTGAGGGAGGCGAGTCACCGGCACAGGTTGTCCAAAGACGCTGTGGCTGCCCCATCCATGGAAGTGTCAGAGGCCCAGTTGGACAGGGCTTGGAGCAACCTGGTCTAGTGGGAGGTGTCCTTGCCCCTGTCAGGGGGGTGCATGCAATTGGATGGTCTTCAGAGTCCTGTCCAACCCCAACCACCCTGTGACTGTTGGAGGGCAGAGGCCCTGATATTGAAGCAGTTTTTGCATTTGAAAGCCCCATCAGGTGTCCTCACTGGTCACATCTGTAGTGTTCCTGTTGTCTTCTTGTCCTCTCACTCAGCAGGGTGGCGTCCGAGGCACTGTGTTTGGATAAGTCGGGACACTTGGCCTGAAGCAGGGACTTGTGCAGGGGATCATAAAAGCCACAGGAGGGAGTTGGTGGTTCCTTAGTGGCTGGAAATAGGAAAGAATAAATGTTGGAAGTGAGCAGCTGGTGCTTTCTGGGAAGAACTAACTCTGCTGTGTAAGACAGTGCTGGAAAGTTGCCAGGCTTTGCAAGGGCAATTAACTGTTAGTTGCTAAAACTGATGAAATTGTTAATTGCCAAAGCTTTTGCTCTGGAAGTTACTAGAAGAGGCTTAGTGATCTGAAAGCTTTGCCCATTACTGAGATGTGCAGGGCCAGGGGTTGGACTCGATGATCCTTGTGGGTCCCTTTCAACCCAGGATGTTCCATGATTCTGTAAAGGGGAGTGATACTGGCCAGGGCTTTGAAAGAAGACAAGACCATTGACTTTTCTTCCATGGCTGCAGGTCTGGGACACTGCTGTGCCAATTCTTACATCCTCACAGGCAAGTGTTGAGAGATTTCAATTGATCAGTGACGTTCCGTTTCCTTGTGTTTCTAGATGAAGCTCCCGCTTCTTTCCGTGTTTGCCCTGGTGTTTGTGGCTCACTGCGAGGATGGCGCCAGGCTCCTGGCTTCCAAATCCCTGTTAAACAGATACGCAGTGGAGGGCAAGGACTTGACTTTGCAGTACAACATCTACAACGTTGGCTCCAGGTAAGCTCTCTCCAGGCTTTAATACTGACCACGAGCAAATGTTCTCTGTGTGGCTGCAGGGCGCAAGGTGATTTCTGAGCTCCGTGATGTGCTGTTGCTTTTGCTCCCTCTAACTCTCATCTGTCCAGCAGTGCCTGAAGGATTGACCCTGAAATTTGCCTTTTTCTTCCTCTTCAGTTGTCCCTGCTTTCACCTCATGGTTGCTCCAGCGGTCAGTCCAGCTTGGTATAGTTCTTGTGGTGTCCTGTGGCACTCTGCTCCCCATGCATGCGGCTCCCTTTCTTGGCTTTGTGAGCTCTTTTTTACGTTTATTGTTTTTAATGAAAATTCCTTTTTGCTATCAGGACTTAACTATGGACCTGACAAAGATAAAACAAAACTTCCACAGTGCTGGTAGAAAGCATTATTCGCAGAATGAAAAGCTGATTGGACAAAATGCGCCACACTATGAAAGCGTTTTGCGATTTTGCTTTTTAGATATTTTTTAAAGGCAGAATAACGCATGCTGAGTGCAGTACTGCTGAGAGAAGAGAATATGGTGCTGTAATGTTGGATTCATACAATAAAGTAATTCTACATGTGGGATTTAGTTCTTATTTAGGCTAACGTGTGTATCCATGAGATGGTACCTGAAGTCCAGCAAACTGTCAAATCCTGTTGTGGAAAAAACAGTGTTTTTCCTGTCCTTGTGATTGTTTCTCTCAGCTTTGCCTTCCTCTCCCTGCAGTCTCCCTGTAAGACACCTCAGCTCTCCACCACATCTTCTACTGGTGACATCTCATCTTTCAAAAATCAGTTTTTCCATTTGGTCAGGATGGAACTGTCAGTGCATTTTGCTACAGAGCCTGTGAGCAGATGGCAAATCTTAAGATTCTCATCTCACCCCTCTCTTTGTTGTGTTTAGCGCTGCCCTAGATGTGGAGCTGTCAGATGATTCCTTCCCCCCAGAAGACTTTGGCATCGTCTCTGGCATGCTGAGCGTCAAGTGGGACAGGATTGCTCCGTATCTTTTAATGTTTTGAAATTCTCCCAAATCCCTTTCTTGCCCCTGAGCATCCTGCAGCTTTGTCCTACCTTCACCTGCTGTCTCTGAAATTCCTTCCAGAGCCTGGAGAGGGTACCAAATCCAAACCCCTGCTCTTCTGGATGGTGCAGTATAAAAATAAAGTTCCTTGCAGACGAGACCAGGTCCCGGGGTAGTTCCTCTGCCTGGGGAGGAGCAGCTGGGTCACCCTCAGGTGGGTCTGGCTGTCAGTGACCAGGAGGACTTAGATCTGTCAGCAGCACTGACTTTTGCACTTGGCTCCAGGCTGCTCTTTCCTATCTCCTCACTTTTCTTCCTGCAATGAAATACAAGCGTTTTCCTTAACATCTGGCTCCTAGAGCAAGCAACGTGTCCCACACTGTGGTTCTACGGCCTCTCAAAGCTGGGTACTTCAACTTCACCTCTGCCACCATCACGTACCTGGCACAGGAGGGTGCACAGGTCGTGGTAAGTGGTGGATTTATGGGTCCCCTTCAGATACACCTGACCGTGCTCCTGGAGCCGCGTGGTCGGGACGATGCGTGTCTGTGTGCTCTCACCCTGCCCGGTTCTGGAGTGAGGAGGAAAGGTGGCAAAGCCTGTCTTTTCCCTGCCTTTTCCAGGTTGGCTTCACTAGTGCTCCTGGGCAGGGAGGAATCCTGGCTCAGCGTGACTTTGACAGAAGGTTCTCCCCTCACTTTGTAAGTACCTTTCAATTGATAGTGGAGAAGTGCACCGTGGCGGCTGCAGCCCAGTGCCATGGCTTCCTGCTTGCACGTGGTGTGTCTGGCTTGCCCTGCAGTCATCTAGAGAGCTCCAGCAAGAGCTGCACTTAATTCCTGTCAGTTCTCCACAGGACTGTCACAGAAGCAGCTAAGTTTCCATCTCAGCTCCCTCTGTGAAGGAACTTGCACTGTGGGATTTGAGCCAGAAAATCTGAGGGTAGACTCTTAGAACCTCCTAGGCTGGAAGGGACCCACAAGGATTGTGGAGTCCAACTCCTGGCCCTGCAGAGGACAACCCCAGCAATCCCAACCACGCGCCTGTCAGCCCTCACTCCTTGAGATCTTGTCAAGCTTGGTGCTGTGACCACATTTCTGGGGAGCCTCTTCCAGTGCCTGGGAGACCGTCCTCTAGGAGAAGAGCCTTTTCTTAATATCCAGCCTAAACCTGCCCTGACACAACTGCGGGCACTCCTTCTCGAGTCCTGTCACTGGTCACCAAGGCCACAGCCTGCCCCTCTGCTTCCCCACATGAGGAAGCTGCAGACAGTGTGAGGTCTTCCCCTTACTCTCCTCCTCTGACGTTACTGCTCTAAGACTCCTGTGGCCTGGATTGTTTTGACTTTTCTCTAACGATTTCTCCCTCTAGCTGGACTGGGCAGCATTTGGCGTGATGACCCTGCCCTCCATCGGGATCCCCCTGCTGCTCTGGTACTCGAGCAAGAGGAAGTACGACACCCCCAAGACCAAAAAGAACTGAGCAGAGTCAAATGCCACCAGCACCCCGGAGCTCGGGAAAGAACAACCCATAACCCCCAAGAAGAGCAGCTGGGTTGGGATGGCACCGTCCCTGCGAGGTGCTGCCTGGGCCGTGCTTCAGCCCTCTGGGCAAAGGATTCGGGGGCTGCAGCAGCAGCAGCGAGGCCGTGTCCTCTGTGTTCTAAAGGGGGAACAAGCAAACAGAAAAAAGAACAACCAAAAGTCCCAAACTGCCTTGTCCAGCCCCTTTGGAGGCAGAATCCCTCTCTCCTCTGCAGTCGCAGCAATACGAGAGCAGTGTGTTAGTGCCCAGAGTGGCCTGTCTGTGGGGCTCTGCCCCCTGTGCTGCCTTCAGCTCCCATTTGCCTGTTGCAGTTTTCTGCAGGGTGTCAGATCTCGGGGCCCCCTCCAGGTGCTGCCTGCCCTGTGGGACGGAGATTGCTCTTGTTATGAATGGATAATGTAATAGTTTACTCTCGCAATTGGGGGATGTACACCATGTAGATGTTAAGAGAAGTTTTACTGGTCCACAGTTATTTTGTCGTGTTTCGTTGTTTGGATGTCTCCTGTTCTCCCCATAGTCCCCTTCCCTCCCCATATGGTTTACAAAAGACGGCATTGGTAGGTGGGACATGTGAAAAGAGTGCATCTACCTGTGCCCCTTGCATGGGACATTTTGGGAGGAGGGAATGCTCGTTACTAGGAGGTGCAGCATGACAACAGCTACCCTCCAATCAAGTTGCAAGAAAGAAGGCTCCACCAATGAATGGCAAAGAAGAGCTCATTGGCAGGGTTTGCTAGTGCAACCCCCTAGAGCTATAAACTGTGGAGCAGCCATTTTTTAGACAAACTCGTGGCTGCCAGGTTGCCAAGTCCCAGCATGCTGTTCTTTTTCCTTATTCACTCCTTTGTTGTATTTTGTTAAGGTTTTTAATAAACGTTTGAAATCAATATGCCATTTTATTAAGAAATATTGTGAAATAGAAATTTGAAAAAGCCACAAGTGTGAAAAACAGGGTTCACTTTCTATTTAAATTTTAGGAAATAGGTTTAATAGAAAATAAGACAATTAGGAGATAGAAAAAAAGCAATGTACAGCTGGCCAGGTGACTTGGCATTCAGCCATGTCCACAACCTGCTGTATCAGAGACATTCTTTAAATATCCTTTCTATTGTATCAATCTGTTGAATATTCATATTTTTCCATAACCTCGTTTCCATATTCCAGGAACTTTTCTGCATAGCCCCTCCTTGGGTCCGCCTTTTTAGAGCATGCGTATTTCTTGGCTTTGTCTTCATTATCACCTCCAGTTTGGGCCTTGCTCTATACTTTCTTCAGATGGTAGATGCTGATATTTGGTGTATCAATAGCAGGGTCTCCTTTACATGTTCACTGGATGTTATCCCAGCCAAAAAGGCAGTTTAAGCATACTATATCAATACTACCACTATGCCTAATTTTCTTTACTAACAGCATAAAAAAAATCAACTTATATCCTTAACAAAGTTATTAGTCATATAGCACACATCTTGTGAAAGGCCAACTTTATAATATGCATTTATAACAACAAGCAACGGACAGTATCGAGCCTGGGATCGGTGCTGGGTGAACCTTAGAACCGGCAGCGTGCTGTATCCTCCCTTGTTCACAGAGTCCGCTTTTGCAGGGCCGACTTTTATAGTTTTTTGACCAGAAAGAAGGTTGCCTCATCCCATTGTCCACTCAGTCGGTGTTTCATATTCCTATTTCTTTTCTCTCCATCTGCCGGTCTGATGAATGGTTCTCCGGATCTAATTACATTTACGGAAACGGTATTGGCATGCACACCCAGGCCAATATAGATAAGATTTTCATCAGGTGTATCACCGGATCGTTGACAATCTCATCTTTGGAGAAGACCCATCACCTGGTGGAGACACCCTTCTTTATGTTGCAAATGTGTTCCTCCCCCTGTTCCCAGCAGAGGCTTGCAATTTCACAATTACTTTTATATGGTGGAATTGAAATGATTCAATACCGTATATTTCTACAAAACACAAATTAATTCTCCAATACTTATAACAAAAAGTGAGTCTTGTTTCTCAAACTCTGGTGACGCTACTGACCTGATGTGTTAGAGGGTGTCAGAGCTGCTGCTTGCTCAAAAGGGGCACTAAGGGAGGTGTCTGTTGATAGTGTTCTCTGGGTAGCCTTGATGTGTTTTGTTGAGCAGAGAACTGTGTTTTTGCTGTTCTATTTTGTTGTTCTACTCACGGTTGAAGTGTGTCGAGGTATTAGAAATAAATTCTAGGAGAAAGACAGTCTAAAATAAGTGTTTTTATTGAAAGAGGGAGGGCTTCAATAAGTCCTCTTTCTTCTGCCAATGAGAAATGGATACCAGGGGATGAAGGTGAAAAAACCCGTTTATTAACAAAAATAACAAAAACAACAACAAAAAAGGCGCCTGCAAGACATGGGAAAAAATAAAGGAAAAAAAATTATAATTTACACCCCTTTTCCCTTGTGGCCGAGAGGCAAAGGTGACAACTCCACTTCTTCGTCTATGGGAACGGAGGAGAGAGAGTTCACAGCAGCTGGGAACCTGTTGAACTTCTTGTGTGGGTCTTTTTGCAGCAGCAGCTGAAGTTGGTGGATTTTAATGTCCTTTCTCGAGTCCAAGGCCTCAGATTTGGGGTGGTCCCACCAGCTCCCCAGACCAACCACGAAAGAAAAAAGACAAGCAAGCCGAAACAGTTCAAAAAAACCCAAACTGCTGAGAGGATTCCCGGTACAGCCTCCGGGCTAGTGGAAGGGAAGGAAAAAAAATCGCTCAATCTAGAAGAAAGAACAATGTAGCATCCCGGTCTGCAGTGTCCAGAGCACCCGGAGACAGCTGGAACAGAGCTCCAGGAGATCAAGGCTCCCCACTTCCCCCAGGCCCATCTTAAAGCTACAGTATTCGTTTTCTGGGCAGAAAGCCGATGCTAAGGGAATAGAGCATCATCATAAAATCACCCCAAGACACCTTGGTTGTACCACTGTGCTCAAAGCCATGTTGCCTACAGAATGCAGTGAGCTGTGAATCTCTTCAGCCAAGCTCACAACAGGGGATTTCTGCTTCCATGAACTCTTGCAGAACTGGAGTTAAGTAATAATGAAATAACAGGGTAACAGACTGCTTTTGATCCAAAGGGGTCTTAAAGACTATCTTGGTCCAACCCCCTTCCACAAGACCAGGTTGCTCTGAGCCTTCTCCCAGCAGGCCTTGAATGCTGCCAGGAATAGGGCAGCCACAGCTTCTCTGGGTCACCTGTGTCAGTGCCTCACAGGAAGAATTTCTTCCCAGTATCTCATTATCTGGATTCAGCCCAGAGCTGGAGGCAGAACCGCCCCCTTCACATGCTGCCCACGCTGTTGGGGATGAGCGCAGGACTGTGTTTGGTTTCTAGGGCCCCAGTGCACGTTGCCACGGCATGCTGAGCTTCTTGTTTACCCATGCCCCCAAATCCTTCCCCGGGCTCTTCTCCATCCATTCCTCCCCAGTCTGTTTGTGCTTCGGTGCAGCACCTGCCCTTGGCCTCGCTGAACCTCCTGGGCTTGGCACGGACCCGCCTGCCCAGCCCGTCCCAGTGCGGGTGCCAGAAGCCCCTTCCTTCCCCCCAGTCCTGCCCTGCTGCAGCCGCACACCAGCGCGCGCAGCCCGGGCTGCTCCTGGCCCCTCACAAAGCCCAGGGGCGCAGAGGGGCTCAGGGACACCTCTCAACAGGGAACCATCCCATTTCACCCACCATTGCTCACAGGAGCTCCCAACCTTTGGAGGGATTTGTGGGGACAGAGAGAAGCTGAAGGCAGCATTCTGGCCCCTCCAGGCCACCCCCACACTGGGACTCTGTCCCAAGACCTTGCCCAACCCTTGGACAGAGCTTTTCCATCACACTCCCCCTACCCTGATGGATTAAACAGAGAAAAAGCCTGAAACAATGTATTTATTCTGAGGCAATGAGAATTTTCACTCTGGAACCCTTACCCCAGGAGCAGTATCCTCTAGTGCAGGGACACGGACAGGGACTGCCTTTTCCCCATGTCCAGGGTATTTTCCATCCCTCCCAGACTTTAAACAAACTTTTCCAGGTTCAGCCTCGAGACCAGGCCACTGCATTGAGCTCCTTCTTCTCCATGTCAAGGTCAAGGCAGCTGGTTCTCCTGTGGCAGAGACTTAACCTCTCAACCTCACTCCTGGGCTCCCTCCAGTGCTGCGGACTGCTTGCTTTGGTTGTCACTCTTCTTTTTGTGCCCCGAAACAATGTCATCAATACGGAGGAGGAGAACTGCAGTCTGCAGAGAAACCCCACACTAAGGGCTCATCTGGAGCTCATCACAAAAGACAAAACCCAACCTGCTCAGCTTTCACACCACACAACCATCAGCCTGGGTTGAAATGGTTCTTTCAGCACGGGAGAAGGGAATGGTGCCTCACAGGCTTGTGAGGAGCAGCAAGGGGCTGCTTGGAAACAAGGACACCCATTTTTTCTTGTTGACTGACAGAGAAGGGACACAGTATCACTTAGAGAAACAGCCTTTGATCCAACACCAGCAAGGTAATAGATCTGTAACTAGAAGGACAGCTGAGACAGGGCAGCCCCAGCCGGCTAAAGGGATAAAGCTCCCACAACCATTGGTGATTCCAGCATGTTGCTGGCATGGGATTCTCAGGCACAGCTCTGTCTGGCATTGGAACCAGTGGGAGCACTCTGCACCATTTGCAGGAAAAGGTGGGATGAAACACGATGAAATTTAGCCACAGGATCAAAAACCCTGGGAAAGCCTGAGTCTGGGCTCCCACATCCCTCATTATCCCACCTCCAGCAACAATGAGCTCAGACACCTGCATACCCTGCACTGGGTGTGTGATGCCCACCCAAACACCCCAGCATACAGAGAAGGATGTCCTCCTCTCCCAAATGATACCCAGAGGTATCAGAAATTTCCACCTCTCCTTACCTCCACGGCTGTTTTGTAGGTCTGAAGTTTGACAGCCAAGGGCTCCCAGATCCCCAGCTCCTTCATGTCAACCAGGGCTCCAGTCTCCCCATTCACCCCCCACGTCTGGCTGCCTTCCTGAGTGTGCTTGGCCTGGAAGCAAAAAGACAGGTCATCACCAGTGGGGTGAGATGGCAAATTCCCCTCTGGAATCTCAAAACTGACCACAGACTCAGGAAACTGTAACAGTTCATTAGACTCTTCTTGAGTTTATACAAGAACATGTTACTGACAGCATGACAAGGGCATTGGTCTGAACAGTGACTGATCCAAGGAGCTGGGTAAAGCAGGAAAGGGCTGACTCTCTCCTGGTGCTTCTGCCACATGCCTTACCCTGAGTGAAGTCAGAACACGGATTGTACTAGCACCACAGTTCTGGATCAGCGTCCGAGGAATGACTTCCAGAGCCTGGGCCACTGCACGGTAGGGCCACTGCTCCACGCCTGTCATGCCCTTGGACCTCTCCGTCAGTGCATGGGAAACGGCCATTTCAGTGGCTCCCCCGCCTGGCACCAGCTGTGGGTCCATGAGGACATTGCGGCACACCTGCATGGCATCCTGCAGGTTGCGCTCCACCTCCTGCAACAGGTATGAAATCGTGGAATTGTTGAAGCTGGAAAGCCCTCTAACACCATCAAGTCCAAACATTCTCCCAGCAGTGCCAAGGCCGCCACTAACCCAACTGGCAAGGTGCCACATCCATACATTTGCTAAATCCCTCCAAGGATGGAGACTCCACTACCTCTCTGGCCACCCTGTGCCAATGCTTGAACACACTTTCCATGAAGAAATTTCCCCTAATACCCTATCTAAACCTCCCCTGGTGCAAGTTGAGGCCACTTCCTCTTGCCCTGTCCCTTGTTACTAGGGTGAAGACCCACAGAGGGCTAGACCCTCCTGTCAGGTACTACTGAATAGGGAGCAGCAAGGTCCTTGCTGAGCCCCCCAGCTACTTCTTGTGCTCCAGACCCTTCCTTAGCTCCAGTGCCCTTCTCATTATTAAGTGGTGCACCACACCAGCTGAAAGCCCAGCCCACAGCCTGCTAGCTATGACTCATCATGAAGGTGGCTGGCACAGGAGGTGAAGGAGCCCATGCACTCACCGCTAGGATTTCCTTGCTGGCTCCCCGCAGGATGATGGTGCAAGCCTTAGGATCTTTGCAATCAGTGATGAAAGCAAAATACTCATCTCCTATTTTTTTCACTTCAAAGAGCCTAGCACCGGTTCCCACATCCTCCTCCCGGAGCTCATCTGTGCGACTGACAATGCGAGCTCCACAGGCCCTAGGACACCAAAGCATGACATTAGACAGTCACAAATCAGAACTGAGAAAGAGTGAGATCAGAACAATTCCATGTCATGCATAGTAGGAATGGGCTCCAGACAGGAGCCAACACCTACCTGGCAATCCGGTTGTTGTCAGTCTTCCGCACCCTGCGGATAGCAGTGATGTTGGCTCTCATCAGGTAGTGCTGGGCCAGGTCTGAAACCAGGTTTATGCAATTTCAGTAATGAAGCAGCAGTATTATGTCAAACTTCATCAGTTTATCAGTTACCAATCCAGCTATTTTAATTTCAATCTTTGAAACAAAAGGGGTTACAGGAAAAAAACACCTAAATGTAGCTTTTTAAACCAGGCTGCAAGGCAAAATGGTAGCACAGCTCTCCAGCAGCTAAAACTCAGCTTCATTTGTGTATTGGTATCTTTCCCAAATGTTGGAAAAGCAAAATATTTTAAGAGTCCACTTTCACAAAGCAACATCAAGGACAAAATTCAACGCCTGTAGAGCACACTAATTTGCTAGAAAGCTAAAATAAAACCCAAACCAGATCCAGCACCTGGCTTGGGAGGAGTTGTATTCGTTTGCTGTTGTGTTGTTTTCTTTAGTTTTGGTTGGTTTTTTCTAAGTTCCTGAGCAGTGCATTTAACACCATGAACCTCACTGAGATGAATTCAACACAAAGGATTGATCACATGTGCTATTACCAGAAACTCCTTTTTCTGTGATGACCAGATCTGGCTTGACTCTTATCAGATCTTCACACATCTGCTGAATGTACTCTTCCTCCATCTGCAGGATACGGGCAAAGTCTTCCTCCCGAGTAATTTCAATGTCAGTCTGTACAAAAGAAGTGTAAACAGCTTACGGTGTTCATTCCAACCTTCACTGTATTAGACACACCTTCCCCAGCTTCAAGCAGCTCAACTCCTCCAGTATAACCAGGGAAAATAGTCAGGGATGAAAACCACTGATCAAATAAACTGTGACATTGTGTCATTTGAGCATTAACCTTAGTTCAAGCTCAGAAATATTTCTTTTGCTCTTGACCAGCACTTAAGATACGCAAACCACTGTAGCTGCTTCAATGAATCAAAACGATATAGCCTCACTCCTAGCAAAATTACCCTCCACATTCAACAGGCCTCTGAAACATAGAACACAGAAAGCCCTTCACCACTTACACTTTTAACAAGCCATCTGCATTTGTTCGTTTTACTCATCCTAAATCAAGACTTGCAGATGTCTCCAATAGGACTCACTTTACCTGGCTCTCTCCTTTCTTGTACTCCAGTGAACAATCCAGAAGGACAATACGTGGATTCTTAATAAGTCGACGCATTCTGGGATGGGTTACGTCTTTATTCACCATGATTCCACGCAAAACGCATGAGTCTTCACTAAAACCACCTGGAATCTGACAGACATAGGGAAGGGAGAAAATGAGATGAGTCAGTTTAGTCTACAAAAACTTCTGTATCTGAAAGTACCTCCTGAAGATGTCCCACATAAGGAAAAGGGAAAATATCTCCCAAGTAACCACAGTGCATCCAGATCACTATACAAGTTTAAGTACACACTGACTTAGATTTTAAGTGGGAAGCCATGAAAGAATTTAAGAAACTTTTAACATCCTACTGTCTGGCAATATGTTTCATCTTCCATCTTCCAAATCCAACTGAAATTATCTTTTTGACAGGTACTCTAAACGAGTTGAAATAGCAGCCCCTGTTGGCATTATAAATGAGCATGGCTGACACCAATGACTGAAATATCTTCAAGGACTACATCTGCAGACTGCAGAGAAGTAACACAAAATTCTTTCCAATGCACCCAGAATAAACTAGTTCACAACAAAAAAGGGGCAAAAGGATAAGAAACAGTTCAGGACAAACTCACCTTTTCTACTTTCGCGTATTTTTTAATATCAATTTCCTTTCTGCCATTTTCTTCAAACTCCACAGTCTTAACAGCATCAAGAGCAATGGTACAGGCCAAGTCAGACCATCGGTTTATTGCCTTGGTGTTTATCGCACTCTTAATTATTTTAAGCATCATCTCTTTATTGTTCACATCCACTGGAGTGCTGAGATAAAGGAAAAACCAAAGAGCAAACTGCATGTTAATCCCAAGCAACAATCTAACCCTTTTGACTCCCTCTCCACTTTTACTAAGTTGTATTTGAATAACACAGCTGCCTGAAGGAGCAGCCTGAAGCAGTACAGAAAGTCCATGTCCCTCCTCTCCAACTTCTGCCAGCCCATACTTACCCAATTTTCTTTAGAATACTGATCATGTCATCAAGAGCCTTACGATAAGCCCAGATGATCACAGTTGGGTGCATCTGCTGTTCAAGGAAGTGTTCAGCAACAGAGAGCATCTCTCCAGCTAAAAAAAAAAAAAAAAAAAAATCCCCCAAGTAAGTTAGTACGATAATCAGCAGTCAAGAAAGGAGAGCTCATACCAGAAAAAATGTACCTTTTATGCAGAGAGCTCTAACATCACCTACACCTTTCTTTACACTTCACTGTGGTCATCATGGGGAAAGAACAACTTCCCAAAGTGTGGAGCTGATCACGTTACAGTCTCATGAACCTAGCATGCTCTTGCACAGTAAAAAAAAACCTCTCCATCTCAAGGTTAGTAAATAACTAAGATGTCTCACTGTAGGCTCTGCTTAGAAAAAAAGTGAACTTCAGCCTTTATGCAAAATGTCTGAGTTAGTCTCCTTACCAAGGATAATGACAGATGTGGTCCCATCTCCAACTTCTTCATCTTGAGTGCGGCTGATCTCGATCATTGATTTTGCAGCTGGATGCTGGACTTGAATCTATGTAGGAGCAAGGGGTATGGATTTGTCCCAGAATATTAAAGCAGAAACATCTCACGTCACTCAATGGAATAAATATCACACTTTTAAAACAATCAAAGGCATTCTGTCACACCACAGCAAGGCTTTTTCTTTCTTTCTGAGACCAAACCCAACCCCTTGTATTTGACAGTATTGTGTCTCTTCACTTTTTTCAGGTGCTAAAGTTTTTAGGATGTTCTTTTAAAAGCTCTTGCACCTCACAGATGATAAATGAAATTATTCTAGGTCTTGTCACGTGGCACTGTGAACAACAAAAGGTCACAATGCAGTTGATAATAGCTCCAATTACCAAAGAATCTGCATCAGTCTTGTAAACACTCCATGTAAACTTCCCATTCTAGGATCACAGCGACGTTTCTGCAGAGCAAGGACACTGGCTGGATATATTTCATTTCTCCCCAGTGAGAATCTTTCTTGGTGCAGCTGGTTAGCATTTGCCCTCAGGATAGGTGAGGAGATCACACAGCTCCATTGTCACCCAAGATTCAGGCACATACTGACTTAATGTTAAGCAGTACAATCCTTTAGGAGAAACTTACTTCTCTAAGAATAGCATTGCCATCGTTGGTCATCACAATCCCACCCATGGGGTCCAAAAGCATCTGCAACCACAAGAGAAACAACACTTGACTGCTCTGTCCCATGTGTGTCTCACTTCTAGTCAGCTGCAGCACATGTGTTGAAGCACAAATTCTTACCTTCATCATTGCTCTTGGTCCTAAACATGTTCGGATAATGTCAGCAATAGTCTAGGAGGAATCAAAAAAACAAGGTAATTCAGGAGACCATAAAAAACTCAAAAATATCCCACAGTGAAATCAGCAAAAACTTAAGCGATCCAACAATGCTCCAGATGAGATGCAGCCAAGGCTAAGAATTGTGAGGAAATGAGAATATGGGGATTATCAAAACACTGGAACCACACTAAATTATGATCTCAATCAGATGTCCAAACTAAGACACTTACAGACTTTGCAGAGAAAGGGGGTTTGGTTGGTTCAATCCCTCCACGATTTATAGGGTACCCATCACGTGAACAGTGCATATATTTAATTTTTATACAGAATTTTTATGTAATAGTATAAAAATCTTCTACTAACATAGAAAATTATTTTCTGTGTTGCTTCTTCTACTCCATATTCATATAGAGAAAATACCTTCACATCTAGTTTTCCCTCTGAAGTATATAAATACACCTACACACATGCACACACAAAAAGGATCAGAATAGCCTGAGAATTTGGTACCTTTGCAGCAGTGATGTTTCCCATCTGGACTTTTCTTCCAGACTCATGTTTTGTATTCTGACCTAAAGCACACAGAAAAAATAAAATTAATCGAGTACAGTCAAGTACAAAACAACAAAGATGCAGTCACCTTTCAGTCTCACATTTATCATGTGACCAGTTTGAAATTCAGAGTTTACAATACAAATACTGCAGTCATGATGAGAAATACATTTATAGAAAACCATCAGTGGAAAACAACATTCCCTATTATAACAGAACTCCTCATTACCATCCCAAGACAAAGCTTTGCAACCCTGGAACAGGACCTATTACCCCAGAAAATCAAACTGCAGTGACTCACTAGGATCTGCCAGATCTCACAAAGCCAAGGAGCTGCCATTGTACAGTAGTGTTCAGTCAAAAAAAGTTACAGAGGCTCATGTACAGTAACGCAGAACAGGGTGAACATTAAGTTAATCCATCAATGTTGCTTTGGCACATGAGGGTGAGCAGCAGCTGGGGTACCAACTGGCTCACAACCACAGCTGGAGACCAGCTGTCAACAAACTCAGCCCTAGAGCATATTTTGGCTCAGAGATGCTTTTCTGGTGTTACAAGCCTGGCCCGAGCCTGCCCAGATTTACGCAGGAGCAGACGCATGTGCGGGAGGTGTAAGACAGAACAAAAGGAAACAGCGGTCAGAGCAGCACCAAGTCTCAGGCAAGCATGCTTATAGAAAAGGAGCAGTGGGCTACAATAGTCTGCCTACTAGGTTAACAGAGAACAGAATGGATGGAGAAAAGAGAATGGGATACTCAAACAGAAAAAGAACCCCCGGGAATATCTCATGTTGGTGAATGGTGTGAGAATCATATAACGGTTTGAGTTGGAAGGGACCTTAAAGACTATCTCGTTCTGAAACCCTTCATGGGCAGACATACCTTCTACTAGAGCAGAGCTCCAGGCTCTGTCCAGCCTGGCCTTGGACACTTCCAGGGATGGGGCAGTCACAGCTTCTCAGAGCCACATGTGTCAAGACCTCCCAAGGAAGAATTTCTTCCCACTGTCCCACCCAACCCTGCCCTCTGGCAGTGGGAAACCACCCCCTCCTTCCCACCAGTACAGGCCCTTGTCCGCAGTCCCTCTCCAGCTCTCTTAGAGCCCCATTTGGCACTGGAAGGAGCTCTAACGTCCCCCCGCCCGCCCCGGAGCCTTTACTTCTGCAGGCTTAACATCCCCAGCTCATCTCCAGAGCAGAGGGGCTTCAGCCCTTGGAGCATCTCCGTGGACTCTTCTAGACTCGCTCCAGCAGCTCAATGTCCTTCCCATACTAGAGGCCCAAGAATTGGGGTTCACATGCGGTTCTAAGGGGGCAGTACAAAGCAACGTGCTGAGAAACACGAGAAAACAGGCGAGAGCAGGGAAGAATGCCAGAAAAGGTCAGACCGCAGCGGGGCTCCGAGATCCCACGCGCAGGGCGCGGCAGAGGCTGTGGGTAGGGAGCTGCGAAGGGGAGCTCGGGCCGCGCCGGGGGCGGCAGCGATACCCAGGGGATAGGGGTAGGATAGGGGGCACCGGCTGGAACGGGCTGTGAAAGGGCGCGCAGCCATGAGGAGACCCAACATGGCGGCGAGTCAGGCGGGCGGCAGAGCGGGGCGGGGGTCCGAAGCGGCCATCCCCTCGCCCTCCGCTCCCGGAGTCCGGGCCCATCAGAACTTACTGAGAACCAGGACGGGGCGCGGGCCCATCATCGCGGCGGCTCGAGCGCGGCGGAACTTTCTAGAGCCTCAGAACTAGACCCTCGCAACGCCGCGACACCCGGCACCGCCTCCCACGGCCGCCGTCAATCGCGCGTGTGCGCTGCACCCCGAGGAAACGCCCGGCGAGTTCCGGCTGGGAAGTGACGCTGCACAAACGGGGCGGGACCTCCCGGGCCCCGCCCGAGCGCGGCTCCCGCTGCACCCCTGCGGACGGGAGGAGCCCTGCATAGAGCCAGGGGACGGGCGGCAGGCCCCGCCGGTGGGCGCCGAGTGGACATTTCGCTGCTGCCTTCACGTTGCATCCGGAAGGCACCGGGTCCGAGATGCCAAGGGAGACCTTGGCTCCGAAAGACAGACTCACAATGCCCACCCCCTCGGTCAGCATGGCAGTCTCGCCCAGGCCGCACTGCAGCACCCCAGGGAAATGACGGATCTAGAGGAGGCACCGCCCGCCCGATAGGGCAGGCCATGCCCCGGGCACGGAGCAGAAGCTACTGCTGCTGGAACGCACTGAGCTCATGCCCCATCCCGGCAGGGTCCTTAGCCGTCCTCAGCCAACCACGGCCATTTTGTCACGCGAATGGACCACGGATGAGAGAACGGAAGGGGGAAATAGCTAGTGGCAGACGACATGTCCTGATCCACTGTCAGCAGAAAGCTGGAGCCTGTCTACGGGAGGAGGGTGTGGATAGGTGTAGTTAAGCAGAGTGTCCCCAGTGCAGGAAGGGAGAGTTTCCCAGCATCTGCACCTGATTCTTGAGGAATTTAACCCTGATGCACTCCAGCCGCACTGCTTTACAAGCCCACCATGGATCTGGGCAGGCTCGTGGGCCAGAGAACAGCACCAACAGGGCAAAGCAGCAGGTCTGACATCCTCAATCCAATCAGGTCTGTGGTGTCACCAGAGCAATCTCCGTCCCACAGGGCAGGCAGCACCTGGAGGGGGCCCCGAGATCTGACACCCTGCAGAAAACTGCAACAGGCAAATGGGAGCTGAAGGCAGCACAGGGGGCAGAGCCCCACAGACAGGCCACTCTGGGCACTAACACACTGCTCTCGTATTGCTGCGACTGCAGAGGAGAGAGGGATTCTGCCTCCAAAGGGGCTGGACAAGGCAGTTTGGGACTTTTGGTTGTTCTTTTTTCTGTTTGCTTGTTCCCCCTTTAGAACACAGAGGACACGGCCTCGCTGCTGCTGCTGCAGCCCCCGAATCCTTTGCCCAGAGGGCTGAAGCACGGCCCAGGCAGCACCTCGCAGGGACGGTGCCATCCCAACCCAGCTGCTCTTCTTGGGGGTTATGGGTTGTTCTTTCCCGAGCTCCGGGATGCTGGTGGCATTTGACTCTGCTCAGTTCTTTTTGGTCTTGGGGGTGTCGTATTTCCTCTTGCTCGAGTACCAGAGCAGCAGGGGGATCCCGATGGAGGGCAGGGTCATCACGCCAAATGCTGCCCAGTCCAGCTAGAGGGAGAAATCGTTAGAGAAAAGTCAAAACAATCCAGGCCACAGGAGTCTTAGAGCAGTAACGTCAGAGGAGGAGAGTAAGGGGAAGACCTCACACTGTCTGCAGCTTCCTCATGTGGGGAAGCAGAGGGGCAGGCTGTGGCCTTGGTGACCAGTGACAGGACTCAAGAAGGAGTGCCCGCAGTTGTGTCAGGGCAGGTTTAGGCTGGATATTAAGAAAAGGCTCTTCTCCTAGAGGACGGTCTCCCAGGCACTGGAAGAGGCTCCCCAGAAAAGTGGTCACAGCACCAAGCTTGACAAGATCTCAAGGAGTTTGGACAGGGCTCACAGGCGCGTGGTTGGGATTACTGGGGTTGTCCTCTGCAGGGCCAGGAGTTGGACTCCACAATCCTTGTGGGTCCCTTCCAGCCTAGGAGGTTCTAAGAGTCTACCCTCAGATTTTCTGGCTCAAATCCCACAGTGCAAGTTCCTTCACAGAGGGAGCTGAGATGGAAACTTAGCTGCTTCTGTGACAGTCCTGTGGAGAACTGACAGGAATTAAGTGCAGCTCTTGCTGGAGCTCTCTAGATGACTGCAGGGCAAGCCAGACACACCACGTGCAAGCAGGAAGCCATGGCACTGGGCTGCAGCCGCCACGGTGCACTTCTCCACTATCAATTGAAAGGTACTTACAAAGTGAGGGGAGAACCTTCTGTCAAAGTCACGCTGAGCCAGGATTCCTCCCTGCCCAGGAGCACTAGTGAAGCCAACCTGGAAAAGGCAGGGAAAAGACAGGCTTTGCCACCTTTCCTCCTCACTCCAGAACCGGGCAGGGTGAGAGCACACAGACACGCATCGTCCCCGACCACGCGGCTCCAGGAGCACGGTCAGGTGTATCTGAAGGGGACCCATAAATCCACCACTTACCACGACCTGTGCACCCTCCTGTGCCAGGTACGTGATGGTGGCAGAGGTGAAGTTGAAGTACCCAGCTTTGAGAGGCCGTAGAACCACAGTGTGGGACACGTTGCTTGCTCTAGGAGCCAGATGTTAAGGAAAACGCTTGTATTTCATTGCAGGAAGAAAAGTGAGGAGATAGGAAAGAGCAGCCTGGAGCCAAGTGCAAAAGTCAGTGCTGCTGACAGATCTAAGTCCTCCTGGTCACTGACAGCCAGACCCACCTGAGGGTGACCCAGCTGCTCCTCCCCAGGCAGAGGAACTACCCCGGGACCTGGTCTCGTCTGCAAGGAACTTTATTTTTATACTGCACCATCCAGAAGAGCAGGGGTTTGGATTTGGTACCCTCTCCAGGCTCTGGAAGGAATTTCAGAGACAGCAGGTGAAGGTAGGACAAAGCTGCAGGATGCTCAGGGGCAAGAAAGGGATTTGGGAGAATTTCAAAACATTAAAAGATACGGAGCAATCCTGTCCCACTTGACGCTCAGCATGCCAGAGACGATGCCAAAGTCTTCTGGGGGGAAGGAATCATCTGACAGCTCCACATCTAGGGCAGCGCTAAACACAACAAAGAGAGGGGTGAGATGAGAATCTTAAGATTTGCCATCTGCTCACAGGCTCTGTAGCAAAATGCACTGACAGTTCCATCCTGACCAAATGGAAAAACTGATTTTTGAAAGATGAGATGTCACCAGTAGAAGATGTGGTGGAGAGCTGAGGTGTCTTACAGGGAGACTGCAGGGAGAGGAAGGCAAAGCTGAGAGAAACAATCACAAGGACAGGAAAAACACTGTTTTTTCCACAACAGGATTTGACAGTTTGCTGGACTTCAGGTACCATCTCATGGATACACACGTTAGCCTAAATAAGAACTAAATCCCACATGTAGAATTACTTTATTGTATGAATCCAACATTACAGCACCATATTCTCTTCTCTCAGCAGTACTGCACTCAGCATGCGTTATTCTGCCTTTAAAAAATATCTAAAAAGCAAAATCGCAAAACGCTTTCATAGTGTGGCGCATTTTGTCCAATCAGCTTTTCATTCTGCGAATAATGCTTTCTACCAGCACTGTGGAAGTTTTGTTTTATCTTTGTCAGGTCCATAGTTAAGTCCTGATAGCAAAAAGGAATTTTCATTAAAAACAATAAACGTAAAAAAGAGCTCACAAAGCCAAGAAAGGGAGCCGCATGCATGGGGAGCAGAGTGCCACAGGACACCACAAGAACTATACCAAGCTGGACTGACCGCTGGAGCAACCATGAGGTGAAAGCAGGGACAACTGAAGAGGAAGAAAAAGGCAAATTTCAGGGTCAATCCTTCAGGCACTGCTGGACAGATGAGAGTTAGAGGGAGCAAAAGCAACAGCACATCACGGAGCTCAGAAATCACCTTGCGCCCTGCAGCCACACAGAGAACATTTGCTCGTGGTCAGTATTAAAGCCTGGAGAGAGCTTACCTGGAGCCAACGTTGTAGATGTTGTACTGCAAAGTCAAGTCCTTGCCCTCCACTGCGTATCTGTTTAACAGGGATTTGGAAGCCAGGAGCCTGGCGCCATCCTCGCAGTGAGCCACAAACACCAGGGCAAACACGGAAAGAAGCGGGAGCTTCATCTAGAAACACAAGGAAACGGAACGTCACTGATCAATTGAAATCTCTCAACACTTGCCTGTGAGGATGTAAGAATTGGCACAGCAGTGTCCCAGACCTGCAGCCATGGAAAAAAAGTCAATGGTCTTGTCTTCTTTCAAAGCCCTGGCCAGTATCACTCCCCTTTACAGAATCATGGAACATCCTGAGTTGAAAGGGACCCACAAGGATCATCGAGTCCAACCCCTGGCCCTGCACATCTCAGTAATGGGCAAAGCTTTCAGATCACTAAGCCTCTTCTAGTAACTTCCAGAGCAAAAGCTTTGGCAATTAACAATTTCATCAGTTTTACCAACTAACAGTTAATTGCCCTTGCAAAGCCTGGCAACTTTCCAGCACTGTCTTACACAGCAGAGTTAGTTCTTCCCAGAAAGCACCAGCTGCTCACTTCCAACATTTATTCTTTCCTATTTCCAGCCACTAAGGAACCACCAACTCCCTCCTGTGGCTTTTATGATCCCCTGCACAAGTCCCTGCTTCAGGCCAAGTGTCCCGACTTATCCAAACACAGTGCCTCGGACGCCACCCTGCTGAGTGAGAGGACAAGAAGACAACAGGAACACTACAGATGTGACCAGTGAGGACACCTGATGGGGCTTTCAAATGCAAAAACTGCTTCAATATCAGGGCCTCTGCCCTCCAACAGTCACAGGGTGGTTGGGGTTGGACAGGACTCTGAAGACCATCCAATTGCATGCACCCCCCTGACAGGGGCAAGGACACCTCCCACTAGACCAGGTTGCTCCAAGCCCTGTCCAACTGGGCCTCTGACACTTCCATGGATGGGGCAGCCACAGCGTCTTTGGACAACCTGTGCCGGTGACTCGCCTCCCTCACAGGTAACAATGTCTTCCCAATATCCCATCTAACTCTACCCTCTAGCAGTTGGAAGACTTGTTCTGTCAACTCCAGGCCCTTGTCCAAAGTCCCTCTCCAGTTCTCTTGGAACCCCTTTAGGCCCTGGAAGGGGCTCTAGGATCTCCCTGGAATCCTCTCCAGGCTCCACACTCACAGCTCTTCCAGCCTGTGTCCAGAGCAGATGGGCTGTAGCCCCTGGATCACCTCTGCGGCTTCCTCTGGACTCACTCCGGCAACACCACATGCTTCCTGTGCTGGGGAACCCAGAGCAGGAGGCAGCTCTGCAAGGGGAGGGTCTCAGCAGAGCAGAGAGGCAGCAACCCCCGCTTCACATGCTGCCCACGCTGTTGGGGATGAGCGCAGGACTGTGTCTGGTTTCTAGGGCCCCAGTGCACGTTGCCACGGCATGCTGAGCTTCTTGTTTACCCATGCCCCCAAATCCTTCCCCGGGCTCTTCTCCATCCATTCCTCCCCAGTCTGTTTGTGCTTCGGTGCAGCACCTGCCCTTGGCCTCGCTGAACCTCCTGGGCTTGGCACGGACCCGCCTGCCCAGCCCGTCCCAGTGCGGGTGCCAGAAGCCCCTTCCTTCCCCCCAGTCCTGCCCTGCTGCAGCCGCACACCAGCGCGCGCAGCCCGGGCTGCTCCTGGCCCCTCACAAAGCCCAGGGGCGCAGAGGGGCTCAGGGACACCTCTCAACAGGGAACCGGCCCGTTTCACCCACCGCTGCCCACGGAAGACGCCGAGTCTGACGCTCCAGCGCCAGAAACCGGGCGGTCCTTCCTGGCCCTTCACAGTCCACGACCGATCCTCTCCTACAGACCCTTCCCAGCGCCCCTCACTCTGTCCAGAGGGCCGAGGACACAGCCTCGAGCTGCCCCGAGCCCCCCGCCCCTCACCGTCTCTCCCGCCGCCAACGCCGCAAAGACGAGTCAGCGCAGCCGCGGCGGAAATGACGCACATGAACCACGACTCAGGGACGCCCTATGCCCCCTGGGAAATAGAGTTGACGCGCGCACACACGCAGGGACTCCGCGCCTGCGCACGGCACGCTTCCTGTACCGCCCCAGCGCCCACTGGTGGCGGAGTGCGGGGAGCGAGTTGGACATTGTGGCGGGACGGCGTGTCGTGCTGGGCCGGGGCTCTAAGAAGACTCTAGAGAACGGCAGCAGGAGTATCTCGACACGACAAGTTGCTCTGCCCACGCCAGCAGCCTACCCAGATACGTGGTGGATGTGTAAAGCAGTGAGGGAGGACTGAAGGAGAAGGAGCAGAGCAAAATTCCTCAAGAATCAGGTGCACACAACCCCACAGTTTCCCTTCCTGCATTGAGGGCACCCTGCTTGACTCTATCCCCCCAGAAAGGGGGGCTTTTCTTGAGGGTAGAATCTTAGAACCTCCTAGGCTGGAAGGGACTCACAAGGATTGTGGAGTCCAACTCCTGGCCCTGCAGAGGACAACCCCAGTAATCCCAACCACGCGCCTGTCAGCCCTGTCCAAACTCCTTGAGATCTTGTCAAGCTTGGTGCTGTGACCACTTTTCTGGGGAGCCTCTTCCAGTGCCTGGGAGACCGTCCTCTAGGAGAAGAGCCTTTTCTTAATATCCAGCCTAAACCTGCCCTGACACAACTGCGGGCACTCCTTCTCGAGTCCTCTCACTGGTCACCAAGGCCACAGCCTGCCCCTCTGCTTCCCCACATGAGGAAGCTGCAGACAGTGTGAGGTCTTCCCCTTACTCTCCTCCTCTGACGTTACTGCTCTAAGACTCCTGTGGCCTGGATTGTTTTGACTTTTCTCTAACGATTTCTCCCTCTAGCTGGACTGGGCAGCATTTGGCGTGATGACCCTGCCCTCCATCGGGATCCCCCTGCTGCTCTGGTACTCGAGCAAGAGGAAATACGACACCCCCAAGACCAAAAAGAACTGAGCAGAGTCAAATGCCACCAGCACCCCGGAGCTCGGGAAAGAACAACCCATAACCCCCAAGAAGAGCAGCTGGGTTGGGATGGCACCGTCCCTGCGAGGTGCTGCCTGGGCCGTGCTTCAGCCCTCTGGGCAAAGGATTCGGGGGCTGCAGCAGCAGCAGCGAGGCCGTGTCCTCTGTGTTCTAAAGGGGGAACAAGCAAACAGAAAAAAGAACAACCAAAAGTCCCAAACTGCCTTGTCCAGCCCCTTTGGAGGCAGAATCCCTCTCTCCTCTGCAGTCGCAGCAATACGAGAGCAGTGTGTTAGTGCCCAGAGTGGCCTGTCTGTGGGGCTCTGCCCCCTGTGCTGCCTTCAGCTCCCATTTGCCTGTTGCAGTTTTCTGCAGGGTGTCAGATCTCGGGGCCCCCTCCAGGTGCTGCCTGCCCTGTGGGACGGAGATTGCTCTGGTGACACCACAGACCTGATTGGATTGAGGATGTCAGACCTGCTGCTTTGCCCTGTTGGTGCTGTTCTCTGGCCCACGAGCCTGCCCAGATCCATGGTGGGCTTGTAAAGCAGTGCGGCTGGAGTGCATCAGGGTTAAATTCCTCAAGAATCAGGTGCAGATGCTGGGAAACTCTCCCTTCCTGCACTGGGGACACTCTGCTTAACTACACCTATCCACACCCTCCTCCCGTAGACAGGCTCCAGCTTTCTGCTGACAGTGGATCAGGACATGGCCTAACATCCCTGGTGCAGTCAGTAAGAAAAGAAACCTGCTGGCATTTTCAGCAGTGCAGGAAGCCTTGAGAGCTTCCCTGTGCTCTTGTTCTTCTGGCAGCTGCCTCTGATGGGAAAAGGGCCCCGGGTCCCTTGTCTGTACACATTTTCCCCCTTACACTTACACAGATGAACAGCCCATGTACACCGATCCAGGGCCCTCTCATTTGTCTGCGTGTTCTGCCTCAAACCCTTTTATTGGAGGTACCCACTCCCAGTCTGTGCCAACATCTCTTCCTACAGCCACTTTCTTCTTTCCCTTCTGCCTCAGGGTGAAATTCTCCATGCTGCAGACAGTGAAAAGCAAGACAGAGGTCCAATCCGTGTTGTCTATTGAGGCCACTTACCTATTCTGTCTCCCACATGACACCCCTCCTCACCCTCCCCCACATGGTTTGCTGCAGCCTGGACAGGCTGTTCCCAGTCTTGAGACACTGCTACAGCACCAGTCCTGCCTCTTAGAACCTCAGACATTTTTCTGTGAAGCAAGAGGATTTTTGGGAAATGTTTCATTCCTCCTCAGTGAGCACCTATCTTGGTGCTGCTGGTCGATATGTGACGGCTTTCTGGCCAGGAGATCACACAGCTCCATTGCCACCCACATAACTGTATTCTGGAAGAGTCTTGACTGTTGGAAACCTGGAAGCTGAGAATTTTAGGCTTTCTGTGCTAACAGGCACTGACCCTCAAGAGAGCACTACATTTGACCTGAGGCCGTGGAACAAGCTTCCAAAGTTGACTGATAGCATTGGGATTATGGATGTGTTGTTTGAATAGAGTTGTGTAATATCACAGCGTGGAAAACTGAGAATTTAAGGCTTTAGACTATAGTAATATATATATAAAGCAAGATGGAGGCTTTAAGGTGTAGGCTAACTTCTTTCACCTTCTTCTTCATTGGTTTGGGTGGTGTATTGTAACTGTGAAAAAAATTACGCATTGCAGACCACAGGTGTTTGGTTATTGGGTTAAAAGTAAAAATAATTGAGGTGTCCTTTGTTAATTGGACAATTTGGGCTTAAAAGACCTTGGAAAGAGATAGAGACAGAGCCATTTTTCACCTTGTTAGCTAGAACTCACAACTTGTGAGAACTGTACTATAGATAAGAATTAATAAACATCTGAGTTCGAACACAAAACCTGTGTCTCTCAAGCATTTAATCCCGGTTCTAGCATCAGACTTGGGTTAAGGAGGGGTGAAGCCAGTTAGAAGGGGTTCCAAGAAGGTGATGTGATTGTTGGCTGGTTCAGTGTCTGAGAGCAGAGAAATGTGTGGCATCTAAGTATTTACCTTTGGATTTGCAGGTGCTGTGTGCGCAGCCTTTGGAATTGGATGGATATTTGAGCTGAGCTGGACCATAGCGAGGAGGAGCTCAGGGCAGGTGATTTTTCACAAGTGCAGTGGTAGGTTTTCTGTCTTTTGGTAACTTTGGTGCCACAAGCAATGATAGCTGCTGCATCCTATCAGAGCAGGTGAGCAGAAGGCTGTGGAGCTTTTGAGGGCAGGGTTGATGTGGAAAGCTTCTGTGATGTCCAGTGTGATTCTGACTGGGGAGTTTTCTTGCAGATGATAAAGAGTAACCTGCCAGCTGCAGGAATGGTGCCTGATTAGCTGATGCGGCTTCTTCAGACCCCCTCCACCCTCTGAAAGCTCCATTGAGGGATCATGGACCACTGCCCTCCAGTGGGTAGTTTTGGCTTTGCTTGGAAAGATACCCTAGCTCGGCACGTCTTCCAAAAGTTGCTGGCATTGCTTCTGCATTAGTGATCTCACTTCCAATGGTGTGTGTCCCAGCAGCATCTCTCTTGGGCAGTGCAGCTAGCCAGATGTCCCTCCTAACTCTGTAACACGAAGTTAGTTACAAGAATGTTTTGATTTGCTTTCTCAATCAAAACATTTTAACTAGTCACGGTAAAACTGTGAGGATCGAAAACTTATTGGTATCAATTTACAGCTGTGCAAGTTCAGTTAATGTAAAAGAACAATCAAAGACTTTTGTCATAGGAGTATTTTTACTGGATGTGTATAACCACACACACTCCTTCTCAGGATGAAGTGAATTACTGAGATTTGTTCTTTATTTTACTCTTTAAAGTTTTACATTTCAGTTCCAGTTTTATTGACTTGGTGAAGTGTGGTATAAAGCATCAGTCCAAGGACCCGAGCTATTGGCAGGGGGATACCTCCCCTTTTTTTGCAGGGGGGGAGTTGTGAATTTTGAATGGCATTGTTAAAAAGAATGATCTGCTGGTCAGAGCTCTTTCACTTGTTTTCTGCCTCTTTGGGAAGTTGGGGTGAGATTATGTCTATTGGGACATCCAAATGTCAGAGTGGGGGGTGGGCAATGCTCTTCCACACTTGCAGTGGAAGAGCAAGTGTGAGGAGGATGAAGGGGTCACAGGGGACTTCCACCCCCAAAAGGTGTCTGTGTTGGTTTCAACAACCAACGAGGAGCTAAACTCTAAACAAGTCACTGTCCTTCCCTGCCTGCCATCAAGGAAGGGACAGTAAATCAGAGATGATGACTTAAAAATAAGAATTTATTAAAAAATAAAATCACACAGCAATGGAATGAGACTTATGCAATGGAAAGAAATTTGTACAAAATAAAGGAAAATGTTTTAACCAGCAAAAATCAAGGTGTTAAGTAACCCCCTTGTAACAAAGATAAAATGGCTTCTGCATCCCTTAGCAGCTCATGTGGCCTAGGAGGACAAAGACAAGATGATGGTAAGGTTCTCTTGGCTCAACTCTTTTCCCCTGGAACTAAAAATACCCCAGGATGTCAGGGGCTTAGGGCCTAGAAGTAATTCTAACAGCAGATGGGGGGTTGCCGGAATTGCCTAGTGAACTCCAGACCTGCAATATCAGTTTCCCTGCTCCCTCTCAGTGACAGCAACAGTGTTTGTATAGGTCAGTTTTGGCACTTCACTGCCTCTTCTTGCCACCCGCTGGGCCCTTTTTGTATCAGCTGGGCTCTCCCTCGGCTTGGTTGGACTCAGCTGGTGTTGACTCTGCTGGTTTTGGTATCTTCTGCACTCAGGGAAGGAAGGAACACCCAGTGGGGGAAGCCAAGCACTGAAAACTGCACCCCTGGCCTCGCAGCAAGATCTTTCTGTCCTTGCTCTTTTTGTCTGGGAGTAATTCTTGGACATGATGAATTTTGGAGGTGTAATCAAAATGTCAGGGGTGGTTACCTCACAGAGAATGAATCTGGCTTTTGTCTGGGAGCAATCCTTGGATGTATGGAATTTTGGATGTGGAATCCAATTTCAGCTATGGGCTCCTGAATGATAATGATAACCATAGGAGAGTCTCCTGTGACATGTGGAAGCTTTAGACAAGCCCTGCCTTAGCCTCAGATATTGGTAACATTTAAATTTAAGGGATCACGCTGGCCTTCGAGTTCTAATGATGGCAAATTAGATCTGTTCATAAAAATTTGTTCTTTATTAAACAGACAAGACAACAGATGAAATATCCTAATCAGAATGATTTACTACACAGTAGAAAACTAAAGACTAAAGTAGATTATAACATACCATAAAACAGTGCACTATATCAAGGTAACTATATTAAAGCTAGAAAAAGACATAGTGTTCATTAGGAGGCAAATATAACTTAGAACCAAAATGACAATAATGTACACGGACTCCTTCACTTAACCCCTGGGGAGTAACTGTGAAGCAGGTGTTCCTACTCATAAGAGAAACTCCACACATTTCCATGGAAAGGTATAAAAGGTTTCTGCCTCGTGAAAGTTTGGTGTGGCTTTTAGAATTTGTAAAGTGAGGTGTCTGTCAGTCAAAATCTGACTTACATCGCCAGATCTCACTTCAACAGTAAAATGTTTATTGGCAGTTGGGAGATGCCAGACCAGTGTTAAGTCAATGGTGCCAGAATAATTCCCTACAGGACAACTTGTCCAGTTTGAGTTATCTGACTGGTTAACAAACAATAGATAATCACCTCCCAGTGGGAGGATGAGATGCCCTGCTATGGGAGGAAATCACGTAGGCCCTAAGTTTCAGATGTAGATAAGAAGGAACCCAGGGGGTGCCAAGGCCAGTCAGATCCATCTGTCCTGGCAGCTTTCATCTGGGAGCAATCCTTGGATGTATTGCATTGTGGGGGTGAAATCAAAATTTCAGCCATGAGCTCCTGGATGAGACTGACAGTTCTTTTCCATTGGAAGTAAAGCACGTAGCTCCAGTGTTTCAGGTGCAGATGAGAGGAAGCCCAGAAGAGATTAATGCCAGGCAGACTAGTCTGTCCTGGAAGCTTTTGTCTGGGAGCAATCCTTGGATGTACTTCTTGCTTGCTTTGCCTTGTAAACCCAACCCCTTACTTGCCTTGCACTACCTTGCATAGCCATTCCCCTCTTGACCTGTCTACTG
This sequence comes from Sylvia atricapilla, assembly GCF_009819655.1. NCBI lineage: Eukaryota > Metazoa > Chordata > Aves > Passeriformes > Sylviidae > Sylvia > Sylvia atricapilla. The sequence goes on from NC_089169.1 coordinate 224,307, forward strand.
CCTTCATTCCTGGCCTTCTCTTGCAAGGTCTATCTGTCCTTTGATTTGCCTTCCCATGCCTACTTCAACCTTGCATTTCTTTATGGACCCCTCTGTGTTCTTCCCTTGCCCTTCTTCCACTCCATTGCCTTGCACTGCCTTGCTCACTCATCTCCTAAGCTTGGCAAGAAAAGGGTTCTTCCTGGTTTTACTTTTGTCCCTGTTTCACGTTGGTCATTTTTTAGGGGGGAGGAGGGAGTTCTGTAAATCTGGAAGTTCCTTTGCTGTGTGGTTTTTCCTTTCTTCCCCCTCTCCACCATATTGTCAGAAGAAGTGGACTTCCTCCATCTTGTCTTTGTCCCTTGGGCTACATGGTCTTCTGTGGAGGCTGCCATACTGGGGGAGGGGGCTTCCCTGTGACATTGTCTTTGTCCTTGGGCCATGCAGTGGATATGGCGGCCCCATCTTGGGGGAGGGGGTCCTCTGACATTTTGTTTTTGTTGTTTCAGTCTTTGTTTTAGAGCCTTTGTATTTTGGGGTACTGCTGTTTCCTTATTAATTGATGTTTTGGTTTTTAGTAAACTGTTATTTTTTCACTTTTAACTTTTCACTTTTGTCTCTCCTTCTGTTGAAAGAGGAGTGCATAAAACTAAAGGAGAAGTAGCTTTTTTCCCAGGCTCCACCTTGTAAATAGTCTTAAACTAAGACAAATTTGGCACACAACTAAAGGAGCTTGAGACAGAAAGTGACAAAATAACAATATTGTCCAAAACATTTGTATATTGGGTACAGAACTCCCTGGTCACTGTGCTTCTGGATCTATTCACGTGGGTGTGGCACCTAACTTTGTATATGTGTCCCTATATGTGGAGCCATTTGCCCACCATGATGGATGTCCTTTTTCAGATCAGGGAGAGAGAGAAACCAAGATTGCTTTTTGCTTTGTGGATACACTTCACAATATCAGTTTATGGAAAGTCAACAGCAATGGCAACAAAGATAATTTTGGATGTGTATTCATTGTTGGTTGCCTGTTCTGGTCTGGGATGCTGCTTCTGGGGGTTTAATAATGATTTCACCCAGCCTACTGGGAGAACAGGAAAGGATGATATCTCCCCTGCCTTTCCCCTTCTCCCACTTCAGGTCAGACACATCACTTTTTGAGAATGTTGAATTCCCTCAGGATGTTAAAAGACACCATAATTTGTTGCCTCTTGTGGAGCAAATACAAGTTTCCACACATAAGGGGCAAGGTCCAAGAAAGCTTCTTTTCCTGGCACATTTTATCTGTCCAAGATGCAGCTGAAAACTTTTTGGCTTAGAATTGGACTACAAGAGAGACAGAATGTGACAGTATGTAGATCTGAGGAGGAAAGAGCATGGCACTGGTTTTGACAGCAGAAGCAGTGTGCTTGGTGGCTCCTGTGCTGGCTCATTGTTCTGCATGAGGAATAGGTGGATATTTCACCCTCTGGGGGAATAAAAACATGTGATGTTATGTGAGGCAAGGAAGGAACCCATAGAAGACCGTGGTTCTGTGTGCAGTGTCCTTGTACAGGCTGCAAGAGGAGTGTGGCTGCCACTCGGCTGCCTGCCAAATTCAAGTTATCAGTTGTAAGGGGAAAGTCTGCCACAGCTACCTTTGCTGATACATATTCCTAACTCAGCCTAGGTGGAAACAATTCTATTTAGCTTTAGACTCTGGGATCCAGAGAACATGATGGTAGCCAAGAAGGAAAGTACACAGTTGTTGGGGGTTAGGTTTTGTTCCTTTTTACTGTAAAGAATTTTTTCCCATAAGTTACCAAGGAGACTAAATGTCACACTTAAGACTATTTAACAAAACAAAGGGGTGGTGGAAGCTCGGAAGAAAGTAAGAGTTTTGAGGCAGGTAAAGGACAGAGCTTCAGGTAGCCTGGCTGGCTGGGAGAAGGCACGGCTGGGTTAGTGCTCCTGCTGGAGGATTTCACTGCAGTCCAGTCTTGGGAAATCTACCATCACCTGCTCGCCCTGGAATTCTGAGCTTCTCTGCCGCCCTTTGAGAGCTGGGCCAGCCCTGCCCTGCCATCGTGGTTCCATCAGCGCTGCTCCTCGTGCTACAGCGTGACCCTGCACCCCTCTGCCCTGCCGGGACACCCTGCCCCTGCCCCTGCCCTGCTGGGACACCCTGCCCCTGCCCTGCTGGGACACCCTGCCCCTGCCCCTGTCCTGCTGGGACACCCTGCCCCTGCCCCTGCCCTGCTGGGACACCCTGCCCCTGCCCTGCCGGGACACCCGGCCATCCCAGCTACCAGCCCAAGACTCTTTTTCTACTGTTCCCAGCTTGGTGCTCTGAGGATCCTACAAAGGCACCAAGACCAAACTGCCCTGGGTTTTTGTGAAACAAAGTCCTCAAAGTTCTTGGTACTATTTTTGTTATCAATGCTGTAGTTGTTTTTGTTTGTTTGTTTGTTTGTTTGCTTTGCTTTGTTATACATACTAGTAAAGAACTGCTATTTCTATTTCCAAAATCTTTTGCCTAAAAGCTTTTAGCTGCAAAATTATAATTGGGAAAAGGGTGATGGTCGTGGTTTACATTCTCCATTCCAAGGGAAACTCCAGCTTTCCCTGGCAGATACCTGTCTTCCCAAACCAAGACAACAGTACACAAGGATATACACAACAGGAGCTCCCTGTCTAAGTCCAGGAGCAGCAGAGATGTGCAGGCTCTGATATGGAAATTAGAGGCAGAAGTGTTGAGCAGAAGAAACCAAAGAGCTGATCACACCTTCTTCATCAGCAAAGCATATTTTGCTGAGTAAACCCAGCAATGCATAATCTAAAAGTGAATGTGACCGACAGTCACATGCTACAAAAGGCCGGTCCCACATTTTCACAGTGAGGACTTCTAGCATACCCCCCTATGGTATGTGTGAAGATCTTTCCCATGAGTGGGGATGCCCCTCAAGGTTACACCTTGACGCTCAACAAAAGAGATTTGCCCACAGTTGCTGATAGAGGTGAGGAACATCAATCTCTACTTTAAAAATGGGGTGTTTCTAGCTTTAATGAAATTGCTTCAATATTGTTTCAAAAATAGAGCATTATGCTAAAAGTTACAGCTACTTGCCCTGTGTACTAGATAATTCTGACTAAGGTCTTTTTGTCTAAGCATTATCAGTATTGTAATAGAATTAAAGAAATAATTTATTATATTTATATAAATATATTAGGTTAGCCATCCTTAATCCCGCAAGACAAAATTGTATAAAGGTAGGGTTACACCTGTGTAATCCTTTAGACATAAACCTTTGACCACATCTGGGCCTGGGATTGGAGTTGGATTTAGCCACACCCAGACTCCTCTATGAGAAAGAATTTAGAAAGCCAGGGCAGCATTTCTGCATCTCATGACAACAGGTGAGGGTTTCTCTAATAAATTTTGTCTGAAGCTCCCATCCTGCCTGTGGCAAAGAGGGAGGTAGTTCATCAGTAATCAGTGTTATAAAGTTACTCAGTGTAGAGCAGTTAATCTCAAATGTAAGGCCAGCTGCCCTGGATGTCCAAGTTAAACCTTCCATGAAGGTACATGCTAGCTGCTCCATAGTCACTACTCTGAAAAAATAATAATAGGTTAGTAAAAACCTACACACAATTTGTACATACTGTGCTTGTAGAAATATATTCAAGGTGTGTGTTTGCTGTGTGGCCTACAAAGCACAAGAAACCAGCTTGTGATAAGGGAGGAAAATAGGAATGTTATCGCTGTCCAGTAATACATACAGTTTTGCCCCAGTTCCTCCAGATAATATTGCTCCAGGCTCAGGAACTTGATACGGGATAATTGCCTGCAGAGATTGAAGGGCTGTGAATTGTGCTTTTACAGACTGAACTTCAATTTCGTGTTTGGTTTGTGATACCAGTAACAGAGTTCCAGTGCTATCCCCCCTACATAAGGCAAAGAAAATTATCAAAGATATCTAAAATACAGGAACTTGAGAATATTATACTAACAGAGGATGTAGAAGGGGAGAATGCAGAGTACAGAACCATATTGCATTGTTTGGGGTTGTTATATAAATGGTCATTTCTAGATTAATAGGTTGCAGTCCCAGTACAGAATCCATTGATGTAAACAATTCCACTTACTCTAACATTTTGGAAAAGACACCATCTGAAAGAATTTCAGTCCTCACTACATTTTATAATGAAGGTACAGTCACAATATTTTGGCCTGTAATTCTTTCTGTTTCTTGCAATGCCCAAATTACAATTTTAATTCATTTTCCCATTGGGTTATAATGTATAGCAGAGCCTTGTAATGCCTTGGACCAAAATCCTAGAGATTTTTTCTGACTTTTCAGCCCAGTTGTCTGCCAAAATCCCCATAAAACTTTATTGCCTAGAATTGTTACTTTCAATTCAAAAGGATTTCCTTGCCTAGGAGTGTGTAATTTGGCTTTGTCAATCAAAACATTTTTGCAGGCATCAGAGGCTTCTTGTTTCTTTGTCCATCACCAAACAACTTTCTTCCTCATCCATTTCTACTGCTATAACACTTGCCTGATAGTGTCTTGGTGTGAGGTGACAGGGGTTGAAAGAGAAGAACTTTTTGCATAGGCATTGACTTCTGTCAATGACGAAACACTTTTGCTGTTAAGATTCTATTTATTTCCGATCATGGGACACTGACTTGCACAAGATCATTCAACATTTGTTTCCTCATCACGCATGAAGTAATTCTTCAGTTTTGCCAGATGATTTTTGTTCACCACCCGCACAGCTGGTTCTGAAATTAGAGCCCAAATTTCCCCTAAGGGATTTTCTAAGGCACCTTTGTTAACAATAATGCTATGAGGGTTGGTGTAATCAAGGTCCTCAGTTAAACAGACCCCCCTCTCAAAAGCTGTATTTTGATACTTTTAGTTACTGCTGCCTCATCCAGACTAGATCCTGTAATAAAAGCATGAGGCATCCCCATCTGCTGCAGAAAACTAAAACTTTCTGCCTTGAACATCCGCTTCTGAGGGATGGCACTAATTTAATAGCATATGCTGTTAAAACTGCTGCACATAACCCTTGATACAGCATAGAAGTGGCAATATCCTGTCAAACAGGACCCCTGACACTTTGTCACTGAGCACATCCATGGTATATCTGATCCTTACTGCCTATAGGGCTTAATAAATTTTTTCACCAATTAATAAGTGGACAGACACAGCCCCACTATTTCAAGCTCTCAAAATCCATATCAGTTTGTCTTCTCCTCTCTTCTACTGATAGATCTCCAAAAATTCCATTTTGGAATGTAACTGCATCCGTCCATCTAGCAGATCCCTCTGCCTCTATATTTGTATGAGGAGCTGTGCTTCTACCACCTCCCTTTCTGCTAAATCTGGCTAAAGCTCAACCTTGGAATCTGAGGACTCACTTAAGATATTTCCATCCCATTCCTCAGGATCTTGTGAATATGATTGGGAAATCAAAATGTTATTTTTCCCATATATGCCTTTGTTTGTGAGCAGTATGTGCCACCACATATTGATGTTCTACAGTCATTCTACGCTGCATTGCTGCTCATAGAACCACTGTGCTGAAGCATAATTAGATCTTGTGTGATTGCCTTTGCATCTCTTAAAGTCCTGACTTCCTTTTCCAACTCTCACATTGCTCTGCAATGATGTGACTTCATGGTCCAAAGCTCTAACAATAGCAGCTATCTCCATCTCCCCACTAACCTAAAAGAAGGTTTTGATGTCCTTCCCCAGAGGGGGTGTGCACTAAATACTTGCGTGCTGGATCGCTAAGAAGAGACAAAGGAAGTTGCAGCCCAGGGCTGCAGATGATCCATACGTTATCCATAGCTTATTCATAGCTTTAGATTGTGGTGTTTATGGGAAATGTGGATCTGTCACTCTTTGAAGTGCATCAATGCAGGCAACTGGCACCTGAGGATTCACCATCACCTGCTGGAATTCACCCAGCACCCATCTCCACACAGACACAGAAGAAACAAATATCCTGACTCTGGGTGTGGATCAGTTCCTGGCACTCTGTGGGAGAGAATCCACTAAGGAGATGTCCTGGGGTGACTTTGCGATGCTTGTATTCCCAACTGTCTGTTCTGTTTATGGTGGATATTAAGTTCTACACCTTTAAGATTGGTTCCGAGAGCAAAGGGGGAGAAAGAAGAAGCACGCAGTTTGTTTTTTGCAGAAACTGCACTCAACCCTCCTCATTCTGCTCCTGGACTGTGCTGTCTATGCTCAGACAATGAGAGAGACCTCTCCTTTGCTTTTTTAGTTAGATTTTAGCTAGCTGAGGCCGAGAATTTCCCTGGACTGTTTTTTGGGTTTTTTTTTTCTTTTTCTTGGATCTATTTAAACCTGTTCTGGAATGAAAAACACAGAAAAACACCCAGAACTCATGCCTTCAGCCTACTGGGGCCCAGGACGGCATTTTCCAGTGCTAGAAGGACTGATAAGAGACTGGGCGAGCTGACCTACAAACCATGGCAAGGACTTTCTCAATTTTGCCATTTCTCTTCAGGATGGTGAGAGGTTTTATTTTTTAATATTATTCATTTTTATGCTTGTGAACACTTTGCTGTTTGAATAAACAGGTTTTTTCCACTTCCCTCTAAGGAAATTTTTTCCTGGACCAGTTGGGGGAGTGGCTGCTTGGATTTGCTTTCTGGAGGGACCCCATTCGAAGGTTTCCTCCCAAGTTTGCCCTAAACCAGGACAAGGGACATTATGGTGACTCAGCCAGGGTGGCCATAAGGTCTTGCCTGGATCATCTTGCTGCCCCTGGCAATGGAAAAGCAGAACTGACAGGACTCTGCCAGGCACCAGCCAGATGATCAAGGACTCCTTCAAATCTTCTTCAGCATCATAGCAGTGAGCAAATCCAAAGTGCAATGCTCTAGAGATACTCAAGCAAGGGTGGATGGGTGGATGGAGTTCTTGGATTGGCAAGTGCACTGTTGTTCCTTTTTCATACTGCTTTTACAAAAGGTGTAGATTATCAGTGTAACTGATCAGTCAGATCATTCTCCATGTAAGTCAAAAGGAAACAGTACGTGGTGGGCCTTAATCAATCAATGGAGTGGGAGCAGTGTAACTACTTAAGGGCCAAACTTTTTTACCATGAAAAAAGAAAGAATAGTGTTAGAGGAGAAAGAAGAGGAAGGATTTGGGGGTCTTGGCCTGAATGTGTTTGAATTTGTTGACAGGAGGGGTCAGCTATATGAGGTAAGTGTTACATGATGATGGAGGATTTTGACGGTGAGGGAAGGGGACCAGGGGAAAATATCAGGGCATACCCAGCTGATACTCTGGTTCCAGTAAAGATGGGGAATGAAACACTAGATTTTTGTATCAATAGTGGAGCCACACCTTCAGAAGTAACTTGCTGCAAGGGCCTGCTGAGGAAAGTTCCAGTACAGATTGTTGGGGTAGCAGGAAAATGAGCTTTGTAGCCACTCCTACCACCCATGGCATGTATAGCCGGTGAGACTAAAATAACTCATCTGTTTCTATATATGCCATAATGCCCCCTTTCCTTACTGGAATGAGATATATTTTGTAACTTTAATTCACAAAACCTTAAACCTTTTCTGAGAATACCATGCAGCTTCACATTCCACCTATGATAGGCTGGAAAGCTCAGATCTGCCTGTTAATGTGTAAACCATCGGAGGACATTGGAAAAAATATTCTGGATGCCATTTCAAATGCTCCTGCCTGAGCCACAGGAAAATGAGGTGAAGCAAAGAATATGTCTCTAGTTAAGAGAAAAAGCTCAGAACTGGAAGTTCAACCATTAAAAATTAATAAATATCTGTCTTGGTTTGGGAAGACAGGTATCTGCCAGGGAAAGCTGGAGCTTCTCTTCAGATGGAGAATGTAAACCACCCCCTCCACTCTCCTTTTTTCCAATTGCAAATTTGCAGTTAAAAGCTTTTAGGCAAAAGATTTTGGAAATAGAAATAGCAGTTCTTTACTAGTATGTATAACAAAGAAAACAAACAAACAAACAAAAGCAACTACAAAAGCATTGCTAACAAAAATAGTACCAAGAACTTCGAGGACTTTGCTTCACAAAAACCCAGGGCAGTTTGGTCTTGGTGCCTTTGTAGGATCCTCAGAGCACCAGGCTAGAAACAGTGGAAAGTCCCAGGCTGGTAGCTGGGATGGCAGGGTGTCCCAGCAGGGCAGGGGCAGGGTGTCCCAGCAGGGCAGGGTGTCCCGGCAGGGCAGAGGGGTGCAGGGTCATGCTGCAGCACGAGGAGCAGACGAAACCACGATGGCAGGGCAGGGCTGGCCCAGCTCTCAAAGGGCGGCAGAGAATCTCAGAATTCCAGGGTGAGCAGATGATGGCAGATTTCCCAGGACTGAACCCCTCCAGAGAAAGTGAACTCTTCTAGCAGCAAGCAATCCAGATGTTCTCTCTCCCCGAATGCCGAAAAACCCAGAGTGCCAATCTGCCTCAAGCTCTGTCCTTTACCTGCCCCAAAACTCACGTTATCTCTCCCTCTGAGCTTCCACCATCCCTTTGGTTTTTGTTAAATAGTCTTAAGTACAACACTTAATCTCCTTGGTAACTTATGGGGAAAAATTCCTTAGAGTAAAAAGGAACAAACCTAACCTCCAACAATATCCTATAAAGACAGAAGCACAAAAAAGTCTGGAGCCACTGACATACACATTCTTACAATTTGGCATACTCAGACAAGGTCAATCTGACTTTAAGATGCCTTGCTCCAGGTAAAGAAGCCTTGTTCTCGAGAGTGCAGCAAGTTTAAGAGCAATCAATCAAATATGCACAGATATACACCCAAATGTACCAATCTTTATGGCTTGTTAACCTCAGTACTGGAAACAAACTCTTACGTTACTGTTTTGGCTTTGAAGGATGCTTTCTCTTGTATCCCAATACATAAGCAAAGCCAAATAATCTTTGCCTATGAGTGAGAGAATCATTCTGTGTCAGGAAGAAAGATACAGTTCAACAGTGCTCCCTCAAGGATTCAAAAATAAGCCCACTTTATTTGGTGGTTTTGGCAAAAGAATTAGAAAAATGGAAAAAAGCAACAGTGTTCTTCTTTTACAGTGTGTAGATGACATCCTAATTGGAGCTGACCAGAAACAAATCTCCCTGAAAGTGACCATAGGCCTGCAGAACTTTTTGGGATTTGCTGGAATTTCCAGAAAAATGCAAGACCAGTACCTTGGCTTTAAGCTATCAAAAGGACAATGAAGTCTGGGAGAAGGAAAAAAGTAGTGATATTCCAAATTGCAGTTCATAGAACTAAAAAATAACTAACAGGAGTTTTGTTAGTGTCAGGATTTTGCCCCATGCAGGTTCAAAATTTTTGGACTAATATTTAGTCCAATCAAAGGTTCTGAATTGCTGGAATGGCTCTGAGAATGTTTTAACACCATAAAGGATGCTCATGGAAGCACCAGCTTTAGGCTTTCCAAATACGACTTCCAGGTACAACTTTTTTATGATGTGTGCACAGAAGGCAATAGGTTGTCTCTGTGGGTATGACACAGCTTCTTGGAAGTTGACAAAGGTTAGTGGCATCCTTCTCCAAGCAACTGGATGGTCAGCATGCTTATGGGCCATAGCAGTCGCCATTCTAATGATGCAGGAGGCACAGAAATTAACTTTGGGATGATCACTAATTGTACTGTACTGCATTGTACTGCAATGGCCCCATATGCCATTGCAGCCTGTTCAGAATCCAAAAGGACATCACTGGATCTCTCTAAGCTGACTGGCAAAATACCAAGCTGTGCTAATGAACCAGGGAGAGAAGTAGTCATGTGTGTGGTATCAATTTTAAATAAAGTCATTTTTCTCCCTACTGAAAAGCAAGGACCTTTTCAATATGACTGGCTGCACACCGTGAAGCAGTCAAGATGCCAAAATTTAAGGGATGAACCTTTACAGGAACCAGGTAAAAGCTGTATGTTGATGGCAGCAGATTGAATACAGGTAAGTTACCCCTAGTGGGATGGGAGAGATCAGTGGTATCCCTGAGGGTCTGTGTCAAGGACCTCCAGGATGGCGTTGGACCTGTAGAACATCACCCCGTTCCCAAAAGTCTCCTACCCTCACCCGCCTCACTCACTTTTTGGGCATCCAGCTGCCAGGTTTCAGCACCTGCATCACATCTGGCTGCAAAGGTAGGAGCCCCTCCAGAATGGCTGCCCAGCTGAAGGAGGAGGAAGAGAGCGAGAAGAGCAGTGTGGGCAGCAGTGGGGTGGCCAACAAGAACAGATTGCTCTGCAGGTGAGGGCTGGCTGTGGAGGTGGCAATGCCCCCTGTTCTCCCCAGCACCGGGGATGCTGGATGCCAACACTGCGCTCCTCTCTCCCAGCAAGACCTCAACTACCAGCAGCAGGCCAAGAACAGTGAAAGTGAGGGCCAGGATGCAGTGACAGCAGGATAGTGCCATGTGGCAGCAAAAACATGGGTCCAGGCGATGTGGCTGAGCCCAACCAGTGCGGCAGAAGCTGAGGGAAAGGGCTAGTGAATAAATCACCTGGTCCTCAAGGGCACCAGAGTCCTGGTACTCTGAGCTGGGATCCACCACTCCATGGAGGTCCTGACCTTGTGATATCCCAGCTCCATGCTGCCCCTGGTTCCACCCCTGCTGCGACCCCAGCCTCTCAATGTTACCCAGCTCCCATCTCCAGCACCCTGGTGCCACCATCTCTATACCCACTGTGCCTCCAGCCCCTACACATCCCTGTCCCCAGCCTTTATGGTGTCCCCATTCCCATCCCTGTGATGCCCCCAGCCCCATGCTGACCCCCACCCCTCAATGTCCCTCTCCCCACACATGGTGCCCCCTCCCCATCCCTGCAGTGCCCCAGACTCTCATTGTCCCTGTCCCCAGCCCCACAGTGCCCCCAGTCCCGAGCTGCTCCAGGGCGGGGGTGCAGAATGGACAGACAGCTAGACGCGGAGGAAATCCCTGCTTCTCCGTTTATTACCAAGCAGCCTTCGTTAAAAAAACAAAAACAAAAACAAAAACAAAAAAAACCAAACAAAAACCAAAACAAACCAAACAAAAAAAAAACCAAAACCAAAAACAAACAAACAAACAAAAAAAACCCCATACACAGACATACAGACAGGCAGAGGCAGCCTGGAGGGGCGGGGGTGGCCCGCCCATGATTTGTTTGGTTCCTGACACCAGAGAGGTTCAAGTAGCCGAAAAGGTTCAAGTTCACCATAAGGCACTTTAAAGCCATGACGGGAGCAGAGCCCCCCCGACCCCATCACCCCTCCCGGCACCCCACAGCAGATGTGGAGTCCGGGCAACGCTGGTGGTTGGCAGCCGAGGGGTTGTGGGGGGGAATATATTACATCATCTTTTTAAATATAGATAAAACTCTTATTTGTAGACAAATAGTGCCGGTCTCCCTACACCCCCGGGGAGGCTGCGCCCTGCAGGGGGCATGTGCAAAGGACAGAGAGGTGACCGTGGGGGCCTGGCCACCCCAGGGAAGGGGGAGTCCCACAGGGCCGGGGGATTTCGGAAGGGGGAAGGGGCCGGGGGGGGCCGGGGCTGCCCCGCACCCGGGTGGGGTCACCCGAATAGTGCAACCAAGAGAAAGCAGCCGGGAGTGCAGGGGCGAGGGGGGCTCGCCAGGGGCGGGCTGCTTGGAGTGGGGAGGTAGGGACAAGCTATGCACAGCGCAGGGCAGTGCCCCACCACAACTGGGGAGAGGATGGGGGGGGCTCTCCCCATCTGGGGGGCGGGCCTTGGTCCATGGGTGCCCCTGCCCGGTCCTGGCATCCATGAGGGGTTTGGTGGGGGGACATCCAAGTTCCAATCCCCCCATCACCCACTGAGCATGACCAGGTGGGCCGGGGAGTGGTGGGGAGTGGTAGGGGCCCCCCACCCCCTTGTGCAAATAGGCGGAGGGGAGTTTCCCCCTTTGCATAACTAGGAATGAACTGTGATGGGGAAAAACAGGAACAGAAACCCCAGTAGGCACGGCACAGCTCGGCATGGAACAGCATGACACCTGCTGTTGCATCAGCCCTATGCCGTCTCCACCGGCACGGTGCCATCTGGCTGCGGCCCTTCCTCACCCTCCGGCTCCTCTTCCTCCTCCTCAGGCTGCCCTGGAGCCCAGTAGCGGGCAATGGAGAGGCGCAGCCCCTCCAGCCGCCCATTGGAGAGATCGAGGCCAGGGGGCCCAGTGGGTGGTGGAGGTGGCTCATCACGGCGGCGGCGGCGGGTCCGCACCTCCAGGCAGTTCTGGCCCTTGAGGTGCCGCTGGAGGTGGTCGTCCTTGGCAAAGGCCTTGTGGCAGAGGTAGCACTCATAGGGCCGGGCACCTGTGTGCAGGTGCATGTGGTTCTTCAGGTCATAGCTGTGCAGGAAGCGGGCACTGCAGTGCTGGCAGGAGTAGGGCCGCTCACCTGTGTGCTTCCGCATATGGATCTTCAGTTTGTCATTCCTGGAGTTGGGACACACAGGGAGACATTGGCATTGAGGAGCTGACATGCCATCCAACCACAGCGGGGAGAGCAGTGATGCTGAAAGACCAACAGCAGGGATGCTCTGCAGGGCACAGGGGTCGGGGTGCTTGATGGGGCAGGGGACCATCATACAGCTGCATGGCTGATGCAGCTGGCTGCTGGCAGGGGAAATGCTGCCGGGTACCCCAGGATGGTCTGGCAGTGCTTCCATAGTGCAGAAGGCTCCCCTGGACCTGCACCAAAACCATGCTGGGGCTGGCAGGTGATGTTATGGGTGCCATCAGGTATCAGGCCTTGGTTAATCTGGCAGCACTCAGAGGGTGCAGGACACCCATTGACCTGACTTCACCAGCAGGTATGGCAGAGCGGCACCACAAGCGATACTACTGGGTATGTTAGGTCAGTCCAGCAGCCCTCATGAGGTGCAAGAAGGCCCCATAATCCCACTGCACCTCAACAGAACTTGCAGGGGATGCCATGGAGGATGCCATTGGGTATTCTGTGTTGCTCCAGAGCACTCATGGGGTGCAGAAGACCCTCTGAACCTGCACCGCACTGGCAGGACTGGCAGAGGGGTGATGTGCAGTATGCCATCAGGTACCCCAGTTTGGTCTGGCAGCACTCAGGGGATGCAGAAGACCCCATGAACCATGCCAGGCCTGTGGGCAGGCTCCAGTAGGACTAGCAGGGCTAATACCATAGGGGATGCCATTTGGTACATATCGGGCAGGGAAAGTCTATCCAGCAGCACTCACCGTGTGAATCGGACTCCGCAGACCTGGCAGGCGAAGGGCTTCTCGCCCGTGTGCGTGCGCATGTGGCGAGGCAGCTTGCCGGCGCCATGGATGACCTTGTGGCAGACAGGGCACTCCTGGGGCATCTGTGAGCGGCGCTTGCGCACCAGCTTGTCAGGGCTATCCAGCCCAGGCGCCAGCGACTCATGGTGCAGTGAGCTCAGATATGCCATCAGGTCAGGGTCAATGGCGTCATCATCAGAAGCGGCCTCCTCAGGGGACAGGGGGGGCTGGTAGGGGAAGGGGAAGGGGTGTGGGGGTAGCTCCTCCTCCTCAGGCAGCTCAAAGCTGTCATAGGGCAGGGGCAGCCCCTCAGGCAGAGGGGGTGAGGGCAGTTGAGAGGGTGGTGGGGGGCTGACGGAGCCCTCAGCCTCAGTGGGTGGCTCCTCGGCATGGTTGTTGAGCCGGGCACCACGGGCTTGCAGGAACTTGCGGGTCTTCTTGCTGCGGCGAGGGGTGGGATGGGGGGCTGGTGGGGCAGGCACCTCACCCTCGGGGAGGGTGGAGAAAGCCTCCAAGTAGCGGCGGGCGCGTTCGCAGTCGCCATCATCGGGGCCAGGTGCCTCTAGCCCACTGCCCTGCAGGATCTCCACACAGGCAGCAATGACACAGGGGATCTCCAGTAGCCGGGCAGCACGCAGCACCTCGCCCATGTTGGCGCTGCTTATGGTCAGCGTGGCTGTGTAAGCAAACTCCAGCAGTGCACCAAGTGCCTCTGGCCCCACAAAGTCCAGCTCACAGACCTCCTGCCCTGGCCCAGGCCCTGCAAAGAGCTTCTTGAAATAGCGGCTGGAGGCAGCCAGGACTGCACGGTGGGTGCGGTACTCCAGCCCCTGTGTCTTGATGGTGACGTCGCAGAGCAGCCCCAGCTGCCGCTGCTCATTCAGGCAGCTCAGCAGCTCGCTGCTGTGCTCAGGGAAGGGGATGCCAATGAGGTCGTCCTCTGGGCTGGCCATCGTCCTCACCTGCAGGAAGGACAGAATGCTGCCTGACTGATAGAGGAACCCGGGACAGAGCACTTTGAAGAAACACTGCAGCTGGAGCATCGCTGTCATGAAGCCAGGGCACCAGGAACCCTCCCTGTACATGCTGGGTGGCACTGGGGTTTCAGTGGGACACTAAACTGGGGTAGGCTTGGGGCCCGCGGTCTGCCCTCAGTTCCCTCCATGCTATGTAAAGGTTGGTGGGCACAGGCCCCCCACCACAGGGCCCCCACCACAGGCCCCCACACTTCCTCCACTACCACTAGCACCCAGCCGCCTGCGCCGCCACAGCAAAGGGGGAAATCTCAGCATGGTTCCTGTGAACAGCACCAAGGTGCGGCACTTCCTGTGCCAGCCCATCCACAATCCCCCCAACCCACTGTCGTGGCCAGGTGCAGCCACTGCCTCCCAGCAACTCCATCCTGGGAACGTGGGCCTCACTGGCACCAGGCATGGGTGGGTGGGCAAATGCTGGGAAGAGCATCCTGAGGGCCAGGGGCTGCCCCATGGAACCCAGCTGGGCTGGGAACAGGGGCCACACTTCCTGTCACGGCAGATTAGGATCAGCACCCGTACTGCCGGTTCCTGCCCCCGCTCCTGCTTGGGACTGGGCCCCCTCCCTCCCCCCTGTGCCCCAGCCTGAGGCCACTCCTCGCCCAGCCAAGCCCAGCCTGCGCCAGTCAGGCCTTTCCCACGCTGTGGCTGGCAGAACTTGGCCTCAGCCCTAAACGCAGCACTGCTCACACTCCCGCTGTGATCCCCATGGTCCACCAGGGACCCGTGTGTTTCTGTGGAGCCAGCACGGTGGGAAGGGGGAGCCTATGACCCTTGCAACCTGCAGGCAGGGTGCAGGCAGCAGTGGCATCTCCAGGGCTGCCCTGTGACACCATGGCCAGCTATGGCCCTTGCAGCCATCCAGGCTGCTGGATGACATTGGTACTGCTGGGTGACAGTGGGGTGGGAGTCCAGCAACTGCAGCATGGGGGAGGCAGAGGTGGGCACCACCTCTGGGCTGTGTCTCTTGGTTGTGGCTCTTGCAAGAGTTGTGCCATGCCAAGCCAAGCCATGGTCGACATGGCATGTGGCACTGGCCATTGCTAAGCCATGCTAGGCAATGCTGAGCCACGCCAGGCCCATCCACCCCATACTCACCATGCCGTGCCAAGCCACACTGTGCCGTCGGCAGGCAGGCGTGGGGGACGTGCCCCCTCTTGCCCATGGAGGGGCGGCGTGGCCGACGGCCCCCGGCACAGGGGCCCATCCCCAAGCCGGCCGCTCCCTGCACTTGGGTGTCTGCCAGCTGGGGCTGCCTCGGCAGGCAGCTGGGAACGGCCCCGGAGCAACCGGCTGTGGAGCCGCCCCAGCTGCTGCCGAGCAGGCCCAACCGGCATGGCAGGCAGCAGCCACCCCTGAAACTGGGAGCCAGGCAGTGCCGACCGCCTAGGATGCTGGCGCCAGCACCTATGGCCAAGTCCCCCTCCTTGGCAGGAGCCCATCTCACCACTGGTTGAGATCCCCTCTGCCTGCTGAGGTGGGGGTGATCGGATTAGGGGTGATTAAACCATCAGGGCCCTGGGAGCCAACAGGCAGTGACAGCCCCCAGTGGGATTAGGCAGGATTAGCTTCAGGGCCAGGATTAAGCAGGGGGGCAAGTACCCCATGCCACAGCTTGGGCAGCTGGAGATGACAAGGATGTGGCACCTGTCAAGAGTGGCCCAGAGCCCGATTGACCCCCAGGACTGTCACAGGCAATGGTGACAGGATAGGGTGGCACTGTGTCCTCCAACATTGCCTCCCTCAGCGATGGCTGCCCTGGTCTCCTCAGCACCTCCAGCCCCACAGGACACCTGGGCACAGGGCACTCACAGACTCACAAGACTGATGGCACCCACTGGCACCTGCCTGCGGGGGTGTCTGGATGCAGGGCAGCAGCTGACACCCCATCATATCCCAGCAGGTGGCAGGGTGCTCTGAGGAATGGGCACAGGCACCAGTCTCACCATGTCACGGTGCAGATGGACATGGCCTCAGTGTCGTCAATGCCACAGAAACCGCCAGCAGAGGTCTGGTAAGGGAGTTAGGACCCCTTCGAGCAGCCACAGGACTCAATGCCAGCAGACATAGCTGCAAGGCTGGGGCAGGGTGGGGGCGAGGTGGTGGTGACAGGAGGGGGATTTTCCATCGCACCAAACCGCCCGTTATGGCTCCTTTGCTAACACCCCCACCCCCCCCCCCCCCCCCCCCCCCCGCACATCCTCCTCAGTGGAACGAAGTCACATGCTGAGCGGGTGCTGCCGTCGAGGAGATCACCGCAGTGATAAGGAAATGGCAGAGGATGAGGTGTGAGGGGACTGGAGCCGCCCCCAGGACCCCAGTATTCCCTGGCTGATGGTGGAGATGATGGCTGGGAGGGAGCAGGTGGTAATAACCCATGTCCTCGCCATGCCACAGCTTTCTCAGTTACATCAATGCTGTGGCTGGGCACATTTCCGCTGCAGCAGCCAAACGGGACTGAGGAAAGTGGGAGTTGCTCCCCATGCTGAGCTGGCTCCCATGCAGGGCGGGTGACAGCAGGAACAATGTCTGCCTGGGTCACCCTGACATCCCTCTGCCAGCCCATGCCAACAACCATGGCCAGGTCCACCCATCTGCCAACTCCCTCCATCCCAGGGGTCCAGCCACCCAGGCAGAGCCATGGGCAGTGGGGTGGGGCCCCTGCAGCACGCATCCTGCATGAGGATAGGCTGTGTCCCATGCCATCAAGCCGAGATGGCACCCTGGATGAGGGCACAATGCCAGCCTGCACTGAGCACTGGGCCACGGCTTTGGGACAGTGGGAGTTATAAAGTGGGAAGGGGTGTCTAGGGAATCTCCTAACCTGTTCCCCCACGGGGAAGGAGGGAAGAGGTCCTGGGAAACACAGTCCCCACCCTGGGCTGCTGCCAAGTGCCCCTGCTTTCAGTCACAAGATTCACAAATGCTGTCGAGGGACTTCACAGCCCCACTGGGGAGAATGAGTCACCCAGGAAGGGGAGCGCAGTGCAGTGTCACCCTGGCCCCTCATCCCGTGGGGCCCCTCACCCTTTGGGAACTCAGACGTGGACCCAGGAGTGTGGGCTGTGCAAGTCCCCCACCCTGCTACTGCCCTGCCTGAAGCCAACTGGGAGCAGCAGTGGCCCTGGTGCCGATGGCCATAGTGTGGAGGGTGGTGTGGCTGCAGGGCAGGGGTTGTGCAGCCCCTCTGTCAGCCCAGCAGGGAAGGTGGTGGCTGGGGTCTGCCTCAGCTGGTGAGCCTGTAGCAAGCACATGCTGGGGGTCCCACTGCTGGAGGAAATAAGGAAAGCAGCACTGGTCTTTGAAAGAAGAAAAGAACGAGTAGAGACAAAAGGAAATGATTCGGAGATGAAAGAGGATGAACAGTCCCCCACCCCACAGCGCTGAGAGTGAAGCCCATAGCACTGCTCAGGCCCCCTGATACTAGCAAGCTCACCCACAGAGATCCCAGGCAGAGCCGTATGCTGCGCAGCCACGGGACACTAGCCATCGGCACTGAGAAGGGGTTGGAGCACTGTGGCCCACCCCAGCGCCCAGTCAGCACTGCATCCGGGGCCCGGTGCCAGCCTGGCACGATAGCTGCCACAGAGGCTGGGCACAGGGCACCCCTGTTATGGAGGAGCAGGACTAGTGATGTTGCCAGAGCCTCTCCTGGCATCTGTGGAAGGGACAAGAAGTAAAGTCCCCATGCCACCCACCCAGCCTGCTGGCACTGTGCTGGCATCCTGGCCCCTTTCTTCTGCCAAAACCTACCCCACTGCCACATCCAGCTACCTGGCATTGCCACTAAATGGTGTGGGCCCTGCTCTGCCAAACCAAAGTGACCCAGATCTCGCCACTTGTCCCATCCCACCAGCAGCAAGGGTGGTGTAGGGCTTAGGCAACACCAACATCCCACAGCCTGCTGGTGCCGAAGCAGTTGGCCCAGATCTCCAAGTGCCCAGTGGTACTACACTGGGTCCCCACCACCCTGGCAACTTCCTCCACCATTCAAGCTAGTGATGGCAGGGTGGGTTTGTAGCTCACCTGCCCCGTGTCCTGGAGTGGTTCAGTTCTGTGTCGCGGCCAGGCTGACAGCCCGCGAGTGGCAGGGAGGGGAAGGCAGGGTGCTGTGTGAACTTGGCCCCGCTCCCCGCTGCACTTGAGCTCAGGATCCCACCTCAAAAGGAGTTGACGCCCACACCTCGGGTCACGCACCTCCCAGCCCCACTTCCCAGAACATACACGGCATTAACTCTTTGTGGCTGGTACCGTGCCGTCGTGGGGCGCCAACCCGGAATTAGGCATGGGGCATCCCCCCACTCCCACGGGAGAAAATTCCCAGCACTGTCAGGACAGGCACTCTGTACCATAAGTACGCCTTCCCCACCACTAGCATTGTCTCCAAGCCCTCTGCCCCTGCCCCCTGTGCTGAGGCATCATACAGGCCCTCACCTTCTCTGCCTCAAGGCAGGGTGCTGGGTGCTCGCCACTGGCCGTCGCCAGCCTGGCCGAGCTGGGAGGGCGCCTGTGCTTGGCGGGAGCAGGGCAGGGCTCCGTGTAGCATGCTGCAGCCTGCCCAGCCAGCCCTGGAACCAGCCCTCGGTCCTATGGATTCCTGCCCTGCTCTACCCTTGGAGCAGGTTCCTGAGGTCCCATGGGGAATGTGGGAAGCAATGATGGCCCAACTGGACTAGGCTGCCTGATCCTCTTCACTCCCTGGGCAGGGGCACTCGTGGGCTCCCCAGCCAGGCTGCAGATTCACACAATCCCCCCATAATTACACCCTCTGTGTCCCCAGCTAAACAGCAATTAGTAGCCTGGAGAGTGCACCCCACACCCCACCACTAGCACCAGCACCCGCCCAGGCCACCCACGCCAGACCAGGCAGGGGCACCTACACTGCAGAATCTTGGCATGGCCCCGGATAGGCTCCAGGCAGCATGCTGGTGTTGTCTGTAGCAGGAGGCCAAGGAGAAAGGGGAAGAGTCCCACACAAGCTGGACAGCAAAGGGCCTCTGGCCCAACCCCAGCAATGCTTACAGAAAGAGCTGGGTTGTGCAAGAACCTGTGGGCAGGCAGTGGAGATGGCAGGTGGGCAGAGGGGCATTGCCAGTGTGCCCTCCATCGCATCCCACCTCTCCCATCAGTGAGCACTATGTGCTGGGCAGGAGCCAGCTGTGGGACCATGAGTCGCCCAGTGCCCAGAGTGCAGGCAGCACAGAGTCAGCGGCAGCAGAGTTGCGAGCAGCACTGCCCACCACACTGAGACAATGCTACAGGCTGACCAGCTGCCCCAGTGAGGGACACAAAAGAGGGCACAGCCCTGGACAGCATCCATGAGAGGGAGGGAGGGGGGACTGGAGGGAAGGAGGAGGGATGTGGCACCTGCTGCCAACCCTTCCCCTGCCCTTTGTTCCCCATAAAGGAAGGGAATGGCGCCAGTCCCCCCTGGCCCAGGTGTGCCAGGTGCTAAGGGCGGGAGATAAGGTGGGCGAGGCAGGCAGGGAGGGGCATGGCACGGCATGGGCACGCAGCCCTGAGTCAGGGTTCCTACTGGTGGCCAGGATAGGGTGAGTCACAATGGCCCCCCCACCCTGGGGCTGTTGCAACCACCCAGGCACTGGCCACAAGCTGCTGCTCACCCTGGCTGGGGGGCATTGGACTGCCTACCTGGGGGGCCAGGTGAGGAGGTGCTGGCCTTTGTGGAAGATAAGCTAGCATCCATCCATCCATCCATCCATCCATCCTCCTCCAAGCTGCACCTTTGCCTTGGCCAGTGGCACCCTGACCAGTGTCACCAGTGATGTGACATGGTCTCATCCCAGCTCCTCTTCCAATAGCAGGATGGGAAACCCCATGTCCTGCGTCACCTCCTGACACAGAGCAGCACCATGACCTGCCAGGGCATGGTGTGCCATGGCCATATGCTTGCCCAGGACAGACGTGGCCAAGGGCATGTGGCATCTGTGTGTCACCTCTGGCCTCCCCAATGTGCCAAGGAGATGGCTGAGGCACAGGCAGAAATATACAAGGGGAAGGGAGGGAGGGAGGGGGGAGGGAAGGAAGGAAGGAAGGAAGGAAGGAAGGAAGGAAGGAAGGAAGGAAGGAAGGAAGGAAGGAAGGAAGGAAGGAAGGAAGGAAGGAAGGAAGGAAGGAAGGAAGGAAGGAAGGAAGGAAGGAAGGAAGGAAGGAAGGAAGGAAGGAAGGAAGGAAGGAAGGAAGGAAGGAAGGAAGGAAGGAAGGAAGGGAAGGAAGGGAAGGGAAGGAAAGGAAGGAAGACAAGGCTCTGCCAGCAACTAGCCTGGGACAGGCAGGCTCACCTACAACTGGGCCTGCTTGCTGGCCCCAGGGTGAGCTGGCTCTGGAGTTGCTGGCCCTGCAGCACAGTCATGGGAACCCCTTGGAGGGCAGCCAGACCCCCTGGGTCCCACTGTGCTGCAGGGCCCCAAGGGGCACCCCCAGCTGGTGGCACCTCCTACTCAATATTCAGGGCTCATGTCCTCACAGTACCTCGGGGACTGTGCCAGTGGCACAGGCTGGGCCCCAATCCTCCATCCTGGCACCTGCGTGGTGCTGGTCCTGGTGGGGTCACCTGGCAAGGACAGTGCCAGCCCACAGCCCCCCCTCCACACCCTCCAAAATAGCCCAGCTTCCGCCCCCACGGCAGCTGCCTGCTGCCAGCTCCCTGCTGCCCATGGCTGATCCCGGGGAGGGAAGGGGGGCAGGCGATTCTAATCCCCCCCTGCCCCCCCTCAAGCCCACACAGCACTGACAGTGAGGCCATGCCTGCCAGTCACTCCAACCCATATAGTGCCACTGATGAGACCACACCCAGCCCTGCACCAAGGGGAGGGCAATGGCCCTATAGCTTCACAGTGAAGCAGGCATGGGCAGCCTCTGTGGGACATGGGGCTGTCCCCAAAGCCCGCTATAATGTCCGCACCACACCAGCTGCCTTGTGCTACCCAAGCAGGACACAAGAGTCCCTTCCCTTCTCTTCCTTGGCCCTGCAGTGAGGCTGATGATCCTCCAGTCCACCGTTGCTATGGCCCCAAGCCCTGTGCCCCGATGGTTTCCCACGGGACAGGAATCAAAGCAAAATTGCTGAGGTGCCACTGTACCCAACAAATGTCAGCCAACACAGCCACACTCTGCACCCTGCTGGTGTTCAGCATAGGCAGTGCCTCGCACCCACCTGCCTGGGACCCAGTGCCTGGCAGCAGGACCCCCTTACCCACTACCCACTCCAGCTCCTGCCCATGGGGCCTGGGAACATGACAGAGATAGCTGGGCAGAGTGGAGCATGCAGTGTAACCAAGGCTGCCAGGAGAGGCCAGAGCTCGCCTGACCTACTTCTCCTTCCGCATCACCTGCTTTCATTTTCCCTCACCCTGGCTGGTCCCCCTGCCTGCCCATGCCTTCATCAAGTCATGCCTCTAGCTCTGAGGATACTAGTCACCCAGGCACCATGGCTCCCACTGCACCATCCTGCATGTCAACTAGTCTCCCCAGCCCTGGGCACAGAGCATGGCCAGGTGCACTGAAGGTCACTGGCCACAGCCCCGGCACCCCCCCCCCCTCCCCCATCCCCCGCCTGCATGGCTACTCAAGCACCATCCTGCTGGCACGGAGCGAGTTTGACGGGTCCCAGCCCAGCCCCTTGCCAGGTCCTCTGACCGCCCTGGGGCTTGCTGGGGTGTGGACATGCAGCTCTCAGGGCATGTCAGGGACGCCAGTGCTGCCACGGGGAGCCAGGCGGGCGCCAATCCTCCAGACGGGGCGGCCGCTCCCACCGGCACCGCGGGAAGGCAGTGGTGGTGGCGCTGGGGGAGCGCAGGCTCCCGGGGGCTCCCGCCAGCAGCCCACAAGCTGCCAGAGAGATTTCTCCCTGGTTTCATCATCCATTGCCTGCCCTGAAGAAGTAGTTCCTGCTTCACACACGGGGCAGCAGCCACCCCTCGAGGGCTGGGGTGCAGCAGGGGCTGCGCTGCTCCTGCACGCCCGGCTGTGCCCACTCCCCGCCCCCGTGTGCTCAGGCCTGTCGCGCTCGTGCCACGTGTGCACTGAGGGTGCTCGGCACCAGCTGGCAGAGCCGTGCTGCCACAGCCTCGGGCTCAGCACCACAGCGCTGGGGGCAGCCTGAGCCCAGGCAAGGTTGGAAACCCTTGGGGGGTTCCCAGGACCGAGTACTCATATGCCCCCCACCACACACACCTGTCACCTCCTTGCGCTCACCTCTGCTCCCGTCCCCGGCATGGGCATTCCCAGCCCTGCTGCTCCACACTCTCCACTGCGCCAGAGATGCCTTCTCCATCCATCCACTTTAAGTTCCTGAGCTCAGTCCCTCCCTCTGCACCCAGCACCAGTATCACCACTGAAGCCTTGAGTCGCTGCAGTTGCCGCGTGCCTCTGGCAGTGCCGGGAATTCCAGCCTGCTCCCCATTCCTACTAGCCCAGCTGTGGTGGGAGAAACTGAAGTACGGTACGGACTCACCCCACGGACAAAACTGGCACTGTGTCCCCTGGCCAAGTGAACGTAGCCACGGATCTAGGGCGGCTGTGGCCCAAGACGTGGATCTGCTCCGGCTGGAGGGTAAATACCGCACCCCGCCCCGGGCAAACAGCGGCCGGGGGCAGCCAGCCAGGGGGACGAGGACAGGTACGGCAGGGCTGGGCGCACGGGGCAGAGTCCACCGGTGCTTGGCAGGTGCTACCACGACACGATCCTAGTGGGGACCACTGCACAGCCGAGCAGTGAGGCAGGCACTCACTGCTGCGGCCACTGTGCCAGGTCTGGGGCTCACCAGCGTGGCACAGAGTGCTGGGACACTGGGATACCCTCCAACTCTACCAATACCGGTGCAGAAGGGGCTCCCTGAGTTGCCTCCCTCCTGCAACGGTGCCGTCCCTACCCGGTGCACCAGGCATGCAGCCAAGCTGCCTCACCAGATTAGGAAGGGGGGTGGCAGCACCCAGTCACCCGTGGGAGACCTGCGGGGGACCCTTGCTGGATGGAGCAGCACCGCAACAAGACCACAGTGGAGCCTTGGCAGCCGCCCCGGCACGCAGCGAGGACCTGCCGATGTCACAGATTTCCCGCAGCCCCGTGCGTAGGGACCAGGAACAGCCCACCAGTGATACCCCCCGCCCCACGGGCGACGTGTCCACCGGCTTCGGCAGCGGGCGGGGACAGAGGGGCTGTACCAGGGATTCGCGCGCCAACCGTGCCCACCCGCCGCCCGCAGCATCCCAAATCAACGCGACTCACCGCAACCGGGCGGCAAAAGCGGTCGCCGCACCGGTCCCTGTCCCGATCCCGCTGCCGGTGGGTCGGTGCCTCCGCGCAGCCCCGCCAGTGGGTCTGTCCGCTCCCACCCACCGCCGCTCACCTGCGCGCCCCGCCCGAGCCACAGACCGGTCCCGGAGCCACGGCCCCGCCTCCGCCTTCACCTGCCGCCGCCGCGCCCCGCCCGCCTCCCGGCCGCTGCCACTGCCGCCGCCGCCGCCGCCAGAGCTCCAGGAAGCGCCCGCCCCCGCCTGCTCATTGGGTAGCGTGCCGGCGGTCACGCGTTCGATTGGTGGGATGTCCCGCCCATCACAGCCCCGCCACACCCCCTTCGGGAGGGCGGAGGTCTTGCGGGCCCCCGGGACCGGGGTGCACGGCTGGGGGGCAGCTGAGTCAGACGCGGGTAATGGGACCGGGCGGCGGTCGGCCCTCGGCCTGGGCAGGAGAGCACGAGACGGCCCCGGTGTGGCTCCACCGGCGCCGAGTGCGCCCCGCCCGCTGCGGCCGCCGAATGCCGGGGCCGGCACGGCACTGCCCGCTCCGCCCCGGGGACACGGGGGGCGGGGAACCGGGTATGGGGGGGTAAGAACCGAGAAGTGTGCACTGAGGGAGAGTTTCGAGTGCCCGGCACGGGAAACCGTGCATAGGGTGAGGTAAGGGGGGATGGAGAGTCGGGCTCGGGAAACTGGTCACGGAGAAGCAGGCACCGCGGTACTGGAGTGTCGGGCACGGGGGGATGGAGAGCTGGACACGGAGAACGTGGCACCGCGGGGTGCGGGGAGGCGGGGGCGCAGAGGAGCGCGGCGCGGGGAGCAGCCCCCTGTTCTCGGCGGCGCTAGAGCGGGTTGCGGCGGCCCCCAGCGGGGTGGTTCCTTCGCAGGTGCCTGGGCGCGGGCCTCGCGCAACCTGTTTGACCGCTGCCGGCTCAGGGAGGCAGCGGTGGGCCCGAGGCTCACCTCGGCTCACCCCACCACCCCCCGCCCCCACCCCGCGCCTGGCTCGGAGCGCGGCCACTGCCCGGCGCTAGCGGAAAGTGTGAGGAGCCACCGCCGCTCCGGGGCTGCCAAGGCAAACACGGCCCCGCGCAGACGTTATGTCAGTGGCTGGGGGGCGGGGGCTGCGCCAGGGCGCCGCGCCGGGACACCACGACGGGGCCGAGGACGGGACCCTCACTCCTTCGCCAGGCCCGGTACCGGGCACCTGCCGCCACTCCTCGTCCAAGCCGCCCGCTTCGCTCCCCCCAGCTCCGTCCCTCTGACCGTGCACCTGCATCCCCGTCGAGGGTACCGGCCCGTCAGGCTCCGGGCTTCCGAGGGGCGGAGGGGGGAACCCTCAGAACTACCTCACCCTCCGCGCCGTTGCCACCGACCCCCGACTCCATCGCTCCCCGCCTGTGCCCTCGGGCCACGGTTCGCCATAGCCGCTGCGCTCTGCCACTGCCTGCGGCTGTGCTCTCGGTGTCTCTCTCTTCCTGCTTGCCCCGAGGCGACGCCGACGGTGCGGTCGCACTCACCTCTCGCGGCGGGGCCAAGACCGGGGCCGGGCGGGGGCCGCGGGCTCAGCCGGGCCGGCGGCGTGGCAGGAAGGATCGGGTGGTCATCGCGGCCCCGCGGCAGCTGCCTGCAGAGGGCACTGCTGGTTCCCGGAGCCGAGCCCCGTGGGCGGCACGATACGCGTAGGGACACGGGGATCGCTTGGCGCCGGTGGCACCGTTTATTTGGGTTAAAAACAGCAGACACGACTCAGGCAATCGGGGATCCCCTCGGCTGCACTTGCGCGAGGCTCCCTCATGCTGCCAGAACGGTTGAAGGACCCTCGGGCCTGATACCAAGCTTGGGTAACCCTGAACCAGCCCCACCCCAGGGGCGCTCACCTGCCCCCCTCTCATTCCACTTGCCTCACATCCATCCAGACGTTCTAACCTGTCCCACGCTCCAGCTGTGCTCACCTTCCCCACCCCCACCAGCCGTGCCAGTTCGCTCCCATTCCCCTTGTCTACAGTGACACCTAGGCCCCACAGCTCTCCCCTCCTCCCCACTTCCCTTTCCTCCTGCTCTCCCTGTCCCCACTGGCCTGGATGCCACCACCCCCCAGGCCTGGCCCTAACAACCGGGACCCCTGCCTTATGCTTTGGGGGATTTTTATAAAAATAGATAAATTAATATAAATTTAGCATTAAATAATAAAATAAAATAAAAAAGATATTAAATAGCGCCCTGTGTCACTGAAAGCCCCATTGCCGGGGGAAGCAGATGCTGGCAGAGTGATGTGTCATGAAATGGGGGCACTGCATCCAGTTGACTGCATCCAGTCAACACTCAGGCAGAGTCTCCAGAGCCAGAACGGTCCTGCTGCAACACGGCCCTGGAAGACACAGGCTGGGGAACAGTAGAAGGGTCCCCCAGCTTTGCAAACTTGCTTTTGGGGACTCCCTGGCACCCTCCAGTTGCAAGCCTGCTTTGGGGAGCTTCCTGGCATCTCCCACCAGCCCCAGCCTCAGCATGGGCTGGTTCAGCAGGACCTCAAGCCAGCATGGGCAGGAGGTGATGAATTGCCGGGAGTAGCAGGGTCCCCAGCCCTTAGCAAAGCTGATGCGGATACTGTGGGGGTCACAGGGTCCCTCCCCAGGCAGCTGCCAGCCCCCTCTGTCCCCTGCCCACTCATAATCGAACACCTTTGCGGAGTAGCCAGGCAGCACCTTGAGGACAGTGAGGCCGCAGGCACTAGGGGGGCTCAGGGTGGGCGAGCTGACAAAGATGGGGTGCTCGCTGCGGTTGTATGCCCAGACACCACCTGGCTCCCGGCTCAGTAGCAGCCCCCGGCCAATCTTGCCACGTGCCCGCTGGACAGAACAGCTACGGTAAGCAGCTGGTAGCTGGGCCAGGCAGAAGCCACTGCCCCATGGCAGCTCACAGAAGACATTCACTGATGCCTCATGCACGGCGTAAAGGCGGGCCCACGCGTGTCCGGTACTCCAGTAAGCCAGTTGGCACCAACAGCCATCCTTGATGGTGCTCCATGAGAGGCCGGTGTCTGGCAGGGGAGATCAGAGCTTGTCAGGACATGACTGAGACAAGGAGCTGGATGGGCACAGAGGGCATATGAGGACAGAAAGATGGATGTGGTGCTCCAAGGATGCCTCAGCCCAGGGTCTTGCATTGTGTGTGTCTCTGGAGTTGCTCCCAGTCCCCAAGTACCATGGTGAAGGGGAGGGGGAGGGCTGTGAGGGAGGTTGGTCCCTGAGTGCAGGGGAAGGTGGGGCAGTGGCAGCTGGTGGCCTTGATGGCCAGCAGCCAGGCGGGAGCTGGGGCTGTATGCGTCAAGGCACATTGTGTGTGTCCCCATAAGCAGTGTTTCCTCCAGTAGGAGCATGGAGCTGCCAAAATAACAGGAGATTCAGTGGTGGGGGGGAGTGTCCGGGCCCAGGCTGCTCCCCCTGCAGGAACCCCTCATCTCATGCCAGAGTCTTTTTCCTCCTGCTGGGAGTGACTGTGGCTTCATTCCTAATTTTCATGTTCTGTCCCCTCCAATCTCTGCTTCTGACTCAGGGGTTCAGCCCTGCCCAGTGCCCTCCCACCCGCTGTGTGTGGCAGAGGGCTGTGGAGTGTGGTGGGCCATCTTACTGCACCGGTCCCCACCATTGTAGCTGAACTCCAGGAGCTGAGTACTGGGGTGTTGGGGCTCATCTGGCCAGGAGGGACCACAGGATGCCTTCAAGCAGGGGGGGTGGCAGGTTCTCTGCAGGGGAGAGAGAAGGAAATGAGAGGCTGGGAGTACATCCTGCCCCACTGGAGCCCTGAGCCAGCCCCAGAGAGCAGGGGTCAGAGCCTGGGTGGGTGAGGCAGCCTCCAGTGTTGCCACCAGCACTCACCAGGTACCGCCAGGCGGCTGAAATGAGGGGGTTGCAGCACAGCACAGCCAAGTCCCCCGCAGACCCCCTGGCCCCAGCACAGTAGCAGAAGTGCTGAGTTCATGAGACTGGTGGAGATCAGGCCAGCGGAAGAGGCGACAGAGCAGGACTTGAGGGGGTAGTCCCTGCTTAACCCCTCGTGGGTCCCCCCATGGTGCCAAAACGCAGCTGGACTCCCAGGCACCTCGGCTCTCCACCACCTGCACCAGCAGCTCCAGCTCCTCGTCCTTCAGCTTCTTGAAGAGGGCGTGTGCTGCTGGTTTGAGGGCACTGGAGCTATGCTCAGGGCTGGCTGCTGCACAGCGC
Organism: Sylvia atricapilla; assembly: GCF_009819655.1. Lineage (NCBI taxonomy): Eukaryota > Metazoa > Chordata > Aves > Passeriformes > Sylviidae > Sylvia > Sylvia atricapilla. The sequence continues at coordinate 252,090 of NC_089169.1, forward strand.
TGCCGCCACAGCCTCCGCACCAGCCCAGCACGGCGTGAACAGAACATGGAGTGGTCGTGGGGACCACCTGAAGGATAGAGACAGGCATCACCCCCCATGCCCTGAGAGGGTTGTGGCTCCAGAGGGTCCCAATGGGGACCCTGCTGCATCCTCCTGTGTCCTCCCAGATCCCTGGCAAGGCTGCTTTGCCTGGGTTTGCTGCTGTTTGAGGGCACAGTGCCACTTCAAGGAGTACTGGCATCCCCAAGGTCATATCAGACATGATCCCAAAAACAATTCCCACTGCTGGAGAACCTGCCTGTACTGAGACAGCGAGGGCAGGGGTCCATATGGTCCTGCCCACGGCACCCACCCACTCCCCTCACACCCCCCTATCATGGAGCTGGCCAGGGGGTTCCTGCAGAAGAGCGTTTCACTCACAGTGGGTGGTGGAGGTGGGTGAGAGGCTCCAGGGCACTGCATGAGGCTCTTCTCTCAGGGTGGCCGGCACTGCTCTGCCCGCCACACGTCACTGCCTGGACTTTTTCCTGTGCTGGGACACTTTCCCCTCCCCCGGACCTTCCCATTTGGGGAATTCATTGATTTCCCTCGCCCCAGCCAGCCCTGGGGCTAAGCCACCGCCAGGGCCAGCACATCAGGGCTACCACACCAGGACATGGCAGGCACCAGATACACAGGCTCCCGTGATCAGGAATGCCCAGCACCACGCATTCAAGGCAGCTGTGCACAGCCAGGAGCCCAAACAACAGAGACACCAGTGCACACCCACAGGGCAGAGTCCAGCTGAGTAGCTGATCTGGGCAGGGGGAAGCCATGAGGCACAGGGGCAGGGCTCTGTTGTGATAGATCCCATCCCTACTGTGTCCTTACAGGGACTGTTGCAAGGATCACCTAAGGCCCTTCTGGCATCTTGGGCAGGGGTTCCTATTGCCCCTCAGTTCTTGACCTGGCCAGGTCCTCCCCACAGGCAGTGGATGAGGGTGGGAGCCTGCTCCACAAGAAAGGAGCTAATGTAAACGGGACCCTTATCCCACGCCACGCCAGGCTTCCTGCTCCTGACTTCCCACTGAGATAAGGGAGGCCACACTGGCGCCAGTGCTGCTGCCAAGGACAGGGTGTGCAGAGCTTCTGTGCTGGGGCCAGGCACCAGCACAGGCAGCACTGGCTGGGCTCACAGACCCACAGCCACCTCCACAGCTACGCTCTGGTCCCACCAGCCATGACCTTTGCCACAACTCTCAGCCAGGTTGGGCTCACTGGAGATACTTTGCTCGAGCTGCTTCCCACAGACTGAAACAGGAAACGGCCAGGGGTGGGAGAGCAGGCAGGAGATGCAGACAGAACCCCAGCTCCCCACTCTTGCCCCTCAGCCCCAAGGGATGTGGGGACCCTCAGTCCTGGACAGGGGCAAGGGATGCACTGGAGTGCTTTAGAGCTACCCAGAGCTAGAATTGGAAGGTTTGGGGACACACACAAACACACACATTCCCAGAGCTCTGCCCAAACAGATGCAGCCAGTCAGGCACTGCTCAGGTTTAATGGGGTCTCTGATCAGGGGGAGCACAAGCTGGAGCAGAGTCTAAGCGCCAGAGGTCCATCAGCTCCATCAGCACAGGGTAACAAGCACAGTCCTGGAGAGGGGAGAGAGGCACAAGGGGTAAGGACCCACTGACCAGTACCAAGGCCACACCCTCTAAATCCCCAGAATCGACACAAGCAGGTTCTCTGTCTCCCCTCAATCACCGTAGCCAGGGCATTTTCACTCAAGGAGCACCATGTTTGGGATCTGTCACCCCCAAACACCACAGCCAGGCCCTTGTCATGTTCCAAGCACCACATCAAGTTAAGCTGCAGGCAGGTCACTCACCCACAGCAGCAGGGCAGGCAGGGGCTGACAGGGTCCTGTGATACTGCAGGGGCCATTCCCTAGTCCAGTAGTTCATGAATCACCAGCTGCAGAGAAGAAGGCAGATGCATTCCCGCAGAAGCCACAGCAACCAGGAGCCCAGGCGCAGCCCCAGGGAGGTGGAAGTGCGTGTTGGCAGTGCCAGTGCCACTTTTTGGGGAGCACCCTGCAGACAGGCTGCCACTGTCCAGAAGAGGTGCATAGCCCATGAGGAATCAGCAGGATCTGACATGGTGGGAGAGGCAGCAGCGCTGACATGCACGGCCCTGGCAAGCACTGGAACCTGTTACATTCTCCACATTTCCAAAACTTCCACAATAGTGGGTGCAGGGAGGGGGCACAACCTGGGGACCCTTTTGTTCCTCCCACTCCTGCCCCATGGAGCCCTCAGGGCTCAACAAGGCCACATGCTAGTGCAGTGCAGACTGCAGCGGGTTTATTTAGTGCTGACAGGCAGCAACTTTATTCAATGTCACTCCCAGGAGCATTCCAGTGGAGCCTCCCAGGGCACGGCCTTCACTGGCGGGAGGTGCGCTCTTCTTCCTCATTTTCCAGCTCATAGGCAGGTCGGTAGCACTCCCGGCCCTGAGTATCAGTATAGCGTAGTGCTTGGTTCTTCTTTGTGTTGGCCATGCTGCCCAGGGACGTGTAGCTGTGGAGGGAAAGAAGCAGCTGCAGGACTGCACCCTGCAGGGGCACCAGCTGTGCATGTGAGAAGGGCAGCACTGGGCACTCACCCCTTGTCATAGAGGATACAATAGGGGACAAAGAGCTTGCGCAGGAACTCCCAGATGTCCCGGTAGGTCCAGTCCTGCAGACAGAATTGGGGAGGGATTGAGGCAGAGGCAAAAGGCTGCTCTCTTGCCTCCCAGGGAAGCAAGTCAGACCTTTCTGGAGAGCCAGATGGATATCAGAGCACCACTGTCCCTCCAGCACTTCCCCAACACAGCAAAACCCCCCAGCAGCAAGAATGAGCCCTGCCCAACAGCACACAGCAGCCTCAGTGTGGCCAGGGGCACTCACAGCTCTACAGAGGGGCAGCAGATACTCTGGGAGAGTGAGAGAAGCTATCCAGGATGGGGGTGGATCACTGCTGGTCCCCAACCTCGTCAGGGTCCCCCTGCCAAGCCCTGTGGCAACAATTCCAGCCCCAAAGCAGGTGGAGGCCACATACCAGCAAGGGGTTCACCCGCATGTAAGGGGGCCAGTCAGGGTCTGTCATACACATGGGGGGTCAGGGTACATGAGTAAGGGTCCGTTCGCCGTGTTCCCATCAGGACAGCCTCAGCTGTGGCTGCTGCTCCTTCAGGTGGGCCAGTGCCTCTTGGATGGAGCCCTCCACAGTGCAGAGCTGGACCCCGTACCGTGCAGGCAGTGTGGGCAGTTGACTGCGGGCTGCATGCACACCTTTGCACAGCAGCCCACCCACTCTGCCTCCTACCTCTGGACTGTTGCCTGAATGAACTGCTCCATTTCAGGGAATGGGGACACAGTGCGAATGTAGAGCACCTGCAGCCTCTCCTGCCTCGCTGGGAATCGCCTGCAGAGAGACCCAATGCAGCTGGACTCTGACCACAGCAACTGGAGGCAAGGCAGCAAGGCAGCATCCAGTTTCCCACCAGCTAGACCCTAGGAATCCACTCATTCCCCCAGGGTAGAGCAAGCAAGAGCCCCAGAGCCCTGGTGAGGGTCTGCAGGACCCCTCAGCCTTGCCCCAGCCTGGAACCCTGTGCATGGGTACCTCTGCACAGCAGCATGGACGAGGTGCAGCAAGGCTGTGCAGTCCTTGCCCCCGTTGAAGCCCACGCAGAGCTGGACTAGGCTGTACCGGTCCAAAGCCTCTTCGATGGTTCGCAGGGCTGCTGCCACCTTCTGCCCCAGGGCTGAGCCTGCCAGGACAGGACAGTTGGTGCCTGCCCATGTTCATGTTCCCTCAGCATGGCACCAGGGCCTATGGCATTTCACCCTCTGGATACATCTCATAACCAGACATGTAGCGGAGCCATTGCTGGCACCACAACCAAGAGCTTGTTCAACTCAGAGATCTGGGCCACAATGGGACGGAGATCATGAGGACACCGGGGAACTGTGGCACTGCTGCTACTGCCGTATACTGTGCTCTTAGACCCTGCCACCACCAGCCCTAACTCAGGTCACAGGTCCTGTTCCCACCTATGTGGGATGAAGCTCACTGCAGCTGCAGCACCCCCCAAGCCTTCTAGCACACCACAACAGGCAAGCTCTGCTCCCAGGCTGGTGTCCCCACTGCCCCAGCCCTGCTAGGTTGCACAGGAGAAGCATGGAGGCACAGAGCTGGGCTGCAGCACCTCTTCCTGGTACCTGACTCAGACAGGCCATAAACCTCGACAGCTGCTGGAGAGACACAGTCTGTCACCAGCGGCACAGCAATGCCCGGTGGCAGCTTCTTCATCAAGAAGCAATATGCATCCTCCAGGTCCTGCTCTGACTCTGAATCCAGGGTCAGCTTCACACGGTAGTAGTTGCTGGTCCAGTCTGGGTAGGAGCCCAAGCTGACGCGGCCCCGGAAGGTGGCATCAACCCAGTCCAGCACGGGCGCGATGAACATCTCATCAGATGCCACGTAGATGGTGCGGGAGTGGAAGTGGGTCTGTTTGCTATGAAAGAGGTGAGCAAGGCCATCCAGAGCACGCTCCATCAGTGCCGGGATGCCAGGGAAGATGTAGACATTGGCGTACGCTGACTAGTGGGTACTTGAAGGTGTTGCCAGTGTGCCCGTCTTATGCCATAGGTTGAGGCAGGAGGACTCGGGGACACGAGCCAGCTTCATCTCAGGGCACTGCATCTCCGTCTTGCCAAGAACTTTTGCACCAGGGCCACCAGCTCGGGATGGAAGACGACCCTCTCCCCAAAGGCCTTAGCCACAGCCTCGAAGGTCACATCGTCGTGCGTGGGGCCGATGCCCCCGGAAGTCAGCACGAAGGTGAAGCGGGCAGCAAAGGCGGCCACCTCACTGGCGATGGCCTCCACGTCATCGGGCACCACCGAGATTCGGGCGACACTCACGCCAAGAGCACGCAGTCGCCGGCACATGAAGAAGGAGTTTGTATCCTGCGTGTAGCCCTGAGGGGAACGGAGACGCCCATAACAAGGTGCCCCGAACCCAGGCGCAGGCCCCAGCCCGCCCCGCCCCCGCAGCCCAGGCTCGCAGCCCAGGCCCACCCCCGGCCGCACCTTGAGAATCTCGTCGCCGATGACGATGATGCCTGCAGTGTTGGCGGATCCCCGAGCCACCGCCTCTGGGCCCGAAGCGGCCATGGGGCGACAAGCGGCAACGCGCAAGGGGCCGCCCACTCGCCCCGTAGCCCGCAGCGCAGGCCGCAGCACCCCCCACATGGAGCCGACCGGCCACCTCCGCGCACTGCCCCGCGCGCTCACGGGCCGCTCCGTACGTCCGTCATGTGGCATCGCCGGCACCCATTGGCCGAGAGGCGGGACCTGCGGGGACGGGACCATCGCGGGAGGCAGGGGGTGTCGGCGCAGCTCCGCCTCCATGGCCCTCTATCCGGTGGGCACGGGGAGCCACCCCCACCCCAGACCCCGGGAAGCCCGCCTCGGGAATAGGATAGACTCCGCAGTACCGGGACCCCTTCGCCCTCCACCCCACGTTCCCCCGACACTGCAGACAGACAGCTCCCAAACATCACTTTATTGAAACTTTGAGGGGATCGCAACAGGAAGGACCCCCGGGGCCGAGTCGCCAAAATGGCATCCAGGCGGCATCGAGGGTCATGGGGTGAAGCCCCCAGGAATGCCGAGGAGAAGGAGGAGGAAGGTACTTTCTCAGCGTGGAAGGACTGGGAGCTTCGGCAGACCAGGGGCCACTCACTTTTCTGGTTTCTTGGGCAATGGTCGTCGAAAGAGCAGGATGTGGGGCTCTGCGGGGAAAAAGTGGGGTCAGGCCAGGCCCCCTGGGCGCCACCCGCTCCCCCGCAGGGCTCACCTGGCTCGTGGATCATGTAGTGGACCCAGCCCTGGCTCTGCTGCACTCCCAGGTTCCGCCACTCCGACTCCGACAGCAGGTGGGTCTTGGGCACCAGCTTGGCGATGTCCTTGGGCAGCATCACATGCCTGCGCCCCCGCACCGCTCAGTAAACACCAGGGCACCCCCGACAACCCCTCATTGCCCAGGACAGAGATTCCCTACCGGGGAGCTGTTAAGGGGACCAGCACCGTGACCCAACACAGAACCCTTATCGGGACCCTCCCGTATTACCAGGATAATTCCCCTCTTGCTTCACTAGGGAGCCACGACTAGCCCACCACTCCCCTCCCTAGCGAGCTGTTCATACCTTCTCCACCCCACCGTTTTACGTTATCGAGGCATTTCCCTCCCTCGCCCCAGGAAACCTTAACTAAGATCCCTGCGTCTTTATCAAGCAGATGTTACTGGGACCCTTTCTCGCTCCGTACCGGTACTCAAACTCCTCATCATCGTACTTGTCCGAGTAGTAGATCTGTTTGTGCGCCATGACAGGCCCTCGGCGGCCGTTGGCGCCCCCACCCCCCGCGGCGCTTTCAAACACCGCCGCCCCACGAGCCCATTGGATGGCGCCGCACCGGGGGCGGGGCAGGGCTGTTGCCCATTGGCCGACGTGAGCGCGACGCGACCAGGCTGTGGCGCCGCTTCGCGCGGGCCGGGCGTCGCCCGCCATTGGCTCGTGGGTCACGTGACATGGGCGCAGCGGGGCCACGCCGGAGGGGCGCGGGCCGGAAGTGAGTGGCGGCGAGTGCGGGGGAGGGGGGCGAGGGGGCGCGCGAGCGCGAGACCGGCGGAGAGCGGCGTGAAATCCGCGCGTGACCGATGGTGCCCGGTGAGCGCGCGCCGGCCGGGGTGGTGAGGGCGCGCGCGGATGGAGAATGGGGGACCCGCGCAGGGCCCGGGATCCAAGGCCAGGCTCCGCGGTGTCCCCCGTGGCCGCAGTGTCGCCGGACTGCGGCCGCATCGCTCGCCGACGCCGCCTTCCGCGGAAGGAGTGGGGGTCCTGCCGCAGCCGCCCCCGAGACGCCGCCGCTCCCTGTGCTGTGAGGGCCAAGCCGCCCTTCCCAGCTGCCTCGTTTGCTCAGCGTGAGGGAGCCTAGCCGTGGGGCGGGCCCGGACCCTCCTATATGCCGCCCGACGGGGTCCGGAAGAGCCGGTGCCGTGCTGTGCTAAGATCTTGGGGTGACCCACCCGACGTGGCGGCCGGTTGTGTGTGCCTCGGGCTCAGGCTTGCATCGCCCCACCCCGTGCTGGTGCGATACTCGGGAAGGACACTAGCTGTAGAGGTGCTTCCAGGGTCCGGGGATAATCCCGAGCCCCACGACTGGCATGACCTCCAGCAGGGACGGGCCAGTGGCTGGGTTTGGAGGGTTCCTCGGTCCTGCGGTACTGGGGTCTGCCATCCTGCTTCCTGTGCTTCAGAGTAAGGCAGCAGTGAGTACCTAGAGCCTACCCAACTGTTGTGGACAGGGGTAGCTCTTCCCTCTTGCAGATCTCTGCTCTCTAGTAGTGTGTTGTGTCCATCTGTTCTTGCTTCTCCCCTTGAATCTCTTAAATGGGGTCACCCACACAGACTACAGGCCATGGACACGGGTTCCAAGGAAACGTGACCTGGGTCCTGCTTGCCACGTCGGCTGTGCAGAAGTCAGTGGACAAAGGGCACTTATCGGTGCTTGCCAGGGCTGCTCTGGTCTCAGCTTGTAACAGAGGGGCTGAAGATGCCATCTCTTCTCAGCCAAGTGGGGCATGAGGATCCACCCACTGCCCTTTGGTGGGACATTGGCTGGGCCACCTCTGAAGCTGTGCAAAGCAGTGTCCCATCCTCGGGAGGGACACAAATGGGCTTCGGTAAGGCTGAGCACCTTACCGAAGATGCTCCTTCCCTGCCAGCTGCCTCAGTGCCTGATTCCAAAGGGCCCGGTTGCCACCTCTGCTTGGTAGTGGCATAGTGCTGAAGGGGTCGATCTCTGCTGCCATTGCCAAGCATAGCCCTCCTTAACTTGCCTTCTAAACTAATGGTGACAGCTGGTATAGGCTGCAGATAAGGGTACAATAGCTGCCAAGCAGTAAATCATGTCTGCTGCCCTTCACTGCTCTGCTGGCCTGGCCTTGACTGCCTTGACTGGGCAGTGGGAGTGGAGTGAGAAAAGCTTTGCTTGCCTTGTTTTTTCCTTTGCAGAGCTTCCTGCCTCTGCCAGCTCACTGCTTCTAGACTCTTTCCATAACTCCTGTCTTCACTGGTCCCCTGGGAGGAAGGGACACTGCCTTGGGGGCTGTGTGTATAATTTTGGATCAGCGTGCCAGCTGAGGAGGTGAAGGAGGGGGCAGCTCTGTCCCCCTGGATTGCCTTTACTTTCCCTCCCTGCATATGGCTTTCAAGTACTGGTTTTCGGGCTGGGCAGGGATCGGCTCCGACACGTCTTGGGTCACGGAGTGACTCTTGGCCCCCAATACCATTTGCCAATGTGGGCAGGGCCCAAGCAGTGCCAGGCTCAGCCTTGTGTTCCTATCCCAGTGCATCCCATCTCTATCCTCTCTCCAATGGGAAGAAGGTGGCTTCTAGGTTTCTCTCACCCTGTGTGTAAGCAGCATGTTGCACAGCAGCCACAGCCCCATCCGCCTGTGGACCTCATGGAGGAGCAGGGTCTGCCTCTTGGCACCATGGCCCCCACCTCAGCGGGCTGGGACAGGCCTGGCTAACTCCCTGTTTGTCCCCGAACCGCAGGTCGGAGTGCCAGACGAGAGGGACTGTGTGTCTCTGCTCCCTGCCCGGGGCCTGCCCTGCCCTCTGCCGGCGATGGAGTATGTGGTAAGGACTTCGGTGGAGGGCTAAGTGGCTTCGGTGGTGGATCCTGCCTGCCCCCTCTGCCTTCTGGGAGGTCTCCAGCCTCTTCCCCAGATCTCCACTGGCGTCTCCTTACTCCCTCTTCACAATGAAGGAGAGGTTGCGTGCAGGAATGCATAAATGTTTGATGCTGCTGTGATGCATGGGGGTAAAATCAGCTATTGGGTGGATTTGAGGCTTCTTTGCTTCACCCCTGGCCCAGAGGTTCAGCATTGGCTGCATTTGGACAGAGGAGGTCTCCTGCCCAGGGCAAGGTTTGTATGTGTGGCTGCCTGCACCTTGCTGCGATTTCTTGCCAAACCACTGGCATGTTCCAGGCCTCTGACTCAGCTCCCAGTTTTGGTTTTTTTTTTTTTTTTTTTTTTTTTTTTTTTTTTTTTTTTTTTTCCAGGGAGGATATTGGTAGTGTAGTCCTGAGCATCCCTACTCTGCTTCTCTTCCTTGTCCCAGGTGGTGTGTTAAGTCCCAGTCTCAGGTGCCTGAAAGTAGTCCACATTCCTCTGTTTCTCATGATCCATTGTCTTTCTCTGGTAGCAGGGCATATGGGGCAGCTGGGCCACGACGTCCCCAGAGCTCCTTGGGGCTGGGCAGGGATCAACAACTGCTTGGGGGCAGTTGTTCCAGCTGCTCTGCTCATACTCTGCTGCAGGAGCTCTTGGCATCTGCCTGGCAAGGGGAAGGGGTGTGGCCTGTGATATGGAGCTTGGGACTGCCTTTTCAGGCAGGGCCGATGTTCTGCACCTTTGCACGTCTCCAGTTTTTTCTTCTGCACTCAGAGCCCACTGGGAGGAAGCTCTGATGCCCTGGGGTGGACTCTGGGGCTTGGAGGGGGTGCAATGGTAGGACCTCTGGTCCCCAAGGGCTGGGAGCTGTGATGCATCTTGTCACAGGCTGTTGAGTGATGTGGGTAGATTGGCCTCGAAGGTTCTGAGAAAATCAGGAATTACTCTAGCTTATAAAAGCAGAGATGCGTCTGAGCAGGGGCTTCAGCTGGGAGGCTCATCAGCCCTTTGCTGCCTGGAGGTGATGGCTGATCCAAACCCTGGGGTGGTGGGAAGGGGCCAAGGAGACACTCCTGCCCCCTTGCAATTCCCTCCTGCTCTTATCCTGGGGAAGCATTAGGGCTCTCAGAGCTGCCATGCCAGGCAAGCCTAGGCCCACATCAACCAATGGCCAGTCTGTCGTCGGTAAACCCCTCTGCCCCGCAGCCACTCGATGCCACCCAGCCAGGATCCCCTGGCAGCAGGGCTGCATTGGCCCTTCACTGGGCCAGCAACTTCCTGGCTCCGGGCTTCCTGCTTTTCTTTAGAGGAGTGCTGCTGCGGCCACAGGAAGGTCACAGCTCCAAACAGCTGGGGGCCCCTAGAGGGGACAAGCACTTTGTGGAACAGCCAGCACGGGCTCTCTGCGCCTGTGGGACCATCATGGCTGGGGGGGGTGGGGCTGGTGTTCACAGAGCTAGTGTGCATGGCCAAGGAGATGCTTCAGTGGTGGGACCACTGTCATGTGCCACAGCACCTCACAACACACAGGTGGAAATTTGCAGCCCTGTTCTGGCTTTCCTTTCCCTGTCCCCATGGCACTGTGCCAGGCTTTGTGAAGTGGGGCAGGCAGCAGCCAGTGCAAAGCTGTGCTGGGCAAAGGCTCCAAGCAGGGAGAACCTTTTTCTTGGCCTGGATTTACCCAGTTTTGGTTTGGTGGCCAGAGCACTTGGTGGCTAATAATAGTCTGGCTTTTGGTATGTCAGGGTTTGGGTTCTTCCTGAACTCCTTGCCTCATCCCATAGGTGGTGGAGGGGGGAGAGCTCTTCGTCCCTCAGTGGGGCCAAGGCTGTGGAGAGCAGCACAGTCGGGCTGGCCCAAGTTCCTGCTGCATGCAAGTGTGTCAAGGATAGGGGAACAGGGGAGACCTGGCCCTGAGCCCCCGGATCCACAGGTGGGAGCTTTGCCCCGCTCTCTGAGGTTGAAAGGGCCAACTTTTGCCCTCAGCACGTTCTTGCTGCCTGCTCCCACTAGCTCCGCCTGTGACCTTGATTTTTCTGCTCCAGATAAGTGCTGCGTCCCCACCTTCCGCTGGGAGCCCCTCCTGCGCTGCGCCCCAGCGCAGCCCACACCGCAGGCAGAGTCTGCCACGCTGCCTGTGAGTCAGCACAGTTCTTCCGATCAGCTACAGCCCCTTCATCTCTTCTCCTGGGAGGAACAGCTGGGATGAAGGAAGCAGCAGCGATTAGCTGCAGCCTCTCCCACAGGCTCCCCACCACAGCTGAGCATTTGTCCTGAGCCCTGCCTTGCCCAGCGCACAGCCTACCTGTATCCTGCTCCTGGCCATCCTCTTTCTTCCACCAGCCCACCAGGCAAGATCTGTGCTCTCAAAAGACTGCGTATCCCTGTATTCCAGGAAGCTGCAAACACTGGTGTATCGGCATTGCTGCTCCGCCCGGCAGAGCCTGGCAAGCCAACAGCAGCTGCTCACCACCAGCATGTGGGTTGCATGGTGCTGGCTGCCACAGAAGGACCTTGTTCCCTCCTGGACAGTTCTCAGAGCAGGGTTGGGATGGGCTTGGATGTGTTCTGTGTCTGCCTCGTCTCCGGGCTTTAGATATTAATGCTTTTGATTTTCTCTCAGCTGGCAGCAGCACAGGGGCTGGAGTGAGCTGTGGAGTGGAGGGTGGCTGTGCTGAATATAGCAGTACGGCAGAGGGAGCTGGATCTGGTCCTGGATGAAGACAGTGGGATTTGTTGCTGGCCCGGTGTTGGAGTGGCAAGGGGCTTGAGGACCTTGAGGCTGGGGACAGAGCATTCTAAGCTCCCTCTCTGTGCCAGCAGCTCCCCGGGGTGTTGCTGCAGCCCCATTTCCTCCATGCTGTGGTGTGTTGCTCTCAGTCGAAACGGATCTGCGCATCTTTGCTGACACCGATCACGATTGATTGTCTGTGCCTGCACAGCGCTGGGCAGCCCCTGGACCTGCTGCCCAGTGTCCCACACCCAGCTCTCCCTGCCAGCCTTGCCGGGTTGGCGTGGACCTCGCGCAGAGTTCAGCCAAGGCTTCTGCTTGGGGGCAGCTTCCCAGCAGCTGCAGGCACTCGGACTCTCTGTGGGTCCCCTGTGAGGCCCAGCTGGCTGCATCCACCCTACTGCCACTCTGGACAGGGCTGTGGCCCTTCTCACCTGTCTCTAAGATGGATCTCCTGCAAAAGAGCAAATACCGCCATCTGCGGAACGAGTCTGTCTCCTCTCCAGAGGAGGCCATGGCGGGCCTGGGAGTCCCGCCCTCCCCAGTGGAATCCCTTGCAAGCGTGCAGTCTCTGCCTGGTTCCCTGTCTTCCTCCTCCCTCAGCCATGCTGCACCTCTTGGGGAGCTCTCACTTGAGCTGGAGGAGAGCCCTACCACTCTCTGCTCCTTCTTTCCCAAAATGGCCAACATGAAGCTCTCCAATCCCTCCAGCTTGCTCAGCTTGCAGGGCTCTTCAGCTGGCAGCAGCCCAGGGGAACCTGGTCCTCCTGGGATGCCAGCACTGGTGCCAGGGGGTGCTGCCAGCTCCGGCTCAGTGAGACCTGTCACTGTCTGTTCCCAGGATATGAACAAGCTGAGCTGTGGGAAGAAGACGCGGGTGGAAGGTGGCCAGCTGGGGGGTGATGAATGGACCCGCCATGGCAGCTTTGTCAACAAGCCCACCCGTGGCTGGCTGCATCCTGATGACAAGGTCATGGGCTCTGGGGTCTCCTACCATGTCCGGGTGAGTGCTGGGGAGTGGGGAAGAGTGGGAAGGGTCACTGTGGGGATTTGGGAACCTCCTGGTGGTAGGATGCACCATGCTCTTTGGGGGAGGGATGTGGGACAGGGCAGGGCAATGGGCAGTGGGATTCTCAGGGATATTACTGCTGCAGAGGTGGGGTGCTTGAGGCCCCAGCCCTCTCCCTGGCTGCATGGGGGGACAAACTTCATGGCTGGCCAAGCTCTCACCTTGCTCTCTTGCACAGTACATGGGCTGTGTGGAAGTGCTCCAGTCCATGAGGGCTCTGGATTTCAACACCAGGACACAGGTGACCAGGTGAGCTCTGCCTCTCCCCAGGGGCTGCGACATCTGGGGAGGGGTGAGGAAGTTGTCTGAGCTCTAGGCAAGCCCCTGGTAGCATGTGGGGCGTTCAGTGGGCGCCAGGGGCTGCTGGAGCCCATCAAATACTCATTCCAGTGCACTTTGTCCACCCAAAGAGTCCCAGCTGGCACTGCCTGAGACCTTCCACCTTGTCACCCTGTCTCTCCTGTGCTGATCCCCGTGTCCTCAGTCCTGTGGCTGGGGAGACTTGGGGCAAGGCAGGCATTGTCGGGACTGACATCTCACTACTCCCTGCAGGGAGGCCATTGGGCTGGTATGTGAAGCTGTGCCTGGTGCCAAGGGAGCCGTGAGGAGAAGGAAGGTGAGGCCTGGGTGGGAAGCTGCTTGGGGAGCATGCATGGCTGGTTTGGGCACAGGGTCCCAGCTGGCAGTGCTGTGCTGGTCAGCCCAGGGCTCTGATCTCCCAACTGAGGCTTGGACCAGGGCCAGCGGTGAGGACAAGGTGCCCATGTCTGCTGTGGAAGCAGTGGGATGTGCCCTGTCCTTCTGCTGCTGGGCTGTCTGGTCTGGGGAGCCCCTTCTTTACACTACTGTTTGCCTCTAGCCCTGCAGCCGCTCCCTGAGCTCCATCCTGGGCAAGAGCAACCTGAAGTTTGCAGGCATGCCTATCACCCTGACCATCTCCACCAGCAGCCTCAACCTCATGGCCTCAGACTGCAAGCAGGTGAGAATGAGGAGGGTTTAGGTTGGTTTTGGACAAGCAGGAATCCTCATGTACCTCACTCCAAGTCTTGCTGGGGCAGAGGATGCCCCCAGCCTCCCCAGGGAATATCTAGATAGGCTGTGTGATGAGTGTCCACCTCCCCGTAGTCCCTGGGGCTGAAGATGTATGAGAAATATCCCATGTGCTTTGTGGGATCTCTTCTGGAGACAGTGAGACTCAAATCCCCTTGCCTGGGGCCGGATGTCCTGGTTTTCACCCCACTCCCAGTGATGTCCCAGTCCTTTTCCTGGTGATCTGTGGCTCATAACCAGGGCTCTGGAGGATTTTGAGCCCCCATGGCAGGTCAGCCATGGGAGGAGTGGGATGTGTCACGCCTGGGTGGGTGACAAGAAATTCCTGGCTGTGTCCAACAAGCTGTCTACCTTACAGATCATCGCCAACCACCACATGCAGTCTATATCCTTCGCATCAGGGGGAGACCCGGTGAGTATGCAGGGTCCCTATCCATTCCCTGTGCAGGGGCCTCTCCTGCCCTCTCCTGAGCTCTTGGGCCCAGTGCTCTCCAGCAGCCCTGTCTTACTGCTGCTGTCTCACCCACAGGACACAGCCGAATATGTTGCCTATGTTGCCAAAGACCCCGTCAATCAGAGAGGTGAGGGTGCTGCAAGGGTCCTCAATGCCAAAGCCCCACTTTGGAGGTGTTAAGGATCCGCTCAGTGTAGGGCAGGGGGAAATGGATGACCCACAAGAAAGCTGTGGAGTGTACAGGCCAGGCTCAGGGATGAAGAACTTGAGTGCTGGAATTCCACAATCCCATCCCACCATTTTCTACCCAGCCTGCCATATCCTGGAGTGTCCTGAAGGCTTGGCACAGGATGTGATCAGCACCATTGGGCAGGCCTTTGAGCTGCGCTTCAAGCAGTACCTGAAGAACCCTCCAAAGCTGGTGACCCCTCATGACAGGTCAGAGCAGGATTGTGTGACAAGGAGAAAGGTGGTTTTGGTGATGGGATGCAGCCATGGCTGCTGTCATGGGCTTATCTGTACTGTGCTCTCCCAGGATGGCAGGGTTTGATGGCTCTGCCTGGGATGAAGAAGAGGAGGAACCAGCCCCAGATCACCAGTACTACAACGACTTCCCTGGCAAGGAACCTCCCATTGGGGGTGTCGTGGACATGCGGCTGCAGGATGGGGCTGCTCAGACCCCAAATCACTTGGGTGCCACACTGGTGAGGCTCTGGGCATGTCCTCTTGAGGAGGCACCATCTTATAAGGGAGATGTAGGGACCCCGACTGGGCATGGGTTCTGCTGAAGGTTATTTATGTCCCCCTGGTGTCTCAGGCAGCCTGGGGTGTGGGGAACAGGAAAGGGGATGAGCAGGAATAGGAGGGCTCATCACTGCCTTTCCCTGCAGCCTGTCGGCCAGTCGTCCAGTGGGGAGTATGACCCCCAGACACAGCATGCTCCTGCCCAAGGTAATGTAATGGGTATGGCCAGTCTTCTTTGGGTCTTTCATGGACCCTGAGTCCATGAAAGGGTCCAAGGTGGGCTGAAGCCCTGCTGACCACAGTGCTCCTGGTAGCAGGGAGAGAGAAATACCCAGCTCCGGCAGGCCGCACCGACCTGTTTGATGACCCATCTTATGTCAACGTGCAGAACATAGACAAGACACGCCAAGCTTCAGCTGCTGGCACCCCAGCCACAGCCAACGGCAGTACACAGAGGGACCTTTTTGACATGAGTGAGTGGAATGATGGCTGCAGTCAGGGCAGTGGATAGGTGGCTGTGCGCTTGGTCATGGTCCCCCTGCTCCTCTCTCCTTGCAGAGCCTTTTGAAGATGCCCTGCGTGTGCCCCCCTCTGTGCCTGTGGGGCTGCCCCCCGCCCAGGTGGTGGCCTCCATGGAGGAGCAGCTGAGACGGGAGCCCTGGTACCATGGGAAAATGAACCGCAAGGAGGCTGAGAAGTTGCTGAAAGTGAATGGAGATTTTCTGGTTCGGGAGAGCACCACCACCCCGGGCCAGTACGTGCTGACTGGCTTGCAGGGTGGGCAGCCCAAGCATTTGCTGCTCGTTGATCCCGAGGGTGTGGTGAGTCCATGTAGGGGCCTCGGGATGGAGCTTGGGACAGCAGGGGGAGGTCGTTCGGGTTATATGAGCCACTAGAGCATTGGGGTTCTCTGCACTGCTCATCAGGGGTCAACTCTGGGCTGGCTTTGGGGATGGAGAGGGTCTGGTGGAGCATGGGTTTGAGACTGCAGCCCCAGGTCTGTGCCTAGCCCATGCCATGGAGGGTAGTGGCTCTGGCCTCATGTGGGGACTGACAGCCTCCTGAGTTCCTCTTTTCTGGCCCCCCAGGTGCGGACAAAAGATCATCGCTTTGAGAGCGTCAGCCACCTCATCAGCTACCACATGGACAATCACCTGCCCATCATCTCAGCCGGCAGTGAGATGTGCCTGCAGCAGCCAGTGGACAGGAGACTGTGAGCGCCTGGGGACCCCAGTGCACAGCATCCCCAATGCGCAGCCCTCTGGCCAGGTTCCATGCCCCAGGCAGCCCTCAGACTCTTCTTGGTGCTCCACCCGGGACTGAGCATGGACTTGTCTGAGGACAGGGCCTCCCTTCTTTCACCACGTGGAGCTGGTGGCTGGGGTGGGGGTGCTCAGGCTGTGAGTGCCTGCAGGGCGGGGAACTGTTCTAGCAAAGCCCTTGCCCCTCCAGCTCCAGCCTTTGCAGAGCAGCTCAGCTCCTACCAAAACCCAGCCCTGCTGTGGTGCCACAGTCAACCTTGTGCTCACCAGCAGGGGCTCAGCACTGGTAGGGCTGAGCCCCCCTGAGCCAGAGGCAGCCTGTCCTTATCTCTGGCCTCTGGGCCAGGAAGGGAGGCCCATGAGGGGCTCTGCTCCTCCAAGCACGAGGCCCTCGACTGTACCGGATCACTTTACATGTTAAATCTGTGCCTTGACCCCGCAGGTCCCACATTCTTATGCAAGGGCAGGGGCTGGTTACAGAGCCTCCCCATGCTCCCAGCACCCTGTACCCCATCCATGACATTCTTGTGTTCCAGGACATGCACCACCACGTCCCCTTCCTCCCTGCCCGTCCCTGCTGGACACGGACAACTCTGGCAGCCCCGGGGGGTTGGCGGGAGGACCCCCTCTGCATGCACAGTTTAACTCTCCTCAAGCCAAAGTGCCGCCCTGCCCCTCGCAGCCCCAGGCCCCTAGCCCCGCTATACCAAAGGAACTGGCGGTTGTATTAAAGTTGGTATTTCTCTAGGCCCTGGCTGGTGTGAGCTGGGGCGAGGGTCACTGTGGGCGGGTGGTTCCACCATGTGCTCCCCTCCGGGCTCTACAGTTTGTCCTTTTTCCTTCCCTCCCCCCCCAGGAGCTCGCTCGTACGTGGTTTGTCCTGTCTGGTCCCTTCACCGTTCCCCTCCCCCCCCCCTTCCATCGCGCTGCACTTGGTTTGGTCCGACCAAAGGGGTGGGGTGGGAGTCTGCGGTGACTGACGCATCTCGCGCACTTCGCCACGCCCCCGCGCGCTGTGATTGGCCGTGCGTGGGTTCCGGTTCCGGTCCCGGTCGGGCCATGGCGGAGACGCGCGGGCTGTGAGGGCTATGGCGGCCCCGCACGCAGAAAAGCTGGAGGGAGCGGTCTCGGCCCCGCCACCCCCGCCGGGGCCCCCGCACCCCGCGGGGAGCGCTGCCGCTGGCGGGCCCGGCCGGAAGCAGGGGAAGGCAGGTGAGCGCGAGTGGACCGGGACTGGGTGGGTGGGGGTTGCCTTGGCCCGGCTGACGCGGCCTCGCTTGTCCCCGTAGGGCTGCAGATGAAGAGCCCCGAAAAGAAGCGGCGCAAGTCTAACACGCAGGTAGGGCCGGGCTCGGGGCAGCGCGGGGGCCGGGGGCGGACCGCAGCAAGCCTGACCGCCACCTTCTCCCCGCAGGGCCCTGCCTATTCGCACCTCTCGGAGTTCGCCCCGCCGCCCACTCCCATGGTGGACCACCTGGTGGCCTCCAATCCCTTCGAGGATGATTTCGGAGCCCCCAAGGTGGGGGCGGCCCCTGCCCCCTTCCTGGGCAGCCCCGTCCCCTTCGGCGGTTTCCGCGTGCAGGGGGGGATGTCGCCGCAGGTGCCCCCTAGTTACGGCGGGGGTCCCCAGCCGCTGCGGAGGCAGCCCCCTCCTTTCGCCCCCGGGCAGATGGGCCCGGCCTTTAGCATGGCCCCCCAAAATGCAAACTACGTGCAGCCGGGGGGCTTGACCTTCGCCGGGCAGCCCTTCAGCCAGCCCCTAGGACAGAACTTCAGCCCCCCTATGGGGCAGCTCATGCAGGGGCCTGTTGCGGGCTTCGGCCCCATGATGTCCCCCACTATGGGGCAGCCCCCGCGGGGGGACATGGGTCCCGGGCCAGCCCTCAACCCCTCCGGGGGTCCAGCAGTGGCTCAGCGCTTCAGCCAGCCCAGCAACCTCTTTGGACAATCGCCTATGCAGCGCCCTGGGCAGAACATGCCACCCCTGCCCCCTACAACCAGTCCCTTCCCTGGGGCGGACCCCAGCTTCCCTACTAGCAGCGAAGAGGGGGGCAAGAACCCTCCTCCCAGCACCTTCGCCCAGGAGCAGCACTCGGGCTCCCCTGCCACCGTCAATGGGGCACAGCCTGCCTTTGCCCCCAACAGTGCTGGCCGCAGTGCCAGTACTCCTGAGACCAACAGCCTCCCACTGCCACCCCCCAGCAAGGCCACCAGCACCTCAGGGCACCAGCCACCACCAGGGCTTGTGTACCCCTGTGGGGCCTGTCGCAACGAGGTGAACGATGACCAGGATGCCATTCTGTGTGAGGCCTCCTGCCAGAAGTGGTTCCACCGAGAGTGCACGGGGATGACTGAGAATGCCTATGGGCTGCTCACCACTGAGGCCTCTGCCGTCTGGGCCTGTGACTTCTGCCTCAAGACAAAGGAGATCCAGTCAGTCTACATCCGGGAGGGCATGGGACAGCTGGTGACCGCCAACGATGGCTGAGCCACCATTCAGCCGCCATGTACAGCTTTCCCCCACTGATTTAGGACCAAACCTCCATTTTTTGTAGCTGTCGCCCCCCCTGCCAGCCAGAGAAGCACTGCCATGCACTGGCTGTGGCTGCTCACCGGGCACTGCCTGCCACCGGGACCTACCAGGGGATCTGGGACGGTGCCGGCCATGCCATTGTCAGCCCTTTGCTGTGGGCAAGGTTCTGGCCGCAGTGCACCGACTTTGTGAGGGCTGAGGCTTCCTGGTGCTCCACACGGCTGCTCCCAGTTAGGTTACTGCCCTTACAGGGGCCACCTCCTGGGCTGTGCAGCGGTCCTGGTGCCCCCTTCCACATTGACGGGGCAGTCCCGGTGCCCTCTACTCCCGTGCTCGGGATGGCCCTCGTACCGCTCCCCACCCCGGGTCCGTCCGTTTTATCCAATCGTTAATGGAAATTTTTGTACCGTCGTTATAAAACTCTTAAACGCGCGTGTCGGTGTCTGTCCGAGGGCGGTGTCCGGGGGTGTCGGTGTCTGTCTGGTACCGGGTGGGGGGTGCCGGGGGGGGGCTGTTCGGTAGCGGTGGGGCCGCCCCCGCTGTTCCCAGCGCCGCGGGCTGCGATTGGCCGCGGGAGTCACGTGCGGCCGCCGCTCGGGGCTGGGGGCGGCCCGGGGGAAAAGTTCCCGGCAGGACGCGGCGGGTGCAGGTACCGCCCGGGCCGCTGTCAGGCGGTCCCCCTGCCAGCCCAGAACCGGCATCGGGACGGGGCTGAGGGGCGCGGACCCAGCTCGGACGAGGCCGTGGGAAGCGAAGAGGAGGGGGTTGTCAGCGGCGGGGCCGTCACCCCCCAGGCCGGTTCTGGGTCCCGGGCGGGTGGGGGGGAAGAGAGGGGCGGGGGCTGCTCGATACCCCCTTCCGGTGCTTCTGCTTTGCTTGTGGGGCGGTGGGATCCCGACCGGGGCCCCTGGTTTTCCCACGCCAGGCCCCGCGTCTCCCGTCCACCTGCTGAGCGGCATCACCGGCTAAAAATACCCCGCGGCGCCAGCTGGAATCAGTGGGGGTGGAGCCGCAGAGCCGGTGCACCCAGGACGGCTCCCTGAAAGCCCCCCAGCTACAGACTAGAAGGACTGGCTGGCACCGGGACCATGGCTCTTTCGGTCACATCCAGCTGGTACTGGGAGTTGGGTCATGTCCCGCTGTCCGTGCATCCGCTCATTTGTCCCCTTGCAGATAGCACTGAACTGTCCCTATGGCGGAGAAATTGGATCCGCGAGATTCAGGGAGCAGCTGGGTGCCAGAGGGCAGTGAGGTGAGGGCAAGCAACCCCCAGAGCGGACCCTACCTGCTTGAGGTCTCCTGGGCAACATCCCAGAACTGGGGACTTCCAGGCACACTCTCCCAGAGCCTACCTCGGGTTGCAGACAGATTGGGGCACATGGAGGTCAGGGCTAAAGGTATCTTCCCTATGTCCTCCCTTCCCATAGGATCTGCCCATTGACATGGTGGGTCCAGAGCAGGACTCAGCCTCCCACAGGTCTGACGGTGAGGAACTGGAGGAGGAGGATGAAGGCACCCAGGACACAGTCACAGGCAGGCAGCCGCTATGGGTATGGGGCAAGCCTGGTGTCACCTTCCTGTGCCACTGTCTCAACCCTATGCTCTGCTTCTTCCCAGCCGTGACGACCAACGGTGCCACTACCTTCCCCAGCCAGACCTTGTGCTCTGAGGGCAGTGGGCAGGGGGTGAGTCAGAACTGGGGGGCTTGGGCCAAGCTGGAACTGGTGGGCTACTCCCCACACAGGGACACCCCATGTGCCAGTGCCTGTGTCTGCAGGACCCAGAGGAGTGTGAGGATTCCAGGGTGTGGGCAGTGCCTGCCCTGGATGGCTCTGCAGAGCCCAACATGTTGGAGGGCAATGAACAGGAGGAGCTGAATGCTGAGGCTGAGCCAAAATCCTGCCCTGACACCTCCCAAGCAGGTCAGGGCCTCTGAGGGGACTGGCGTGGGGGAACCTGTGCTGGCAGTGTTTAGGTGTAGACCCTCCCTGGAGGTCTCCCCCATCTCCCTCTAGGGCAAACAGTGGAGGATGTGCGCTGCACCAGCAGTGAAAATAGTGTGGAGGGGCTGCGGTGGCGGCAGGGCCACAAGCCCCATCCTGAACCCCCCACTGTCACACCTGCCTCACACCAAGGGACACCAGACACTGGTGATGATTGCCTTAGTATGAGCAAGTACCTGCTGGGTGCCTTGGCATTGGTTGCTGTGGGGCTGCTGGTCATCAGTGGTAAGTGGGGGTCCCGGTGGCCAAGGCCCCAGGGACAGGGTAGGGTCCAGACATCCCCCTCATTGTCCTCTCCTCTTCCCAGGTGGTATCTACGACATGGCAAATGGTAAGTTACAGGCGATTAGCCCACACAGCAGGGGGACATCTTAGAGCAGCCTGGACGTTTGGACCCATGTCCTCTGCAGGTCCTGTTGAGAGTGTGGGGAGCTGGGACTTGGCTGCTGAGGAGCAGGAGTTGATGCTGTCAGTAGATAGCAATGTAAGGAGGGGTCTCAAGCAGGACTGAGTAAGAGCAGAGGGTGTCCTCAACACCCCCAGGGCTTCCAACCTTCCTGTCCTCCAGGACTTGCCACAGAAGTCCCCTCTGCCAGATGCTGGGGGCCAGCAGAGCATGCAGTCCATGAGCCAACTCCTGGACAAGCTGGCCAAAGAGAACCAGGAGATCCGGCTCATGCAGGCCGAGTTACAGGTTGGTGCCCAGTGACGTCTCAGTGTTGTGTCCTGATGCTGCTCTCTCGCTGCCGCCTCTCTCATAGCCCCCTACTCCTGCCCCAGGCCCACAAGGAAGATCTGCGGGCACTGCTGCACAAGACTGAAGATGAGGTGGCAGCGGCTGGAACACAGCAGCAGAGTTTGGCTGCAGAAAACGCAAAACTGCGTGCAGCACTGGAGCAGAAGGTCACCGCACTGCGGGAGGCCCAGGCTGAGCTGCGGCGCCTGCAGGCCACAGGAGCACCAGGCAGCCCCAGGGAGTCAACAGCAGAGCGGCCATGTGCCACAGGTGCACCAGTGCGCAGCAAGGCTGCGGCACAGCAGCATGGCAGTCTGGATTCATTGCAGGAGGAGCTGGCGGCCACCCTGGACCGTGTGCAGGGCTCTGGGCGTCTCAAGGGGCTTGTGGAGGAACTAAGCACCCTGGACCAGCACCTGGCTGAGGTGCTGGAGGCAGAGGGGTTGGGATCTTTCTCCAGACCCTGGAAAAAGCCATTCAGGGTGGAGAAGGAGAGCAGGCAGCACAAGCAGCATGGTGCCAGGGGGTCCCCCCACGAGCAGGAGAGGAGAGAGCATGGCAAACGCCACAAGAAGGATCTCCGAACCCCCCATGAACACAAGCCAGGCAAAGCCTGGGGGAAGCTGTCTCACAGCCGCCCCCAGCATGGTTCCCATGAGTTGCCCCAGCTCAGGCGGTACCAGGCACTACAGGGCTGTTCTGGGGTGACTGACTGTGCCCACAGGGAGGGCCAGCAAGTGCTTGGGGCTGCGCTGGAGCCGGTGCAGAAGGTGCAGTTCCTGCAACTGCTGGAGAGCTTCATGGAGCGGCTGGGCTTGGGGAGACAATTCAGGAGGCTGGCACCACGCCTTGACGGTGCCTTTAGGGCTGACGGTGTCTTTGCCCATGACCGTCTGCGCTTTGTTGATTTTTTGGATGATGTGGAGGAGCTGCTTGAGGAGGTGGCGTGGCAGGAGTGGGGCAACAAGGAGGCGGTTGATGGCTTCGAGGAGTACATATTGCAGCACTACAGTGGGTGAGCTGGGGCAGATGGTGCCGGGGATTCCCCCCGCCCTGCACCCCATCACACCTCCCCCCTTCCCTTCTCTTGCAGCACCTCTGGGAACGTGTGGAGCCAAAGAGCCCCAAGGCAGCATGGCAGGCGTGGGTAGAGCCAGGGGGGCAGTGTTGTAGTGTGCCAGCACCCCCACACAAGGGCTCCCCATGTGCTGTTTTTGGGAGTCTGGGGGCTACCATCGTACCCTGTAGGGTCAGGTAGGGTCGCATCCCCTACCAAATGCACTGCGTGATGCTGCACTGCCATTATGAATAAAGTCACTGCTGGGCAGAGCTGTGTGGGTTTGGGGAAAATGGGGGTGCTGGGGGAGGGAAGGGAGGGTGTTGAGGGAAGGGAGATGGGGAAGTGGGGGTTCAGAGGCGGAATAGGGTGTCTAAGGGGAGAGCAGAGGGGACTAGAGTGCTGTGGGCAAAGAAGGTGGTGTGAGAAGGAAGGAAGGAGTGCAGGGAGGAGGAAGGGCTGCTGCAGGAGAGGGGGTGCAGATGAAAAGTAGGGGCAGAGAGGAATATGGTGTGTTGGAGGAGAAGGGGGTTGCTGGGGAAGAAGAAAGGCTATCGGGGCGCTGGGGGGAAATAGGGATTTAGAGAAAGAACAGTGAAGAAGAAAGGCCAGTGCTGGAGGAAGTGAGGGGCAGTTGAAAAAGTGGGGTGTGGAGGGGGAATAGGGATGTTGAGGAGGAAGGATGCTCCTCAAGGAAAGAAAAGGGGGTACTGGGAGAAAGCGGCGTGCAGAAGAGGAATAAGGGTTGTTGGAGGAAGAGTGCAGTGGGAATGCAGATCCAGGGAGGAAAGGGGCTGTTGGGAGGAGCAGCGGAAAGGGAGCTTTAGAGGAGAATGGAGGGTATGAGGAGGAAGCGGGGGCGCTGGGGGTGCAGGGTCCGGGGGGGGCATATCCATACCCCCGCGGGGGTTCGCGGGCGCCCTCGCCGCGGTGCCGGCGTCGCCCGGGAGGGAGCGCCGTGAGCAGCGCGTCCTGCCGGGGCGGAGTCAGCGGGCCGAGGTGCCTATGGCGGCGCCGCGCGCCGTGCTGCTGCTGAGCGGGAAGAGGAAATCGGGGAAGGATTTCGTGGCCGAGGAGCTACGGAGCCGGTACCGGGCGGGCCGGGACTGGGGCCGGGGGTGAGGGCGGGAAAAGCACGGGTGCGGGGATGGTACCGGTGGATAGGGAACCGGGACTTGGCCGAGTGGAGCCGGTACCAGTGCCCGTCCTGCTTACCCCTCTCCCACAGTCTAGGTCCCGACGTCTGCACCATCCTGCGCCTTTCTGGGCCCCTCAAGGAGCAGTACGCCAAGGTACCACGGCCGCGGCAAGCCGTGTCACACTCCGCCGAGCTGTGCCAGGACACTGCCGTGCTGTGCTGTCTCACGTTCTTACCGTACCACATCAGGACGTACCATCCTGAGCTGTGCTGGGCAGTGCCGTGTTCTATCCCGTGCTGTGCCGTCTCAT
The DNA here is from genome assembly GCF_009819655.1 of Sylvia atricapilla. Lineage (NCBI taxonomy): Eukaryota > Metazoa > Chordata > Aves > Passeriformes > Sylviidae > Sylvia > Sylvia atricapilla. Next base: position 275,952 of record NC_089169.1, read on the forward strand.
GCTCATACTGTACCACACCGAGCCATGCCGTGCCGCACTGAGTTGTGCCAGGGCATGTGCTTTGCTGTTCTGTGCCTTCCCATGCTCATGCCATACTACACCACACCGCACAGTGCTGAGCTGTGCCCTGCCCTGCCACACTGTGCTGTGCTAGCTGATGCTTTGCCATGCTGAGCTGTGCGTGCTGCACCATACCAAGCCATGTCAGGACATGCCGTGCCAAGTTGTGCCATCCCACGATTATGCTGTACCACATCGTCCCAAGCTGTTGCGTGCTGTGCTGTACTAAGCCATTCCACTCTACCGTGCTGTGCTGAGGATGTGCCAGCCACGGCATGTCACAACAGCTGTGGCTGTGCCATTCCGTGCTCGTTGGCCCAGCCATGCCTATTGAAACCCCTTCCCCACAGGAGCATGGTCTCGACTTTCAGCGACTCCTGGATGCCAGCGCCTACAAGGAGACGTTCCGCCAGGACATGATCCGCTGGGGTGAGGAAAAGCGCCACACGGACCCTGGCTTCTTCTGCCGGGCAGCAGTGGAGGGGGCACTGCAGCCAGTGTGGGTGAGTTTCAGGGAGTGCGCAGGGGCACTGAGGGCAGGAGGACAGGTGCTGATGAAGCCCTTGTGAAGGTCGTGAGTGACACACGGCGCCTCTCGGATGTGGAGTGGTTCCGGGATGCCTATGGGGATGTGGTGCAGACTGTGCGGGTGGTGGCTACTGAGGAGACAAGGAAGAGGAGGAACTGGGTCTTCGCCACTGGTGAGCAAGTGAAAGGCAGCTTTGCCTAGTGTGACACCAAAACTGGGGTTACCCAATGGGCAGAGGTCTGCTGCCTCCACTGCTGTTCCTTGGCAGTGGGAGCAAGAGGCTTTGGATCGAGGCCCTCTGTTCTAGGTCTGAGGCCATGATGGGGGTACAGATAGACATGTCCTGACCATGCTTGGGGCCTCCCCGGGCTCTGTGTTACCAGGGGTAGATGATGCTGAATCTGAGTGCGGCCTGGACCAGGGAGTGGCCTTTGATTGGGTGATCACCAATGACGGAGATAAGGTGGCCCTGGGCAAGCAGCTGGAGATGCTGGTGCAGTCACTCCACAGGAACCTGTAGCTCCATATTTCTCTACTGGGGCTTGGGGACTGCATCATCTGCCCTTCCCCCAGCATCTGCCCCTCCATCTCCTGCTAATGCTTCCTGTTCTGGAATAAAGCTCTGACACTGAGAGCTGCTGCCATGCTAGGCCTGTGTCTCATTTCTTGGGATGGGACACACAGGTGATCCTGGCCAACCCCTGCCATGGGTTTCCCAGCTTTTGGGAGGCAGAAGTGTAGTTCAATACCTTCTGTCCAAGCAGGGAGTCACCAGCTGGATGTTTCATGGTGTCTTTTAATAAGGTTTCTAGTAGCCAATTCCCTGCAGATTGTCTACTTCCCAACCTGATACACTGTCATGGACTCCTCTCCTGCAACATCTGTGCACGGTGGGGGTTGAGGGTGGTGGTTCCTGATTGTGCTGGGGGTTTTGAGGAGGAATTAGGGCTCTATATACATGTATATGTGTATGTCACATACTCTGGGTCTACCATTACCCTGACCCCGACCTTGGGGACATCGTGAGAAACACACTGCACCCCCCATCCTTGGGGTGGCCCACCTCCAGGATGGGAACACCTGCTCCAGCTGCTGCTCATAATCTCCAGCCTCTCTAAACGGATTAAGGGGGATTATATAAAAGGAGGGGGAATGGCCGTGGGGGAACCCAATGGGTTAAACAGATGAGGGGTCTTTCGGGACTTGTCTGTCGGGGAGCACGGGTACTGGCGCCTGGTGCAACCCGGTGCACTACAAGTCCCGAACGACCTCGCAGAGATGCAGGAACCGGGGGTGTGATGGGGGGGGAGATACAAAGCGGGGAGCGGGCGGGGATGATGTCAGCCTGCGGGGAGCCCCAGCGTGGCCAATGGCGCTGCGGGGCCGGGCCAGCGGCAGCGGGGGCGGTGGCGGCGGGGATAGCGGCGAGAGCACGGAGCCCATTCATGATCCAGCGAACGGGGCCGGTGGCAAGTAAAGCGGAACCGGTGCCCTGTAAAGCGGCGCCGGTACCGCCGTCATGGAGACATCGGGGCATCTCCACGATTCGGGCGTGGGGGACTTGGAGGAGGATGGTCGGTGTCCCTGCCCCTTACCGGGGGATGAACGGTCACCGCCGCCGCCCTCCGCGCTGCCGCCGCTTCAGCACAGCCTGTTGCACTCCTCGCCCGGGTCGTTACGGGCCCCTCCTCCTCCTCCCGCCGCCCCCGCCGCCCTCCACCCTTCCTCCCGCCACGGCAGCCAGCTCAACCTCGGCGACCACCCAGCGGGCTCTGGGGTGGCTAGCAGCAAACATAGGCAGCCCAGCCCCTTGGTTCATCGGCGGGACAGCAACCCCTTCACCGAGATTGCCATGAGCTCCTGCAAGTACAGCGGGGGGGTGATGAAGCCACTCAGCCGACTCAGCGCATCTCGACGGAACCTCATCGAGGCCGAGCCGGAGGCACAGCCCCTGCAGCTCTTTGGTGCCAGTGAACCCCCTGAAATTGTTGTCTCACGCGAGGACAACCATGCACCCGCCACCCACCGTCCCGCCCGCCCGCCTGCCCGGCCAGCCCCCACCACCTTTGCCAAGGGGCCCAAGCGCAAGGCGCAGAACATTGGCTATCGGCTTGGGCACCGCCGGGCACTGTTTGAGAAGAGGAAGCGCCTCAGTGACTACGCGCTCATCTTTGGCATGTTTGGCATTGTCGTCATGGTCATTGAGACCGAGCTCTCCTGGGGGCTCTACTCCAAGGTACCAATGGGGCCAGGGGGTGTGTGTGGGGCTGATGGTACCAGATGGTGCCTGGTGGGGTGAGCACGGAGTCATTTGCCCCATCTATTCCGTGGGATAAATATGGATCTGTTTGGCCCATCTGGAGTGGAACAGGGTCAGACAGGCTGGCTGGTACCTGACAGGATGTTCCAAGAGCTTTAGTGGATGCTGCAGCCACAGGTGTTGGACAGGGTGACCACCTGGGTGGAGGTGCGGGGCCTATGTGCTGAGGGGTTCTCTGTCAACTCCCACCTCATGCACTTGTAGCAGTAGGCACTGACCCACTGAGGTCTGTAGTGACTGTGGCTGGCATGGCAGTGCACTCCTCAAAAGCACTGTGCCCCTAGCAGTGCAGCAAAGCACCCCCTTCCTCCTCCACCTCCTCCTCCGCACCCCTTCCTGCCATTTTTCCCCCTTTTTTTTTGCAGGACAGTGTCTTTTATTTATAATTCTCCCCCCCCCACATCCCTTCCAGCTCTTGCTCCCGGGCTGTGCTGGTTGGCAGCGATATGAATAACTCTTTGTATAGACATCTGTCATGTTATTTATACCTATCCAGAGAGGGGAAGGCATCAGCACCCTCACCAGCACCCATGGGCGTCAGTGGGACAGCAATACTGAGAGGGCTGGGGTGCAGCCAGTGGGGTTCCCCATGCCATGGTGCTGCCAGTGGAGGGGAAGACGCAGGATGGGAAGGGGCTGCTCACCACTTCCTGCTGTTTTCTGGCATGGGCAGTGGGGAGGGCAGCGTGAACAGAGGAGGTGAAGGAAGGGAGGCATATTGCTGGGTGTCCTGTGGTTTGGGGAACCCTGCTGCCTCCCCACCAAAGTGCCTGGTGGGGCATTCCTGAGGCCCATCTTCCCATAGCTGCCAGGGTCAGTGGGTGTGTGCAGGCTATGGGCAGCAATTCCACTGCTCTGTCTGAGGCAGGGGCATGCCTTGGTACCAAGCTGGCATCCCTAGCATCCTTGCTGAGAAAGAAAGATACTACACTGCCAGAGCTTTTTTCTGGTGGTTCCCACTCCCTCTGGCAGGAGCAAAGCCAAACCACCATCCCCCACCTGCATCTGCTACCTGTTGAGTCGCAGCCGTGCAGGCTCCATGTGCCTGCATGCCTGGCACCAGGTGGACTGTCCACCCTTACCAAGCTGCCAGCAGCACCACTGCCATGCTCGCTGGCCTCACCACACTGAGCTGCTATGTCAGCTGGGGAAGACCCTGTGAGTCAGCACTACTGCCATGCAGCAGCTGTGACATGCTGCTGCACCCCTGCCCCACTGTGGCACAAACAATTGTGCTGACAACCGCAGGGTTCAGGAGAGTCCCTGGCTCCGGCCTCCACAGGTCCTTGGCCAGATTTGCAGCAGCTGTGTATAAATCCCCCCCACCCCCGCAGCCCCCGGTGAGAAACCAGAACTCACCAGCAGGGACATGACCATGAATGTGGGAGTGCATGTGATCGGGGCTGGCTGCCATTGTGCATATGGGGAAGTCAGCGTAGGTCCAGCCCTGCCCCATGGCCCCAGGCATGCCACTGCATGCTCCCAGCCAGAGGTTGTCAGGGCTGAGCTGGGAAACAAGGACACACTGGCCAGTATGCCTGCTCCCTGCCTGTCAGTTGGCTGTGGGCAGGACAGGGCTTCTCCTACCCACAGGACAATATTGCTGCTTCCTACCACCTGTGCAGCACCATCAGAGTGAAGCATCCTGCCATCCACGTGGAGCAGGATATGTGCTGGGGGTGCCAAGGTCTTTCCCCACTTTGGCCAAGACCCCATGTTGTTTGCTGTGAGCATGGGATCTGGGAACAGCTCTTCCTGACAAGTCTCTTCAGGCAGGAGTCATTGGTAAATGTCGTGTAACACTTGCAAGGTGAGGCAGTGGGTGCCCATGCAAGGTTTGTGCCCCTGGGAAGGGTCTCGACAGAGCCACCTTGGCACAGTGCTGCCCCGGAGTTTGCCTGTTAATAGCAGTGATTAGTCCCAGCACTTCTCTTAGCACCAGCCATTATATCCACACAATTGCACAGCCAGAGCCAAGTTGTTAACAATGTGGTGCCGCCTCCACAGCAAATAGTCCCTTCTCTGTGTGCAAACACCCTGTGGAGATGAAGAACACTGGGGAGAGGGAGCCAAGCAAGGCCAAAGCCAGCCCAGCACACTGGGGAGCCAAGGATAGGTGCCAGGAGTATGCTGTGTCTTAGCATGCCATTAGTGTGCCAGGCCTTGCCATGCTGGGGCTTGACATGCTGGGGATGGCATGGAGGTGTGGGACGGGTGCTGTAGCAAGGCAGGTTGGCTTGGGAATAACATCTTGGTCAAGGGCTGCCAATGCCCTAGCATCAGTAGGGCTGGATTGTGGCTGGCATGCACATGAGTTTACCAGTATCCAAAGGGAACAGTGAATCCTGCTTTTCCCAGTGGGGTACTGGGGACCTGCCTGTTCAGCTATCAGTGAATCAGGAGGTGGTTTACTTTATGTAAGACTAATTAGCTGGAGAGTCTAGTTAGATCATCTGTTTGGATACCAAAATACTGATGAAGCTAGATTGGGCCAGGGCATTGGTGTTGCACATCTCAGAGGAGAGGCTGGGAACTGCACTCAGCAGAATAGAATTAAAAAAGAATTTTAGAGAGAGGGCACATGATGCCAGTGGTACCAGTGGTGCCAGTTATGCTGGAGGTGCCAGTATTGCTGATAGTACTGATGGTCCCCTTATTACCATGTCAAGCTGCTTAGGGGGGGAGCTGAAGCAGCAAAAGTGCCATTGAGGATAGGGATAGCAGGTAAGGGGGAGGCAGTATTTTCTTTGGAGTGTAGAGTCCAGTACCAGCAGAGTCCCACAGTTGTGTACCCCTTAATGCCTTCCCTGCTTTCACCCTGCAGGACTCCATGTTCTCCCTGGCCCTGAAATGCCTTATAAGCCTCTCCACCGTCATACTGCTTGGCCTCATCATTGCCTATCACACACGGGAGGTGCAGGTGAGTCCTGGCATAATCAGTGCCTAGAGAGGGGCTGCTGGGGTGGGCTGTGGGGTTTGCCAACCACCCGAGTGGAACACAGTACCTGAGCTCACATCCTGTTGCATCCTGCAGCTTCCTTCCTCTTTTTCAGGGTCTTGGGGGCCAGCAAGGATTCTTGGGGGGCAGTCAGGCCAGGCACCAAGGGGTCTGTCTGAGCCCCAGGTGCCCGGCAGATACGCAGGTAGCTGGGGGAGACTATGGCCAGGAAGGGCTCCAGCCAGTCAAAGTGCCAAGGAAAGCCACAAAATCCTTTTCTAATCAGGGCTGCACACTCTCTTCCTCCCTGGGAAGTTAAAGGACTCCCAGTTTGTTCCAGGAAGGCTGTGCTTCCCTGTGCAACCTAGCTTTGGAACAATGCCAGCCTGTTTTAGACATGGGAGGAATGAATCACTAGTCAGGAGAAGGAGAATCCTGGGAAGGGATGTCAAAGCCCCTGCCCCTGAGTGCACCATAATTTCACCTCGTCCCTCCTGGGGCTGGAGGATAGAGGGGCTTTGCCATACAAGGGGCTGGCAGCAGCATCCCACTCCCTGCCTGCCTCTGTCCCGGCAGTCCCCACACCAGCTCAGCCTCCCCACATGGTGACCAAGCCTGGGGGTGAGTTACTCAAGCCAAATATTTGAGAGCTCTGGCTCTTGGTGGAATAATATTTACCCCAGGATGACGGTAGCTGGGGTCAGCCGGGTGAGCTGTGCCCCCAGTGCTCACTGTTTCCTCTGCTTGTTGTTTCTGGCAGTGGGTTGTGCAAACACAGCATCCACCCAGGCAGCACATAGGTCATCTTACCTCTCCTGCCTTGACCAGAGCCAAAGTCCCACTGCTGTCCCTCTGCACTTGGGGACTGAGCTTCACTGTGGTCCTAGCTGCTCTGCCAGGCCAGTTACACTGTCAAGACAGGGAATTAGATGAGTTTGACTTGATCTGCTCCAAACAAAGTCATGCTGGCTGCTCATTGCCCTATGTGTTATAAAGTGTTATAAAGGAATTGCTGATAATCTAACTGAAATGGAATGGGGCTGCCAGAGCTGTAAGTCCTCAACTTCTTGTACCTGTCGGCCAAGGTGGGGGACTGTGCTCACCTGGCCATGGCACTGGTCAGACCTCCCAGCCTCTGGGAAATAATTACTTCAGCCTCTTCCCTCAGGATTCCCTCTTCCTCTCTTGCCCAGAGAAGCTGTGGCTGCCTCATCACTGGAAGTGTTCAAGGCTAGGTTGAATGGAGCTTGGAGCAACCTGATCTAGTGAAAGGTGTCCCTGCCCATGAAAGTGGGGGGAAAGAAATGAGCTTTAAGGTCCTGTTCAACCCAAACCAGTCTGTGATTCTGTCATTCTACTAATTGTGTTAATTAGTCCTTTGGGATACTTGAAGATCTTTCTGTACTTCTGTTTCTCTGGGGCTGAGGCATCACTTGGCACCCCAATGATGTCTCTGGTGTCTAGGGCAGAACATGTCATCCTCTGCCAGCACCACATTATCATCACAACACATGAAGGAAAGCAGTGCTGGCAATGCTGCCAGCTTCCACCAAGGTGTTTGGGGGAGGCAGAGACCCCTCATCCCTGTGCTCGACTCCTCATCCCAGGTTCGACCGCCTGGGGCTGTTTATGCTCTTGGTGAAACTTTAGTCCTCATGAGGTGTCTCGGTAGCTTTTCTTGGGCTTTGTTTTTCTGGAGATGTGGTGGCCGACACTTGTTCCTTCCCCTGCTGGAGCCAGTGAAGGTGGATATGTTGGGGAATGCCCCCTTGGGTACCAACGAACCACACTAGGTTTCCATGGAAACCCACATTGATTTACAGGTACAGAACTAAGAGGGGCTGGCTCAGGGGAATCCTGCCCAAATCCTCTCTTGCTCCTTCCCTTCCCTGGCCTATGGCAACCCCCCATCATGCAGTCAAAAGGCTCCTGCCTTTTTCCGCTTGCTAATTTGTTTATTTTAACACCCTTTTCCAGGAAGGAATAGGCTGTCAGCTTGCTAAATGCCTGAGAATCTCCCTTGACAGCTTGGAGCATTTTTGTAAACAATTTCTCAAACAAAGCAGCTAAAAGGAGCAGAGTTTTCCCTACAGAAAGGGAGGTGGCTGGGACAGCCACTCCATGAGTCAGTCCCAGTGGCTCCTGCCATCCCCAGGGAGAGCCTCAAGTGCCATGCTGTGCTAGTGAGGCAGCTGGCACAGGTGTACTGGGGCCTCTGGCAGGGCAGGAGGGCTGTTCCTGGGCTCAGCGCCAGCTGGAGCCATGCTCCCCACCCACCTCTCATCCGCTGCCCTAGCTGTGTGCAGCCCTGGATCCATGAGCAAGCAGCATCGTTTCATGCTTGCAGGATTGAGGACGCAGACAGTAGCACCAGCTGCCACATCCCCCTTGGATCATTTCCTAGTGCTTTATTTGCCAAGTGCTGCTTGCAGAGAGGCCCTGAGCATGTCCCTGCTGCTATGGGTGATACTGGTGTCCCTCTCACACCAGGGAGAAGCCAATTGCAGCCTCAGGACAGCCCTGCCAAGGCAGGACAGGGTGGGTGACTCTCAGGGCTCTGGTGGTATTCCAGAGGTCAACAGAGCTGCCATCTCCCCAGCTCCTGCAGAGACCCCAACTCCATCACTGATGATGGGAGAGGAGCTGGTGTACCCAGGATGAACCATCAGTTGTCATGACAACTGAATCCCATCTCTGCCAGCAGCTGGATGCTCTGACTGTGTTCACTGCCCAGATATTGCCCTGGAACTCAGGGTGCAATGACTGTCAGTGAAATCAGTGCAGCACCAGGAGCAGAGGGACTGAGGTGGCTCATACTGGTGCTCTGTGGCACCATGGCTTGCCCATCTCTGTGGCCTGGATGAGGGGGACATTCCAGGAGGTGGGCTCCTGCCAGTCAGATTTTGAGTGAGCTGAGCTGTCCCCATGTTGTGCCTGGTTAGGCACCTGAAAGGTTTTGGTGTCCCCTGCAATGTGACCATCCCTGACACACACTAGCAGGGCAGCAGACAGGTTGGCGGTGACTCGTTCCCATGTTTTTCTTCTCCATCCATCCCCAGCACTTCTGGCTGAGCCACACCCAGCTCCTCTTAGCTCTGGTGTCAAGACCCCACTGCCTGTGCAGGGAAGGATGTTAGTGGGTAAGTTGTGTGGGGCCACTAGTAACTGTGTGGTTTTGCATCTTGGTAGCTCTTTGTGATCGACAACGGAGCTGATGACTGGCGGATAGCGATGACGTATGAGCGCATCCTCTACATCAGCCTGGAGATGCTGGTTTGTGCCATACACCCCATTCCCGGGGAGTACAAATTTTTCTGGACAGCTCGCCTGGCTTTCTCCTACACACCTTCTCGGGCAGAGGCTGATGTGGACATCATCCTGTCTATCCCCATGTTCCTGCGCCTCTACCTGATTGCTCGGGTGATGCTGCTGCACAGCAAGCTCTTCACTGACGCCTCCTCACGCAGCATTGGGGCACTCAACAAGATTAACTTCAACACCCGCTTTGTCATGAAGACACTCATGACCATCTGCCCTGGGACCGTGCTGCTGGTCTTCAGCATTTCCCTCTGGATCATCGCAGCATGGACAGTCCGTGTGTGTGAGAGGTGAGTGGGGTTAGGGATGCGTGGTGCTTTGGGATTCACAGTGGTTTGGAGAGAGCAGTGGTTTGAGATATGTGGCAGTTCAGGATGCTCAACGCTTTGGAATGCCTGGTGGTTTGGTGGTTTGGGATGCTCAGCTGTTCAGGACACATGTAGGTTCAGGATGTGTGGTGGCTTCATGGTGGTTTGGAATGCTCAGTAGTTCAGGATGCAAGCGTGACAGGCAGAAGTTCGGGATGTGTGGTGGTTTGGGATGCTCCATGGTTCAGGATGTGCAGCAGTTCAGGAATGCCTGATGATGTGCAGTGGTTCTGGATGCCCAGTAGTTTGTGGTTTGGGATTCATGGCAGTTTGGGATTCTCAGTGGAGATGCAATGTCTCAACACCTTGCAGGAGGGATGCAGGGCTCTGGGGCCTCAGCAGCCACAGCTTCCCTCCACCAATCCCTGTTGTTACCAGATGATAAATTGTCTACACAGGCAGGAAGCAGAGTAGGGTAAGCCCTATCCTCACAGTTCAGTACCTAGGACAGGCAGGGTCCTTGTGCAAGAGGATAGTATGTGGTGCCAGAAGCCCCAGGAGCATGGATGGGGGACATGGAAAATGGTGCGAGCTGGGGTCTGTGTATGAGGAGGGGCCAAAGGTGCTGATGGTGCCTTGTCACTACAAGGCCTGGCTTAGGCTCTAGCATCACTGCAACTGACTGCCATGACAACACTGTGGTGACACACCCACAGCCTGATGGCATCATGCCAGCATCAGCATGCTCAGCACCAGGGTTGCTGTGGCGACCAGCCTGGTGGGTATCACTGCACCTTCATTTCTCAGGGACCTGCCACCACTCTTTGTTTACTGAGGGAACCAGGGGGTTGCAGTGGTGGCATCCCAGTGCTGTGCCAGAAGGTTTTCTCTACAGCTACAGTACAAGGTGCCAGCAGCACCTGGGTGCAAGGGAGAAATAGGCCACTGAATAACAGAACCAATATGATTCCAACAGAATCAGTTTATTATTTACATTACATGGCAGATATAGATTCTAGGTCTATTGTCCATGTGGGCACGCATCTCTGGGTTGGCTGAGCTGCTTCTTTATGAGGTAGGTACACCTCCTTCAGGACATCCAATTGGTCAAGCGTCCATCCTCACATTGTGCTTCCCCTATCTAGGATTTACATTTTTTGCAGACATTTTCTCAGGCTCTCTTCTTATTTTTGATCCTGTTGTTTTCTCAGTAACCTTGATGAATTCATGAGAGCTCTAACAACAAAACTGCAGGTAGTTACAACCAGTTTGGCTGGTGCATCAGAATGGCCTGTTATAAAGACACATTGCTACACCTGGGGAAGGGAGGGCAGGTCCTCTACAGGCTGTCCTGTTGTGGCAGCTTTGTGTCATCCTTGTAACTAAGGTGCGAGGGATCACACCAACTGGCACCCAGATTGCTTCTAGATTGCTTGCCAAGTGAGAGGCTACGCCCCCTCTACCCCAGGGTGGGACCCTCTCACCTCTGGTCACAATGCAAAGGGGCATTAGGGCGGCTGCAAGTGCTATGGCAGTGGCATGGGATGGCACACTGAGATTTTATGAGCCTTTACTGGCCGTGGTTGCCTTCCTGCCTCCCTTAATGATGCTCTTCTTATAAGCTGGATCCTCAGGCACCACCTGATTGTGTTTGAGAAATTGTGGTTTATGCCTCCTAAACAGAGAGCAAGTGGACAGGCACCCAGGACACACACAGGAGGGTAATCCCACACCTGGTGAGGCTTAGCTGGAAAATGCAATGAAGAATTATTAGGGAAAAAAATAACCCAGAAATTATGCAGACAAGGCACTGCAGATCATTACCACCGCAGTTGCCATCAACTCCCTCTATGTACAGAGAGGCAGAAGCAAACCCAGGTGGGCTGGAGATGCGTCAGTCCTGGGGGATGCAGGATTAGGGGAATGCAGAACCTCTGGGACATGCTCCATGTATGAGGGATGCAGTATTCCTTGTGCTTGCACCAGCCCTGGGGGGGGTGACACAGCTCCCACAAGGGCTACCCAGGAAGTGTCCCTCTGTCCACACTGATGTCACTGGCACCGGAAACAAATTTGCAGGACCGCTCCCAACCAGCAACCACTGGGGCCGGACAGTTTAGAGGTGGTTGTGCCTCTCCAAGACATGGTTCTCAGGCTCGGGTGGCACGGCCATGGCACGTCTTCTCGGCACTGAGCTGTGATCTCCAGTGTCTGTGGGCGCAGCATCCTCCCGCGTGCGCTGCGGGGCCGCACCTCTCGAAAGGCAGCGAGTCGCTTAGCAACCTCGCCTGCTCGCCTGGCCACCGTGCACAGCCGCCTGCGGTGCCTGCGGTGCCGCCAGCGCTGCCGGGCCTGCCTGCCGACGGCGCGCACGTGTGCTCACACGTGTGCTCGTTCGTGCAGCCAGCCCGCTCCTGGGATGAAGCTGCCGCCAGCCCGGAGCACGGGCTGGGGCTGCTCAACACGATGGGGTCGGTTCAGCCGAGATGGTGCTGCCACAGTGGCATAGCGTGGCATTAAGGTGATGCGCACAGCTGCCACAGTGCTGAGGGTGGCTGTGGCCTTAGTAGGGGCAGGCAGACGAGGGGACAGCAGAAAGCGGTGCTGGTGTCTGACTGATTGTGGCAACCCTTGGCATGAGCAGGTGGCCCCTCTTTCTGCCCACATCAGCCATGGCGTGTGCCAGCCCCTCTGGTTTATCAATTCTTGGTCAAGAATTGCTCAGAAGAGAAAATGTCCCTCTGTCCACTAGGCCTGTAAGCCCCTTGTCCAGCATGATGCTCTTGGGATCGTCCACTCAGGACATTCTATCCTGCAGAATGATGTGGGCTCAGCTCCCCTCAGGAGAATACACTGGATGGGATAGGTGTGTGTGCCCCACTGCTGGTGCTGGAATTTTGAGAAGCACCACTGTGGTTATGGGCTCTAGCTCCCTTGGCCAACCCTGCCCCAGAGTGACTCTCACCATGGCTGAGGGTGCTTTCTCCTGCACCAGGACCTCATATGAGTCTCTAGCTGAGGGAAAAACATTTCAGAAGAAGAGAAAAGCCAACTGCTCTGCAAGTGATGATCTTGGAGTTGGGATTGCCAAAAGCTCCATCTGTTTTCCCTCTCTGGATTCTGTGAAGAGGCTGGGAGAAGCCTGTCAGGGAGGCAGGAGAACAACCATCCTGTTCCTAAGTGGGGTAAACACACTGCCTGCCCCTGCCGACTTAGGGCTGAGTCCCAGTGCAGACTGGGCCAAGTCCTGCTCTGCTGCCAGGAGTCAGCACTGCATCCCTCGGGAAACATACCTGCATGGCTTGGCTATGTTTGTGCCAGCCCTGGGGAGCTGGAGGCAGCTGGGGCCCCTGGTTGCATGCTTGCTGGAGGAGCCACAGCCAATGTCTGGGACAGCCAGAGTGGTCATTGACCTCACATCTCAGCAGGGAGCTGGAAAATTTGCAGCATTCCCAAAGCTGCAGCCACTCCACATGTGCTGTGTCTTGAGTGTGTGAGCTGTTCCTCAGTTCCTGAAAGCCAAGTGCATGCCAGAGACTCAATAGGATTCATCCCCAGCAGGTCTCCTGGGGCTGCTGACAGCACTGTCTTCTGGGGTGGCACAGCCCAGGCTGCAGCACAAGTTAGGCAGGGAGGATGCCAACATGCTGTGGTCAGGGGCTTTGCAGAGCTCACAACATTCTTGCTGCAGCATCACATGACACCGGGGACACACAGCAGGACTGGGATGTGGTGACAGGTCTGACTGAAAGCAGAAGCCTTTTCCACTGAGTTTTTGCTCTCATTTTGTCCATGCGAGTCTTCCAGTGCCAGAAATTGTGCAGCCGCTGCTACTGTGGCACTTCCTACTGCATTAATCCTGCACCCCAGTGTAGCCCATGCTGAGGGACCTACTGTGCCCAGGTACCCTCGTTTCTGCCACATCCACCCCTGTCCCCAGCTGTGACACTGATGTCTGTGTCTCCTTGGCAGGTACCATGACCAGCAGGATGTAACCAGCAACTTCCTGGGTGCCATGTGGCTCATCTCCATTACCTTCCTCTCCATCGGCTATGGTGACATGGTTCCACACACCTACTGTGGGAAGGGAGTCTGCCTGCTCACTGGCATCATGGTAAGGGCCATGCCAAGCTGGTAGTCCATTCTGTGGGCTCTGCCTCTGTCCATTGCAGAGGTGGGGCCACTGGATTTTACAGGGACCTGTTTCTCAGCTGTTTTTTTACAAGGCCTAATGACTTCAGCTCTTCAGCTGGGAAGTTGATGGAGTTGTCTCAGTTGATGAATTTGGGGTAGATTTAGACCTACATTCAGTAAGAGTGGAGGGTCTTTGGTGGAGTCAATGATGTCCCCAGGGAGCAGAAGGGCACCTGAGCATTCCTTGGCCATCCTGGTCCACACCATCTAGCTTCCACTGCTCATCTGCCCTGGTTTCCATTCCTTCTGGCCAAAAGGTCACCATTCTCCAGGGCCTCCAGCATACTAGCCCCAAGGAGCCCACCACGAGACCTGGCTTGTGGGAGTTTCCAGCCAGGGCTGCTGAAAGAACAGCTGGGGGCCTTGTGGTCATGGCTCCTCCACAGATCCACCCCAGCCATCAGCACTCTGGCTGTGCCCACCTCACCTCCAGGCCCTAGGGATGGAGCCATCCCTCCTCCCAGCAAGGGCAGACTGAGCTGACACCCCATGAGTACCATCAGTTGGGGATGCTCCACCAAGAGGTATTGATTCTATATTATCTGCAAGTCTTTGACCTGTCTTGGATGAGGTCAGACACAGCAAGGCTGGTATTATTGGGAGCCAAGCAAGGGAGAAAATTCCTGTGGATGGGGGTGGTGCAGCAATTGCCAGCAGAGGAGAAGCTGCTGGCTCAGCCAAAGGGATTCCGGTGCTGCAGGCTCCCAAAGCTCTTCCCCAGCCACTGGTTACTTTGAAGTGAGACACCATCTGTCAGTGTCTCCCCATGCCCAGCACAGCCCCCTATCCCTGGGAATGGAGACCCCTATGCCCACTGGGGTTAGAGGCTTTGCTGGACTTCCCCAGTCAGCACCAGGGTTAGTTGCTCCACCAGGAGGAGAGAGGTGATGGGAGTTGAGAGTAAGCAGCAGGACCTTTTAAGATGCTAAAGGATTCAGGGTATCGGGTTAATTAATAACTCTTTAAGGAGAGCTTGCCAGGCTGACAGCACTCTGCCGGAGCACTAGGGGGAAGCAACCCAGCTAGTATGAGCAGCAGCAGGCAGAGCTCAGGAGCACAGCAGGGAGATTCTGGAAAAACATCTTGGCACAGATGTGCACCAGAGATTATAGCTGCCACACAGATCTGGCCCTAATTGCTGGGATAAGTGAGTTCCCAGCTGGTGCAGTTGGGATACATGGCAATTTGAAGGGTCCTGATTTGGTGCCCATTCTCTGCTCTCATCCATGTTGCCTGGTGTTTCCCCACTGCTCTCCCACCCCAGACCTCTCTTGCGAGTGGAGGGCTCCCCATCCCACTAGGCACTGCCACAGGGCAGATCTCTGGCCTGCAGTGGCACTGACCACTGCTGACCTTGTTAATAGCCCTGGCCTCTTCCATCATGCACCCCACCATCAGCCACTCAAGGACACCCAGGCTCCTCTTGTTCGGATAATGGGAATAATATTAGGATAATATTATCCTAATATTAGCATAATATCTTCTTGTTAGGATAATGGGGAGGACATGTAGCTTTAGTTAATTAGCAGATTGCAAGGATGAGGGTGGGAGTGATAGTGTTACAAGAGGATGACAAACTGTTTCCCCAACTGATGTCCCTGCACAGGGTGCTGGATGTACAGCACTGGTGGTGGCTGTGGTGGCCAGGAAGCTGGAGCTCACCAAAGCTGAGAAGCATGTCCACAACTTCATGATGGACACACAGCTGACAAAGCGGGTAAGGTTCCATGGGGGACAGCAGGAGTGTGGGCATTGTTGTGTGCCATGGCATTTGGGCTACAATGGCAGGAGGAACCTCTTGATCCTGTGGGTGCCACAGTGGAAGAAGATGGCAGCGTCTCTGAGTGAGGCTACAACAGGAGAGGAAGGTGTTAGCATCTTTGGATGTGGGTCCTGCAGGTACCACTGCTGAGGAAGTTGTCCAAGTGGTGTGGATATAGTGCAGGCACAAGTGTTACTCTGAGATAAAGCGCACCAGCTCTGTTCCAGGGATTTAGGTGATGCTCCCTCTGGGAATATACTTCCTCCTCTTTCAGAGCATGATCTCACTTCTCTTGGTGTCAGGATGACAACTGGGTTTCAGTGATTTAGTGCCCACCAAAGATAAGAACCACACTGTGAAGTTCCCTTGAGGAAGGACCCAGAGCCTGCAGTGGGGCATTCATGGGGTTACTGTCATACCAGGGTCTGGTGTCACATCCCTGGTAGCATGCAGATCACTGGTCTTTGCAGTCTTATCATGGCAAAGCATCAGCAAACCAATAGTGATGTGTCATTAATGGTGTGCTCTGCACACTAGAATATGTTTTAGAGGGGATGGTGGCAAATGAGCATCAGTGCAGCCCTTGGAAAGGCAACCAGTGGTGGGATGCAACCAGGACACCCACTTCACCCCAGAGAGCAGAGCCCTAGACAAAGCCCTGACACACTGGGTGTAAGGCCCAACACTCAGGAATGTGCAGAACCTTGGTGTGACCAAAACAGCTGGTCAGCCCCGCTCCAGTGGCCATTGATACAGATCTGCAGGCTCCATGCCAGGCAGATGGCAGCCAGCTCCTCCTGGAATGAGCAGCTGAGCTGTGGTTTAGCTGGATAGTCTGCAGAAGTCATATCTCAGTGCCAGCAGCACAACAGGAATCAAAAAAAGCTTTGGGATTTTTTTTTTCCTGAGGCTTATGGTTCAACTTTGTGTGTAGGCAAAGAGCCAAGTGCTGGGGCAAGAGTGCAGAGTAGGACTGAGATGTGGGTGCACCAGGGGCCAATAGCTTTGCCTTCTCTTACTCCTTCTTGAACTGTCCATCATCCCTTGCAACAGTCTAGGAGACCTTGCGGGTGTAAAGCCGAGCACCTCACTTCAGCTGGGGTAGGTCAAGTGCTCTTGCAACACTTTTTCATGGCAGAGCCAGACCAGTGTCTCTGTGAAATGCCACATGGCTGGTGATCTGCAGCCACTTTTCCTTTTCAGATCAAGAACGCAGCAGCCAACGTCCTGCGGGAAACATGGCTTATCTACAAGCACACCAAGCTGCTGAAGAAGATCGACCATGCCAAAGTCAGAAAGCACCAGAGGAAATTCCTACAAGCCATCCACCAGTAAGAGGCTGTGCAGTGGGCTGGGGGCAGACTGAGCTCCAGATAAACCAGGAGCATGTTCCTGGCAGGGGCGTGGGGACAGTTTTCCATTGCCTGGGATGCAGGCAGGTATCCAGATGCAGTTTGAAAGAGGGGAGGAAGTACAGCCATGTGCTCTTTCCTTCTCTCCAGGTTACGGAGCGTGAAGATGGAGCAGAGGAAGCTGAGTGACCAAGCCAACACCCTTGTTGACCTCTCAAAGGCAAGTCCCACAGGGACCCTGTGGCTTGGCCAGACTGAGTGTTTTTCTTCACTTGAAAAAACTAAAGCAGACTTGGCTGACCGCAAAATGCTCCGACTCAATAAATGTCAGCAAGGAATAGCTGCTGTGGGATGGCTGCCCTTGCAAAGCAAGAGGAGAAACACATACATGAGCCAGGGGTTCCCTGCAACCCTTTTTACAAGGGATACCACTGCTCAGCAGCACCGGGCTAGCAGGGTGTCCTTGCTTTGATGGCCAGGGATGAGCTAAACTGCAGTCACAGAACTCTTGGAGAACCTGGGGTGGGCTGAGATGGGGCAGCTCTCAGGGCAGAAAGGGGTAAAGGGGTGAGCTCTGCTAGCAGCAGTGGCACTAAGCCCTCCAGCCATGGTACTAACCCCGCTACTGTCCACTGTGTCCCCTCCCCAGATGCAGAACGTGATGTACGACCTCATCACAGAACTAAATGACCGCAGTGAGGACCTGGAAAAGCAGATCAGTGGCCTGGAATCCAAGCTGGAGCAGCTCAGTGCCAGCTTCAACTCCCTGCCCCTGCTGATGGCCGACATGCTGCGACAGCAGCAGCAGCGCCTGCTCGCTGCTGTCCTGGAGGCCCGGGGGGTTGGTGTGCCAGTGGGCACCCCCCAAACACCTCTCTCTGAGAGCCCCATTGGGGTCAGCTCCACCTCCTTCCCCACCCCTTACACGAGCTCAAGCAGCTGCTAAAACCCAGCCCCTCAGCCCCACCATGGACAGGGGAAGCATTTCAACACAGATCATGAGGTCTCTGTGAATTTTCTTCTGGTCCTTGAACCGCTGCAGGACCCTTCAGCTGGAGCCAGTGGGACCAGCAGTGCCGAGCAATGCTCGGAGCTTTGCCAACGCCTTGGTATCGGGAATTGCATCCCCATTCAGGTGCCTCAACACGTGGTGAAAGAAAGGGACAGAAGGTGATGCCTTGGGCCAGCCTGTGCCG
The DNA here is from genome assembly GCF_009819655.1 of Sylvia atricapilla. Lineage (NCBI taxonomy): Eukaryota > Metazoa > Chordata > Aves > Passeriformes > Sylviidae > Sylvia > Sylvia atricapilla. The sequence continues at coordinate 293,929 of NC_089169.1, forward strand.
TGGCGTCTGGTGGCAGACGGAAAACCCACGCTCAATCTCAGGTCTTCACATTTCAAAACAAAACAAAACACCAAGTCAGAAGCACTGAAGCAACGGAGACACCGGAGGGAGAGTTTTCCTCCCTGTGGCACTCTCCTCACTCCCTGCCTCTCTCACGATTGCCAAACATCACCAGGCAGATGCCAATGTGAGGGGTTCGTTATGCAGGCTCTGGCTGACGCTGCCTATGCTCCATCCCATCTCCTTGCCAGGACCCAGAAGACAGCCCCCTCACATTGACAGCTGGGTGACAATGTCTGGCTGTAACCTTTCTGGGGAGTTCTCTGGAGCTGTGAGTGTTTTCTACCCAGAGAACAATGGACACTTCTTTCTGGTCCTTAGTGTCATATCCTGCCTGGAGACGCATGCCAGAGCCAGGAAAGCAGTGCCTACAGCATGCAGGGCCATGCAGGGCAGCCCCCAGCCAATGTGTTGGTGGTTAGTGACGGGGCTGGCAGGCCAGCCCAGGCGCTTAGGGGTCTCCGGGTGCTCACATCACCGCCTGCTGGGAGCCTCTCAGCATTCTGCAAAGCCAGTGGGCTCTTTGCAGCAGTCTCAGAAGTGCTGGATTGAACACCCCATCAGTTCCAACTGTCTCCACTTGTGCTGGGAACATCCATGCTTGAGCCAGTTGACAGTGGTCAAATCCACCAGGATCAAGCAGGAGCTCACTAGCAAGTGATGTGGTAGCAGGGGCAGGTGCTTCATCTGTTTAAAACAAAGCCCATCACCTTCATGCCACTTCTGCTGGGTTTGGTGGAGGGCAGCAGCACTTTCTGGTACCATCTCAGCAATGGCACTGCTGCCCATGCCTGCTGAAGTGCAGCACCTCAGACTCCATTATGCTTTTTTGCTGATGTTCAGCTTCCTGAGCTACCCTTGGGATCACTTGGCTTCTGGAACCAGCCACTTCCTGTTTTACTTTCACCATTTCTCCCTCTTTCCTTGGTTCTTCCCCAGTCTTGTGTTCTGGCTTTCATGGATCCTTGCATGGAGCTGCACCACGCTCCGACTTTGGGGTTGGTATTTGCTGCTTTCCATGAAAACTCAGCAGAGAATATTTATATATTTTTAAACAGATGAAGTAACTATGTAATTACTCTGCAATATTAATTACACCTCACCCAGCAGTGTCAGTAATTGTAATCAGTCACTGTGTTATTCCAGGTATACTCAGCCTGTAACGCTCTCCTTTGTAACATTTTCCCTTCCATAAAAAATGCTGGATTTTGTGCGCTTGTAGGGGCAGAGACACACCACCCTCCTGCACCACCACCCCTACACCCTCAATGCCGAAGAATTTCTTTTCTGCCAGTGGTGCGAGGTGTTTTCATTCCTTGTGCCCTGCAGTTGGAGTTACATAGAATATAAGTCGTTGTTAGTGAGTACTGCCCCCACACTGGCCCTAGGAGGAGAAGGAGGAAGAAGGCTGTAAGGCAACAGCAGGAGTACTGCAAAATGAGATCCCTGTGCTGCAGAGGTGTTATAGCAGTGGACCAAACACGGCCATCCCTGTTGCCTTCAGGTAGGCGCATGCCCACTGCTACTGGTCCTTGGCCAGTGGAAGATACATGGCTTCTGGGAATGAGCTGCTCTTCCAAGCTCTTGCAATTAGTACCACTGATATCCCATGGATGGCTGGGAATTCACTGCTGCCTTGGAAGCCCCCATGATCTATTCTCAGCCCAGCTGCTGCTCCCCATATGCCTATGGGTGCCCTGCTGTCCATCTTGCCCAGCAGAAGCTCCTGCTCATCTCTGTCAGGAGGTTCCCAGCACAGAAATATGTTAGAAATTCTGAGAAAGACCCTGAAATGCAGCATTTTCCCTGGCCTGCAGGCAACTAGTGAAGAAAAATGCTTTCTGGGCCTCAGATAGGAGCAAACTGCCCATGGAATGGTGCTGTGCATGGGGCAAGGTGTGAAGACATGTCCTGGGCCATCAGAGAGCCAGAGGAAGTATTGATTCTTAAAGACCAATATTGCCAGCAGGAACCCAGGAACCTCCCTTCCAGGCTCATGATGAAGTCTAGGAAATCCAACCAAGTGAGACAAGAGCAGGTACTGCCAGCTTGCAGGTCCCAAGGCTGGAGGTGGTAAGGACCACAGTGAGAGTGTTGGGATTGCAACTGGAGCAAGAGACCCTTGTCCTGGGGCAAAGCAGCTGCTGCTGCAGTAGGATTTCAAGTAGGCTCTGGCAGTGGATTCCTGCACACCCCCACAGCCTGCCCCCCCCGGCGTCACCTCAGCACAACCTGCACTGCAACAGCCCTTCTGCCTGGCACCTGGCAGCCCAAGGCCTGCACCCTATGCCCTGCACCTTGCACCCTGCATCCCACACATCCCCACACCTCTATCCCACCCCCTGCACCCTTATTCCACCCCTGCACCCCTCATTCCACACCCCTGAATCCCCGTCCTGATGTCCCTATCCCACCCATACCCCTGCCAGTTCTTCAGCACTGGTGCCAGTAGCCCTGATCCATTACCCCCGGCACCAGACTCCACTGTGGCCAGCACTGAGACTAACCCCCCTTCCAGCCCCACTGCCACGACCACGGATCTGACCCAAAGCCACAGTGAAGACAGGCATGGTCGGGAGCCCCTAGTGCAGTCCAGCCCGGCATGCCCACCCAGAGCTGCTGCCCTGCTCCCTGATGGCAGCTCTTGGTCACCAGCAGCCTCAGCTGGCACAGCCCCAGTAAACAGCTCCAGTAAATGCTCCCCAGCCAGTTCTGTCCACACACCTAAGATGATCACTTTGGATACCCTAAGGGACCTCGGGCCAGAGAGAAGAGCCAAGATCAGCAACCAAGGTGAAAATCAGCACAAGAGGAAAAGCGCAGAGATGTTGACCTCCTGCAGCTGGGAAGCATCTGATCCCACAGTCCAATGGGGCCAATGCCCCTCCAGAACCAACCTTACCCAGCCAGTCCCATTTTTGGCAGTTTTGGGGGCTTGTGCGACTCTCCACGACTCTCCTTCCTGCGCTGCCTGCAAGGAACTATCCTGGAAATACCAGAAAAATTCCATGGTCTCTCCACAAACTCATGGATGTTTCTGTCCAGGTTTAAGGAACTTTGACCTGGGTTTGCATCTTGCCTCTGTACTGCTTGCTTCTTTTTTAATGATAGGGGAAAGCATAATAGTTTATTTTAACTATGAAATATATTGCTTTATTATGATGGTTATGGTAACTTTCAATTATGGTTTTGTACCCAACATGGTTGTTAGCAGGCAGCAACCCCAGGCTGCTGCCAAAAATGTCTGTTTCTGAGTACAGCTACTACTGCCAGGGAGGATGGGGGACAGGGAGGCAGGGAGAAGTGCAGAACGTGAGTCATTATTCTTTATCCCCCTTGTACTCATTCCCATTACTTGGAAGCTGACCTCTAGCAGGTCTGGATCTATGTGTAGCCCAATGGCATCAGAGCTTTGCTTCTCCCTAGAGAAAGGTCAGGCTCCCCTTTTCCCAGGTTCTGGAAAGCCATTCCCCCCAGGTTGTCTCCTCCAGCAGAAGGAGGGAGCTCTGCTCTCTGGGCACAAGCTCTGCAAGAGTCAAACTTCGCCTCTTCCTCCAGGATGGAGGCTCATGAGAAAGCAGTGGTGCGGAGCACATTTTCATAGAATTATAGAATTGTTAAGGTTGGAAAAGTCCTCTAAGAACATCAGGTCTAACTGATGTCAATCCAGTACCACCAAGCCCACCACTAACCTATGTGCCCAAGTGCCACATACACAAATCTAAATTCCTCCAGGGATGGGGACTCCACTACTGCCCTGGGAAGCTTGTACCAGAGCCTGACCACACTTACACACAAGAAATTTTCTCAATATCCAACCTAAACCTCCTCTGGCACAACTTTCAGGCATTTTCTCTTGTCCTTTCACTTGTTACTTGGAGAAGAGACTGGAATGTGTCCAGCTTCCCCCTGCCCTGGGGAGCTGCAGCTTTTGTTCAACCTTAGGGTGTGATGGCATAGGAGGTCACAACCCTGAGCATAAAAGAGAAATGAGATGAGCTTGCAAGGACTGCTTTGTCTCAGCCTTCCAGATGGGAACAGGCTGCCCAGAGTTGTATCTGCCCCATCCCTGGAAGTGTTCAAGGCAATGTTAGATGGGGCCTGGAGCAATCTGGTGTACTGGAAGGTATCCCAGCCCACAGTACAGGGTAGAATGAGATGAGCTTTAAGTCCCTTACAACTAGAACTACTCTGCGATTTCATGATTCTCTGATTCTGTGGACTCCTTGAACCTCACAGAGCATCATTTCCTTACCTCCAACCCCTGAGCTGCTGAACCTCATCCCCACTGGACCAGAAGTCTTAAACTGCTCTTTGGCAGCCACACTTTGTCCTGGCCAGTCTTCTCAGAGCATGACGTGTCCGGGAATGAGCAGCACCTATGGGACCAATTCCTGCTGCTTTTGTCCAGAGAAAGTCTAAAAGTCCCTACACTGGCCCTTTCTGATCAGAGCTGTCACTGCCATGCTGTCACTGCTACCACTGTCAGAGCTGTGCTGGTGTCACCCTTCCAGGCCAGTCCAATCCAGTAGAGCCCTAGCAGCAATAAGCTGCCATGAGATCTGGATGCTCCTGTCTCCAGACCTGAAATCTCCCTGCAGAAACCAGCTCTGATGAAGAAAAGAGGATGGTTCTTCTGAGAGGCCAGGGCTGAGCCTCCACTGCTGCCAGCTAGGTCTGGGGCTGCCAGGGGATTCCTGGTTCTCTGCACCACTCTCCCTTGGGCATCTCCTGCCCAACATTTACCTGGCAGCTCAGAGCCCTCTGCCATGGCCACCAGGTATGTTTGGTGGAGGGCAATGGTGGTGATTGCTCAGCAGCTTGGGAAGATTCTGCTGCCAGGCTCTGTACTGATCTGGCCTGCTTCTCATCTAACTCTAAGCTCCCTCATAAAAGATATCCAAAGAGTTCAAGGTTGTAGAGAGGAGCTTTTGCAGGAGAGAGAAAAAGTTTCTCCATGGCATTAGTTATTTCCCTATGGGAAGAGCCACCTCAGAGCCCCATGAGGCATGAGGCAGGGCTCCAGAACCACCTGGCCCGCGGGTGCTCTTGGCTGGAGACCCTGGTGCTCTGGGTGCTGCAAGCTGTGCACCCAGCTCTGCTCCTTCTTCCGCCCAAAGTGTTCTTCCCCCTGCTGGGGTCTCAGCACTGCCAATGCACCTGCCAGTGGGAGCTGCTTGCATGTCTCTGTGGTCAGGATCCAGTCCTGGGCTTACCATTCCTCCTTCAGGGTCAGTCTCTCAGGCTGGAGGACAGGAATGGGGACTGGCCCATGACAATAGCCCGTCCCTACAGCATTGCCATAAACCCAAGCTGTACCCAGAAACAGGCATGTTTTAAACTATGGCTTTAACCTGTTCACTGTAAAAAGTGCCTTGGACTTTAATCTGAAGAGGTCAGTATCTAGAAGTATTTACCTGTGAGGGTGTGTAAGGATGCAGCTCTCTGTGCAGAGTTACACACACAAATATATGATCTATACGTACAGCTATCAGTGCCTCGGACTCTCTGTTCTGCAAGCTGCGAGAGCTCTTTTCTTTCTGCCACTGGGGCCAACAGTGGAGTGATGTTGGAGGCATTCCTGACACAGGGACCTCTTGCAAAAGTGAAACTTTGTGCTACAAGGGTTGTGCTGGGTGCCGTGATTCCCCTCAATAGTGCTGAGCTCTCCTGTTCATCACCGGGAAGCAGCTTTGTGCTTCTCAGAGTCCATCTACACAATTTGGGAAGACCTCAGTGAAGGGGATACATCCCCGTTCCCTTGTGCAGAGGGAAGCTGAGGCTGCGGTCACACCTCTGGACCCCCCATGCCAGGAGCTGCTGGGTACAACCAGGGGGAACCCCCAGATACCCTGTTTTATGGGAGCAATGATGGGTTTTCCAGACCTGCTCCCAAAAAGGAGTTTTGGTTCCCATGTTCTTGGGCTGTGGCTCAAGAAAGGAGCGTAGGAGGTTGATAAAATGGCAAATGCTCTTTCCCCTGGCTCTGCACTGAGGCTCCCCATGCTTACCCAACTGCTGGGCTCACCCAACTGTTGGGCTCATGCAACATTAGAGCAGGGCTGCTCCCTCCAGTTCATCCCTCACCTCTATAAAAATAAGGATAAAAGTTGTCTGAGATGCAAAGAGCACACAAATAACTTTCCCAAAGTGAACACATTGGTTGAGATAAGGGGAAGCTGGATCCTTTCCCAATGAGCACCATTCTGAGCCTTGCTCAGAGTCTGGCAATGGGGCACTGCTGGCTTCAGCTCACTCTGAAGATGGCAGGCTGAGGGACTGTTGCCCCAGATTGCATCCTTATATGCAGACTAGGAGGATGCCAACAGAAACAACTCCCTTAGCTAAACATGGTGTTGTGGAGCCAGCAGAGAAGGAGAAAGAGGAAGGTGATGTGCAGTAGTTGAATTATGATGAATCAATAGATTGGGCTTTTTTAGTTTTGAGCTAATACCTCTAAATCCTAAAAATACCTCCAGAAGTCCAGGGGCTCTCTGATAGGTGATTAAATCCTTGGAGCTTCATTTCCAGGATTAATGGCTTATGAAGTAGAGTCCTGCCATACAAAGGCAGCTGTAGTTCTGATACTGCCCATGAAGGCAAGGCAAAATTTGTTAATCTTTATGTGCAGCATGAAATCTGTTTTTATTAATGGCTCAGGATTAAAGTTTCTCCAAAGAGAAAGGCAGTAATGACCACAGTATGGATCTTCACCTCCCTGTGTCTGCCCTTCTCTTTTGCAGTCCCAGGAGTGAGGAGGAGGACGAGGAGGATGCTATTGGTGTGAAGATCTGGGCATCTTTACCGGGCCCAGTGCAATGTGCCTGCATCAGTGCTGGAATGTTCAGTGACAGGAGGGGAAGTACACATCTGAAGAAAAGAGGAAAAAAAGGGGTGGAAAAAAAAAACAAAAAACAACAACTCTACTGTTTTGCTAAACAGTTTGTTACAGATGGAACTTTTATAAACAGTAGGGAACTACTAGTCATCCACAAGATAGAGGAAAACACCAAGCAAACAGCTCCACAGAGCACAGATTTGAATCAGTATCTGCCTGCTGGGAGTGAGCAGGATGAGGGAGGCAACTCCCGGGGGTGAGGGAGGGGCAGGCAGGGAATAGGGGCTTTGGATCAGGCTTTGCCTTTGCAGGCAGGCAACTGCTCAGGCACTGAGCTGCAGCCTCTAAATGCTGGTATTTCCCCAGTCAGGAGCTGGGAGTCTCACTCCCTGCAGAGAAGCTTTTGCTTCCAAGGGGATGGGGTGGGTGTTGAGTGAGGAGGAGATATGACTTCCAGCTGGGCAACCCAGATCTGGTCCCCAGCTCTTGAACCCCAGAAGAAAAACGTTCAGGAAACCCTCTCCTGCACTTGCAGCAGAGATAAAATGAGGTGGAGGCCTGTCCTGTAGCTATTTCCATCTTGGATGCACTCATTTTCCAAGGTAACATTGAGGCTGCTAATTCATCTACCCAGCCTTGGTACTTCTGGCACCAACGGGCTCATTCATTACTGTTAATTATCAATGCAGCAGTGTGAGGTCTGCAGGCCAGATTGTACCTTCTAAGCAGTGTGGGTAATATCAGCCAAACAGCTTGGCACCACAAAAACAGCTCCTGAGCCCTCATAAACACAGAGAGGGATGCCCCAGCTCTTGCTACAGGCCATTCCAATGGGATTAGTTAACCGCTGGAGCCTGTGACAATGCCACTTTTGCAAGGTCCACTGCCCAGTGCAGAGAGCAGGGCTGGGGCTTTATGTAAGGCTGGCAGGATGCTTTTTACACTCTGAGCTTCCTGCTCAGCCACAGCATTTGCCTATCAGCTTCCTCTTCTCTCCCTCTAATTTCTGGGAGCACCCACAAAGGATGGAGCTGCCTGATGAGAGCCCAGGCTAGTGTTAATATCATTTATATCCCTTTACATGTTAAATGGATGGAAGAAGTCATCTCAGCTTCCCAGAGACTGCTGGCCTGGTGCTCCCACCATAAGAAAGGTTTTTCAACAAGGACAGGCTGGAAAAAAACACTTTGCTACTTAAATGATTATTTGGGGTTTTCTGCTGGGGAGCAGTCACTGTGTTGGAACAACAGCAGCCATCACAAGCCAGTTGGTAGTGGGGGCTTTGCTACAAAACCTGCAGACAAGTTGTGACTTCATCCATTATGATATTTCAACAGAACTAGCAACCCAGGGCCAGGAGCGGGGTCCAGCTCCTGGGTCTGCTGAGGAGAAGCTGTGAGGGGACAGGAAAGCCCCTACAGCCACCCTGCACCAGGTGAAACCCTTGCACATGTCACAAGGACCAAAGAATTTAAACCATAAGGTGGCATTGCCAAAAGCACTTGAGATGTGACCTGGTGCTGCAGGGGATGAGGTTTGACATTGCCACCTAACCTGTACCAGCCAGTGCAGAGCCTGTTTTCACGGAATCACATGAAGACTGGTTTGATCTGGGAGAGACCTTAAAACTCATCTTGTCCCACGCTTTGCCATGGGTAGGGACACCTTCCACTAGACCAGGTAGTTTCAAGTCCCATTCCAAGCTGGCCTTGAACACTTCCAGGGATCCAGGGGCAGCCTCTGCCAGGGCCTTATCATCGTCACAGGGAAGAATTCCCTCCCAACATCCCATCTGACTCTGCCCTCTGGCAGTGGGAAGCCATTCCACCTTGTCCTGTACCTCCAGACCTCCGACAAAAGTCCCTTTCCAACTCTCCTGGAGCTCCTTTAGGCACTGGAGGGGCCTTTAAGGTCTCCTTGGAACCTTCTATTCTCCCGGCTGAACTCCCAGCACATCTCCAATGCAGAGGTGCTCCAGCAATGGAATTATCTTCGTGGCTTCTTCTGGAATCTCTCCAGCAGCTCCATGTCCTTATGTTGGGGCCTCAGAGCTAGACACAGCCCTGCAGGTGGGGGGGCCCACAACCCATGCAAGGTTTTGGACATCCATTCAAAACTGAAGAGGAAAAACGCAGAGAAGTCATTTCACTGCAAATGAAGCTGAGCTCTTTCCCATTTTAAAAATAACTAGATTTGTGGGAGAAGCAGTGAGCAGTTCCCAAGTGAGGTCAGGCACAGAAATCCCTGTGAAGTCTCATTTACTCCAGTTAATCCCTGCCAAGTCCCTTGCTGCAGCTCAGTGTGCAACAGACACTGATATGGTTGGCTCTCCTTCATCCTGCTCTTGCTGCCTTGAAGAAAGTTGTAGGAGCTGGAGTTTGCCCTGATCCCAGGTGTGGAAGAGGCACTGTCAGCTTTCCATGGTTCTCTGAGGTTCCTCTCCTCCCTCCATGCCAAGCTGTGCTGGTAAAGGGCCAGGTAAGATGCTGCCTTCTCCAAAGCTGGCACCGAATGCTGGTTAAGTGCAACAGGTTTTGTTTTAATTAAAGACTAATCAATTAGGCTGCAAGATATTCAGCCACCTGGTGCTTCTGACTATTTTTTCCTCCTCCTCCTCTTTTTTCCTTAACATGCTGCTGCTGCCTCCAGGGAAGCCATGAATGAAGCAAGATGTTCCAGTTTTTTGCTTTCTTTTACATTAAAAAATGCTATTTGGGAGGAAATCTGTGCAAGCCAACCAATTACAGTGCTGTACATGTCCCTGTGATCTGCAACTGGCATCTCCTCTGCCATCCATTACTTCCTCCAGCCCACCCTCCTGTGTCTCCATCAGCACATGGCACTGACTCCATCAGCAGTCAGTTTGTGCTGCATGGAAAAGAAAATTATCTGCAGCAATTAAAGAAAAAGCAGTGAAAGAGGTGTAATGGGATCTCATGGGAGGCACAAAGGAGTCCTACATGCAAGGAAATCCTTTGGAGACCCAGCTGTGCCAGGCTTTTCCCTGTGAGATGGTCCATTACAATCTCTCTGTGCTCAACAGCACATAAATCAAGAGGAGTGGAGAGCAGCGGCTGCTGCCTTGGTTAGCCCCTGGAGTTTGTTGAGCACTGAGCTTCAAGAAAAAGGGAGAGTCAGCAAGTACCTCAAGCAACTCAGGCAAAAATCAGGCACTGGAGTGGTGATAAGTGGCAAGGGTGCATGTGCTTTTACCCTCAGGTCAGTGCTTTTTTCTTCAAGTAAATGTTTTTCCCACCTATGGTTCTGCCTCAGGGATGGATTTGTGAAATCCTTTCGATTCTTCTGAGCACATGATAAAGCCCTCTTGCAGATAAATCAGATTTAATATTAAAGATGAAAGGGCAAAAAGGAGAGCCTGGGCTTAGATGGTGATGTAAAGGTCACAAAAGGGAGTATTAATGCCATGTCAGCTGAGGTACCAGGAAGATCTTTGAATTCTGGCTTTAGGAAAGATTTATTAATTCAGCTGATTGACTCTCTGGAAACCACCACATCAGATGTGCTAAGAGCAGTGAAAGGAGCTCCTTTCTCCTCACTAGTCCCCCTCCAAGAACAAGCTGGATGGTTCACGGTCTGTCTAGGCTCCCCATCTGACCTCCTACAGCAATGCTTTTAGCCATCACCTGAGTCAAGACCTTTGTATGGGAGAGGCTGACCAGACTGGAGCCATGCCAAAGAGAGACTGACATCTGAAGCATGATTTCAATGACCAGGCTTCCCACAGTTCTTTCCAAGCTGAAGGACCCCCTGGCCATCATGATACTGGGAGGGAGGACCGCAAGGGGCCCAGGGGGCGTTTGGCCACACATGTTGTGATGGCTCTAAAACCACATGAAAAGAGCCCCTAAGCATCCAAGAACTCAAAGTGAAGGCCATGCTCAGGTAGCACATCCTGCCATACAGGTGGCTGAGCCACAGTCTACCTTCTGCCTTCTTTCAAGGGTACCTTTTGTACCAGACAGAATAAAACCATGCTGCTTCCCACCACTGCAGCCCACCCTGCTGCTTTCCCACCACTGCTATAGGAGTCAGTGCACTGGCTTCTGCTGCAGATGTGCCAGGCCCACCTACTTCTCACTGCTGGGCTCCACTGCAGCTTTGAGTCATGGGAGCATACTGTCCCTCCCTGGAGCACACTGATGCCTGAGGGGGATGAGTATCACATAGACAGAGGTGTCAGGAGTCCCCCTTCCCATCTGATCCTCACTGGGAGCTCTCAAGATGAGTAATTCCTGCTTGATGTCTTAAGACCACAGACATGGCAGCTGCTGGAGCTGTACCAAAGCTCAGGTTCACTCCTACACTGAGCAGCAAGACAAAAGCTTGCACAATTCCTTGGATAGCTCTGCTGCTTCCCCAGCTGGGAACTTGTCTGTTGGGAGCAATAGAGAGCAAAGCAGGTGGAGAAGTTTCTTTCTGGGAAGCAGCTCCTTGCTCTGGTGCCCATACCAGGCAGGAGGCAGGAGGCTCGGAATGGGGCAGCATCTCCCATGCATTACCTGTTCCTTGTTTATAGCTACCATAAAAATCCATTGGAAGGAAATAAAGCATTTTTTTCCTTCTAGGGGAACTTATGCTCTGGAATATAAAGATTTTCCATGTTGGTTTCCAGCTGTACATCTGCAGCCAGACTGGAGAAAGTGAAACACTTGGAAGGACATGAGAACCAGCTCAGCCCAGTTCCTCACTTCACATATGAGGGGCCTGGAGTGTTTGATGAGCCCTTCTGCAAGGAGGCCAAACTCTAATTGCACCTCTTACCAGTAGTGTGAGAGCACAGCTTGGCCCTGGGGCAGAGGGGATCAAACATCAGCACGGCAGGTGATAAAGCACCACTCCCAGGGCTGCCTTCCCTTAGAAATCACCACTAGCTGATTAAGAAATGCATATCTCTCATGTAGGAACAGGCTGTCTGCAAGAGCAAGTAAGTGATATTTTAGACTGTCTAATAAAGGAGTTTAAAATGAAATTCTGCAGAACAATAACCTGAGCTGAGACCTGGCATCCGAACAGAAAGTCAGGAGGGGGAGCTGTGCCACAATTTATTTCCTCTCTTTTCATTTCATAAGAGGGAAGCAAGCCAAAGCAGACACCTGAGGCATCTCCAGCTGACACTGGAGGTTTAGTGAAGGCGGCCATCCTGCGGAGAAGCCTCTGATCAGCCCGGGGAAAGCGGGAGGTTTGGGGCAGACCCCAAAGAAGTGGGGGAGCAGGATGAGGACCAGCATCCAAGAGCAAGTAATGGAGCTTTTTTCCACCCTCCACCAAAATCAGCCAGGCAGCCCCAGGTAAGCTGGTTATCAGCTCCTTATCTCCACCACAAATTGACTCATTTTCCTATGACTGCAATCTCCAGAGGATGCAGGAGCTTCTGTCATGGCCAAGCAGATGCCATGTTTGTGTTAATGCTGGGACTTCAGCAGCTGGAAGTCTCCTGGACTCCCAGCCCATTCCTACGGAAACAGATTGGGAGTCTGCCAACTTTCCATAAAGAAGAAAGGAGAATGAGCTTGTATGGATGAAGTGCCTGTTTGTCAGGTTTCGGGTGTTGCTATTCTAAACAATACATGGCCCAACAATGCCAGCAACACATGATTTCATAAGCAGCCTATGTCACACCACGGCAGCAGACAGTGGCATTGGAACCTTCCCATTCCATCTTCACAGCAACCAAGATGAATCACATCCACTGCGCCTGGAGCAAAGCTTGGGAGTGATCACCAGCAATTAAAACAGAGTGAAAAACAAAAACAAAAACAAAAAAACAACAACAAAAAAACCCCCACAACAGATTGAGGAGTTGCTAGTTTTGTATTCTGTGTGCTGTGGAGTAATTTGTTGTTCGGTGAAGTAAATGGGAGACACTGCTTATGTGGACTATGACCCCCATGTTCGATGGTCTGCCATGAGCCTCATCCCAGGCAGGAGTCTTTGTCCTCCCAGACCCTCCTAGGAACAAAGATGTGACCACTTCAGTGAGCGTGCAGGGTTCTTTTTTAGGCAAGGAGTCTCCCCATTACAGAAAAAAAATCCCACCACCAAAACCCATACCAAAACCACACTACAACACACAAGCTCCAAAATTGCTAAATCCAGAAATCATCTGGGAAAAAAAAATGCAAAACCCTGAACAATCCACAACCTTCACTGAATATGAGCAGCAGCTGAGCCTGGCAATTCTGGGTGTGACTCACCATTTCTGCACCCTGCCACTACTCCAGGTTCATCGAAATGCCTTCGGAAAGCTGCAGGAAAGAGGCCACGGTGGGAATATGGTTTCCACCTGAGGGCACACACAGCTACTACTCCACTGGGACACATGGAGCTGCTGGTGATGACCAGGGTGCTCTGAGGAGCTTGTCTTTGTATGTTTTGCCCATTCATAGACAAATGTAGGCAGATGGACCCGTAAAATTCATCCAAAACCCATGCCTGTCCCTCCCAGCTCCCTCCACACTCACCACCCTGGCAGACGAGGGTCTGGGAACTCCCACATGATGGTCCTGGGTATGATAGTTGCTCACCGGCTGTACCACAGCCGCAGAATTATCGAATTGCAGATTTGTTGAGACTGGAAAAGCCCTCTAAAATCACTGATTCCAGCTACTGATTCCCCATCACTGCCAAGGTCACCACTAACCAACATCCCCAAGTGCCACATCCACTCCATTTTTGAACACTTTCACGGGTGATGACTTCACCAATGGCATGGACAGGCTCTTCCAGTGCCTGACCACCCGTCCCATGAAGAAATAACTCCTAACATCCAATCTAAACCTGCCCTCGTGCAACCTGAGGCCACCTCCTCTTGTTCTGTCACTTGTTGCCTGGAACAAAACCCCAACCCCACAGCTGGTCCATACATGCATCTAGATAGCTAAATAACCTTTTGGTTATGATTCATACCCACAGGTATAAATACCACAGTGCCCACTGCCCAACAGGTGCTGCTCCCAGACGCTGACAGCCTCCAAGCTGTACAAACCCGGCAGTGCCGGTGCAGCTCCCGGACAGCACGCACTCGGATCCCTGTGCCAGACGATAAATGACATAAGGCTATTTGGCACGCGCAGTGGAGCAGCAGACAGAAACAATCTGTTCTCTGATAGTAGTTTCGTAACTCACACGATCCGGATGGTGTTTGCCCCCTAAGGGAGGATCCACCGGCAGCGGGGGATGCGCCTCGTTTGGGGTTAGGGAGGAGAATGTCTACATTTGCCTGGAAAGAACCTCGGGATGTGACTTGCTGCACCTCTGGCATTAAAATAATAGATTAAAATGGGAGTGAGGAGAGTCCCACAGCAGGTGGGAAGCCTGTGGAAAAAGAGCCCCGCTAGAGATCATGGTGAGGGGCACAGGGGGATAAGGAAGCTCCAAGGGAGAAGGGGGCCCCCCACAGGGCACAGCAGAGCCCCACCACAGACAGAGCCCATAGGAAATGAGTGGCCCACGGGTCATGGGGGACCCATGGAGGAGGGGAGAAGCCCCCTACTCTTGAAGACACCGCGGCACGGCCCAGGGACGACACGGACGTGTGACAACAAGCAGGGCGCACGCGCCGGCCCAGGGGGATGGGGGAAACGCCATCTCAGACGTGTGGGCAGTAGCACCTATGCGCGCCGCCGCCTCAGGCGACCGCTCCCGGTGCGGCGGGTGATGTCTCGGGACACAGCGGGAGTGGTGCTGCCTTTCAGCCGGCGCATTGGGCGGTTGTGCTGCCTCTCCCGCAGAGCAGCGGGCGAGCCGAACCCGGCCGGGCCCGCGGCAGCGGCACAGCCATGAGCCGCCCGCACCAAAGGCGCCGTTTTGCCCCAAGGAAAGATGGCTGCCGCGCAGCTCTCTGCGTAGGCGCTTTGGTCTCGCGTGCGTCATCAGCGTGCGCCGGCAGCGGCGACAGCGGCGAGGTAAAGCGGCGCAGGGAGGGGGCGGCTGTTGGCTGGGTTCGGGCCCCCACGGCCCTTCGTGGATCCTTCCAGGCCCGCGTGTCCTGCAGCGGCCACCGGACCCGGTGACGCGGTGGGCTAGGGCCGCACAAGCCGTGGTGCGGCCACCAGCGCAGGAATGCGGCGTGACCGTGCCCTGGCTCCCCAAGGTCCCTGTTGGGGCCGGGTTCCCTAGGGCGGAACGCGTAGAATAAAACCCTCGATTCCCGGCTTTCGGGGATCGCCGCCCTATATGCCAGCCCGCCCTCCCTTATAGTGCCCTCTCGTACAGTGCCCTCCGGACCTGGGGGGCCTCGTGCGGGCGAGCCCCTCGTTCTCGCGGTGCCCTCACTGCCGCCGTGGCTGCGCAGGCCCGGGAACGTGGTTTGACATGGGTGCGGGTGGTAGTCGTCCTGCTGTGGTCCCTGTGTCTCCTTTGGGGATGTAGCTGCAGGTGACAGATGTTCCCGCAGCCCCTCCCTAAGCCGGGAGTGCAGCCTCTTCTCTCGTGCGGACCAGAACCCCGTCCCGGCGGCAACTCTTGAGTGACGGGGCTGCATCACCATAGGGACCAGGGGAAGGAGCTGCCCTACTGGGTTCGCTTTCCCGCCCCGGGTTCCGCCACTGGTAAGGAACCTGATGATCCGCTCCCAAAACCGAGAGCCTGTCTGGGAAAGGCCGAAACCCAGCCAGCCCCCGCTGCTAGCTCCCTGGGCGGGGCGGAGTGGCTGCTGTGGGAAACGAAACTGAAACGGAGCTCGCAGCCATCTTGGCGGCTGCTCGGTACCGCTCCCCGCGACTCCTTCCGCGGGTTTTTTGTTTTGTTTTGTTTTTTTCCCCTGTATTTTCTCATAGAATAATTTGGCGTACGGATGAGACTGAGGTAAGAGCGTTTTTGTGGGGTTTTTGTGGTTTTTTGTTTTGTTGTTGTTGTTTGTTGGGTGTTTGTTTGTTTGTTTTTCCCCAAAAAAACCCACCCTCTTCCTATTTCTGCCCTGCCCTTGGCTCGGGGAGCATTTGTAAAACGGGGTCACTGAGCAGGGGGCGGCAGCGGGACTTCCCCCAGCTGGGAAGGTGGGAACCTGTCGCGCTGCACTCAGCCTCCTCATGTGTGTTGTAAAAATAAGTCCCGGTGGTGGTAGCCAAGTGCAGTTGTTCAGTGAAAGTGAAATTCAAGTTTGCCTTTAGGTGTTTGGTGGAGATGGGGAGCTTTATAAAGATGAGACTTGCATCGGAAAAACTATCTTAGTGACAATAGGTGTCCTAAGGAGGTCACGGAGGAGCAGGAACTCGGCAGTGTGTGTATTGTTCCTTGTCTTTATCCTCTCAGTTTCGCAGCAAGTGTTACCAGAAAATTAAAATATGCAGGGCTGGATTCCCTACTTTGAAAAAGCATATTAATAGTTTAGTCTTATGACCTACCCTAGAGGAACAGCACGACTTTGTGTGATAGAGTGAAATTTGGGCTATAATTAAAAAAAACACCTGTCATACTGTTGCCAGCGGCACAACTATCCAATTTCTCTGCATGTTACCCCTTTCATTCCCCTGTCGTGTGATGTTTTTCCTCTACAGGTCACAGTGTCCAGGGAGGAAAAGACACTTGGGGTTTCGGACTGTTTTGGCCATGAATCTGAAAATAATTGCAAGCCTGTTGCAGCTCTGTTTTGTGAGGCTATGCAAGCTGCTCCAGCTCCTTGCGCTGCTCCAGTTCACCTCCTTGCACTTCTTTACTTCCTCATGCCCCTATTTCTCAGGTTGCAAAGTAGGTCTGAGATTATTCTCTCCCTTGGGGCCAGGGAGTGGAACTTGCTGTGTTTCAGGAGTGCATCCTGATTCCAGCCCTGTGCTGGAATCAAACCTAGCAGGAGCCCAGGGCTGCTTGTGTCAAAGCTATTTCTTGTGTTTAACTGCACCTGCAGTTTGGGGCTGCTGGTTCTCTGCTGTGCAGCCAGAGTTTGCCATTTGTGTTTACAGGACTAATTTGGACTCCTAGAAAAGTAGAAAAAAATTGTCAAGGGAGAAGATGTTTGAAATGCCTCAGTAGCTGGGAAGCTGTTTAAACTGCATTTCTGGGATCTTGTAGTTGTGTACAGATATTCTAAGTTCCTGTGTTTTTTTTCTTCAGGGTGGAAGAGTGTGGAGTGAGTGACATCTCTCCTGGCTCATCAGCAGCCTGGTTTCCACGTGTGTTCCAGGAGTACGCTATGATCAGAGGCACTGGGCGAGGCAGAGGCTTGTATCTTACCCAGTCAAATCATAACTGCCCCAGCACTAACCGAGGTCTTTTTAACCACCCTCGTACCCCACGAGAAACTAATCAGGAATCCTTTTCACACCAGCAGTTCCTAACAGAGCAGGACGCTGAAGTCTGTGTGTTAAAGGAACAAGGATCACACAAGGAGTTGCGCACAAGAGGAGGGCAGGTTGTGGCACCGGCTCCTGCAGACAGACGTCAGCCCAGCTCTGGCAGGGCTGGAGGGTGTAGGTTCTCCAGCCAGCATCTGCGGGTTGAGACTTTGCCTCAGTATTGGTCTCCACAGTACCACTGTCAGGAGAACTCAAGGAGAGATTCTGACACTGTGAGGCTGAATTTTCAAAGACTTTCTCTTGCTGGGCGAGACTATGAACAAGAAATTCTGACTGTTCTCAGGCAGCTTGGGGAGGGGAGGACTAGCACGGCTAATGATCTGGCACGTAAACTTAAAACAAAAAAGAAAGAGGTCAACCGTGTTTTGTATAAACTCCTCAGTGAAGGCAAGTTGCACAAAGGGGGAGAGACACCACCGCTGTGGAGAATTGCCAGCCCTAGCTCAGGGAGAGAAAGGAGCCCTACTGACCACTGTGCCAGTTGCATAGCTCCAGCTTGTGAGAGCAGAGGAAGAGAGTGGCACACACTTGGCCCAGGAGACACAGAGATGGCCGAGACAAAGGAGAAAATCTGCAACTACTTGTTCAGTGTGGTGGAAACAACAGCACTCAATCTTGCCAAAAGCATTGGGTTTTCGAGAGCCAAGGATGTTAATGCATTTCTCAGTGCTCTGGAAAAGCTGGGAGATGTCCACAAGCAGAACACAGCACCACCACGATGGTCCCTGACAAATAGGAAACGTGAGAAGATGCAGATGAGGCTCAAGGCCAGCACAGTAATGCAGATAGCAGATCCCACACCACCTGAGTCAGATCTTCCCTCTTCCTTTGTCTCTCCATGTCCTCCAGAGATGATTGCAGCTTTGCCAGAAGTGACGGCATCAAAAGAAGAAAGTGTAGAAAATGGGCTGCAGCCTTTGGGGCTAGCTGGTCAGGGCAATGTTGGTGACACGGAAGCAGATGCATCTGAGGACAGTAAGCTTGAATTCTCCAGTTTGAGTAATTATGATAACTCAGAAGACAGCAAGTGGATCACAGATGATATCCCAGATAATCTGAACGCTATCAACAAGCAGCCTGTTAAGTCAGAATGCATCATGAATTCACAGTCTTCCCCCAGTTATGCTGCCCCATTCACAACTGCTTTCCCATGTACACGTGTAGAGAAACTGATAGCTTGTCAGGAGAAGAACCCAGTGAGTGGGCTTACTGAATATTCCCAGTATACATACCAACACTGTGATTTCATCATGCTAGAGCAGAATGGACCCTCTCATGAACCACGGTAAGAAAATGTCTGAGCACTTTTTCCATAAAATGGTTTGACTTCAACTAAGTTCACCCACTCAACTGTCCCGAATCGGCCTGCTATTAATGTTTCTTTCATTTTGGAAGGACTAGCCTAGTTGATTCCTTGTATCAGCTTAAAAATAAAACAAGGCTAAAATTTGACCCTAGGTATCCCAGTGTTGCCATTCCTCATTCTGAGCAGCAAAGATGGGATTAATTTCTTCACTAGGTCCCATCTCAATTACTTGCCTTCAATTTGATATAGGGGGAAACTGGTATTTCTAAGCTGCCTCTCAAGATGCTTTCACCCTTGAAATGGTGTAAAGGGAGCCCATAACAAAATGTTTGGGTGCAGGTGTCTTAACTTAAACAAGGTGGCCCTACTCTGGACATTTCTGTGTTTTAGCAGGTCAGAGCAGATTCTATGAGCTGAGCATGTGCTATGACACTGCAGTTGGCCAAGTCAGTCTCTGGAGTCCTGCTTCCCCTTGCAGAATCATGGCTGTTACTGAGCACCAGCAAGACTGTGAAAATTGCCATATGTGCCACACTGGAATATGTCAATAGACCAGCTAGACAAAAAAATTGGCGTAATTTCTAAAGATGAAATCCCAGGATTTTGTTATTTGGGATTTTTTTAAAATGGGATCTGAATGGATTCAGTGCCGTAATGCCTCTCCAGATCTGGTTTAATCCACTCTTCCTTGGAAGCAGATTTCCAGGGCTGGAGAATGGAAGATCACCTTGTTTGTTAGCGTTCACAGGAATGGGAGAGGCAGAAATGACAAAGGCAAGAGGTTTATGTGAGGCAGCACCTTTCTGAGATGGATGTGCTGGATAGCCAGAGAGAGGAGTGACCCCCAAATGAAACAGTGAAGGCTGCTTTTGGGCTTTCTTGTTCCTGGGCAGGAGCCACAACAGAGCTGCTGCCTGCATGCAGCCATTACCTGTTTCTGGCACCTGTGGTGGAACAAGGCAATTCATCCTGTTTCTTCAGAACAAAACAAGGAGCTGCTCCTCTGTTGTGAACAGCTCTGGAAATTCAATGAAATAAAGCCCAGATGCAGTACTGCTCAGGTACCCTTGATATTTTTGTCTTCTGCACATGGCAGCCTGGGTTTACTCTCACAGCTGGGAGCTGCCTGTTTCTTCTCCTTTGAATTTCAAGAGCAGCCTTGCTTGCTCTGAGAGGACCACACTTCTGCTTCTCAATATGCCCCTTTGGTTTTCTCTTTCAAAGGTTTAAGTTCCAGGCAATAATTAATGGGCGCCAATTCCCACCAGCAGAGGCAGGGAGCAAAAAATTGGCTAAGCAGGAGGCAGCAGCTAATGCAATGAAGGTCTTGATGAGTGAAGTGGAGGACGGAAGGCATGGTGAAATGAAATGTGATAAGCTGTTTCCCTCTGACAGCTCAGAACCAGAACTGGTGAGTCGTGTTTTCTTTACTTTGTAAGGCTGCTCAAACAGTGTTGAGTCTGACACTGATTTCCTCCATCTTCCTGCTGTAGCCTTTGCAGCTGTCATCCGCAGCAGCTCACCTCAGCCTGCTTCCTGGGAAGCACCCTATCAGCACATTAATGGAGTATGGTCAAAAATCAGGGAACATAATTGAATTCCAGCTGCTCTCTCAGGAAGGCCCACCTCATGATCCTAGGTATGGCATCTTCTTACCAACTTTGAGGGAGGGTGGAAATGCTTTCTTCACTGTCCTTCCCCTTCAGCATGCTGCCCACATTCCTGGACTTGTCACTGACCTAGCTGAGTGCTCCTCTTGGCCAAGGATTCTGGGCGTAGCTCATCCAAGTCATCTAGTTCCAGAAAGAGACCCAAAGTGATGCCCTTTCTCAGAGAAAGGAAGCTGTTTCTTCTTCTAGTGCAGGAGTGGGTTACAGTCCTGTACCCTGCCTGGAGGAAGTCTACTGGAAGTGCTTAGGCCCATCACAGTAGATTTCAATTGCTGATAAATTGGAGATGACCCAGAAGGATTTACCCAGAAGTGTGAGACGGGGATAATAACCAGATTGACACCTATGGTTAACACTGTTCATATACTATAATGTCCTGTCAGGTTCAGCTACTGTGTGAAAATGGGTGACCAAATTTTCCCTGCTGTGGTGGGAAACAGCAAGAAGGGAGCAAAGCAAATGGCAGCAGAAGTTGCTGTGAAGATTCTTTCTGGAGAGTCTGTACACCATGTCTTGCCTGAACAGGTATAAAGAGCTTCTTTATAAGACCCAAGTGTTCTGAATTGGGTGTTCCCCTCATTTTATTTCCTGTTCTGCTGGATTTCGCCCCACAGGGTCATGTGGGGCAGAGGTTTGCTACTGCTCAGTGTTTAACAGCCTTCTCCTGTCTAACTCTGCTCTAGCCTGTTGTGAAGCCCCACAGTAACCAGTCCATGCACAATATTGCCACTCCAGATGAATCCAAGGTGGTGAAAACGAAGGGTGTTGGGGAGCTCATCAAATATCTTAATGTCAATCCTGTCAGTGGCCTGCTGGAATATGCCCGTTCCAATGGGTTTGCTGCAGAGTTCAAACTCATTGACCAGTCAGGACCTCCCCATGACCCCAAGTAAGTAGTGGCATCTGGCAGAAGGAGATTTTGCACTGCTGCTGTTGTCCTAGGAGAGGGGCAGAAAGCTCAAAATTGCTGATGCCTTTTGAGATGGCCAGCAGAGCTAGCTGCTTCCTCTGCCAAATCTTGTCCCTCTGATTGCCTCCTCTCTCCACTTAGAGAATGTAAAAATCAAACTGAAATCTATGGGTTTCTTGGTTTCTTTGTAGGTTTGTCTATCAGGCAAAGGTTGGAGGCCGCTGGTTCCCAGCTGTAACTGCACACAACAAAAAGCAGGGCAGGCAGGAGGCAGCCGATGCAGCGCTCCGAGTCCTGATTGGGGAATCAGAGAAGACTGAGCGCATGGAAGGGATGAGCATCACTGAGGTAAATCTTCTGCCAAAGCTGGGGTTGTGTTTGTAGTCCTGCCTATCCTTCTCCTTTCAGTCCAGCAGAATAATGCTTTCAGAATCAACTGTCATCCCTTTGTTCTCTGCAGCTGTTGATAACCTGATATGGTTTTCCTGAAGTGGGTTAGATGTTTCCTCAGGGCATAGGCATACCCTTCCATCCTATGGGCCTCTGCTTTAGAGCTAAATAATTATCAGATTCTTCCACAAGCTACTGAAATGTGTTCCTGTGGTAGAGCAGGAACATGCTTATTTTTAATTATGTGACTTTTTTATTACTTCTTCCAAATTTCTTTGTGCTGCATTAAAAATTGTGTGTCAGCTCAAAAAATTCATGCATTAGATAAATGCAAAGCCCTAGTTGTGTCAGGATGACTGTCCCAAACTTGGGCTGATTTAAATCACACTTACAGTGTTGTTATGTCTGAAAAGCCCCATTCCAGGCAGCACGACTGGGCACAGCAGCTGGGGCTCTAAATAGCAAAGCCATCAGGGAGGATTTGTCAGTCAGCAGTGCTGGAGGAGGTGAGTTGGTCTGCATTGGGAATGACTGCTCTCTGCTCACAGGCAGGCAAAGGAGGAATTCCTCCAAAGCCACCAACAGATCACCTTGGCTGAGTCTCTGGAAATAGGCAGATTGGTTTTTTTCCTTCTTGCTTGGGGTTTTCCCTGGCATTCTCAGGAGGCCATTCCTCAGCTCATGTCATTTGCTGCCAGGAAGACAGCTTGCTGCTGTCTCTGATGTGGCTAAAGCAGAAATCAAAGCCTTGAATGAGGTTTTCCAGAAATACCTAAAAGAACTTCACCCACCCCTTGACGCAGCACTGCCCAAAGCTCAAAGTTTTCTGTGTTCTGCCTTCTGCTTGGAAAGCTGTGCTTCAGGTTAACTCATTCTTGAGCTGTGTTGTATGATCTGCTATACCTGTGCTATACCTGTGCAATACCTGTGCTATTGTGTCCCCATCCCAGCTCCCTGTGAGCGGCAGCACCCTGCATGATCAGATGGCCATGCTGAGCCACCAGCGTTTCAACACCCTCACTGCTCACATCCAGCACAGCCTGCTTGGGCGCAAGATCCTGGCTGCCATCATCATGCGGAAAGGAAATGAGGACTTGGGAGTGGTGGTCAGCATCGGAACAGGTATGAACAGCTTCTTCCAGTGCACTCTGAGCTCTCACTTCCGTGCTAGATTTCTTTGTCAGCCACAGCTCAGTAATGGCAGTTGCTGTAGGCTTCTTCAGAGAGGATACAGAACGTTCCCAGGGCTCACATGGTGTCATCAGTGATCTGGTTAGAGAGAGAGAGAACAAAGCGGATGTGCCTGCAGCTGTATTGCTCTTAATCTTTGCTTGCATTGCTGCGCCCTGCTCTGTGCATCAGAGCATGGGTTCCTTATGTACTACAGCACACGATCCCCCAGTTTCTCACAGCTGCACATACCTTATCTCCCTCCCTACTTTGCTGCCAGGCTTCTACCAGGAGTGATGGGCTGAAAAGCCCTCGGGAAGATACAGTCCCCAAAAACTCACGGCAATTTCAGTCTGTCTGTCCCTAAAGTGGTGTCCCTTTATTTTCTTAACTGCTTGTGATAGTGATTTAATAGCTACTGCTGCTGCTCAAGAGCCCAAAGAAATAAGATTTCCCCCTTCTGTCTCTGAAGCCATCTTGAGTTTGACACCTGCCCTATTATTTAATCCTTTGTTTGCTTGTTTGTTTCAGGTAATCGCTGTGTGAAAGGAGAAGAGCTAAGCTTGAAGGGGGAGACAGTAAATGACTGTCACGCAGAAATCATTTCTCGAAGAGGCTTTGTGAGGTGAGAAAAGGTGAAGCTCAAAAGCAAAAGGAAGGGGTCCTGCCAGGAGCTGCTCTCCCACTCTGGAGGAGTGTAGCTGAAACACACCCCTAGTTCTTTGCTGTGCTCCTCAGGCACTGTTTACTCATGTGTTGTTGAACAGAGGGAAGTTATTTCTGATAAGAAGGGGTCATGCCTGAATGATGCCCAAATAAGTACTGAATGGGAGACTTGCCAAAAGCCCAAGGGCTGCATCTGATGTAATTAATATTAAGCCTCCTGCTGAAGCTGCTGGGCTGATGTGCAGGGTGCTCTCCAGCCTGAGCACAGCTCCTGCCACAGCAAGCCACTGCAGGCTTGGTCTCCTGGCCTTTCTGCATCTGAGTGTAGGATTCAGGAGAACATACTGCCTATGTTTCCTTTGAAAAGTCAGAAATTCTTTTTTAGAGGCTGGAAAAGGTTTTCTCAACTAAACCACACAATTCTCCTCTCCCTCTCCCTCTCCTCACATTCATTGTGGCACTTTTTAGTTTTTGAAACCTAAAGTGAGATGAAGCTGGAATTCTTGGTTAATGTCTGTCCTTCAGTTATGGAACAAAAAAAATCAGCTGCTTCTTTCAAGCCTTTGTGCACTGCCACTGTGCTCTGCATTCCTCAGCAAGTGAAAGTGTTGAGGGCAGGTCCCTGGGAAGTGATGAATCAGGATTGCATCTTGCTTACTCTCTGTTTCAGCTGTTAGTCTTGACTGCAGTGGCTGCTCTGGCACAGCAGAGTGAGCTCTGCCTCACCTTGCAAAATCAGTCCCTGCACAGGCTCTGCTCAAGGACTGTCCGGGAGGCTGCAGTTTTTCTTTAGTCCTTGAGACAATGTTGGAGACTTCAGGGTTTTCCCTGGCCAGAAGCAGCCATAAAAGACCCCATCAATGTAAACAGATCATGGGCTCGTTCTGCTGCCACTTGAATTCAGCTGCCTGCAGGGTTGTTTACTTTTAATGCAAACTTGCTGCTGGCTAAAGGTGCTGGTTAACAGCCTTGAAATCTTCACACTGGGATTGGATGCATGTGAGCAGCACTCAGCCAGGCTCCTTCTTTGTTCCTGCCAGTGCGTCCCACTGCTTCCTGGACAGGATACTGCTTTTCTAGTGCTTGTAAAAAAAGCATGCCTGGCAGAAAATCTGCTGGATTTTTTTCCCTTTTTGTGCATTAAGCATTGTTTGTTGGCTTTCCAGCCATCCTTGAGAGTCTCTTCTCTTCCATGTGGCAGGAGTGGTTGATGTGGGACCCTGCCTGTCAATTGAAGCACTCCTTATCTGAGAAGCAGAGAAGCCTTTTGACAGGATGGTGTTATTTTCAGGTTTCTTTACAGTGAGCTGATGAAGTATGACCCGTCTAATCCTTCCTCTGCAGAAGATAGCATTTTTGAACAAGCAGGAAGAAAGAAACTCAGAATAAAGAGCAGTGTTACCTTTCACCTCTACGTCAGGTTTGTGGGGGGGTGGGTGTTGAATGACTGGCATCAGCAGCACTGTCACACCACTGGCCCTGGCTGTTTCCTTTACAGTCAGTGCTAACCAGGGAGGGTTTGTTTTCTAGCACAGCACCGTGTGGGGATGGAGCACTCTTTGATAAATCCTGCAGTGATCAGGCAAATGAGATGGGACTACCCCAACACCAGCCTCTCTTTGAGAACCCCAAACAAGGCAAGCTGCGGACCAAGGTGGAGAATGGTGAGTGCAATCGCTCCCTGCACAATAGGGTGGCTTCAGTCCTCACCTCTGAGCCTTTCTGGTGCTTCGGAGTTTCCTTACCCCTCTCTGTGTGCTGTCATGGGATTTGAAGCAAAAGAGGTAGATGAAAGGTTTTAGAGAGTCCCCTGCCAGCTCCGCCTGTTGCAGTGCCATGCTTGTGAAGTTTGATGCAAAGCTCATATCTAGGTCTGTGTCCTGCGTTTCAAGCAAAGTTCTATTTTGCTTCAGCCATGTTGAAAATTGCTCATCAGTACCCAATAATGAATGCCAGATTTTTCCCTGAACCTGGTGTCAGACTCTTAAGTTCACTCTAGGTATCCAAAACTTTCTTGTGGAGTTGCTGATGGGATTTTGATTTATTGAATATCTGACACTGTATAGAAAATCTTTCTTCTTTTCTTATGCAGGGGAAGGTACCATTCCTGTGGAGTCGAGTGACATTGTGCCCACATGGGATGGCATCCAGCATGGGGAACGATTGCGAACCATGTCCTGCAGTGACAAAATCTTACGCTGGAATATACTTGGCTTGCAAGGGGCACTGCTGTCACACTTCCTAGAGCCAGTTTATCTCCGTTCTGTTACACTTGGTGCGAAAACCTCTGTCTTTTTGGGGTAAAACTAGGCTGCAGTGACAACTAGTCTCATTCCTCAGTGTGACAGCAAAGTTTGTTTGTGGAGGGCATAGGAGTAACAGATTGAAATGTCTTTCTTGGCAGAGCTGTTTGAAAATGCAAAGGGAGTCTGTATTTTAGGCTGTGGGTAGAGTCAGCATCTCTCCACAGTTCTGGATTTTTCGGAGGCACAAGTGATCTAGGAGAGTGAGATAAAGACCGCATGTTTGTGTCTTCAGTGCGAAATGTTGCAGTCTGTAGACCATTGTCTTACATACCCAGGATAAATGTAGCTATGCTGATCCACATGCTGTGAGCTTTCAGGAGCCAGTGAGCAGTGCTGCAGTTATTGGGGTTTGGCCAATCTATCACCTGTGCCATCCTGTCTCCTAACACCTTTCCTCTGTCTCCACAGGTTACTTGTACAGTCAGGGTCACTTGACCCGTGCCATCTGCTGCCGCATGGAGAGGGATGGGAACACACTGAAGGAAAAGCTCCAGGCTCCATATCACATTAACCATCCTGAGGTACTGCAGCCATAGCACCTCTTAATCTTTCTGACCCCCATTCCTTTGCCTGTGGGTTTGGGGGTCCCTGAGGTACTCTGCAGGGAGGGTCGTTATGCAGCTGCCCTCCAACCAGGGGCAAGAATTAGTGACCAGACACAGAATCATACAATCGAAGGATATCCTGCGTTGGAAGGGACCCACAATGTCTCATCAGGTCTAGCTCCTGGTCCTACACAGGAGATCCCCAAGAACCTGCCCTCTTTGTGTCACTGCACAGTTTGGGGGTTACTGGCAATGTCTTGGTCTGGAAAAAAGGACACTAAAGTTGCCTCTCTAGCCTTCAACTCCATAAGAATATTACCCTTGTGGCTCTGGAAAGTTTGCGATAAGCTAAAACTGTGAGAAATGAAAGGGGGAGGAGAGTCACGCAGCAGGATGAGGTTAAGGAACCCTCTTGTGCAGGTTGGGCGAGTCAGCGTGTATGACTCTGCAAGGCAGACGGGCAAGACAAAGGAGTCATCGGTGAATTGGTGTCTTGCTGATGAAAGCGAAGTTGAAGTCTTGGATGGCACCAAAGGGAAAGTAGATGGGTAAGGAGAGCCTTTCCTGACACTGTCTTTTCCTGACACTGTCTGGGGGAAGGAGGGCAGGTCTGAGGTGGGGAGTACACTCTGCACTGTTACAGCACCCTACACATGGGGAGAGTTGGGCAGAGGAATTTCAAACAGACATAAGCAAGCACTCCTGAAGGAAGTTTGCCTGAAGGAAAACTAAATGTTGGCCAGCCTGGGGCAGAGGCCTGCCAAGCCCAGAGCTCCTCCTTCATGGGATTTTATCTGAGCCCCCTGCTCCTCTTGGCTCTTCTCAGTGTCCCATCCCTCACTGTTGCCATTGTCTTCCTTCTCAGTCTGAAGCTGAAGGTGTCTCGTGTGTCCAAGAGGAAAATGTTCACCCTGTTCCAGCAGCTCTGTGCAAAGAACAGCCGCAAAGACCTGCTGAGCTTCTCTGTGTACTCGGATGCCAAGGAGGCAGCCACAGCATACCAGGCAGCCAAGCAGTGCTTCTTCAGCACGCTGGAAGAGCTGGGCTATGGCAGCTGGATCCGCAAACCCCAAGAAGAAGAAAATTTCTCTGTCCTTGATGCATAAGGAAGCTCTCTGCAAGGAGTGGGGAGTGAATGTGCACAGGCGTATGTATAGCACAGGCGTATGTATAGCTGTGCTCATCCTTCTTTCACCACATTTTTGGAGTGGAATCGGAACTGTGCAGCAGTTTCCTCATAGGCTCGGCTGCCTTGTCCTTGTCACTCAGACCTGCATTTTTAAAGTGTGCACGTAAATGATTCTCCTTGTTTTTTAAGCAAGGGCAGGCTCAGTGCCCATATGCTTTTTTATAGTTTTGTTCCCCCTTTTTTGTTTTTTAAAGAATGTAGGCGAAACCAGAGGAATTTTCAGGACTGTGAGCTTGAAACCTTTGGGCCATATACTGCAAATCCCTCTGGCAGGATTTGAGGCAAATTTTCTCCTTTGAGATTAAAAAAAAGAAAAAATCAGGCTGTTTTACTGATTTTCTGTGTCTCTGTTGGAAGATGACTGGCAGCCCAGCCAAAATGGGACATGGGTCTGACCTCTGCAAGGTGCGGCCATAGGACCAGCATAACATTCTGCATTAATAACAAAAAAGAAAGTTTCAGTATTGTTGGGCATGGGGGTGTTAATTCCCACTTAGATGAAGAGGGGCCTGTGGTGGAGTGTGGAGAGGGACAGATGAGTTAGTATTTGCTAAATGATGAAGGTAGCCAGGTGGAGTTTGTAATTGAGTCCCTTGCCTCAATCACAGGGCTCATTAGGCAGAACTGAGCCCTTGAGGGCTTGAACTGACTCTGAAATGGCTGGGGCAGAGCCCTCCCAGCTCCTTCCGTCATTGCTAGCTCTAGGATGGGGTGTCTTGTCTCTGGACACCAGCGGTGGCTTTCAGGCCCTTGTCCTGTGTCTGAGCTGAACCACATACCAGAGATCCTAGTGGAAGGTGAGAAGTAGCAATGCTGTTGTCATCAAACGGCAAGTTGGATGTTGTTGAAGCAGCCCTTTGTTGTGCAAAGCAAGTGCTGGCTTTATCTGGGATGAGAGCTCTCTGTCTCACATGAGACAGAGACCCAAGACCTGTTAGCAAGCAAAGACTGGAGCAAGACCACTCTGGCTGTGGATCTCCACAGGACAGTTGGAGGCAGCCAGGCTGGGGCAAGCAGGGTCACGATTTGCTGAAAGTCCAGCTGACACAGGTTCACCCTGCCTGGAGCTGCCCACGAACATCCACTGCCACGCAGTGGTGTGAGGGGTATGAACTGCCTTGGCACCCAGCTCAGAGCAGGGCTGGGGGCCTCCTCTGTCTGCAACTGCTCAGGGAGCTGTGCATGAGGCTATGGGAGCTCGTGTTGTGCTCCCCACACCCTCTCAATACTCACAGATCTACCCACTGGGACAAAGCAGGACCCTCCCCCTGCCGTCCTGCACTCACTCACTCACTCACTCACTCACTCAAGGCTGGACCAACAGCAGAAGAGAAACAGAGGTGGAATGAACTGGGACAAGTCCCTGGCATGGGGCTGCTTTAGGAGCAAAGCTCTTAACATTTAGGTATGGGGGTGCAACCCTGAGAGCAGGAGATCCAGGAGCAGCAGATGCAGCAGCTGGGATTTCTCTGGCTGGGTGAAGTGCTGGGATTTAAATTAATTTCTAGCGTGCAGCTTCCCCTGGCCCTGTGTGTTGCCAGGCCCCGCCAACACCACTCCCCCCAGCCCTGGGGATTACTGGTATTTATAGCAAACACTCCATTTCAATTTTCCCCAGTGAGGCCAAGGGCCAATTCTTGCTGGCCAGGGGAGTGTGGGAAGTGCTTCTGGCCATGGCTGTCAGCACCATGACCCATGGTAGGGCCCAGTTGCCAGAAGCTCCCAGATAGGGTTAAAACATTAATTATGTTTTCCTTGTACAAGCCATCTTGTGCCTGCTCTTGGCTCTAGCACACTGAGCCTGGAGTGGAGTGCAAGACATTGGAGCTGGAGCAGTCACTGGCACTTGCTGCCCTGGCCCTGCCTGCAGGTAGGACCTAAAAATAGCCTCCTCCTGCTTGGTCCATGTATTCGCCTCGAAGCCAGAGCTGAATAGCTCTATCCTCCTCCTCCTGCTCTGTCCTCTCCTGGGAAGCCCCAGAGCTGCCACAGGGGTTGGCAGCACCAAGCTGGAGCCAGGGACTGCCCACTGAGGCTGGGGCTCTGGCCCCACATGGCCTGAGAGGAGATGCAGTGAGTGACTGGTGCTCCCAGGAGCAGAGAGAGTTGGGCATGTCCCCATGGATCAGGTTTCATGCTCTTATGCGGTCTCCCTCGGCAGCTGGGATTATTCCTCTTACACAGCTTTGCCTTCCTACCTTCTTACCTTGGCCACAAGCAGCCAGACTCCCCCCAGCCCTGGCTGCATCCTCCTCTTTTAGGTCTGCAGAGCACAGTGTAGGATAAAATGACACCATATGGAACCAGCCTGGTCCTGTGTGAGTATTTATTGGTTTGCAGGGGCTGCCTAAGCCCAGTACCCAGCTCTCTGGCCCTGGGACTGGCCATTCCCCATGCTATTTGGAAGTGGGGGTGCCCTGGCCAAGCTGCAGCAGGGAGTTAGTGGTGTAGTTCTGGAAGAGGGGCTGCAGGAACATGCCAATGGTGCCAAAGACACAGACAAAGACGAAGATCCACAAGAAGAGACGGTCGATGACCATGGCGACGTATTTCCAGTCCTCACTGACCTGCATGGAGCCAGGAAAAATGCTAGATCAGGCTGGGGCCTTACGTATTGCCTGACACTGCCCCAACTGAGAATCTGGCATATCCTCAGAGCCTTGAATTGCTCCCTCAGCACTGCAGCTCCTGGGGCCTGCCTGCTAGCCTGCTGTGGGTCCCACGGGGCTCACTCCCCCTGCTGTCACACGCACCACTGAGCCCAGGAAACATTTCCCCAGTGAGCAGAGCTGGGGGGGCTCTGCAAAGTCTGCAGCCTGATGGTGCCATGCAGGGCCAGGCCTCTTGGGAGCCTCCTGCATTTCCAGAGCTGCTGCTTCAGCTTTGGACTGCAGTGGTAGCTCAGGGATCAGTGCTGGACCCCCTACCCAGGCAGGAGCTGCAGGACTTCATTGGGCATGGGGCTAGGCAGGGACCCCCTTGGCACTTGTGCCTATCACTTCTTGTGGTGCAGCCATGAGCCAGGACACACTCTGCACCCCACAGCTCTGGCCACCCCTGAGCACTGCCCACTCCCAGATGCATACCACCCACCCCAACTTACACTCTGATCATCATCCTCACTGCGCATGTGGTCAGCAATGAAGCGCACACCATCCACCGCTTCCTCCAGCCCGCAGCTGCCACCAGCTGCAGGGGCTGGTGTCTGCCCCTGTCGCTCCCGATAACCATTCAGCCCCTCGGCCTTGGCAGCACCAGGGTTAGCATAGCAGGTGCAGGTGCGGGAACCAGCCTGGACGAAGAGAGTGGTGGCAGCAGCACGTTCCTGGGTGTGCCGGCGCTGGCGCAGATGCTGGCGTGCGCAGTTCTGTCGCGGCTGCTTCATGAAGAGCAGCGTTGGGAGCTTGTGGAGAAAGAGGGTGCGGACCCAGGGCGGCATGGTGTGCGTGGTGGGTGAGCGGTGGTGCACATTGAGAACACAGACACTAGTGACAATGGAGAAGGTCACCAGCACCATTGTGAACATAAGATACTTGCCCACCAGTGGTACGTCCAGTGAGGTGGGTGGCACAATCTTGGAGATGAGCAGGAGAAAGACCGTGAGGGCAAGCAGGACAGAGATGCAGAGTGTCATCTTCTCACCACAGTCAGACGGAAGGTAAAACACAAGGATGGCCAGGGAGGTAATGAGGATGCAGGGGATGATAAGGTTGATGGTGTAGAAGAGCGGCTTACGCCGAATAATGAAGTCATACGTGATGTCCACATAGGTGGAGTCATCAGGGTTCTCATTGCGCCGCCCTGGCAGTGCCACGATGTCCCACTCGCCACTGGGCGTGAAGTCATCCAGGCTGGCCACCTCACTCTTCAGAACCAGGTCAATCTCAGTGCGGTCGTAGGTCCATGAACGGAACTTCATGGTGCAATTCTGCTGGTCAAAGGGGAAGTGCTTCACCTCGATCTTGCATGCACTCTTGTAGATGGCAGGCGGTAGCCAGAAAATGCTGCCATCATAGGAGATCACCGCATTGGAGTAAAAGGAGACCTCATACATCCCATCGGCACTGGGGTGAAGAGAGGTGCAGTCAGTCCTAGTGTTGTCAGCCCTGCCAGCACAATGACATGGCCCTCCTGCCCTGGGTGGGGTTGGGGAACACATAGCATCCCCAAAAAATGACCTACTTGTTGTAGAGCACCACATCAGGCAGCCAGATATGCTTGGAGGGCAGGCGAACCTTCTTCATGTTGTCAAAGTCCTCAGGCTTCCACGTGAGGCGATAGTCCTCCCACTCCTGAGGACAGGTGGGATCAGCCCAGCCCAGCCACAGGACAGGGGCCTGGGGCAAGGGGGTGGGTCAGGACAGGGGGAACACAGAGGTCCCACACAAGGTTTATGGGGGGCTATGACAGGGCAGGGTAGACATTAGGGTCGCACATAGGGTATATGGGGGCGTCCCTATGATAGGGATGGGTCTCAAGGCAGGGGCTGGGGAGTCCTGAGGCAGGGAGGACATACAGGTGTCAGGGCCACATCAGAATCCAGGGTGCCCACCTGGGTCAGCCAGACATTCGTGGTCATGATCTGCTCCCGCTCATGCTGCAGAGAGAGAAGGGCCAGTCACTCAGGGTGCTGGGAGGGTTTGGGGCCCCTTCACTTGCCTGGTAGGTTGAGGAGTAGAATCCTGGCCAACTCACCACGCTGATGAGCTGCGCCAGCGACACCATCAGCTGCACGGTCACCAGCTCAGAGCCATTGGTTGCCGGCCGGATCAGCTTGTTATAGCGTGCAGGGTCCAGCAGATACTCAACCAGTCGTTCCTCGGTGTCTGTGCCCAGGCTCCCTAGGGCATGGCAGAGCCTGAGTCCCATGGTGGTGGGCAGGGCCCCCCACGAGGGTCCAAGGACCCCCCAGGATAGAGCCTGTACGCGGCCTGGGGCTCTGTCTGACAGCCCGAGAGAAGGAATGATGGGGTGCATGGTGATGGGGTGTGGGTGTCAACCGGGCAGAGAGCAGGGAGGGCCTGGGGGAGAACGGGCAGTCCGAGGGGCTCCATGATTGGGGACGAGCAGCTGGACAGGACTAGGGGTTCATCTCTCCCCTCCCCTGCCTGGCCCCGCAATTCCCTGCCGTTCGTGACACCCCCTCCCCTTTTCCTGTCGGTCCCTGCGCACCCGTGGCACCGCCTCGAAGAGCCAGAGCCCACGGCGGCAGCATAGCCCCGGGGGGGGTCGAGGAGCGCCGGAAGCCCCAGCGGCACTGGCACCACAGAGGGGCCGGTACCGGCTGCACTCCGGATCTGTCCTGTGCAACAGGCGCAGCTCCCTGGCCCGGTCCGGTCCGGTCCGGTGCCCTCCCCGCCTCTGCTGGTGCCATCCCCCACAGCCCCCGACACTTACGTCTGAGGGCAGCGAGAAAGCAGAGAACGCGGAGCAGCGCCATGGGGGCGGCCTGGTGCCGCCACCGGTACCCGGCGCTGTCCACGGTTCTGGCCGGGCTCTGTCCGAGGTTCTGGAGCCGGCGGCGGCGGCGGCCCGGGCGGGGCGGCCCCGGGCGGGAGGCGGTGCCGGGCGCTGCGCCGGGGCCGCCCCGCGCTCCGGCT
The DNA here is from genome assembly GCF_009819655.1 of Sylvia atricapilla. Lineage (NCBI taxonomy): Eukaryota > Metazoa > Chordata > Aves > Passeriformes > Sylviidae > Sylvia > Sylvia atricapilla. Next base: position 326,892 of record NC_089169.1, read on the forward strand.
CCGCCGCCGTCAGCGGCCCCGGGGCCGCCCCCGCCTCCGCCCCGCCGCGGCCCGGGGACACGGCGGAGGGGTCTGAGCTGCCCCAGCCCGCCGCTCCACCGGGGTCCCTGCACGGTGCCAGCGGGGCGGCGGAGCCCCGGGCGGGGATCAGAGCGGGAGGGCGGAGCAGTGGGAGAGCTCGCGCGTGGAACCCGGGACCGGAGCCCCCGCGGCTCCGCCGTACGCCCAGTAGTGGGGTGTCAGAGCCCGCGGGGCTCCAGCCGTGCCCGGTGTCCTCCCCGTGACCCCACGTGACCCCTCCCGGGCACGGGCGGGGCTCCCCCCGCTGCAGTCCTCGCTGGCCACGCCCTGCTTCCCCGGGGCTTAGAGCTTCACTTCCGGTATGTCGCGAGAGGCTTCCGGCGTAGTGACCCCGCCCATTCCGGCGACGGCACTTCCGGGAGCGGGGCCGTCCCGCCGCCATCTTGGGCGGGCTCCGGGGCTGCGGCGGCGGCGGCGGCGGAGCGGGTCCCTCCATGGGAAGATGCAGCGGGCGGGGCCGGAGGAGGCGGCGAGGGCGCAGGCGGCGGCGGGGGGGCCCGGGCGGAGCGGGGCCGAGGTGGTGGCGGCTCACGCCGGGCGGCTCCTGAGGCGGGAGCTGCGGCTGCTCGAGTCCATCTTTCACCGCGGCCACGAGCGGTTCCGCATCGGCAGCGCCTGCCCGGACGAGATCAGCTGCGAGTTCGTCCCGGGGGTCGGGGCCCGCGCCGGCGCCTCCGCCTCCCGGGGACCGCCGCCGGGGCCCGTCCGTATTCACTGCAACATCACGGTGAGGCCCAGGGGGTGTGGCGGGTCCAGGCTCTGCGGAGACACCGCAAGGTGGCCCCGGGACCGAGTGGCCCCTCCTTCGCGCGTACGGGGCTGCCGCCGTTGGGACCCAGGGTGAACTGGGCCTAGGCCCCAACGTTCCTGGCGGCGGCTACGGGGCTGCGGGGGTTAGCTGCCCTTGGCCCTCTCCTTCTTGGGGCCTGCGGGAGCGCCGTACGAGCCACCGCGAGCTCCTCGGAACAGCGGGTCATGCAGAGAAAAAACAGGGGGCAGTGCCCGGCAGCACTCCCGCCGTCCCAGTGTACGAGAACTGGCCATTCCCCATGCTGTTTGAAACCCCTGTCCAGCTGCTTGTCCCCAGTCATGGAGCCCCTCAGACCCGCCCCCGTGTATGAGACTGCCCCCGTTTTCCCTGCTTCCCCCGGTTTTGTTTTGGAGGGTTTCCCAGGAGGCCCTGATCTTCCTGGAGGAGAGGCAACTGTGGCAGCAGCGTCGGCTCTTTCTCTTTGCTCTGGCTTATCTGCACCGGGGTTTTAGGGATTCTCCTGCTGGATGGTTTGGCGCTGGCGTACTGATGCCCTTTTTGATCACAAATTACAACTGGTCTGTGTCTCCAAGCGAGGAGAGCCAGTAGATCTTGGATAGCTTCTGGTGCAGGTTCTGAACGGGACTAATGACCGGGATTTTCTGGAGGGTCATGTTGTGAGTGTTGCCATAGTCTTTGTCCTGGATTAAAAGTGCCTGCTTGGCATCTGCCCTGCGTGAGTGCTGCCAGGTTCTCCTCCTGCAACTGCTGGAACTGCAGCAGCCCGTGGGCAGCATGAAACACCATTAGTGTCCTGCCTTTACTGCCTCACACCCCAAATGGCCTCATGACCAGTGCGTTGGCCAAAATGCCAGTATTCTCCCTCCGTGTTCAATCCTGGGCTAGGGGGACACAGCACAGAGCCAGCCCGGCATGGTCAAGGTAGGCATTTGTACTGCCCTCAGCCCCAGGTTTATGCTGGAGGGTGGACCAGTCACTTGTGGCCTGATCTCTGTGGCCCAGAGGGATCTGTTTGCAGAAGACTCAGGGCTTCAGCCCCCACCCTGTCTGGCTTGCTGCTCTTTGCATTGCAATGGCCTCCATCCCACCAACACCACCTTCTCCCCCTCTCCAGGAGTCTTATCCAACTGTTCCCCCAATATGGTCTGTGGAGTCAGACGATCCCAACCTGGCAGCTATCCTGGAGAGGCTGGTGGAAGTCAGGAAAGGAAATACCTTGGTGAGATACTCTCCGCTGCCTGGGAGAGGGGAGGGCTGGCAGCTTTGAGGAGGGTAACCCTCTGCTTGCATGTCCCCAGCTGCCTGAAGTGGGGATTGCCTCTGGTCTCATAAATGTTCCAGAGCTTTTCTGGCTGAATGCTGGAGAGGGGATTTTGTGCGTGTGTCTACTGCTGTTTGCAGCAGGAAGGAGCAGCCCTGGGGCCTTTGCTTGCTGGCTGCAGTGCTGAGTCTCAGCTTGGCACAGAGGTCCACACACTTCACTGACCCTCTGTTCTCTGGACAGCTTTTGCAGCACCTGAAGCGAATAATCTCTGACCTGTGCAAACTCTACAACCTACCCCAACATCCAGATGTTGAAATGCTGGACCAGCCTCTACCAGCAGAACAGGTGAGCGGCTCAGGAAAAGGCTCCAGAGCTCAAAAAACAAGTTCCCTGATGTTTGCTCTGGAGGCTTCTAGGGGTTACCAGAGGAGGAACACAATGAGGGGTTGGATTTCTGTCCTGGGTGATGCCAGCCTGCTCTGCTGGGCCTTGGTGCTGTTTTCTGTAAAGGCTCTCAGCTCCTCTTTGCTTTTAATTTGGTTCTGCTTCTGTATCCCTTGGAAGTGTCTGGGAAGGCAGGACAGCATTTTGCCAGGATGCTCACCACACAGTCTCTGTCCCTATCCTTCTCTCTCCACAGAGCACCCAGGAAGAGGTGTCCTCTGAAGAGGAGGATGAAGAGATGCCAGAGGTAAGTGCCATTTCAGTGTGTGAGGAAATACACCAGAGAGCTGAGCATGAGGAGGAAGCTGCTGGAAGGTGCAAGGGTACACGGGTCTTGCCAGGGAGAAGCTTGTGGCCTCCAGACAGGGTAGTTTGGCTCAAAGGCTGGATAGTTCTCAGCATTTTGATGCTGAGGATTCTGAGGCACAGCTGGGTGCCACATATTCACAAACCCCTAGAGAGCACAGAGGCTGAGCAGCATGGCGATGGCTTCTGAAGGCATGGGGATGAGGTGTGAGCAGAGAGCTGCTTGGACAATATGTGCTATTCATTAAAGCCTGAAATTTCTGCAAGAGAGGTGGATTTCTGGGTTGCTGTTGCTGGCAGGGAAGTCACTGTTGCAAGGAGCTCCCACAGAGGGGATGAGGTCAGGTGGCTGAGTGTGCAAGTGAGCTAATTGCTAGGAGTGGTGGAGGCAGCCACACTTCACTGCAGGCTGAGGGCACCTTGCTGCAGAACACACAGGCTCTGGTTGTTTGGTTTGCAGCTTAGAAATCTGTGGAAGTGGGTGGAATAATCTTGAATCTCCATGGTGACGTTTAGCAATGCCTCACATACAAGAGCAGCATGGGCACTGAGTCAGCAGTGCCGTGGAGCCTGGGGGCAGGTCACTGAGCAGCAGCACCCCAGCAGTTGGGGGGGGTGTTAGCAAAGTTAATTGCTTGCTAAATTAAGGCTGGGCTTTGCCAGTGTTCAGAGGGAAAAGGGGGAGGGTTAAACTGGTACGAGCATAACCTTGTTAATATGCAAATCTTCTGCTTCATGGCAAGTCAGTGTGTCCAAGGCCTTTACTCATGTGGGCTGGAAGATAAATCCCCTGGAACTGAGCATTCCATTCCCCCTTGTGCTTTTTGCTAACACCGTGCATTGTGGAGGGAGAATGCTGTCACGTAGAGCAAAGGTTTTGTGCTGAGCAGTAGGATTTGTTCAGCTGCGTGAAGGAGTGGAGCAGCAGAACTGTGCTCTGGTACAGAGATTCATTATGCAGGTTAATCTACTCGAGGGATTTTCTAGGAGGATCTATTTTCCTGTGTGAGTCTAAAAATGTCAAACCGCTTCCAAAAACGCTGCTCAATAGCCATGACCAGTGCAGAGAGGCCAGAGTAAATGCTTGTTCAGAGGATTTAGTGCCAGCACATGGAGCTGTGTATACCCACAGCCATTTCCAGGCAGGTGAACCCTGTCTGCATGGGGAGAGATTTCTGTAGTGGGCCCAGATGGCTGCAACTTTTTTTCCTCTCATTGTCTTGGTCTTGCATTGCCATGTGTTATTGTGGAAAACAGTGAGGGGCAAAGGCTCTTCTGGGGTCAGGTACTACACTTGGAGTGCAGTGAGCTAATCTACAGAGAGACATGCTGTGAAATACCCACTTCTGTTGAGGGAATAACATCCCATGCAGCTGGATTTAGGTGCAAGGGTCGGTTCTTCTTGTGGTGCCAGTGACCTGTGTTCCTGTTGGGGTTTGGCTAGCAGAGGGGCCCAGGTGGCCTGGCAGCACTGCACCAAGGGGCTGTGCTTTGTTCTAGCCATCCAGCAACGTGGCACAAGCTGTTGAAGCCACAAGTGTGCCAAGATCCAGGGTCACTTGGTTACCTGGGGCTTTTTGAGGACTGAGAGATTAATGGCTCATTATAAACAGGCGTGAGATGTGGCAGAGGAGAATCCAGCAAAGAGCTCACATGAGCCAAACAGAATGCCCAAACCTTGTGTCTTCCACTCTAGTTGTACCTCAGATCAGGAGCTGGGGCTTCCTGGGGAGAAAGAGTTCCACTAGGAATCCTTCCTGGGTCAGGGCAGCTCAGTACTCAGAGCAGGGAGGTGCAAAGGCACATCACTTTGAGCTTTCCTCTTTCCTGTCCAGGACACTGAGGACTTGGACCACTACGAGATGAAAGAGGAAGAGCCGGCAGATGGGAGAAAGACAGAGGATGAAGGCATTGGGAAAGAAAACCTGGCCATTTTAGAGAAAATAAAAAAGAACCAGAGGCAAGATTACTTAAATGTACGTGTCACCCAGGGGGCAGGTGGGCTGGGGGAGCAGAGGTACTCAAGGGCAAGAGTGATGAAGGCCCTTGCCAGCCCTCCAGCCCTAAATCAGAGGGGCTGTCCTCAGCCAAAGGTGCAGCAGTACCAGTTTTCTAGGGCTGATGGGGCTGAAGCAGAGAAGTCTGTGAACTGCCTCTGTGGCTCAGGGATGCCCCCAGGGCATTGGTGCCTCATGGGGCAGTCCTCCTGCAGCAAGATCTGGGGCTCCCTTCTGCCCCAGGAGCTCTGCTCCCACGATCACCTGAGGCTGTGGAGGTGGGTTGTGTTTTTGTACCCCTGGGCATAGATTCTTAGACAGTACAGAGGACACAGAGGTGTTTCTGCTGCAGCCGTGCTGCCTGAGGTGACATATTTGCAGCAAGGGACAGACTGAGAGGTGACAGGCAGGATACGGTGTGGTATAGAGGCTGGACCAAGTTGTAGCTCAGGTATTGACCTCATAGAGTAATAGCCATGGCTGGGTGGAGCATAACAATACAACTTTCCCCCTCCCTGTTCTTGCAGGGTGCAGTGTCTGGGTCTGTGCAGGCCACTGACCGGCTAATGAAGGAGCTCAGGGATATTTACCGATCACCAAGTTTCAAGGGCGGTGAGTGCTGCCGGGAGCCCCATGGAGGAAGATTCCTTCTCGTTCTGTGGGGTACCCTGTGGACCTTGGAGCTGTGCTGCTCAGCTAAGGGGGAGGATCTCTGGTATTGGATGGCTGTTGCTCTGCCAAGGGTGAACAAAACCACCTTACCCTCTCTGTTCCCTGCCACAGCTGCGTGGAAGTGAGGAGCATGCTGTGGGATCGGAAAATTTTCTGACTTTGAGGGAGGTGGTGTTCCTACTCCTTTCCTGAGCCCAGGGACTGGATAGGTGCTGCTTTTCATGGGGGGACAGTGCCCAAGTGAAGTTGTACTGCAGGGCCCAGGGGATTTGAAATCTGGGCGATGGCTCAACCCCCTCTCAGTGTCCCCCCATAGTGATCCCCCTCTGTTCTCGTTGCAGGATACTATGCAGTTGAACTAGTGAATGACAGCCTGTATGACTGGAACGTCAAAATCCTGAAGTAGGTGACCCAACTTGGAATCGTGCATTTATGGTGGGTTTTGGTGATGGGAACAGAAAGTCCCTGTGAGCAGAGAGGACATTAGCATGGCAGGGGAGCACCAAGCAGACCTTGAGTCAGCCTCTCTCAGGCAGCTAGCTTGCTGTCTCCACAACAAAGAGATGATATCTCCAGACAGAATGAGGTAATTGGAGGACCCTGCAAGTGTGTGCTGTTCCTAGAGTCCAGAAAGAGGTCCAGCAGGCAAACCCTGAGTTTTCACACCCTCCGAACACCAGTGTTGCCTTTTCCTTGGGCCAGGCAGCCTTTATTTTTAAGCTGGCAGCATGGAAAAGGGCTGTGATGGTCTTCTCTGCAAAATGGAAGCAGAATGCTGGCAGCCTGTGCTGTTGCTGCCCTCAGCAAGAGCCTGAGGGGCCATGTGACTGCCCGGCCGTGCAGGTACGGCAGCTCTGGGGTGTGGTGGCAGTGAGCATGGCTGACCTGAAGTGCATGGCCTTGACTGACCCTCTGGGGTTTTCCTGTCACAGGGTTGATGAGGACAGCGCTTTGCACAACGATCTCCAAATTCTCAAAGAGAAAGAGGGAACCGATTTTATCCTCCTCAACTTCTCTTTTAAAGTAAGGCTCCCCCTCCTAGAGAGATGCCTGACTTGGCAAGGCATCAGAGAACACTTTCCTCAATGGCTCTGCTTCCCTTCTCTCATTCCAGGATAACTTTCCTTTTGATCCACCATTTGTAAGGGTTGTATCCCCAGTGCTGTCAGGGGGGTGAGTAATTATCTGTCTCTCTCTGTTCTGCAGTGCTGCTTTCTGCAGCGGTTTTCACTGGGTTTATCCAATGCTGTCCACTTCCTTGACATGGATTTGCCATTGGGAAGCGGACAGTGATGGTGGAAGTTATAGCATTTTTTTTTTCCATCAGAAATCTAATCAGAGAAGATGTTTTACCTCTGGAGCAGTGGGTGGGTACAATCACAGCTATCTGTGTGGTAACTTAGTCTGATTCCTTCCCAGGTATGTTTTGGGTGGCGGTGCCATCTGCATGGAGCTGCTTACAAAACAGGTGGGTGCTGGTCCCTGCGGGAACCAGGGGAGGTCTTCTGCCTACCACACTCCGTGTTCCTGGCAGCTCCTGCTGTACCACTGACTGCCAGAACTAGGGAAGGCCCTTTGGTTGCACTGGGAGCACAGTCTCTGGGGTGAGTCTGGCCTCATCATGTGTTTGATCCCTCAGGGCTGGAGTAGTGCCTACTCCATTGAATCGGTGATCATGCAGATCAGTGCAACGCTGGTGAAAGGGAAAGCGCGAGTACAATTTGGAGCCAACAAGGTAGGTCTGGACAGTGTAGGAGAATGGGGAGTGGCAGTGGTGTGGCAGATGGGGGCACAGCCAGCTCTGATCACACAGGGAAGGTGTGTGGCCACACAGGATGGCTTCCCCAGGGTTCCTGCTGGACTGACTATCTCTTTGCCTTCTCATGCAGAACCAGTACAGCCTGACAAGAGCACAGCAGTCCTACAAGTCGCTGGTTCAGATCCATGAGAAGAATGGTAAGGGCTGAAGAAGAGGGTCTGCATTTTCCCTTGCTTGTTTGGGCTCCCCAGACAAGCCACTCGAGTTTTATCCTGCCTTAAGAGCAGAGGTGGCAGCAGCAGTGGCAGCTGCTCTAATAACAATGTGGCTGCAGAGTGCTGCTGCCCTCTCTGCTGCCCAGTGCTGGGCTCTGGGGGCTGTAACGAGAGGCAGCACCTCAGTGATTGCTTGGGCTTGATGATCTGAGAGGTCTTTTCCAACTGTAATGATTCTGTGATTGCCTGTGTGGTGCTGGGAAGTAAGCCAGAGAGAAAGCCTCCCAGTAATTTGGGATATGTGGCCCTTTGGAAGTGGGACTTGGCTGCTTTTGGCAGCTTTTCCAGGTACAGATTGTCATTGCCCATGCAGTTTCCTCCCTCACAGATCTCTCCTCATTTCAGGCTGGTATACACCGCCAAAGGAGGATGGCTAGTGTGGATGCTGCAGGACCAATCTGAATATCTTCTGGATGCTCTCCTTGGATCTTAGTGATGCCTCTTGGCTTTCTCCCAGGATTTAATAGCTCTGCCCGTTGCAGGACAATACTGGCTGTTCAAAACTCTAAATAACCGTTTAAAGAGTTGGACTGACCCAGAACACATGCTAGCAGGCATTCGTGTTAAAACAAACTCTTGAGCCTCTTGTATTACTGGAAACTTTTGACTCTGCTCCAGTCTAGAGCATCCTCCTTACCTATGCTATGGATTTAATTTATTTTCTTATTTCATGTACACTGCTTTTTTTTGTTACAGTGTATGATGGATGTGTATGGAAAATGTATCTTTGGAGAAAAATTACAGTTTGTTAATTTGAGAATGCTGGTCTAACTAATTTTTTTTCCAAGCTCCTGCTGGGTAGGTTGTGCCCTGCAAACCCTGCAGCAGCCCTGGTCCCAGGGTGGGCCAGTCAGTAGAGCTGTGGTAGGCCCAAGCCCTGCAGGAAGGCTTTGCACAACTGCCTTGGAAATAGAAAAGCCCTTTTCTTTTTTGGCATTAAGGGAACAGGGTTTCTGCCCCATCTTCCCTGGGTAAACCCAGCTTTTCTCTATAAACTGCAGACTTGCAACTCGAAGCACACAGGGGAAGATTGGTGAGGCTGTCCTCTCCCCTGCAGTGGAGGAAGGGTTTGTGGGTATATCCCAGGGCTGCCAACTCCCACCCCACACTTCTCCCTGTCCTCTTGCCAAGCAGTAAGATGAGCTGAGGCCTGAGCTTTGTCCTGTTTCTCCCCACTAGCCACGCATGGAGTCTGAGCTCCTTGTCCCCATCCCTGCTGTGCTGTGGCTGCAGGCTGCTGGAGGGAGCATGGGCACTGCTCTGTCCTACCACTGCTCCTATCCCTGACCAGGACCTGTTCCAGCAGTGAACACCCCGTTCTATGGGGTTTTATTTTACTTTCCTTAAGCTATTGTTCCTGCTTGCCTTTGTACTCCAGCCCTCCATGGATGGGGTTGTGGCCTGTTGTCTTGAATCCCCAAGGCCCTGTTTTGAGTCTGCTTGAAGGAGATCTGGCTGTTGGAGCTCCTCTTAACTTGGGCCATGTCCTCGTCTGGAGGACAGAACTGACGCACTAGTGTCAAAGATGGAACCATGCGTATTAATACACTGTGTTTGAATAAAAGTCATTAGAAAATCAAAGAGCCTCTGAACTCCATTATCTACTTCAGCAGCTGCTTCCCTGTCCTGCTCAGACCCTTGGGAATAAAAAGATGCTGTTAGGAGAGGGATTACTGATGGCTACAGGAGTGGCTCTGGCCTCAGCTTGGGGACTATTTTTAAGTGCTTTGCTGAAGGACTGGAGGATTTGTGAAGCTGAGCAGCTCTGCCCTGTGTCCTCCAGCCCAGACCAGCACGTCTCAGGGTTGTGGGTCCTCTCCAGCTCTCCCTGGTACCTGGGGCTGGCACAGGTAGCTGCAATCAGCTCCCACCTTTAGCTCAGGGCCCTGCTTGGTAGCAGGTTAAGTCAATTTAATGAAGGTTTAAAACACTTGTGGGGCTTTCTTTTTGGTGAAGTAGAGGCTGCTCTGCTGAGCCCAGCAATAGGGCTGGGTTGGGATTGGGTATGCCAAGTTGGTTGGGAGAGCTCATGGCACACACTCCCAAGTCATTGCAGCTTTACAGGCTGGGAGGAGCAGAATTGAAGAGGGCCCTCAAGGACGCTGTCACTGGAATGCTGACCGGACAATCGTCAATGCTGAAAGTGTAGCAGGAGCGGGTCTCTTGCAGGCCATCTGCTGGTCCTGTCTGTTCACACCTGCCCAGTGAAGACCCATCCCTCTCTGAGCCGGGCTTGGCCTTCATTTGCCACCAGGCTGGCTCAGGGAAACTTGTCTTCCAAGGGAAGCAGGTGTGCGGTGCCATCTGTCACCACTGCTGAAGGCACTCCCAAAGCCGCCTCCTGTGGGAGCTGACAGAGAACAAGGATGGAGGAGACTTCCCGAAGGAGATGTGGCACATTGATATGAACGCCACTGCAGCACAAAGTGACTGAGACAGTGCTGCCTTCATGTCTGTTCTGTTGAGGACCCATAAAAAAAAGAGGGGGACTGAAGTCTGCCTTCTGAAGGAGAGAAAAGGAACCAGCACCCAAGTTTACTTGTGAAGAAGTAGAGTTTTCGTAAGCCTCAAAAAGGCAAGGCTGAAGCCAGACAAGATCCCACTGCCAGTTCAGGCACAAACCTGCCAGTGGCATCGCACCACTGCAAGGCCCATCCTGCCCAGCAGCACCCGCAAAGAAATTTCCATCACTTCCTATGGCACTGCCAGCACCTCTCCCCTGTACAGAAGAAGAGCCCATATTCTGCCACAAAACTCTCGTCCTGGGAGCTATGGGAGCAATTTTGCCACAAAACCTTCTCCTCTTCCCCGTGCAGTTGCAAAGGGGGAGGGGTCGCTGTTGTAAGGGCCCCCCAGCACTGCAGCCCGACAGGAAGCCAAACCACTGGTCTCTGTCGCGCTTTCCTGGCAAGGTGACAGCACGGCCAGATGTAGAACTTGGCTGGTGTGGGATGAACCACGGCCGGACACAGTGTGTGTGCCCTGTCAGGCTGTGCACGGGGTGTCATGCACGAGGTCCTTGTAAAGGTGGCTGTGCACAGGGGGCTACCGGGGTTGCGTTCTCCATCGATAGAGAGCATAGAGTGCATGCCCAAGGTCTGTGGAGGGGACTCACACATGTTGGTCTGTGCTGTCCGTGGAGTCTCTGCCCGGGGGCGCACTCGTACAGTCCATCCACGGGATCCATGCGCAGGGCCGTCCCATCAGCGAGGCAGGGTCACGGGGTGTCTCAGCCCCACCGGGACGGGACCCCCACCGAAGCTTCCATCCCTTCCCACGGCTCCCCGGGCCCGCCGGGGCTGCGGCTGCCTGCCCGGCTGCCGCCGCGCCGTTCCCCGGGGCCGCCCCCTCCGGATCTGGGCGGGGAGCGCCGGCCCTGCCATCCTCTCCGGCCCCTCTGGCCCCGGCCCGGCCCCGGCCCATCCCGTCGCCTCCGCATGGGGCCCCCTGGGCCGGCCTGACCCCTCGCCGAAGCCCCTCTGCCCCCGGAGACGGGCCCCGTCGAGGAGCCGCGACGGGACCCCCCGGCTGCCCGTTCCAGGGCGGGCCCTCCGGAGCTCGGAGAGACCCCCCCGAGCCTCGTCCCCAGGAGCAGCGGACTCCTGGAACCTCCCCGGGATTGCCACGGCAGGACTCCTCCGACACCCGGCGAGACCCCCTGACTCAACTCGTTGCTGGAGCAGATACTCGGGCCCCCTCCGAGACCCTTCCCCGGGGCAAGGGACCTCCGAGGGCACGCGGTTCCCTCCCCGGGCCCCAGGAGCCAGCACCCCTGGGGACCCACCAGCTGTCCCCGCCGGGGCGAAGGACGCCTGGAGCCCCCCACGAAGGCCCCGGTCCTCCGGCCCGCATCCGCGCTCCCGGGCTGGCCCCAGTCCGCAGAAGATCCCGTTTCCAGGGCTGGGGGCAGCCGGGCTGCCCAGGGCCCCCCGGCTGAGTCGACCCTGAGCCGGCGGGGCAGCCGTGGGGTGTCGAGGAGCCCGGGGGCCGCTGCGGCACCCTGCGTCTCCCCGGCTCCATGGCGGCCAAGTGGTTCAAGGAGTTCCCATCCAACCTGAAGACGGTTTCAGAGAGGGCTCGGCCGGGAAGCGGTAGCCTTGGGAAGAGCCGCAAGAATTCAACCGCTGAGCTGGGGGGCTACCGGGCGGCTGGGGGTGGCAAGGAAGGGGGCAGCCGACTGTCACGGGACAACCTGCAGGGTCTACTCCAGGCCGCCACTGGGAAGATGCGGAAGAATTCCCGGGTGGAGGGAGGCACACCGGAGGGACCCTCCAAAACCTACATCAATCGCCTTATCAAGGTGGAGGCTTCCGAGAAAAACGGGAAGGGGCACCCTGGACCCCTGCCTGCCGGCCTGCCTGCCCCCGAGCAGGACAAGGGGAAGCCCCCCAAGACAGAGACGGTAAGGCAAGGACTGGGAGCTGGGGGCAGATGGGGAGATGTGGGGAGCGCAAAGCGCTGGCAGCTTTAACTGCTTTGGTCTCCGACTCATTAGCCTGGTTGACTTTGTCCTTTTATCTGCCCGGCTCCACTGCCTTTAAATTCCTTCAAAGCTGCCTTCATCCCGACTGCCTTTCATCATCCATGTGGGGATGGGGGGGTGGTTGGGCATCCTCATCATGGCCTGCATGGCCCATGACAGCCTGACCCCAGTGCTCAGCTGCTGGCTAAACAAAGGCCAATGTAAAGCTTTTCTGGGAAGCTGGTCTTTCACTCCTGCACAGCCTTGGGAGGATTGGGAGCCAGTTGGGGGGGATTGCTGTCACCCAAAAGGGTCCCAGAGCTCTCCCCAGGATCTTCCCTGCCACTGAGGTGCATAGGAATGGTCTGGACTGCCCCCACCTAAAGGTGCCACTGGGTGCATCCTATGCAGTTGCGGTATGGCTCCATTTACCCCAGGTTAAGCCACCTTCCTTCCCTGGGGACCCCAGTGTACCTCTTTCCTGCCTGGCTCTGTGCTGGTGGCATCTCTGCCACCCCTGCTGGAACTCCCACGACACATGTGAACACCACCCCCTGAAGCCAGCAATGCCTATTCTCTGCTCAGGTCATCATCCTGGAGGATTACGCAGACCCTTACGATGCCAAACGGACCAAGGGGCAACGGGATGCTGAGCGCCTAGGGGAGAATGATGGGTACATGGAGCCCTATGATGCCCAGCAGATGATCACAGGTATGTGCCATGTTGAGCCATGCTGTAGCACCGCTGCTGGCACGGCTCCCCAGCCGAGAGTCTGTGGCTGCCCTTGGAGCCACCCGGTGCGGGAGGCTTTGGGAACAGGAAAGCTGCTTGCTGCTTCCTGCGACTGCGCAGGGCCAGATAAGGAGTGGGAGCAAGGCTGGACACTGACCCATGCTGGCCAGCCCCTCAACCATTGCCATGACCTGCTGCCATCATCCAACGGGCACATGTGGTCAGTGCAAAGCCCTCAATGCCCTCCAGTCATCCCAGGTTACCACCCCCCAAGAGTTCCCCATGGCCATGCCCCCCAGCCAGCAACACCCCGGCTGGTGTGGCGACTGTCCAGCTGGCCGCAACAACAGGAACTGACTGGGCCGGAAGCTGGAAATAAAAGATTTGCTGCTGATGTTTTTTTTCCGTGTGGGGCAGCCCAGGCTGTTAGGCAAAGACTGGCGCCATGGGGAAAAGCAGAGAGCTGGGAGGGGCGAGCCCCTGGGGTGGCCTCCCGCACAGCTGAGCTCCAGCTTGGGGTGTAGCATCCTGCTGCCGTGGAGCTCAGCTGGCCCCACTGGCGTGGGTCTGTGCCTGTGGCGCCAGCAGCCTCAGGGCTGGACAGCAGACCAGGCGCCATAAGGATGGGCCTTTTCCTGCTCCAGCTCCTCCCTGCTTCCCAATGGGGCGTTGCCAGAATGGGGTCCCCAGCACACATCTCTCACTGAGGGCTGGTAGTGGGAGCAGGGGATCTCAGGGAACACGCAGACCCATCCCTGACCCATCATCCCTCTTCCCCACAGAAATCCGTCGTCGTGGCTCCAAGGACCCCCTGGTCAAAGCCATCCTGCTGCTGGATGGTCGTGGAGAGCCTGGGGAAGGGGGTGCCAAAATGGATTTTGCCAAGCGGCTGGGGGGCAAGGAGGTGGCAGGGAAGGAGCCACAGCTCTATGACACCCCTTATGAGCCTAGGGAGGGGGTAGCCGGGGGGACCCCAGAGCGCAGGGTAAGGGCTGGTGATGGGCACCTGCCTGAGAATGATGAGCGCCCAGCGGGGGAATATGAGCAGCCCTGGGAGTGGAAGAAGGAGCAGATTGTCAAAGCACTGTCAGGTAGGGGACAGGGACAGGATGGGAATGAGGATGGGGGGAAGGAACAGGCATGGGATGGGGATGACAACAGGCACAAGGATGGGGACAGACTTTCTAGCAGGGCATGTCACAAGGGGACAAGGTGCAATAGTTTTTAACTATAAGGGGCACTTTAGATACAAGAATTTTCTTGGGCTGAGGGTGGCAAGGCACTGGCACAGGTTGCCCAGAGAGGTGATGCCTGCCTGGTCAAGTTGGATGGGGCTTTGAACAGTCTAATATAACTGAAGACATCCCTTTCCATAGTGGGGTGTTGGACCAGATGGGGACAGGCCCATGGCTGGAGAAGGGGTTAGAACTGGTAATGGGGAAGGTGGTGGGGTTGGGAAAAGGGATGGAGCTAGGGATGGGGATCAAAAGTGAAGGGGCTTTGGGGGCTCACATCTTGTCCCTCCCAGTCCAGTTTGAGGGCTCAGAGCGCCCTAAGGAGGAGACACTGCGGCAGCATCTACGCCAGAAGAGCTGGACTCCCAAGATGCTGAAGCCAGTGGGCACCGAGTACAGCGAGGGGGAGCGGGTTGACCCTGCCCTGGCACTGGAGAAACAACCGTGAGTTGAGAGGCCGGTCTACGTGTGGGAAACGAGGCAAGGAGGGATGGAGTGCCCAATGTTTTGCCATGGCTCAGAGTCCCCTCCCTGTGTGCCCTCACAGCTGGTACCACGGGGCCATCACGCGGGCTGAGGCAGAGAGCCGGCTGCAGACGTGCCGGGAAGCCGGCTACCTGGTGCGCACCAGCGAGACTGGCAGCGGCAAGTACTCCATCGCGCTCAAGTGAGTGTCGGGATGGCCACACAATAGGGGGGTCCCGGCCGCGGGGGTTCCCACCCTGGGGAGATGGGGCGAATCCCCACCCTGGGGCAGTGCTGCAGGAGGAGTTTCCTCTGGTTGTTTACACCAAAGCCCTCATGGGGAGGAAGCACCCAGACCCCGAGGGATGGCACCCCCCGATCCACTGGGGGACCCAGCCATGCTGGTGTGGAGCTGGGGCGGGGGGGTGGTACGGCGTGTCCCCCTCCCCGGCATATTGTCGGGAGCGCCAGTGGCGTTTCCTTCCTGAGGAAGTGCAGCCCCTGGAGCCGAAACAATCAGAGCGGGACGGGAACAAACAGGGGTGGATACGGCCGCGGGGCAGGCGGGCGCCGGGGGGCTGGCGGCAACACTGATGCCTGCTGGCTGCCCAGGACCAGCCAGGGCTGCGTCCACATCATCGTGGCCCAGACCAAGGACAACAAGTACACGCTCAGCCAGGCCAGCGGCGTCTTCTCCAGCATCCCTGAAGTTGTGCACTACTACTCCACTGAGAAGCTGCCCTTCAAGGGGGCTGAGCACATGGCCCTGCTGCACCCCGTCCATTGCAAACTGCATTAGCGTCTACTGATGCCGCCCCGAGTGATCTGCACCCCCACCCCAGTGGCACGAGACAGGGTGCGGCCACAGCAACAGGCATGTACCACGGAAAGGGTCCAGTGAGAACCCCTTTTTCATGTCTTCAGTCCTGAAGGGACCCCACTCCTGGACTCCAGCAGGGCTGTCCCCCTTTAGCTGGGACAAATCCTGACCACCCTGTGCCAGAACCGACTTGTCATGGGGCTGCCCACATGCCCGAGGTGGGGGCATGCAGTGAGACTGGGACATGTAATGATCTAGTAAAATAAAGTTGTTGGCTGAGAGGGAGCAGTGGTCCTGGCGGCCTGGAGGATGGTCCTTGTGCTGGCAGGAGTCACCAGTTTCAGGGGCCAGGGGTAATGGGGCTCCCCAACAGCACATCTGCATCCTGTCAGCCTTTTTATAAAATGAGGCCAGCAGAAGGGAAGGGGAACGCTGTCCCTAGGGTGCCTGAGCACCCTCTCCCCTCGTCCTGTGGTTTCCTGCCCGGGTGCAGCTGCAGCTCCTCAGGGTTGCAAAACCCAGCATGGGGTGGGCAGTGCATGACAGAGGAGGCATGGCCTGGGGATGCAGGCAAGGGGGTTTGTGGCAGGAAGGCATGCACAGCACAGGGGGTGCAGCCTGGGAGTGGAAACAGGGAGCATGGAATACACGGGAAGGGGCGGGGGGGCATAGTTACTGGGCACAGCAAGGTAGGGGGAGAATGAAGTGGTGGTGCAACCCCACTGGAGCCACTCCTAGGCAGCAGGCAGGCTGCAGTGACCCTGCTCCCAGCAGCCATTCCAATGTAAATCCAAAGCATTTATTTGAGCCACATTGTCCAATTTTCACAACATGTGCTTTAAAAAGGAGCCCTGAGGGGGCTGGAGCAGAGGTATGGGGCTGATGCAGCCAGGCTCTCCCTCTCTTCCCAACACCCACGGCACTGTAGGGATCAGGCCCTTTCCTGTGAGACCCCAAACCTGGTCCCAGGCCAGCTCCCATGCTCTGGTGCAGCCATGCTTCCAGCGCTGTCACTCCTGGCCATCCCAGCTTGGCCATGGTGCTGAAAGTGCCCCCCAGGACCTGGTTTGGGGCTTCTTACCAGCTGCTTCTCCATGGGGCGCAGCACTGATTTCCCTCCTCAAAGGCTCGTCCCAACCACAGAGCCACCAAATAGTGGGGAAGAACTGCTCCCAGAGCCACATCACAGCCCTGGGATCCCTCATCCAACCCCCAAGCACCTACCAGTGTATTCAGCCCCTGGCTACTGCCCTGAGAAGGAATAATCTGCATGAGTCATGTGGAGCATTCCAGGGGCTGAGGGGACAGGGTGTGAGAGCAGAGGGGTATCACTGAGTGTGGGAGGGGGGAGGCTTAGGGGGACCAGCATGTGCTGCCCCTCGCCCTCTGGCTTGGTCATCTCCTGCCCGCTTGTCCACCATGTCTGTCTGTACCTGCAGGGAAGAGGAGCAGCTCCAGGTCAGGGAGGGGCAGACAGAGTCCCCTGCACTAGCCCCCCTGGCACTCACCTCACCACGATGCCAACAAACAGGGCGATGCCAAGGAGCAGACTCCCTCCGGTGACCAGGAAGGCATAGGGGGTTGCCACAGGATGGGTGCTGGATTCCATGGCAGACCCTGACACAGAGAGAATGGATGGGCTCATTGTGGCACCTGGGTGTCCCTGCCCTCCACCTCCAGCCCAGGAACCCTTTCTCACCAGCAGCATCATTACTGTCATCCTCCCCGAAGAACTTGGGGAGCAGTGTCACCCCATAGGTGCCATCTTCTACAGAGACCTGCAAAAGATGGAGGGCACAGTGGGACAGGTCATCCCATATGCTCTGGTGTCCCCTTGTCCCACATGGGGACAGGAGACCCCTTCAGGAATATGTGATGCTTCCCAGGGCCAAGACCATTGTTACCTGTGAGCTGAAAGGCTCTGTTTCAGAGGTGAGGTCCCAAGGGTCTACAGAGTGAGGGAGGAGTATGAGACTGGGAGACCCCATGCTGAGTCCCCAGTCTCAGGGCCCCATGTTTCCCTCCTACCTGTCCAGGGGGTACCCACAGCCTCCTGGCTCCACTCGCTCCATGCACCATGGCCGAACTCATCCTTCGCCCTCACCTGCACCACATGCTTCGTCCCACGCCATGCGTCACGAATGTTGAGTGAAGTTGTTGTCACCTGATCCACCTGGAGGGAACACAGGGCTGGGGGCAGTCTGGCCAGAGAGACAAGCAACATGCCAGCAAGCGGGGTCTCACCTCCATGAAGGTTGGGGCAGGTTCAGGGCGGTAGCGGACCTGGAAGCGGAGCCAGTAGAAACGGGGGTCCCAGGATGAGGGGTAGGACCAGTTCACCTGCAGCCACTGCGGCGCTTTCTCCAGTGCCTCCACCGTCACATTGACTGGAGGGTCTGGCTTCACTGCTGGGGCAGGGTGGGGCTTAGGGCCTGGCACTACACCCTCAGCCACCTCAGCTCCCAGCAACAGGGGCAGCACTCACGGACACTGCTGAGAGTGATGATCTTGTCTTTGCCAGCCGAGCTACCAGCACTGTTGCTGACGCATGTGGACACCACAAGGTGTTTGGTGTCATCAGTGCCAGGCGGCACCTTCACCCGGCAAACAAACTTCCGTGCCTTGGAGAAGTAGCGGCACCGCTGCTGTGTGGCATTCTCGGCCACAAACCTGTGAGGTCACAGCTCAGGGGGACACTGCAGCATGCTCTAGGCACAGGGCAGGTGTGAGGGATATGTCCTATGCTGTAGAGTGCCTCGCAGTGTTAGGGAAAGGGTTTGTGGGGAGGGATACATTCTGTGCCATGGGGTCCCAGGCAGTGTTGGGGAATGAGGCCATGGGGAAGAAAGACACCCTGTGCAGTGGACTCTCAGCTACCAGTAGCTGCTAGGGAAAGGGTCTGCAGGAAGGCAAGCATCCTGAGTCATGGGGTCCCGGATGGCAACAGGGAAAGGGTCCATGGAGAGGGACATATTCTGTCCTATTGGAGTTCCAGCCCACGGTGGATGCAGTGGCAGCACTCACCTCTGCTTCACCCAGAGCACGGCACGTGTCCCTGGGGATGGCTTCTCCTGCTGTGGCCACTCACACAGGACATCCTTGTCATGGCTCCGCCGGTAGCAGAAGACCTGGGGAGTTTCAGGGGGCTCTGCAAGGCAGGGAGGTGCTGGGGGACAGGGGCCATCACAGGCAATGCTGCCAGGGACATTCCCACCCCAGCGTGGACCCACCTGCCACCAGCAGCCGCAGGGAGCGCAGCAGGTGGCTCCCCACAGAACAGCTGTAGTGCCCAGAGTCTTCGTAGCGCAGCCGCCGCAGGAGCAGGGTGTTACCCTCTGCCAGCTGCTGTCCCCAGCCCCCTGCTGCCCCCTGCTCCTTCACCTGCCACAACACCGTGGCATTTTCAGGCACCTCATCCTGGCAGGTCAGCGTGATGTTGGCTCCCAGGTGGCCCAACACCGTGTCCCGTGACAGCGCTGGAGGGACAAGAGGGCACCAAGCAATGAAGATGAGACCCCAG
This sequence comes from Sylvia atricapilla, assembly GCF_009819655.1. Taxonomy (NCBI): domain Eukaryota; kingdom Metazoa; phylum Chordata; class Aves; order Passeriformes; family Sylviidae; genus Sylvia; species Sylvia atricapilla. The sequence goes on from NC_089169.1 coordinate 345,697, forward strand.
GCCCAGTGGGTGTCCCTGGAGATGGAAAGCACCCACCATCTGCTGGGGGTCAGGGCACCGAGCTGGAGAGTGGTAGTGGTTCCTCACATAGTGGGCACCACAGTACCCGGTGAGCTGTGTATTGAGGGGTCTGCTGGCGGGGAGCACAGCTCTGGGAAGGTGGCAGACTGGGACTGGTGGTCCCGGGAGTCTCTGGGTGGGGGTCCAGTGCCAAAGGGGTTAAGCAACTGCGCTGGCTGGCTGCGCAGGTCAGGCCTGGGCAGCGCTCCCGGCTCCCTCCAAAGGTCAACGGCCAGTGTGAACCTGCTGTTCCGTTTGGCTCCTGCTGCTGGGAACGCACCAAGTCCCCAGCACCCGGGACACAGCACCCAGTCCCCAGCACCCAACGCCCGTTCAACACCCTGGACACAGCACCCCCCAGTCCCCACGCTCCCGGTACTTCCAGGGGTGCCCACTACCACTGCCTGCCCGTCTCCCCGGGCCCGGCTGAGCTCCTTCGGGACAGGCAGGGAACCACACGTGTCCCTTCCCCGTGCCCGGATCCACGAGGCCCAGGTACCGGGAGAGGCTCAGGCCAGCCCCCTCTCCCGCCCCGCCCGGTACCGGTCGCACTCACCGACGGGGCCGCAGGGCCGCCCGGCGGCGGCAAGGCAGAGGAGGAGGAGGAGGAGGTGGAGGAGGAGGAGAAGCGGCCCCGGCGGCCGCGCCATGCGCCCGGCCCCGGACAGAAAAACATCAGCGGCGCCCGCGGTTGTGAAACCGGGCGGAGGGGCGGGGCGGCACGTGCGCCCGGGGGCCGGGCGAGCCGACACAGCCCCTCCCGCCCCCCGAGCCCCGGGACCGCTTTCGTACCCTCCCCGGATACCGCACACGGCGGAGTCTGCTCAGAACATCATTTTGGTTTTTATAATAATAATTTTAAAAGCTGGTTTGGTGGAGTTTTTTGGTTTTTTTGTTTTGTTTTGTTTTGTTTTTTCTTCAGGAGCCATAAAATATACTATTCCGCCAGACAGAAACGCCTCATAAATTATCCACCCTGATCCGCGTCCCCTCCACCGAAATAACCCCCCAAAGCCCCCAGATCCTCTTCAGCCCTCGCTAACACCCATCTTAACAAGCTCCTCTTTGGTATTGCGTTCCTGGGACCCCCAACAGCCCCAGAGACTCCCCGGGGGTCCCTCACGGCCCAGGAGCACTCAGTCCCGCAGGAGCTAGAGAGGAAGATGAAGGAGGAAGCAGAGGCCGAGGGTTGCGCAAGACCACGAGCGCGGGAGTGAATCACGGCAGCCGCCAACACCCAGCCTCCCCTGTGGCACAGAACACTTCCCCTTTCCCACCCAGCACTCACTGTCCTGGTGAACCATGCGGCAGGGGGACAGAGGGTGATCTTCCTCCCCCCTTCTCCTGTACCCAGCCAAGAAATGAGTCACTCTGTAAACTCAGAGGTTTTTTTCTTACTTTTTTGATTTTGGTTTTTGGTTCCTTTTGGTTGCTATTTTTTTGGGGGGGTCTTTCTTTCCTTTTTTTGTTTATATAAAAAAAAGACACGTGGATGGAGGGCACAGAGAGGCTAAGGTCCTCCCAGAGCCCTGCACCTCTGGCATGATACATTCATGTGTGATGGGGCATTTGCACTCAGTGGAATTGAATACTGATGGAAGAGCGGGGAAGGGGAGTAATGGTTGTGACATCCATCCGTCCATCCGCCCACTCTGGGGAGCGAAAAGACTATTTTTTGGCTAGAAGGCAACAGTCCAGACAGACTCACCCAAACCTCAGCACTGGCCTCCACATCACTTCTGCTCCTGCCACTGACAAGTGGCTTTGCCCTCCTCAGGGGCAGAGCAGGGGAGTCCCCAGCTGCACCAGAGGGGATGTGACCCCCTCCAGCTTCAGACCCTGAGAGTCTTGTCAGCTGCACCACTGGGGCTGCCAGCACTGCTGCCCTCGCAGCCCTTCTTCTTCCGCAGGGTCTCAATCCAGCTGGTGCTTGGGCGGGGGGCAAAGCTGGAGAGTGCCAAGGAGCTGAGCCGCATGTTCTTGCCAGACATGATGAGCTCCCCAAAACCCTCCTGATGGGAGAAGGCATAGCCAGAGCGGTGTGAGCCCACACGCCCTGTGTGCCGCATGCACCGGTGCTGTGTCTTCTGCTTCTTCCGTACCAGCTGAGTGTAGCGCACCTGGGGACACAAGGCTACATGGAACCATCTCTCTTCAGGGCTAGGACCCTGTGACCACTCCTACAGCCATGCACTCTCACCGTATCTGAGAGTTCTGGTTTCAGGTCCAGCTTAAGGAAGCGAAAGGCCACAACGGGCACGATGCAGACTACAGCAGTGAGGGCGATGGTCAGCCAGACCGTGGGCTGGGACAGCGTGTTCTGTGCATTACCTGGGGAGAAAGAATGAATCCAGTGAGAGCTAAGCTGAGGCAACACCCTGCTGGGGTAGGGAGCATAGGGCACCACAGGGACTCACCTACAAAGCGGAACTGATTAGGGAACATCTGGAAGAGGCCATCACTGTGCATGGTGAAGAGGATGGCAAAGTAGGCAGCCAGGCTGCCCCAGATGAAGAAGTGGTTGATGGCTGTCCAAAATCCTGTGTCTAACCCAATCTAGTGGGGAGGAGAAAGGGCTCAGGGGATGCCTGAGGTGCCCTGTGTGTCTGGGCCTGAGTAGCCACATCCCTACCTGTACACTGACGACAATCACGAGGGAGGTGGCGACAGTAACAGCAAAGGACTGGTAGTCGGCCAGCTGGGCACCATCATCACGGGTGGCATCAGCAAAGACGCCATAGGGGATGAAGAACATGAGGATGGAGGTGTAGATGCCCTGGGCAATGCAAATGAAGAACTCCCGCTTGTTGAAGAGCAGGTTCAGCTGCCCAGGCTCATAGAGTTTGGGGTATTCCATGCTCCGCTGCTCTGGCACATCCTGGGGGCATGGGCACCTCCCTTTAGCCCTGGGCAGGGCAGCCTCCACCACAGCCCACAGAATGACAAGGACAGCCTGACTCAGGCACCCAGGCAGCCCTTCTTCCCACAGGGTGGGCACGAAGGGAGTAGTACAAACTCCTCTCACACACAGGGACCTCTCACTACCCCCAGCCATACCTGGTCAAAGACACCCATAGCGAGCACAGGCAGCGATGTGTAGACAATGTTGTACAGAGTGATGAAGTACTGGTCATACACTGTCTGCATAGAATAGAGCACTCAGCAGGGCCCAACACCTGCCCACCCTGTGCCCCAGCCAGCCCCCAAGTCCCTGTGCCCACAGCTGCAGAGACAGGAGAGCTCCAGCTCCAGCCCCCCAGGACTACCCACCCTGACCACAGACTCCTCACACACTTCAGGCTGGATGCCAGGCTGTGTCTCCTGGCTCAGGGTGAGTCCCCATAGGGAGTCCATGGACCAGAACATCTTCAGAGCTGAGAAGCCCTGCAGGAAAACCCTCCCCAGCTCTCAGTGAGAAAAGCCACCAACCTACCTGTGCTGAGAAGCCGCAGAAGAAGCCAAACCAGAAGTGAACCATGGTGAAGGCAAAGTTCTTGTAGAAGAAGTAGCAAAGAAATTTGCACATGCGTAGGTAGGACCAGCGGCCATGCACCAGGAGCAGGCGCTGTAGGAACTTAAACTGGGAGAAGGAGTAGTCGGAGGCCAGCACGGCCTGGATGCCTTCCTGCCCACTGATGCCCACCCCAATGTGGGCAGCTGTGGAGGGAAGGAGAGATGGGTGAAGACAGGGCTGCCAGTAGAACAGGGGATGATAGCAGCACCCTCAGCACAGGCACTTTGTTCCTGTAGGGCAGAAAGGGGTGAGCACAGAGGCTCCCCAGGCCCCAGGATGGTGCAGGGGGGTGGCCTTGCCTCTCCTGCTGTGCCCCAGATCCAGCCTTACTCTTGATCATGCTGACATCATTGGCCCCATCCCCAATGGCCAAAGTCACAGCTTTCTTGTACTTCTTCACCAGCTCCACCACCTGGGCTTTCTGAAGGGGTGTGACACGGCAGCAGATAACCGCCTTGCAGGCACACGCTGTCTCCAGGAATTCCACCTCCATGTCTGCCTCCAGTGCATGGGCCTGGAAGGAGAGCAAAGGACAGCTGGCATCATGGTACACAGCCAGGGACAGGGCCTTGTCCTGCCTGGCACTCCCAGGGCCCTACCAGGCTGTGCCCATTGATGACCAGGGCATATTCCCCCGCAATAGCTTCCAGCACAGATGTAAGCTTGGAGGAGAGTTTCTCCTGGTAGAAGCCATTGCACACAGGATGCGATCCATCCATCATCTTCTCCCGGGCTTTCCTGAGGAGAGAGCGCACACGAGGTTCCATCTCAGGGCCCTTCCATATCTCTAGCTCCCCCAGCTGCAGCTGTGCCCCACACTGATCCTGTTCTTGTCCTTTGTTCCCCAACCCTCACCTGAGCTCCTCTCGCACCTCCAGCACAGTGTGGCCCGTGACCACAAACACCTCTGTCATGTCATCTGTCAGCATCTTGCAGGAGTAGCCAATGTTCACAGCTGTTTCTGAGGACAGGAGACCAGGGGCTGAGCCTGACTACATTCAGGAAAGAGCAGTAGGGATCCCAGGCAAGTGAAATCCAGCCCACAAACATCCTCATTTCCAGCCAGCACCTCAGCCACGCCTCACCCTGCTTGTCCCCTGTCAGCACCCAGATCTTGATGTTGGCCAGTGTCAGGATGGCAATGGTTTCAGGGACCCCCTGCTGCAGTTTGTCCTCGATCGCTGTGGCTCCAAGCAGCTTGGGGACCCAAACAGGTGGGAGGTCAGCAGGGGCTGCCCCCAGCCACCACCAGCCTCAGCCTTCAGCCCACCTACCATCATATTATGCTCCACCTCATCGTAGAGCCGAGCTAGGTGATCCTCATGAGCCTCAGGGGCACTGCCAGCTTGGAGCAGCCGCTCAGACCAGTCCTTGTAGTAGCTCTCCTCCAGGTCTTTGTAGGCCAGCACCAGTGTCCGCAGCCCCTCGCCAGCGTACTCCTGCAAGTGGTCAGAGCTGGGTGTGCTGGCAGACCCTGATGGTGTCCCCAGACCCCAGTGGTGTTCCTAGGACAGGGCACAAGCCCAGCTCAGGCTCCTGGGCAGCCATTCTTTCCTCCCCACCCTGCCTGCAGGACACGTACATTGAGGTGGTCAGTGGTGATGCTGGTCAGGTCCTGGTTGACAGGATGCAGCCGCTCCAGCAGGATGGTGTCAGCACCTTTGCAGTACAGCCGGATCTTGCCCTCAGGGCTGCGGACTGCGGGGAGGAGATAAGATGCTTGGCTCAGGGGTACAGGAGCAGGTCCCACTCTGACCCCTAGACATCAACCTGCCAAATGCCTCCACAGTCATGAACCCATCAGTGTTGGACTGGTCCCCCAACAAACCACAATGAGCCCCATGCTGCAGCCTCACATGGCCTTCCCAGCCCCACAGTCCCTGTGCCATGCCCAGGACCTTACCGATGACGGACATGCGCTTGCGGATGTTGTTGAAGTCCAGGATGGCCAGCAGCTGGTACGTGATGGCTTGACCCAGCTCATGCACTGTGATGGTCTTGGGCGTGCGGGACCGGAACACAAAGCCAAAGTTTCTGGCAGCTGTGACCAGTGCTCCTTCATCCGGAGACTGTGCCTTGTACAACAACTCCCCTGTGGACAGCGTGAGGGTCAGTGACAGTGTCTTGTGACCCACAGGGATAGAACCTGCCCCATGCCTACCTTCACTCTTCTCCTCGGACATGACAGTGTGACAGAGTGAGAGCAGGCGGAAGAACTCATGCACGTGGAGGTCTCCCAGCCTGACGGCTTCCAGTAGGCTGGGGTCCCAGAACTGGAACCGTGGGTCCGCCAGTGGGTTGAAGGAGAAGTCTACTGGCTCTGACCTCTGCCAGAGGCAAAGCTGAGGTTACCCTCCTGTGGCACTTGGCATGGCCAGGCGTCAAACTGACAGCACCCCTACCTCTCCCAGCTTTGCCTTGTGACCCAGCATGTCCTGCACTTCACCTGCAAAACAGGGTATGGAGTTAACCACGACAGAGACCCAACACCATGGTAGCTGCTGCTGCCCCACAATGCTCTAGCTAAGCCCCCTTGTCCCCTAACTGCCATCTAGACCAAACGGAGGTGGGGACACAGTGTACCCCCACTCTGTGGGCAGCCCCAGCCTGGCTCTGGCAGCTACCACTTACCATAGCTGTGCCCGTTCACAGAGCACTTGCTGAAAACCATGATATTCTGGGTGAGGGTGCCAGTCTTGTCAGAGAAGATGTACTCCACCTGCCCCAGCTCCTCATTGAGGGTGGTGGTGCGGGCTTCAGCAGGCGTCTGGCGCTTGGCACAGTACATCTTCTTGTCCCAGTTGATAAAGTAGCTGTGGCCAAGCCGGATCACCTCAACACTGCAGGGAGGATGGCTGGGTGTCACTGGGGCAGGGTAGCACACTCTGCTGAGCCAATGACAGGCATACACATGTCCACCCCAGACCCTCAGTGTCCTGGGCACTCCAGCACCCTAGGTGCTGCCCACTGCTTGCTAGCTCCCACACCCTTCCCAGGGGCTGGCCTATAACCCATTTCTGCTGACAGCCCCCACTAAGCCAGGGCTGGGGACTGAGGCAAGGCATCCAGGGGGCAGCCCATGGGGCTCCCCAGGCATCTCACACACCTTAGAACCATGAACCCCTCCCCAGCCCCCAAGGCAGACAGCAATGAGCTAGTGGGAGGGGTGGGGGTGACACATTCTTACCTCGGGGCTAAGAGTGACAGAACCCATGCTAGGGAACGAAAAGAGAGAGAAATTAAAAGAGAGAGAGAAGGGGACAGTGCAGAAGCCTGGGAGCTGTAGGAGGGCAGAGCAAAATAGCAGCGTGCAGCCAGTGCAGGGACAGACAAGCAGCCAGACAGACAAAGCCGGGGGCCCTGAGGGACCTGTGGGGTCCTCAGGTCTTGGAGCATCCCTGAAGGCAGACATGGCCTGTCACCAAGAGTAGCCCACACCCACCCACAGAACACACCGTTCTGCCTGTGGATCTCCATCTCTGTCTCCCCTCCCTGCAGGGCACCCCTTATTTCTCATACAGTCCCTGCCCAGCCCCTCTGCCCCCTGCCCTACCTCACATAGAGCGAGATTGGCACCACAGTGTTGAGGATGATGATGTAGGACCAGAAGGAGAGGAATCCAGAGAAGAAGGCACTGTGCACCCCCTCGTCCCAGGGCAAGTAGATCTGGAAGCAGATGCCCACCTCGTGCTCCCAGATGGCATTGCCAATAGCCAGGATCACTCCCATGCACACCAGGAACCCAAAGATCTGGGGACAGGACAGTACATCAGAGCCCTGACTAGGGCAGAGTCAGGGCTCTCAGGATCTCCCTTCTGCATACCCAGAGCACCAGCGTGTTCATCAGCCGGTCGATGCTTGTCCGCTTAAATTTGGTCCGGCCACTGTTCTGCATCAGCTTTGTGTCAGGTCCTGGGGAGTGGAAAGGCATCAGTGGAAAGGCGTCTTTCCCTCCCGTCTCTGCAGTGCAGTAGCAGCTGCCACCTCAGCCCACCTGCAAAGATGACGAGGCCAAAGCACCACTCGGTGTTGCGCAGGACACAGCCCCGCAGCAGCATGTTCTGGTTGCTCAGGGGGTACTTGTCCTCCTTCCAGTACAGCGTCCCACCAAACTTGTCCAGCTTGTTGTTGGGGGGTTCACAAATCACCTCACCTGGGTGCATAGTATGGCTCAGCTGTGACTTGCCTTCTCCATATGGCCAGCTCCATCCCAGTGCTCCCAGCACCATCCCTGACTACCCAGAGATCCACTTTGAGCCGCAGTAGGACAATGCCACGTGGTTGGTCCTTGTCTACCCAGGGTGATGGAGCAAGAAACATTGGGACTGCCCCGTGGCAGAGGGCTGGTCGCAGGCACTCACCATCAAAGCAAGCCAGCCGGCTGGCGTCCCCCAGCTCCGCTGTGACAGGGATGGCCTGACGCACCTTCATATTGGTCTCTCTGCAGGGAAGAAGGCACCACATGCGGGTTAGAGACAGCTGGCAGGGAGGGCCTTTGCAGGTGCTGCCCAGCAGCTCCTGCCCTGCCTGCAGCCCACTCTCCCTCCCATGTCCTGCCTTCCCTGGGCCCCCCAAGGCAAGCACGGGCACCTACCCATCCAGCTCTGCAGTCTCTATGTAGCATAACCCATGGGGTTCACTGCTGGAGAGGAGGAGGAGGTCAGCCTGCTGGGAGAGATTTGTGACAGGTTGTGCCAACACGGGGGCTTCCTGATGCCTTCCCCAGGGAAGCTCCTGGCCCTTGGATGTCCTTGGAACTCCCTGGAGCATCTGCAAAGGCTGTCCCTAACCCCATGTATCCTTTGCACCCAAGCCTAGCCACCATTGCTCCAAGTGCCCGGATCCTCAGAGTTGAAAACATGGCTCCACCATGGCTCCAACTCTTCAACCTAAATGCAACTTCTAGGTTGGAAGCTCCTAATGTCCCCATCTGGGGAAGTGATGGAGGAGCACAAAAGCAAAGCGGGAGTGGCACTACACCCTTCCATGGTCCCTGTGTGCCACAAACCCTCCTGGAACCATACTTGTCTCAGGGCTGCACTCACCGCCACAAACTGGTTGTTCTCCAACTTGATGATGTCTCCAACACGGACATTCATCCACTGCTCCTGGCGAAGGCTGTAGAGGGACAGCAAACTATAGTCAGGCAGGAGCCCTGCCCACTGCCCTCTGCCACATCCCACAGGGTCCCTGACTCCCTCTCCACTGCTCTGTGCCCATGACACTCACACTCCACCGATCAAGACCTGAGACTGCCGGTTGTTCACCTGGTTGTCACTTTTATGGCGGAACTGGGAGCAGGGGGAAGAGAAAGAAGTGTCAACCTCCTGGGGATCCCAGCCTCCCACAGAATTTCAATCTCAAATGCCATGGCCCTGGACACCACACCCCTGCACAGCATCCCAGCCCCCTGCCCAGTGGGCAGAAGGATGCAGGGGGAACCACTCACATAGTCATCAGTGGCATCTTTGACAGCTGTGATGGTTAAGACAAGAACCAAAGGCACGATGGTGGTAAACCAGGAGAGTGAAGAGATCTGAGGAATCAGCTGGGGACAAGGAACAGGAGTTACATGGGAACCAGCCAGACCCAGGCCCATGCTGCCCCTGCTTGAGGGTGCCAAATCTCCCCACTTCCAAAGTATGGGACTACTCAGGGCCCTGCTGTATGCCCAGGCAGGGAAGGACCGCACTCACCTGCAGGATGAGGAGGAAGAGGAAATATGTATTGGCCACTTCTTGGAACTGCTCAAAGAGGTTGACAGGCAGGAAGGTGACAATGTTGTACTTAGAGGTCTTGATGCAGTTGCTCTAGGGACGGATGGGGCAAGAAGGGGGTTTACAGGCTGCCGAGGCCCCATAACCCCCCAAGATCAGATCACTCTGGAGAGGGCAGGGGCTGTGGCTCACTGTGCTCTTTTGGGGGATCAGGCTCCTGTGCTACCTCTGGCAGCTTCCTTGGGAAGCAAATTCCTCAGTCTCAGTCACCAGCCAGTACCTGGGACCAGCCTCCTCCAGCAGCAGCACCTGGCGCCCCCAAGGGTGACCCCAACCCAGACCCTCTTCTCCCCTCTCTGCAACCAGTTCTGGAGCAGCCAGGGATAACCTCTAGCATGGAGGTCAAGCACTGCCCTCCCCAGGCACCTTCAGAAGCTGACCCATGATCCACATTGGGACGTGGGACCAGGCTGGGATCTGGGCAGAGTCAGAGGGTTCTTGGCCTTGGCCAAGGATGGGAGGCTGAATCCTCCACACAGAATGCACTGTGCCCATCCAGCCCCACAGCTATATTGACATGAATGTCATCAACACCATTTTCTCAGGGACAAAAGTCTATTTTGTAGTCATAACACCTCCCCCCTCCCCTACTGAGGGTGATTCAGACCCTAACCCCACAAACTTGCCCGAGGACCCCCGGGAAGGGGGGTTCAGGCCACCCTCACTCACTGCGTACTGGAACTTCTCATTGTACTCCCGTGCGTTGGCTCGCACTCGACGCTCTTCCTCTGCAACACAGCACCCTGTCACCCCCATGCACCCTGACGCTCCTTACATCTGCAGCCAGACAGCCCCAAGACCCTGAACTCTGACACCCCAATCTCCTCTCCATCCTGAAAGCCAAGCTAGTCCCAGAATCCCAGAAGGCAGAGAACAGGGAGTCTCTCCAGCTGTGCCATGTGGCCTGTGCTCCTCCATGCCAGGACCTCTACCTCTGCACACCTAGAGCTTCAGTGTTGCTTAACTGTACTTTCACCCCCGAATTCTGCATCCCTGATTCCCCCAAGCCTGCACTGCTAGATGCTCGGCTCTACTTACCTGTATTCCCAGGGCTCCAGATTCTGCATCCCCCATCTGACTTATCTGCTCCCCCAGCTCGGCACCCCGAGGTCAATAGCCCCTTACAGCCCTGCACCCCCAGATACTGCACCCCCAGATCACACCTCTGCTCCTTCAGCCCTGCTTTGCTGCATTCCTGGATTCGCAGTTCCGCATCCCCAAGCCCCTAAAGTCTGCATCCCCAGCCTCTTTTAGCTGCAGCCTACACCCCTAACTCTGCACCCCCCAGCCTCCATTTCCGCTCCTCCCCCGTGCTCACCCCGCATTCACCCGCCCCGCCGGGCTCGCGGACCCGCTGCCACTTCTCGGACATCTGCCGAGGCACGGCCCCAGGCCCGGCCCGTCCCGCCCCGCCCCGCCGCGTTACTGCGGCAACGGCCGCGCCGGGGCCCGATCGGGACCCACGCGGGCCTCTCCCGGGCCCACCGCGGCCCCGCTTACCCGGGGCTCGGCGGGCCGCGCAGCGCTCCATTGCCCCGCGCCCCGCAGCCCATGGGGAGCGGGCGGGCGGCCGGGCCGGGCCGGGCCGGGCCGGGCCGGGGCCGCTGCCTCCGCCGCCGCCTCAGCTCCCCATGGCCGCGGCGGCGCCGGTCGGCGGCGGAAGTGAGGTGGGGGCGCGGGAAAGCGACGGAGCGCTGCCGCGGGGGGCGGCCCAAATTGCAGCCCCGGCCGTGTCCTGGCCAGCGAGGCGGCTCCGCGAGGTCCCGGGGAGCCCTGTGGGTCCGGGGGGGCCGGCGACAGCCCCACGGGTTGCCAGGGGGCAATGCCGGGGGTCCCGGGGACAGCCCCAGATCGCAGTGGGCAACCCCCACACTTAGCAGTACCTGTCCCCCAGGCTGGGGTCCCCCTGCAGCCAGGCCTGGCCGGCCTTCCCCTGGGGGCTGGGGGCCACCGCTTCCACCATATCCCTGCCCGCCCCATGTCCATACACAAGACACTCGGTGCCCTCAGGACTCTTTTAATGGTGTGACGGGAACTGTCGGGGAGACTGTGCTGCTAACGCTTGGTGGTGGGGGATAGCTGGCAGCCACTGTCTCCTCAGTGTCCTTCTCCTTGGGCAACATCCTAACGTCTGAGTCGATGTTGGTGTTGACTAGAACGATGGAGCCCTGCTCCGCCAGGATTTCGCTGTCCTCCTCCGGGTAGTGGAAAGTCACAACAAGCTGGTACAGGCACGTGCCCACAGCGGCCCCCAGCAGTGGTGCTACCAGCGGCACCCACCACCATCCATTGCCCCTGCTGAGGATGGGACAGGGTGGGCTGGGTATCATCCCTGCCATCCCCACCTCACCCCCTTTGCTCTACCCACCTGAAGACCTCGGGGCCCCAGCCTGCCACATAGGTGAAAAGCCGGGGCCCTATGTCGCGCGCAGGGTTCAGGGGGCAGCCGCAGTTGGCCCCCATGGAGGACTCAATGGCGAGCACCAAGAGAGCCACAACCACCGGTTCCAGGCCCTTGGGGACAGCCTTATTGCGGACATCCATGATACCCATGACACCCACCATCAGCACCCCTGTGCCAATCACCTGCAAGGACAACAGAGCAGCTCAGCACCATGGGGACTGAGGAGGCTGGGGGAGCTGATAGTGGCACTCACCTGGTCCAAGAAGCCATTGAGGATGGAGACATAGTCAGCTGGGTAAGTGGCGAAGATGGAGGCAGTTTCCCGGGGGCCAGAGACAGTAAGGGTCCCATTGCTGTAGTTCCAGATGGCATCTTGGGACAGAGGCAGAGCATGTCTATAAGCCTGGCCACCTCAGCCATCACCGTGGGGTTCTCTAGCCCAATGCTGTCCCCCCGTACCATAGTAGAGGACGTAAACAGCTCCAGCAGATATGAAAGATGCCAAGGTCTGCACAACCACAAAGATGGGAAACTTCCACCAAGGAAACTGCTCCATCAGGCACATGGCAAACGAGAACGCTGGGTTCATGTGGGCCCCTGCAATGGAGTAGGGAGAAGGGCTGGGAGTGGAAGGTCCTGGGAGACTCAGACCCAGAGGATAGCAAGAGTTGAGACCCCTTCCTCTATCTCACCAGAGATTCCCCCTGCCGTGTAGATGCCCACCATGACAGCCAGGGCACCTCCCAGGTAGGTGGTGACGATGTCCCCCTTCACCTCAAAGCTGGTGATCCTCTGTGCACAGCTGCTCAGGGTGATTATCTGGAGAAGAGGAATGTAGTCCCACCTCAGCCCTGGTGGCCTTCTGTGGAGACCCTCCCACCGCTGATACTGCAGGGCAGCAAGGCAAGGGCTATGCTGGTGCTGCCCCCCTGGTTTTGCTCCCCAATTTTGGACACCAGACAGGGTGGTGGTTACTGCCCTTGCTTGTGGTTTTGATGGCAAAACAACCAAATCATAAACAATTAAATAAACTGTTTTCTGTGAGGAGGTGTTGGGGAAGAGGTGCCACAACACAGCCCCAGGGACACCATTTGCCATCATGGGATGCAGCTCAAATGCTAAGAACGGCACCAGAGCCCCAACCTTTGCCTGCTCTAAGGCAGGAGGTATTGAGGAACACACTGCCCAGCACCACACCCTGATTGCACTAGAGCCACAGCACAGGGCAGACCATGCTGTGGGAACAGGGTCCAAGTGGGAGGACAGGTGGTGCCGAGTTGCACTTTTGAGTATAGCACAGCCCCAAACTCCTCCAACCCCACGGGACTCCTGGAACCTGCCTCCTGGAACCTGCCACCACACTACCATCAGCCCTGTCCCACCCACCCACCTCCCCCCAGCCCCAGCCCACCTGCCTGCCCTGCTTACAATGAGCATGAAGGTGGCCAGCAGCTCAGCCAGGCATTCTCGCGCCAGCTGATTCCGGATGTGGAGCAGACCCCGGGCCCTTGTCAAGAAAGAAGTGGTGCCCATAGTGCCGACCGGGCAGGCGCAGCAGTGACAGCAGTGGCAGCAGCGAGAGTGGCGTAGATGTCTCATTCGCAGCAGGTTTTATGAGCCCCAGAGCCAGGTGGGTGATTATGTGCAGACTTTAAACCAATCATGGCTGCACCAAGGGAGACGCCTGGTGGGGACCAGAGTCCTGTGTGGGGCCAGGGACACCTTGTGACAATGCTGCACCCCAGTAGAGCCAGGCTGGATGGGAGCACCCTGATCCCTAAGTGGCTGTGGGGAGCCAAGACCTCACTCAGGTGAGCAGGCACAAGTATTTCCTGGCCAGGAACCCCCTTTATCCTTGCTACCTCCCTGCCCAAGCCCCAGCTGCAATCAACACTAATAAAGAGGCCCTAGAAAGGCCTCTGGGCTGGGCCAAGCACTCAAGAGTGGCCCAGGGGAGGCATTAGCACAGCAACGGGCAGGGAAATGGGAGAGGAAGGTAAGAAGGAAGCAGTGCAGGCACAAGAGCCCAGCAACCACCTACACCCCTGAGGCAGCCCCCCAGTATCATCCTGGTGGATGGGGAATCTGCCTCCAAACCCATGAGATTCCAGTCTGAAGGAGCATAGAAGGTCACCATTTAGCATAAATAGACTTTATTGCTCTGTACACACATACACTTGGCTCCCACAGGGGTCTCTGTGGCTCTGCAGCGCTGCAGAAGGTGGGCAGCCTCCAGCCAGGCACCACTTCCCAGCAAGATCTGACCCATCTACAAGAAAAACAGGTGATAAAAAGAGACTGCTGCCCACTGCCTGTTCTGACAGGCCCAGCAAGCCCAAGGTCCCTCCAGCCTGCACCTGTCACACATATCAGCTGCTCAGTCAGGACTGGACAGAGCTACCAGCTCGAGAACCAGCGTCGGAAGATGCTGCCCAGCACAGAGGAGAAGTCACGCAGGTTGGCAGCATGAAGCTCATCTTGCTGTGGCCACGTGCCAGCGAACTGTGCCAGCTCTCCTGGGAAGGCAGGGAGAACTCCCTCAGAAGGGCCCCCATCCACTCCTTGCATCCTCCTCAGACTCCCACTCACGGTCATCCATGTTGACCACCTCCTCGTGGTAGTCCTTCTTCTGCCCATCCTCCTTGGTGGTAGTGATGAAGGCCTGGTCTCCCCTCCAGCGTGTCACTGTTGTCTCCCGGCGGCCCTGGCTGTCCTGCACAGTGCGGCGCTCCTCTACTGCCTTGTGAAGAGTGTAGAGCCCTGAGAGACTCCCCAGCAACGGGGATGGTGTCTCCAGGTCTCCCATAGCCCTGCTACCCCTGCAGGGACACTCACCCCATCAGGAAGAGTCACTTTGGTGACAGAGACACTCTGGAAGTAAGAGTGGGACTTGGGCTCGTTGGGTCTCAAGATGGTCCCCAGCCCCACGGATGAGACCTGGGAGTCCAGGTCTGGAGGGAGATGTAAGATGGTGGCTGCAGCAGGGGTACATACCCCAGAGGCTGTGGTAGCATAGGCAGGTGGAGCAGGGAGGGCAGAGGCCCCCCAGCCCCTGCTTCCAGCACCCACCTTGGTCTTCCTTAAGGCCAGGAGGAGCTTGGTGATCATCTTCCAGCTGCAAGACAAAGCCACGTACCAATGACGCCAGCAATGGGAGGCAAAGCAGACACCGGCAACACTGCAGCAGCACAGAGCTGGCTACTGCTGTTGAGTCTGTGGGAGGCAGATCCCAGACCCCTCACCTACCCCTAAGAAGGGTCTCCATGGCCGGGCCATATCGCCGGCACCCCCGAAGCTCCCCGGGGCGGCGCTGGCAGAGGGACTCTCCGGGTGCTTCAGCATCGAGTCCCGCAGCGGTTGCCTTGCGCTGCCTTCACCGGGGCCGTGCAGAGCGGGCTCTGCGCAGCAGAAGGGCGTCGGTCAGGCCGAGGGGCTCTGAGCAGCCTCAAGAGTCTCACTCAGCCCTTCCCAAACCCACCGAAAGGCTGCTGGGGCCCGGCCCAGAACCCCCCCAAGACGCCTAGGAGCTCGCCCATGTCCCGGAATAGCTCCTCGAAGGCACCGCGGGATGAGCCAGGACGAAAGCCGATGCCGAAGTCCTGGGGGGGCTGCGACATGGACAGACTGCCGTCCTCCTCCTCCTCCTCCTCGTCCCACGCCGCGCCGCCGAACAGCGGGTCCCGAGGTCTGCAGGACCGCGGCAGTGAGACACCCGGACAACCCGGAGCAACCGGGGGACGGCCGGGGCTGGTGGGGCAACCGGGGGCTGAGAGAGTGCGACAGTTTGTGTGGGTGGGGCCGGGGGGACCCGAGGGACGAGCAGGGTCCCGGTTACCTGCACCGTCCCGGGAACCCGAAGAAGCCGCGAAACACGTCGTAGAAGCTCATCGCCCTCTGGGTCCCACTCCCCCGTCCCGCCGCCGCGCTCGGGTCGCGCTGCCGCGAAGCGCCACGGTCGTAAAGCGTCGCCGAGTGTCGCGAGGCGCCGCGGCAGAGGGGCCCGTCCCGTGTCCTCCCCGCCCCAGGCCGCACAAGCTACCGACCCCTGGGGGCGGGTGCTGCCGGAACCGGCGGGGTACCAGGCTCCATCCAGAGGCGCCTGTGCTCCTACAGCCCTTCTCTTCCCCCAGCTGAGCTCCATGAGTTCATCTGAGCCCTGCCGCTCCCTCACCAGGCCCACACAGCAGAGAAGGACTCCAACTTTGGCCCCCACCGCGGCAGGGGCCCCCAAACCTCCAGCCCCTTACCTTGCAGCGAGGAGGCTGAGGGGGAGAACGGGTCAAGGGCAGCTCAGCGACCACTGCAGGGACAGGCAGTGCTTTCTGCTGCACCAGCGGTCTCATTGCCCTCCCCTGCATCGGTGACCACCCTCCCCGTGACTGTCCCGCTGATCTCATGGGGAGGAGGGGGCTGGGGAAAGCACCCTTCAACCTCCAAAAGGACGACCAGCAGCACCAGAGCAGTAGAGACATAAGACGGAGCACAGTAGGAGGCAAAAATGAAGGGTCAGGGTCTCAGAGGGAGGGGTAGGACAGTGGCATTATCCCTGTGCTGGCATCCTGCTGCCAGTGCAGTAGCTGGGAAAAGGAAAAATCCACAAAAGGAGTGGACAAAAACACCAGCAAGAAGGTGGGGAGGGGTGGGGGGAGTGCTGGCCCCACTGCCCAGGGCCGCCCACCCCCAGCACCAAAAATAGGGAGCGAGGCTCAGAAGGTGGAAAAAATACACACATCACTTTGTGATCTTTATTCTCTTCAGTAAATCCCCGCTCGGGGCTGCAGCTGAAGGGATCAAGTGGAACTGAAAAATACAAGATCTGGACTGCATAGAAAAAAAAACCAAACAAAAACAAAAGAAAAAAAAAAAGGGCAAAAAAAAAAAAAAGGCAAAAAAAGAAAAACCACAACAAAACCAAACCAAACCCCACAAAACAAAAGGAAAAAAAAGTAAAATAAAGAATATACCCAACCCAAAAGCAGAAGATACTTACAGCGTGCAAAGCAGGGCAGGACCTGCACTCTGGGCCCATGGGGATGGTGGGACGCAGATGGAGAACATAAAATACCAGGGGGGACCCCTTGCTGGGGTGGGGGAGAAATGAGAGAACTAGAGGACAGCATGGGGTTTTTGTTTTTATATACAAGACACATTTATCCATTAAATTTAGAACACGGTACAAAAAAAAAAACACTTCAACTAATTCATCTTACAATGGCTGCTCATATCAATTACTGGTCTTAATCCTAATAATAAGGGGGTTTGCTGTAGGCGACTCGCAGCTTCCACTCCTTTGGATCTGAGAGATTCTGGGGCAGCTGGATGGGAGAAGGGATAGAAAGGAGTAAAAACCAAAAAAGGCCCCTACGGCAAACGGTTCAGATCTGAATGCGGAGAGAGAGAAAAAAAAGGAAAAAAAAAAAGAGAAAAAAATACAAATTCTATATTACATACAACAGGAAAGTGGCTGAAGACAGACAATGCAGAAATGCCTGCGGCCTGCCCTGCGGGGCCCTGTTGAGGCTGGATGCCCTGGCCCTCCCCGCTGCAGGGCTCTCTCCTCCCTGGGATCCTTCCTCATCATCAGGGTCAGTGGGATTCTCTTCCGGAAGCAAGTGGTGGCAAGGGGGCCTGGCCTCAGTTGGCACCCCAGCTGTAGCTGTTGTAGGCGGACTTGTTGGCCTGGGATTTCTGGGGGATGGAGCTGCCTTGGCTGCGCTGCCCAGAACCACTCTGTGGGAAAGGGCAGAAGGAGAAGCAGGTGGTGAGTGCAGGGGAACTACCCCCACCCTACTCCACAGGGCAACACTGGCAATGCCTCGGCCCTAGAAGATGGCCCCGGCCAGGTGTTCTGGGCAACAGCTCCTCGGCAGCCGCTGATCCGCTTCAGCCCAGCTGAGCTCCCAGGTGCTGGGGCTGCCTCCAGCACCTCACAGCTCCACTGTCTGTGCCCCAGCACCCTCCCTCGGCTCCACACTTTGCTCCAGGCCAGCAGTGCACAGGGCTGTGGGCAGCTTGTGCAGCCACTGAGCAGCAGGGAGAGGGGAGACAGGGAAGGGCTGGTACAGGTTGTGTCTGCGCGCAAGTGTGTGTGTGTGCACATACTGATAAGGACCTCTCTCTCGCCTCGCGGGGCCATAGAGGGAGAAGGAAGGGGCCACGTGATCCTGGGGAGCCTTAGGGGCGGGGGCAGAGCCCAGGGCAAATGCAATGCATTTTCCAAGAGTTCATTACCTGATCTTCCTGCTGGCGTTGGCAGCACAGTATCATCTGCAAATATGGAAGCTGTTGCAGTACCAGGATATGTAAAATAAAGGGACAAACTATGACAATGGAAATCCATAGTTAGATCTGAAAGCTCCTGCAGGGTCATGGCTATGGCAAGTAACCCCTTTGATACTGGCCTGCAGAGCTGCTGCTCAGAGGATGAGGGAGGTTGGGGTGCTCCAGATGTGTCTGCATGAGGGGGGACTGCCTGGTCATATCTGGTGCAGCCCAGCAGCAGGGGGGTTGTGCTGAGTACCCACCCTGCCGGAGTGCACCCCAGGCCTTCCTTCTCACCTCATCCTCTTACCAGCCCTGTGTGTATGTGCAGGTGTGAGCATGTGCATGTCACTGTGTGTGTCCGCCGCAGAGCATGAGGGAGGGAGGCAAGGGAGGGTGAGAGGGACCAGGGAAGTAAAGGGGGAGCAAGAGCCCTAGGAGATACGCCACTAAGGGGCTGAGGTGCCTTGAGCATTGCTTACCTGCCCATCCTGCTGCAGGTGGTGGTGGAGGATCTGCGAGTGAGGCTGCTGATGCGGGGTCAGGATGTGCATGAAAGGGGTGGGGGGGTATGCCGCTGCTGTTGCAGGGTTGATGGGGCCACCACTGCCCAGCGCCGAAGGCAGGTTGAAAGAGGCTGCTGGGGTTCCAGTGTGAAATCCCTGCTTCTCGAAGGATTGCTAAAAAGGAGATGCCAACGGCAGAATAAGGACTGGGAGCCAGGCTGGCAGCGTGCCCCTCCCCATATCTACACATCACAGCACATACGGTACAGAGAACAGAGTCTCTTCCAATGGCTCTTTCTGGCCTTGAAATTGCTGTAAGCTGGGAAAGGCCAAGCATTTCCCTTCTCCCTGACTGACTGATCCATGGAGGAGAGACCTCACTGCCCAGGGAGGCTGTCTCAGAGCTTGGCTTCTCCTCCTCAGCAATGCAGGAAGCACTCACAGACACTAACCTGAGTTTTGGAGTAGACAGAGCCCGAGATGTCTGGCACGCCTGTATTACTGGATGTCACAGATACACCTGGGGAGACGCGAGAGGTGAATGTTAGGCAGCAGCCAGTGGGTCAGCAGGAACTGCTTGCTGCACCAGCAGCACCTGGTAGAGAGCTCCAGATGTCAGAGAAGATCTGCAGACAGACTGGCCTGGGCAGCCAGGCCCTGCATGAGCACATGCAAAGCACCCATGTAAGTTATTTTGCTCTGGACACACACTGTTTCAAAATGCCTCCAGAAACCAGCTGAAGGGCTGGCTGCCCCTCAGAGAAACACATGGAAAACAGCAGGTCTGAGGAGAGCTGAGGAACGCAATGGACACATAGCGAAACAAATCCACAGCACGTGGTGCAGCACTAAGAACAGCCCAAAGGCTCCTCGGGTGTAAAAGGCAATCACATGTAAAGGCAACTCAGCTGTGGCCTGGGATGGCTGGTGCAGTGACTGACAACACAAGCCCCAAGCTGTTTATAAAAGAGGGTGGCCCAGAGGACACCTCAGCCATCCTTTAATGCCTGGAAAAAGTGCTGAAATGAAAGCAGTTTGAAGGACTCAGCACCAGGTGACCTGGTACAAAGCTGAAATACCTTCATAAAGAGAAAATACTATCTTGAAGGGCTCTGATACAGAGAAAAAAAAGTAACAAAAAGGATTTAAAGACTGGAAGAGGAAGACAAATGCAGTGTAAGTCAGCCAGACACCAACCAAGTACCAAAACAGGCAGCAGGTTCATGACCTTCCTGAATCTTTGAATCAAGGACACTTCCCTAGAAAGTGTCTGCCAAACACTGGTAGGAAACAAGTTCGAATCCAGAACAATTGCTGTTCTGTTAATCACATATAGGCAGTTAAAAGAACAACAAACCAAACAATTCAGCAGCTTAAGCTTCTAATAGTGGTCAAAGGGCCCAGACAACTGACTGTGGGGCACAGAGGAGGGCATGAAGTGATCTACAACCCCCAAATGTTCTCCAGATCTGGATGCAGAACAATCCTGAGCCTTTCTAAAGATAATCAAACTATTTGGGAGCAGTACCCCTGGCATTTTTCTCTATTACTGCTGTAAGACAGTAAGCAGTCCCCATCACAGCCAGTAAGACTGGGAGCAAGTCCTGCTGCTGTGGAAGGTGCTTTTGTGGGTCTCTTACCAGTGCTGTATCCATGAGAGCCATAGCCACTGGGCTGCTGGAAAGGGGTTGCTGATGCATTGACGCTGACATTCACACCATGCTGCTTAGAAGAGGTAGGAGCAACCTAGAGGAACAGAGAGGAACAGAATGAGAAGAGGCTTTGCTGTGCCACCCTTCTGTGCAAATCCCACACCTTGCTTCTGGGAAACTCACAGGGAACACAGCGGGCCCATACTGGAAGGTGCTGGGGAGCCCTGGTACCCCTGTGTAGTATGGCAGACTGGTGTAACTGTAGCCAGGAGGCAGCGCCGGGTTCAGGAACGTCTGCTGTGTGGTGTGGTGAGTCTGGGTCTGGCTCTGCTGAGGCTGTGCCAGAGTTGTTGCAGGAGCAGGGGAAGAGGCATCACCACGGCCAAATTTTGTTAAGTCACCTGAAACAGAGGTGAGAGTGAAGAACCAATGCTTAATCCTGGCCCATTCGAACTCAGCCCAAAGGTGACCCAGTCTTTCGATAAACAGTGACTTCAATCACCCCCCCCCCTCCCCACAACAACTCCTGCCAGTGCCAAGGACTGTGGCCTTCAGACCTTTGCACATTGATAAGGTGAAATTGCTAATTGCTCCTTGGCCCTGGCAGCACTAGAGAGGCAAAGGGAAGCCACAGTAGCTAAACCCACAATCTGGCACTGGTTACACCTGTTAGCAGAGCCTGAGGACCTTTAGCAGAGCTAGAGCTGTCCCTCATCTCCATGCACCACCAGCATAACTGAACACAATCCAGATCCTTGCCTGGGCTGTGCAGGGTTTGGCTACAGGGCTGGGGGAAGCTCCCTGAGCTGATCCTGATGAGCACCTGCTTGGCTCCTCCATGCAAACACTCTCCTGATTCAGGGCTCACATTAGTGCCATGCTCTGAGCTTGGCATTTCAGCCTCAGCTGAAATGGGCAAAAGCACTTCCACACAAATCAGCTCCTGCCAAAGCTGAGGAGAACTGGTGTGGGAAAAAGAGCGAACCTCCAAGTGCAACAATTCCTAAAGCATATGAAAGCCCAGTCACTGCCCACTGTGGATTGGTAGTGCATTAACATGCTTACCAAAGTCAGTGAGAGGTCATACACCTAGAGTGCTTGACTTGAGTTTGACAGGTCTCAAATTTCTCTCTTGCTTTCTCCATGAGACTGTCCCATAGGAAAAAAAAGTAATTTCTCCATATTTTGTGTTTCTTTCTGTTTTTACTCTCAGTGCTTGAGAAACACTGCTTACCACCTGCCTCACAAACACCTGGAAAGCAGTCCCCCAGGTGTAGGCCTTGCAGAATCTTTCAGCCCTTCCTCACTCCCTTTCCAACTGCCCCATTAACTCCTACTTCGCCCACCTCATCTCAGTATCAGACTTTGACACAACCAGATGCTCAAAGGGAAGGCAAAAATTTAGCTGTGAGAGGCATGCTCCAAACCAAAAGCATTGCAGGAGGCACAGTGCGGGTGCAGATGTAGCTCCAGTGGACAAAGACACAGGACACTAGCAGAAGCAGCACAAACTCTGATGAGGTGGAAATCAGAGCAGTCTTTTTCCCTACCAGAGTATGGATTGCTGCTCAGGCTGCCATCTCTTCCAGTCAGTGGTGTAGTGGGTGTAGGGAATGGGATGCTGTAGTAATCCTAATGAATAAACACAAAAGGAGAAAACATATTATCAGCTCTGTCAAAAGTGAAAAGCAGTATCTTTTGGGAGAGAGGAATTTCTGTACTGTAGCTGCAAGAGATGTCTGAGTACTGCAGTTCAACCAGCCACATCCAGGCTGATCATGACCTACAGCAGCCCCAGCTTTTTGTAGCATGTACCATCCCCCTCATCTGGCTATTCGAAGAACCAGATAAGGTCTACTGGTATGCAATCCTTAAACTACCTAGACTTTTCCCCTCCCTTCAGAAGAAAATGGACATGTCTTATTGCTAAATGAAGCCCATTCTCATCAGATATTTAATGTCACTAGCTCTGTCATGGATCAGAGGTGAATATCTCTAACAGCCCTGCTATTGTAACTCATGCTCCCTGGCTTCATGAGGAATACTGCTGTATGAGTAACTCATGCTGCCAACTCCCAGTGTGCCAAAGAGCAACTGATTAACTCCTCACTGCTGCTAAAGAGAAGTGCATCCACTCAGTACCACATTATGCCAGCTCTTCAGGACTGCTGCTCCAAGAGAGACTGCCCTGTCTCTATCCAAGCAGCACCAGTGGAAGTGGCGTGTCTCTGTCATCCTGCAGTACTCACCAATGGGAATCTCGTCTGGAGCATTTGCAAGTCATCATATCCATACACCTGTGGCTAGAAAAAGAGCCATGAGATGACATTAGGGACGTGGACTACATAAGGACACCTAATTTTAGATTAAACATTTAGATAAACATGAGAAAAAGCCAGAAGTAGCCCAGCAGCAGCGATGAGCCACCAGGTGCAAGGCAGAGCCTCTGCACAGGTTGATGCTACCAGAAGTTTCTGTGAGTTGCTCAGAGAAAAGTGCTCCAGATCATAAAGCCACTCAACAGTCTCTCTGGAAATCATCCAAAACTGAAATCCATCCTCACCTTTAGGAGAGGGTGTGACACACACTCCTAGACTTTGTGGCCATTGCTACCCTTGCCCTGACTGTTTTGCCTTTTGTCACACCATGTTTCTAACACAGCTCTGTGCTAGCACACAGTGTGCTCTGCCCAAGGGCACTTCAAAGGCTGGAGAGGCTGCAGGGAACAGGCACACAGACTCTGCTCTGGGGTGATCATGACACCCATGGGCACATGGAAATCATGGAAAAAACAGCAGATCCAAACTCTGCCTGTCCAAAGCGGCCCGTGGGCTATGTCACAGATTTTAGTTTCCCCACTATGCTACATCCCTCACTGCTGCAGAGGGAGCTGGGAGGGACATGCTGGCATGACACCACTGCAAAGTTCCACTCACCGGATAGGCATGTAGCAACCCTGGAGCCATGATGTATGGATTAGGCAACAACGGTGGGACTCCAGGAGGGAGATTGGGAGGGGCTTTTCCTGAAAAAGGAAGAGAAAGTTCAACAGTGAAGCAAAAGCAAACAGCAGAAGCTTGCTCTCTTAGCCCTCACTGGGTACAGCAGTACCCAGGAAGTACCTGATGTGGTTGCAACGGAGCTGCGAGTTGAGGCTGTCACTGTGGAGTTGCTGCTGAGGCTGAGGCCCAGGCTGCTGACACTGCTGAGGCTGGATGAAACGCTGACAACCGGTGGGGCAGCTGACACCGTGCTGGAGGAGGTGGAGAAAGTACTAGCAGAAGAATGGAGGCTTGCTTCACTCTCCACACTTGTGTGCTAGGGAAGGAAGGGAGGGCAGTCAAGGGATCAGGCAGTTGAAACCAAGCGCACAGGTGCCACAGGACACTCTCTATGCAGAACATTATGCACCTCTATCTGCATCTGGATGTTTCTGCAGTGAGCCTGACTTAAGTCCAAAGTCCGACAGCAACCAATCCCTAATGCTTACAAACATCTCTTGTGGTTACATCCCAACACATCTGTCTGACAAACAGAGTAGGGCTTGACACCACATTTGCAGCAGGGAGATTTATTCTGCTGCAGAAGCCAATACCCAGGAACGGTACTGCAAGAGCCCCAGCAGTAGAGATATTTATTTGGTTCCACTGCATCAGCTACCAGTTTGCTCTGACACATGGCTGCGACTCTGCAGCACCTTCAAAGGGCTACTACAGGCTCAAAAGAAGGCACTGCTCAGTCACAAACAGGCAGGGTGTCAACAGCCTTGAGCTACAGGTGTACTGACAGTGTTACGACATAATCCTCTGTCATTTCTCTCCACACAGCATCCAAACTCCAGCAGGATAGCCAGCAGCCTGGAAGCTCCTGTCACAACTGCAGCCCCAAGGTCAGGCACCTCAGTGGACTCTGCCAAGCCAAGCAGAAATGGGGTACACAGAGTGAGGGCAAATGCAGACTCACCAAAAGAGTTGAAGTTGATGTTCGCCCAGAGGATGTAGATGAGGACAGACTGTTCTGCTGGGTGGGCAATGCACTGACAGAAGAGAAATAAAATGTTGTCAGACCAAGGTGAGAGAGTCAACATCGGTAGCAATATCCCATTTCCCATCTACTCAAATGGGACGAGTCATCTTAGTCTTCCTCACTGCATGAGACAATGCCTGATGTCTGCTATAGATTCTTGCTTCTAGTTCTGTTTCTTCAAAAATCCACCCCCTGCCACTCACTCACCTGCTGAGCTGGGCAGTGGTTGTACTGGGGAGCTCCTCACTGTGGCTCAGGCTGCTCAGAGCTGTTGAGTGTTGGCTGGCTGTTGTCAGCAAGGATGATGCAGACACCCCATCGTTGAGAGGTGCAATACTGGGTGCAGAGGGAGAATCGGACTTCACTGCAGGGCCTGTAGCACCTGAGAACAAAAGCCTTGGTTTAAGGGCAGCTACTGGCAACTTCCAGAGGGTAACAAAAGAGCAAGGATCAGCAAGTGCTCAGCTAGAGGTGCTGGGAGATTTAGGGCTTCCCTCTGCTGCCGAACAGTCACACACTTAAGGTTGTGTTCTACGTCTCACTTTACCCCAACACTACCCAGTGGCTCTACAAAGAGCTTCGAGCCCTACAGATGAAGTGCCTTCCACACACAAAGCAGAGTAAATTATTGTCATAGGTGACTCTTCAGGGATCTCAAGGATCAGCAGAAAGCTGAATGTTTTACGGCAAGCAAATAATCTGAATGGGCAGCAATTAGTCCAGCAAGCAAAGGACTTGCTATCAGCACAGATAAGACTTCTCATTTAAAGCAGTGAACACGAGCATAAGAGATGCAGGACACCCGCTGTACTGGCAAGACTCTTACCTTCAACAGACTGTGTGGTTTGTAATGGCGTGGGTTGTACAGAACTGAAACCATTCTGAGGAAGAAGATAAAAAAGGATTATTGGACATTATAGCTGCACATGTGCAGAGGCAGACTGTCACCTCTCTCCCACACTCCCGTCCACAGTTAGGCAAAGCTACCAGCATGTGTCACCAGACTGGGTTTGGGTCAGTCCCAAGGTCTAGCCCCACGGTCCCCAAGTGTATATTAGAGAAACCAGTGCAAGAAGTTTCTCTGCTGCTGGTAGTTTGACTGCCTCAACATTCTCAATACAAGTTAATTAGCCAAACCTGATGTTCCTGAACAAAATTCTTTGTCTGCATGCCCCTCTCTAGCAGGGTAACTGTATATGTCACAACATGTGCTCTGCAATCAACTTGACTGCTGTTAACCCCAGTGGTCCAGGCCCAGGCACAAAACACAGCAGCCAGAAGAGAGCTCTCATTAGAGCCCAGGAGCCCCATAGTGGAGCTGAAGGATCACAGAACCATTTGATAAGTCATTCACCTTCCCCACTTCACACAAGGCTCACTCAGCACAACGGGTGAACAAAGCTGTTCTCTTACCTTAGCCTGGGTCAGATCTTTCTGGGGTGAGGAGGAGATTGAATTTGGGTATCGCCTCGTCTGGGTGGATCTCTGTTCGTACAGTGGTCCCTGAGCACTGTTCTGGGAGGTAAATGTTGCTGTCTGTATTGTGCCACTCTGGTAACCAGACTCTTGGCTTTGATTGGACGAAATCGTGGATGAAGATTCACTACAAAAGGAAAAAAAAAAAGTGTTCCTCCATTTTCCTACAAAACAGCCCTGCAATAAGCTGCTGACCCAGACTGGGCTCTTCACTTCAAATACTCGAGATAAGAAGCCCCAAGCATCAGTATAAAGGCACCACATGAAACAGCCAAGCCAAGAAACATGTCCAAAGAGCAGGGCTAGCCCAACCACAGACATCCAGCTGATCCTTGCCTCACACACTGCTGTGCCTTAGGCAACACTGAATGTAGCTGCCACCACTCAGGTCCCAGTACTCAAAGGACTGGCCAGTTACTAATGGTCTGCCCAACAGAAGACAAATGCACCATCACTGTAGATACACCTACCCCACTGTGTCCCAGCTTGCCAGGCAAAATGAAGGACAAAGCCCTCAGAATCTGTTCACCAGAGACATGGAGCACCTGTACTGAGGATGCCTCTCCTGTGTTTTCAACAACACAGTTTAAGGGCCACAGGAAAACTGCTTTCTGTGCAAGTACCACAGGTCAAAGAGCCACAAAGCTGCCCAATGAGTCTGCTGGCAACTTGTGCTTTGCTGTTGCATACACTGTCCCCCCTTTAAGACCAAAGCACAGTCAGAAAGGGTCTACTAGTATGCATGACAATTCAAGTCCATAGGACCAGCGAACTTCTAAAGCTGCCTGATTGGATTAATAGGTTCCTGGTCCTCACCTGGCTGAGCTGGTGTAGAGGCTGCTCTGAGACTGGCTAACGGCGGCACTGGTTGTAGGTGTTGATTCGTACTCTGCAAGAACAGGCTCTGAACCAAACTGTAATGCCCCAAACTGCAGGTTTAGCCCTGAGATATCCGACGAGCCAGGCATTTCCACCGCAAGTGCAGGAATCTGCAAGGGAGGAACAACAGAACAGGTCAATCATTCCTGATGATTAGCCCAGAGAATGACTTTAATACCCAGCACACAATGGCAGTTACAAGCTTGCAGCCCCTGAATTACAGTGTTCCACCCAGGCAGGCACACAACTCCATCACTTCCACAAACACTCAGTGCTAACAGCAGGAAGGCCAAGCCCAGACCTTCCCTCAGCAGTCCAAATGGCTGTTTCTGCACCTCTAACACAACTTGATGCCTCCTTCCCCACCACTGGTCTGCACCTTTGATGTTAATGATGCTTTTTTCTTTTGCTGCTTGAGCTTCTGCTGTGCTGGCTGGGGACTTGAGGACTGGTTGTCCGACGACCCTGGGGACATCTGGGGAACCGGATTGGTTTTGCTAGGCAGTGGTGAGGATGGAGGTGCCGGCGTGGTTGTGGAGGCAGTCACCACAGGCTGCTTCTCTTGCATGAACACTTCTATCATGGTTGAAGTTGATGTGAAGCCCTGACGCTTGGTGAAGGGACTATGCACGGAGGAGTCTGTTGGGTTCTTGAGATCTATGGGACAAGACAGAGGTGAGTTAGCAGGGTTTGTTTCCTTAAATATAAATCGAATTCTAACACTTACCAGGAAAAATAAAACCTTTTCCTCTATGTTTCCTCCTAAAGCCTGTTAGAGTGCAGAGAACTTAACCATCTCTGCTCCCAGCCTCATGCTCTCACCACCATCAATGCCAAGCCTTTTTAAACACTTGTTCCCTCAGTTGTGTCCACCATCCCTACAGGACAAAGCCAGCTTGCAGGCAGAAGTCCTCCATTCTCCAAGAAAAGCTGGGCTCCAGAGTCCCTCATGTGGAGACACTGCATGTCAGAGTCCTGCAGGCCACTTCCTTCCCCCGTCTGTTAACATTCCTGCATATCATTGCCTCCTCCTTCCCCTGCAGGGACTAGGTATCTCTAAGCAACATCAGTCCTTGAGGCTGCCTACCCCCGGGTCTTTGCACCACCTTTCCTCTTCTGACTAAGCCTTTCCATAGTTTATTCAAATCCAACTCCTATTCTCTGTGACTCTCCTCTGAGACTTCTGGTCTGAGAAGATCAGAAACTGCCAATACTGACAGTCACTAGGACAGGGCTCAATTTTTCTTTAGCTTGGATCTGAACCAGAGCCACTTCCCCGTAACAAGCACAATCTGAAGAAAATGACACTAGCACTCAAACACAGCAAAACTCAGCTTCTCATCTGAAAAGAGCCTCTCAATCCCTGTTTGTTCCCTCATGCCAGCCCAGAGACAGAGTTACTTCTTGGCATTTAAGAGCAAATCCCCTTAAAATTCCCTTAAAAGATAATAGGAGCTCAGCACGGAGAGGAGACTGACACAAGCTGTATTTGGGAGCTGTTCTCCAGAGGTGCCCTTTCAGACCTTTTT
Organism: Sylvia atricapilla; assembly: GCF_009819655.1. Lineage (NCBI taxonomy): Eukaryota > Metazoa > Chordata > Aves > Passeriformes > Sylviidae > Sylvia > Sylvia atricapilla. The sequence continues at coordinate 373,781 of NC_089169.1, forward strand.
CTGGCACAGCTTTACACTGGGAAGTAGTTCTGCAGACTCTGAGAGGCTTAGGAACACCAGATCCCTGGCCCTGAAACTGTGTGGAATGGCAGACTCAACTGTTTCAAGTACAAAGAACAGTTATAGACTCACACACTATTACATTTTGTTCTCACCCACAGAGCTCTCTTAATTTTTCCAGCTCAGCTAAATTGGTTGTGAACTTGTGAACAGATCCTCTGCTGAATCCCTCCCACCGCTGCTCACAGCGTGCCTCTACAGTTCTCCTCTGGGGAGCCACGCTGCTTTTCCTTACCGTACTGCACCAGAGACGAGGTCTGTGTGGTGGATCCCATGTCCCAGGAAGCAGCAGTGGTGCCCCCAGCAGGCTGGGTATGCTGAGCTGCCAGCTGAGCCAGTGCCTGGGCTGTCTTGAACTGCTCCAGGAACTGCGACCCTGTAGTACTGCTGCCTTTGGCCTCTCCGACATCTCCAAATCCTTTCCCCAACATGCTCACCTGCAATTTCAGCAAGGAGATAAAGTCAATGTCTCCCATGGCTTGGAACTTGGCTCAGAGGACAGGTACATAACATAAGCCCAAACACACTGTACCCTGCTGCTTCTCACTGGATGCCTCAGCTCAACACTCTTGAGCTCCAAATGCACACACACTTGCTGGCAGGAAGGGCTCACATTTCTTTCCCAGCCTCCATCGTGTGTGAACACAGGTATCATCATCTCTTGCCCAGCCCATGCCACGATACCATGTCACAGGGCATTACAGAGGAAGTTAACACACAGGATCTTAAAAAATGTACTAAATTATTCTCATCCATTTAGTTGCACTAAAAGAGAAACACCAGGATATCTTGGCTTTATAGTCAATGTGGTTTTGAAACCCCTTCCTCAACTACTGCACCATTAAGTAAACAATTTTTATTTCTTTTTGCTTAAGTTGTACAAACCAGCATCTGCCCAGGTCTATGCACATCCCTGACTCAATGTCTCCCTCCTCCTGTCAGCAGATGCCAGCATTCCATCCCACCAGTTCTGTTTCTCAAATTGTTGGAATGGTAAGTCCTGGACCAAAAGAGCTTTTTCTTTCCTTTAAGCAGGAATGAAGCATGTGTTGCAAATCTGACAAGGGCAGCAGGGGAGGAATTATCACAATTATTTCAGATTGAGCAATGAACTTTTAAAGCAGACTAGCAAATTATTTGGCTCTAACAGCCCCAAGCAGCAAGCATCAGGACTGTATTTCCTATATTACCCAAACAGACAACAGGGGATAAGCAACCTCAGCCAAACACCCACTGGCAGAGACCAGCATTTCCTTACCATGCTGTGGTGAGAGAAGGAGTTTCCAGATGCCGGCTGGGATAGAGCACTCTGCTTAGAATTGCTGAACACCAGTGGCTGTGCCAGGGAAGGAGTCTGGGATGATTCCAGGTTTGTTGACTCATTCTCCATAGAAGAGGGTGTCTTTCCTAGCAGGACTGCGAGATCAATTCTGGGTAGACAAAGGCCCACTGAGGTTACCAGAAGTTCCCGCTTACATTCAAACAGTGTTCCCCCTGCAGCCTCACAGCTTTTACTTTACAAATTGAAGAAATCTGCAGAACATTAACTCATAACTGCCAGTAGCAACCTCAAAAAGACAGACTGACCAAGCACGACCCTGCATGGCCTTTGATTTTAAACCATGCTTTACATTAATTTAACACAGCAAAATGCCCCCAAACCTGAAGAACTAGCAATAAAGCTTAGGAAAATTCTAATCCAGGATTAAGGCCCAAACACTACTAAGTGAACTCTTCCATTTAAATCCATTTCATCTCATTCAGAGCTGCTGCATCTTAGCTAGCTAGTAAGGTTTAGTTGAAGATGGCAAATTGCTCCAAGACGCATATGCTACTTTTCCCAGGTAAATAGCATCACCATGGGCTCTCACCTTTGTCCAGCTGTGATTGTCACATTCTCGGCAGGCAGAGGCACTGAAGACACATTGGAGGCTGTGAAGATCTTTGTCTCTGACAGCTGAAAGATAAAAAAGAAAAAAGAATACAGAAGTGAGAACAGCACCTCCTAACAGTCCCTATGACACAAAGCACATGAATGTTTGAGATGAACAGCCAGAGAAAAACTCAAGAAATTCAAATGCTTAGACTGAAACTTCTCTAGCACTTGGCTCCTACCAGAATCAACTTCTATTTCATTTGTTTCTTCTCAGGTAAGTGCACAAATTGCTCTGCCAGTGGGGAGAAAAAAAACCCTCTCAAATCCTTCTACAAATTTCCCATAGTCCACAAATCCCCTAGGGCTGCCCTGGGATCTTGGGCTGTTGCTCTGAGTCAATGGCATGCAGCACAGACCTCCAAAAGTCCCTGCACAGGTAAGTGCAAGCACTGGTAGTGAAGTCAAAGAGAAACTCTGGATCCATAGCTAAGTTTCCAATGATCTGGGCTCACTTGGATACTCAGACTAAAAGATCTACTTCAGCTATGGAAGGGAAAATAAAATGCCTCATAAACTGGTGGAGGGTTAGTGATGACTTGTGATATAGCCTGAAACATATCTGAACATGAACAGCTTCTATTCCAGACTGAGGAGCTGCTACAAACTGAACTGCCAGAGTTTATAAAGTTAATCCAGAACTCCTGGGAGCATCTCACACACACTGTAGGTAAGAAAGGCTCTCAGAAGCTCCCTTCTAGCAGAGACCTGACTAAACAAAGAAAAGCTGCTCATATCTCCAAACACAGCAGTAGTGCTTCCCTCAGGTGATGCCTGAAATAAAAAATGCTTACCATGCTTGTCCATTCTGTTGGCTGAGCAAAAATGAGCACACAAAACTAACAATCATACTAACATGCCCAACCCTGCTCCCATTTGCAAAAACAGACGTCCTTCCTTGACTTGGAGAGTGACTGAAGTGCATTTCAGAAGAAACTTATAGATAGGCATTAACAGAACATGCTAACTAAGTCCATTCTCTCCTGAAGGAGACGTCAGGTAGAGAACACAAGGTGGTGAGACACACCAAAGAGCCCATCAGAAGGTAAAGTCAAGAGCTTCTCTTCCATCCAAATCACAAGGAGGCACACGGTGTGCATAAAACCACGAAACTGCTGCTGGTGTGATCAAAGGCAAACCTTCCCCAGCTGCCACTCCACCAGAGGTGTAGAACAAGAATCCTGTATGGACTCAGGCCAGTTTTTGGAAGAATTCCATCTTGCAGTTACAGGAACTGAGAGGACCAGCCTCAATGCCCCAGGAGATACCTTCCTGTCTTGGGCTCCTATGACAAGCTCTATAACACATATCCTGTAGAAGATGCAACAATTACTTATTCATCACAGCTCCTGGAGCTTGGGAGCCTGCCTGAGGTTCTGTCCAGTTTGGGGAGGATGGGCTTTGAGCTCCCCTGGCAGCTCTGTGTGTAGAGACAGGACAGCAGCCTGCTGGCAGATGCACAGAGGAGATGGGTTCAGAAAATACCTACATCTTCATTCCAGTCCTCTGTGCCCCATTCTTCTGTCGCTGCCCTCCATGCACCTATAAGGACAACAACAGGTACAGAAGTTATGGATGCATCAAAGCTCTACCTCCAACAGCTAGGGGAGCACCGGAGAGCTTTGCAGGCAGCCAGGAGGATTTCTATTTGCCAATCTATTTGCCAAGACAAGTTAAAGCAGTAAGTCTCAAGCCACATTTCACGGTCAAGGTACTGTGATGGGATCACCCCTGCTTTGCTGGCACAGGCCAGGATGAAAGAGGGACTGCTGGGATGGCAGATAGGGCAATGCACACCCTCCCAGCACCCAAAAGGGAATCTGAGCTCTGCAAGGAAGCCCAGCACTATTCCCAGCCTCCCCTTGTCATTTCCCTGGCTTCCCCTTGAACTGCAGCAGCTGTAGGTTTGTGCACCAGGAAGCAGTCAGTGTTACCCCAGCAGCTCAGACAGAGCACCTCCCTCATGGGCCTCCTGCCAGCTCTGGCACAGGATCTTATCACCCAGGTAAAACCCAAGTTTCTATAAAACTTAAGGATAACTGAGCCATTCCCATGATTCATCTCCCAACCATCCCCCCCCCCCCCCCAAAAAAAAAAAAAAAAAAAAAAAAAGTCTTGAAACCTCAGCACTCCAGAACCTCCTGTGCTCAGGCAAATGCGATTCAGAAAAGAAAATTTATGGGACTAAGCAATTCCTGCATTTTTTGTGACCAGTTTCAGAGGTAGTTTCAAAGTGTGCAGTTGAAGTACCAGGGAGAAGAGCAGGAAACCTCAGCTGCAATCCAACACAGCACAATTTAAGCAAGCAAAAATTTATCAGAAAATAAGAGTTTTGCCTGGCTGCATTTTCAACTTGTTCCAATCCTCACTCCCATCACAGTTTAACCTCTGCACTTCAAATATTATATGGCAGTTTCAGACTCCATTTAACAACTAAAATTTGGTTTGAGAAGAGAGCAGGAGCTCTCAAGAAACCTCAGCGCATAAAGCCAGTCCCATTTTGTTTTCAGTCCACACAAACCAGATCAAGAAAATCTGAGAGCATCAACAGGGTTAATCCTGAAGACACTTACTGGATGGAACAAGTTGGTATCAACCCTTTTACATAGCATAAAACAAAGCACGTAGGGAAGGAGAGCCTTCTGAGCTCTTCTGCAGGACACAGATCCCACCATATGGACTTCACCTGTGTATTTAAACAACCGCTTGTCTAGACTTGGGGGATTTAGTGCATGAAATAAGTATCAGTGAACTATTATTTTTTCATTGCCTTTTTGTCTTGCTTGATGAGTTGAACTAATTCAGAAAGTCTCCCAGGATTTACTCTTTTATATATTCAAGAAACACAAATATTAATACAGCAACACCTGCCAGAGTGCCAGGAGTCTTAAGGCACACTACCCCTTCCTCCACAGCCAGAACCATCAACAAATTCAATGCAAAACATCTGAAGTGCAGGAACCTAAAACCTGCTGAGGGCACCTTAGATTTTTGGTGCCCTCACAGAAGTAGCAGGAAGGCTGCTCTCCAAATTTTCAGGGATCAGAAAGATTATTCTAGCCCAAGCCTTACTCAAGAGGTGAAGTGGGAGCTGGATGTACCTGCAGCTGGCCCAGAGAGCAGGAAGACCGGAGAGTTGCCCCAAGAAGAGTTTGTGCATGCAGGAACATAGCATGGGGCTCTTAAATCTTGTTTGTTTGGAGAAAATAAGAAGAAAAGCAGCACTAAAAGCAAAAGGAAACCCTGCAGATGGAAGAACAGCCATTGAAAGGGCTTTCCTAGCAAGTCTACTTCTCATATACTGGACACTGACTCAGCACAGCTCAAGCTCCCCATACACAAAGTGGCAGATGGAGAATCAAAGACCTGTGATGTATAACTGGGTATTCAACAGGAACATTCTAGAAAGTTCCCAACTAGTACAGCATGGGGAAGTTTTTTAAAGAAACCAACTGTATCACTGCCCATCAAGCTCTTCTGAAGGAGAGAGCTACAACTAAAGCAATACCCTGAGCCTTCTAACACCATTTCAGAAAAGTGGCCTTCTGAACAGCAAGCCTTCCTCTCTGCTTTCAGAAAGCCCTTCAAAAAGCTGCTGGTCTTTAAGCTCCTCAAACAAAAAAAAAAGAGGAAAAAATAACATTAAGCCAACAACATGTGCATATATGAATGTGGTGAAGGAAAAAAAAATCCCATTGTGTCTCCAAGTGTTTCAAATCCCTCCTCAAATACACTCTCCATTTTAAACTGGGAGATAACCACCCAGCTTGCTCCTCCCACAGCCCAGCAGGCAGTCAGCTGTCTCTCAAGGACTGGATCCAGGCTTGTCACCTGCACTAGGAAGACAACAGACCCAAAAGCCCGCACTCTGCACCTCAAAGGAATGTTAATTTAAACAAAGCCAAAGGGCAGCAAAATCACAACAGCAGTGCTGGATCAGATGGCCTTGTGCTACTGTGGAAGTTAAAGATTAACCCCAAGGTGAGAACCAGGAAATGCTCCAACACAGTAGAAGCACTCCACAGTATGCCTGCCTGACTGCTTTTGGGCCCTTGCAGGAGAGACTCCTCAGCCTCAACACTTCTCTCCTCCTGCCCTGACCTTCAAGAGTCAAGTGGCAAGTTCTTCTGGAAGGTCCCTTAGCCTCAAATTCAAAACCTCAGATTAGATGGAAGAGACAGTCAAACAGGATGTTTGCCTTACTATGGACACCAACAGAATTCTATATAGGTAAGGCAAACTGCATAATCTCAGGGGCATCTCTTGGCCTCATAAGGACAACAGTATAAGAGCAGGAAATAAAATGGCCAGGCAGAGAGAGCAGCTTTGCTATCAAGCATCCCTGTCATCTCAAAATCCACCATTGTCTTCAACTGCAGGGAGGTGAAGAGGAGCAGCCAGGCAGCCTGAGCATACCAGAGCAGCCACTCACTGGGCACTGCTCACCCAGCAGCAGCTGTGAGTAGAGGCAAAGCGCAGAGAGAGTTCAGCCAGACCAAGTGCCCTTGCAGCAGTGTTGTGACCCTAAGCAGGAACAGCAGGGAGGCCATCAGAATGGCACAGGGACAACAGCAAGTCACAGCTTTCGGGATGTGAGACAGAGAATATGACTGAGCTGCTTCACACTTCTGCCCTCGGGTAGGATTCTATGTCACCAGCTCTGCAGAAACAGAGCTGCTCTGGCGATCGAGAAGCAATGGCAGAAGTTAAAATTTGCATAATCCACAGGATAATTGGTGTTAGCCTCTCTCAATTTACACTCAAGCTGTCAGTGTTAGTAAAAGCACAGTCAGAACAAATGTCATATATTAATTAAAATTAACAAATTAAGAGAGTAAAGAATGACATATCCACAGATATTTCAGATTTTTAAAAAAAGCTATACAGTAAAGGTATCCGGGGCAGTTAGTGCACCTGGATGTATCGTACCAGGAGCAGTGTCAAATTTTCGGGGATAATTTGACCCCTCACCCCCAATGAAATCAAGTCCTGAAACAAAAAAAAAAAGAAAACAAAGACAACCAGTGAAATTTTGACTTCGAGTTTCATTGCCCCCATGTAACACCAGTCAAATTCTACCTGTGGATATTATTAATTTAAAGAGATGCCTGTGGCTACTAAATTGGAAACAAAACAACAGAGGTGACCAGTGTTGTTGCACAATAAACTTTACAGCTGTGCAGCAGTACTACAGCAAAACTGAGGTGTTCATCTGAATAATCTTCAGTTCCCCCTAACCACACTCTAACCCACTTCATTCCACAATTCCACAAAACACCAACAGAGGAAAAAGAGCACCATTCTGTCTCCCACTAGAAAGCCTGTTCCCACTAGACCGTTTAACTTCCAGCATACAGAGCTTGTCCACTCCCATCCTTTTTCTGAGGAGGCACTCACACTCACTGCCTCAAACACAATCTCACACTAGTCCCTCTGGGATTGAAAATCCCTTCTCAGCTGCCAAAAAGATCATCACTCTGCTTGATGGTGTTTCACAAAAACACCCTCCTTCTACAATAGCTGTTTTCTGAAGGAAAAAAAACAAAACTGAACAAAACCCCAAACCCAAACAAAACCCATGAAAACACAAACCACCCCCACCCCTCTCCTTGACACCAACAGTATGCAGTAAAAGATATCTCAGTTAACAGAACTTTAAATCTCTCTTTCTAAACCTATCAGTTTTTCAGCAAAACCAAGAAGTACAGAAGTGGCCTAAAGCACCACTAACACAGGTGTGGATGCTTCTTATACCCAAGACATGGTATTTACTTAAATACTCAGTAATTGTGGAAAAATAGTTTGACTTTGCAGTGGTGCAAGATTCCTCCACAAAAAAGACTACAAAACCACCAATTAGCCCTGCTCCCCCCACCTCCCCTTACAATAGGCTACTTACAGCCAAGGACTGTGACTGTCCCATTCTCACACTGCAAAATCTGAGTTCACCTGTGCCTTAATATTGTGCATACGAGAAACAAAACCCAGTGCAGGAGAATGTGCAGAGGCAGCTGGGTGTTCAGAATCACCCAGCACACATGTTTGCTTCAAACAGGGAAAGAAGCAGAATTGCTTGTAGCTCATTTCTGTAACAAAGTCCTATCCCACCATGGTTTGAGTAAGGTGACCATGAAAGAAAAATTGCTCCCAGTATCAAAATGAAGAGCAATACATCTGACTCAGAGTAATTCTCTGGAGAATATACCCAACACTGGGAGATCTTGTATCTGCTTATCACGATGCAGTTTATAAAAAACACCTTTTCAAGCAGTAGCATGGTTTCTACAGAAAAACAAATAGATGTGAGTGTTCTTGTGCCTCTGTTGGGCAACAGCACCCACAAGCTCATCCCAGAGCAATCATCCAGCTCCCATTTCTAATGTGCAAAGGGTGCAAAGCATCAGGGTCACTGAAATCCATCTCTGAACCAAAAACCTGTTCCTCCACCCCTGAGCCTAAGACCTGCCTAGAATGTTCTCATTGCAACTGAATGGATGCAAAATCCACTCATGCTCTCAATACAAACCAGCACACATGCATGCAAAGACACTCACTTGTGCCATCATCCGGCTCAAAGCTCCCAGTGTTGTTCCACGTGTTGTTGTTGCTATTCCCATAGTTCTCATCTGTGCTGGCTGGCTCAGCATAGTCAGCTGGGTTGAAAGTTCTATAAGAAATATGAGAATGGAAATGTTCACTCTGCCAAAGTGTTTTGAAAACAATTGATTTTATTCAGACCATAACACATATCACCAGGCAGTTCTCTCAGCAGAGAGATGCTTCAGCTACACCAGTCATCCCAAATGTAAGTTACCATGATGCATATGTTGGGCCTTACTAACAAAAAAAAAAAAACCCCACCACCCAAAACATAAGAAAAACCCAAACCAAGCAAAAAAAAAAAAAAAAAAAGGCAAAAAGACGGCACAAAAGGGCATGCAAAAACATACCACACCAAAAAAAACCCTCAAAACCAAACCAAATCAATTAAAAAAATAAAATTAAAAAAAAAGGGAATAGAAATGACTGACACAAACTGCACCATTCATGCACAGACTTCTGGTTTTGCTGTAGTTTGTGTCAGTGAAACTTACCCCATGCCTTGGGCAGAAAATCTTCCCCCTCGCCGTCCAGAGCCACCTGTAAATATACACACATGCTTTTTCACTCTACATCATTGGGAAAAGAAACACTTGAACAACATAGAGAGTTCTGATGCCCAGAATACAAAAGTGGAGAGGATCTTCCTGGGTTGATGGGATTGCCAGCAACATCTTTCAATGTATGGGAGCGACCTCAGCTGGCTGGCAGCCTGATTAGTAATGCATCATTCCAGGCTCAGATGAGGTTTCCAGCTGGCACAAACCATAGGTACTGGACCCTAGGTTCTGATTTCTGCAGTATGTGACCTCAGCAACAATTCCTAAGCAGCGTATTTTGGAGCAAAATTAATTTCTGTCCCAAGTATTTAAAGTCCAAGCCAGTGGTGGTGCTCAGATACCTGTGCCAGAATGATGAGGATGCAAGTTCTGTTGCTAACAAGCCATTGGACCGCCTGCTAAAGTAGTCAACCTTGAGTTGTTCAACTTCCTACCTCTGTAATAAGGCACAATTTTTTTTTCTAACTCTGTGGATGTGATTTTTTTTCTAACTCTGTGCAAGCACTAGGTGCTGTTTCTAGCATCTTTAAGATGGGAAAGCAACATGCAGGCCCTAAAAGTAAGCACAAGAACAGAAAAATCAAGTGCACATTTTCAGTTTGGCAATTCCTCCCATAAAAGAAGCTTTGGAACCTCATGGGAGATAGATTCACTGATATAATTCTTCTGCTCCTACCCCCAGGGGACCTCATATCCCATGTGTACCTCGGCCTCGGCCGCGTCCCCGCCTCCCTCTTTCCGTGCCTCTTCCAGAAGATCCTCCACTCTTACCACCATCTAGTCCATTCTCCTGGCCCCGAACTGAAAGACAGAACAATGCAAAGACAATTTCAAGACTCATCCTGCTTTAGCAGGAATACTAGACCAGATCTCAAACCTCAAAATGCAGTGGCTGTGTGGGGGAGCACATCAACACATGCTCCCTGAACTTTTGATTTAAGCTCATGGTAAGTGGGCATCACACAAAGAATCATCTGAGACAGCGGGCCATTAACCAGATCTGCAAATGCACATGGGTGGTTTTTCTCAAAGATATGTCTGCCCATAAAGCTCCACTGATAGCTGTTACGAAGCATAAAGTGCTTTAGTGTGAGGGTTTTGTGGGTTATTAAAGGGCAGGTCCATACATTCTCTTCCACGGGTGGCACCTCGCCCTCGCCTTGGCAGCCCACCACGTCGTCTGCTGAAATCCCGCTCCCGATCCCGGTTTTCTTTGCTTTCTTCACTGGGTTCTGTCTGTCCACTCTCCTTCTGTCCTGAGACACCTTTCTTCTTTCCAACCATTTCCCAGGAATGCTGAAGGTTTGCCAAGAGGAAAGAAATTAATTAAATTAATCACAGATTAATGAAAGGTGTAAATACACAAAGATTTAAACATGCAACAGAGAACATAACAGGAGTCTCCACAAAAATGGTTTCCAGAGAATTTTTTTAAGGAGTCTACCAGTTTACATACAGCACATCTTTGAGGCAAGCTTTCTTAGAGCTGACTGGCATGCAGTCTGAGGTAACAGATGAGTTATTCTATTTCTGCAAAGTTCTACTAAAATTCTTCAATAGAGAGGGCATGATACTTCTACAATTCAAAGCATGGATAAATTTACCTTGCTTAGGGGAAAAAAAGCCTGCCATTTCACATAGGTCACCAGGAGCTCTCAGAATAACCCAGGTAAACGTTTCATAGTGATCTGCAGTCAGCATTTGGGTAAGTTCTTTCTGCAGATAAGTTATTAACAAAACCTCTTCCCTAAATATCATCTCAGATGGATAGAAGCATCACAGAATTTAGGCAACAGGCAAGTACAACTGCAAAATGTTAAGTCTGCCTCCAGCTTACTGTCATGTATTTTTTGACAGCTGCTGTGGTTTCATACTCAAACTGATGCTGCACACTGTTAGAACCATTAAGAAATAGTCTTAAGTCATAGACAATCACCTGAAAACACAACTGTCAGACAGCTGGGTTTGAACAGTAGCATGCAGGAACAGTGACAAAAAACCCAACAACACAGTGGCACAAACTGCCATCAAACCCAAGGCTTCCAAAGTCTTTCTTCATAGGTATTTGGCTCAGAAATAAACTTTAAAAATACAGTATTCCAAGTAGACATTTTTTTAAGTAAATGGTGTTTTTTTAACCAAATCTAATCTAATGCTAAGCTCATACTTGCTCTTTTACTGTTTGAAACATGGTTCATTACTAATATCTAGCTAAGCAGGTAAGCTGTCTTCAGCACCAGAGCACCCAAGCAAGTAACAGGTCTGTTTCTTTTAAGAAAATCCCCTTTCTGGGATTGCTGCATAAACTGGATCCAGGCCAGAAGCAGCTCCAAGGCGCTTGACCAATGGCAGTGCAGGGGCTGCCTGTGCTCAGTGATGCTGTAACTGCAAGGCCACTGGGCTGGATCAGTAGCAGCCCAGCACTTCCTCTGCCAGCTCCATGCTGCCTCTCTATGGCCCTGCCCTACAGGGCCATAGAGATGCCTCGTGATGCTCATCCAATAAAGGAGGTGCTGCTACACAGCACCATGTCCTGCACACTGTCCTGCATGTTACTCTTATGAGTAATGTGTTTCTCTAGGCAATTAAATTGCTCTGATAGCAGGGGTTTGTTCTCTGACTAGAAGTCACTGATTACAAGAGATGTGGAAGAGAATACAGTCATGGCAGAGCTGTGCCTCAGCAATGCACATCACTTTTCTAAAAGCATTTTCCAAAAGTTATTTTATTCAGTTGTCAATGGAAAAGGCTTTCTAAAGACAAGGAGGAACACACACATGCTGTACCAAACTTGTCTGAAGCCAAAGCAAGCAGAGAATCAGACACTGGGGAGCAGCTGCGATGCACAAAATATAGTCTGAGGTGTCCAGCTCATCCACATACCCCCTTATCACAGGAAGGAAAAAAAAAAAAAAAAAAAAAAAAAAAAAAAAAAAAAAAAAAAAAAAAAAAAAAAAGAGCTAAAGCATAATATTCTAAAATGGTATTTAGATTCTCAACTCGAAGTTGAGTTGGCTCCAACCAAACCAGGGTGCCAGGAAGCTATGTGATATCAGCAGTGGTTTGGAAAGATCTCACATTCATAGGCTTTTTCTTGGGGCTGTAACAGTACTTGCACCTCCACTGTCTTTGTCACAAAAAGGATGACAACCTGCATGCAGGTGGAAGGCTCTTTCTAAGCAAGCACTCTTGTTCTTGGGGCTGACCTCAGCTTGCCTGAGACAAGCACCTGCATGAGAAACAACAACCAAGCCCAACTCCACACCAACAAACAGCAAAAAAAGCCCTCAAAACCACGGCACAGGCAGCAGGACAGAAGCCAGTCAGTGCATCACTAAGGAATGAATCTTTAGGCCAGAGACACAAAAAACACATTGTTCTCACAGACAGGAACTACAGCTGATGCACACCTGCCTTACAATGCAGGTTACTTCAACAGTCTGGTGGGGAAAGCTAAGTTTCTTCACGCTCACTGGTGTGAAAGCACATAGAGATGCCACTATACTATTGCTGAACTGCTTAGATTCAAAAGTAATAGGAAGGAAATTATTTATGGCATTTTCTCCTCTATTCCTTCACACCTAGGGCCATTCTCACAGCCTGTGCAAACCCAGAGAGAGCAGCATTCAGCAGCCAGGTCACAGTCACAACTGTGCGTACTCCTGTGGAACTAGTAAGTCATAGTGGCTCTCCTTATCTTGACATTACTGGATGCCTCACCTCCAAATATGCAGCTACAATGAACTAGGCCTCACCAGATTTACAGGACCTAATCCTACCGTGTCCGGATTGCCCTCCAGCAGCACGTTGATGGCTCTGTTGACATCTCCGTTGCAGTCATGCAGAGCAATCACGCACTCGTCCTGATTCTTGCCTGTTATGTCAATCAGCTGTAGAGAAAACAAGAGCACGGTCAGCATGTTCCAAACCAAGATGGCACCAAAATCTCTGTAGGTCTCTCAGGAGGCAAACAAGTTGAATCCTAGACCAGACACCTTTCAATAAAAAATTGAAGGGCTAGGGAATCTCTCCCAGACTTCTCAGCTTAACTATGTTCCTCAACAAGAAGTGACTGAGAGTGTGAATTTTTAAGTTACCAGCTTCACCATGACTCTCCTTTCACTACAACCTCATTGTCTCAGGGTAACACTGTTACCTGCAGAAACGAGCTAATAGTTCAGCAAAAGTTGCTGCACCTGTATAAAGGCAATGCCAAACACAAACATAGGCTGGGGGAAAAAGGACAGAGAGCAGCCCTGAGGAGAAGGACTTGGGGGAGGGAGTTAACATGACCTGGCCATGTGCAGTGGGAGCCCAGAAAGCCAATGCTGTCCTAGGCTCACCCACAGCAGTGCGGGCAGCATGTGAAGAGGGGGATTCTACCCCTCTGCTCTGCTGAGATCCCCCTGCAGAGCTGCCTCCAGCTCTGGCACCCCAGCACAGGAAGGACAAGGAGCTGGCTAGATAAGAGTCCAGAGGAGATCATGGGGATGCTCTGACAGCTGCTCTGGAGACAGGCTGGGAGAGCTGGGGGCGTTGAGCCTGCAGAAGTAAAAGCTCCAGGGAGACTTCAGAGTCCCTTCCAGGGCCTAAAGAGGCTCCAAGAGAGCTGGAAAGGGACTTTAGACAAGGGCCTGGAGTGATAGGACAGAAAAATGGCTTCCCAGTGCCAGAGGGCAGGGTTATACAGGCTATTGAGAAGAAATTCTTCCATGTGAGGGTGGTGAGACCCTTGTACAGGTTGCCCAAAGAAGCTGTGGCTGCCCCATCCTTGAAGTGTTCAAGGCCAGGTTGGACAAAGCTTGGAACAGCTTGGGATAGTGGAAGATACCACTACAGCACAGGAGTGGAACTGGATACCCTTTAACATCCCTACTAACCCAAACTATGCTATGATACAACTTAATGAAGCCAGTCCAAGGAAATTCAGGGAGCAGCCAGGTGTGTCCCTCCCACCCCACCAGCATTCACAGTACTGCCTGTGATCTCGCCTTCCTGTCAGAGTTCGCCTTCATTTTCCACACTCACTTGTTTCACCTTCTCCTCAAAGTCAGCATCGTTGTGGTCCGAAATCATCTGTGCAAGTCGAATCTGTTCTGCAGTAGCCTAAAGAAATCAGAGAGAGACAGAGCACATAGTCAGAGTGCTGCAGTACAAACCATCCTCCAAAGGCCACTGTGCTACCCTAAGTTCTCTGGAAACTGTGGAAAGGAATCAGTATAGCAAAGAGAAGGCACAAACAAGGGTCACAGAAGGAAAACTCCAGGGAGAAAGAGATGAAGAAGGAGCAGGAAGAGGAGTTCTGGAATAAAGGGATATACTGTTGCATGGCCTCATGGCACCAGATAAGCAGCAGCCACTCAAACATCTGGTTTGGGGCAGACCTTACCACCACGACCCATTTCAAGTGGCTTCTCAGCCACTTGCATTTGTTAAGAGTGTGTGAGGAATGGACAAATGGAAATAAAACCAAATCCCAGCTGCGGCTCCCACTTGGAGACAGATATGGAAACCCCAATGTCAGCAGCTGCCCAATTAACCTGGCTCTGGTAGCAGCACCTTGTGACACATGGGGACTTTGTAAGGTTAGCACCGGACCAGACAGGAGTGCCAGGTCTCCACCTACAAGCCACCTGGTTTCTATGGACGCTGCCCTTACCTGTGGCCGCTGCTTGTGCTGCGTCTGGCTCTGTGTCTGTGTCTGCTCCCAGTTCCCCCGGGCTCGGTTAGTGCCCACCGATGTCATCATTTACAGTATATACAAATAACAGTATTTACAAGGTAGAACTCTGCAGTGGGTCAGGGGAGAAGAGAGAACCAACTGTTAGATACCAAAAACAAAAGGCAGCACCAAGAATGAACAATCACAAGGGCAACAAAACGAGGATGGCTGCTGTAGATTCCCATCCCCACCACCACTTCACTAAAACTACAGCGGGCCAGGCTGCCATCACCACATGCTCCTAACACAAAACAGCCTTGTACTTTTTGAGGTTTCTCTCTGGATACCATGGCAGAGTGCTCCAAACAAGAGTATCACCTGCATCCCGGTGGGAGCAATCAGACACCAGAAGCCAAAGGAAGATCATAGCCTCACAGACTGGTTTGGGTTGGAAGGGACCTTGAAGCTCATCCAGTTCCACTCCCTTACCATGGGAAGAGACACTTCTCACCAGACCAGGTAGCTCCAAGCCCCATCCAGTCTGGCCATGAACACTTCCAGAGGTGGAGCAGCCACAGCTTCTTTGGGCAAGCTGTGCCAGGGCCCCACCACCCTCACTGTGAAAAAAGCTGCTTCTCAGGTAATCAAGATTGACCCTCCTTAAGTCTGAAGCCATTCCCTGGACTTGAGGCAAAGAGTTCTACAACTTCTTGTTGAAACACATGTGTGAGTGGGCATGTATCTGTCATGTGCCCAAGCTGAGGCTGTGGCCATCAAATGGAGCAGGAAAGCTTGAAAAAAGCTTCAAAGAAACTTCACTTGGACAAACGAGCATCTCAGAGCCTCAGACACATCACCTACTTCCCCTTCTCCTTTTTTGCCTTTAAAGCAGGGCAGGGGAAGCAAAAATGCTCCAGCAATAAATGGTGCTTCAGGTCTGTGGAATTTTTGTTTTAAGGAAAAACTGCCCTTGCAGAAGTGCCTATTTTTGCTTATTTAAATTATTCCCTCAAACTGGAAAAATGAAGTTTTTCTTAGTATTCTTGATTAAAAATGTACCAAGAAAGTGAACAAGATGTCTACAAGGAATAACAGTCACTGTTAGATAACACTGCTTGAGGCAAAAAAATCCCAAGAAGAATCTGAGTGTCCAAAGCAAGCAGAGTTTTCTAACCTCACACTGTGCCTCAGGGTAGGGGGTGTTGGGAGGGGTAGATGTTTTACCCTCTCTAGTGCCTTCCAGGCACAAAGGATGTGAGGGACATCCCACAGCACTTTTCAGGACTCACAGCTTCTGAGTCCCTGAAATTTCAATAACCACAGAATTCACATTTGTGTATTTCATTACTATGACTGCAAAGCCTTCCCCCAAAGCAGCAGGACCTGCTGCTGTGCCCCAAGCAGACAGGAGGGACATGGGAAGGAGTCACAGACAAGAGTGTAGAAGTAGGGAGAAAAGTTCAGCAAGACAATCACACCTGCAGGATCCAATCTGAAATACTGCTGTACATGAGCAGGGTAGCACAGAGAGAAACATGGTGTCAAGCAGCGAAGCTCAGAAGCAGCATTAGCAAATAGCACAGGAAAAGTTGGGGAATCTCCTGTTCAAGTGTGCAAGTACTCAACTGGGTGAGAAACTCCTCCTGAGAGCAGGGAGGCCCCAACATTGCCTCTACACTAGATGCACAATCCCCATACCTGCTCCAACCAATGCTTGGCCTTTCTCTGTAAGCAAGTTTCTGTGCAATTGCTCCTGCAGCTACTCACAAAACCTCAAAATTCTCCCCTTCACAGCCACCCATGCCTCATGGCAACTTAACATCACAGTTCCACAGCTATACAGTGCCAAGGTCCCCTATCAGGAAACAATCCAAGATACCTATGTAGGTACCAGGAGCCCCTGAGATACAGGGGAAGAGCACCAAGCCTGCACTTCTGCCAAGGCAGAGCAGAAAAACCCTTTTATCCTTAGCCATCCCCTCTGTGCAGGTGCCATTCCTGTGGTGTATATATATTTCTTTTCTTTCCTCCAGTTCCAAGTTTCATGCACGTTTTGTCATACTAAACCGATCACAGTCCCAGAGGGAAGTGATTCCACATATCCATAGGAACACAACCTGCAACTTCCCTGGGCTGCAGGTCCAGCAGACTGAGTCCAAACCTTGTGCAGTGTCCAGGCATTGTTAAGCAGTTGCCATGCTCCACCCTGCCCAGCTGCATCACTGCCACTGGTAATACAAACATTTGTCCTTTAACATGCAAAAAAAATCGTAAGAAAAATATCTACAATTAAAACCTTAACCAGACCCTGAGTCTACTGAGGCTGCCAGGTGAGGGGGTGTCCCCATGTAGACCCCACAGCAGCCTTGAGGAAAGAGGACTTGGCTACTGGAAACTTATTCAACAGGGGAACTTGAGATCAGCTCACTGGCAACATTGAACTGCAGAACGCAGTTACCCCAATGCCTGCGCTGGCCCTGCAGCTGCATGCAAGTTTCCCAGGTCAAAGTTGTTTTTATCAAAAGCACTTCATCTCTTCTCTTGAAAGAGCTAACCTGCACACATGCACCAAGAGGTAAAAGAGCAGGTCCAGCTAAAATGAGTGGTGATCAAACCACACTGGAGCATTAGTGTTAAATGGAGGAGCAGTCACACCATAGGCCAACAGCACTGCACTCGTATAAGGCTTAGGGAAAACAAGAAGTTTCACAGCTACAGGTTACAACACCTGCTGGTCAAAGACACTGCATCAAATGAAGCATTTGCTGTTAGCCCCATTCCTTCTCAGACCACAGCACTGCCTTCCTACCAGGTCTAAAGAGGAGAACTACACAAGTGAACTGTGGAATCTCCATAAAATGAGGGGATACAAAAATGTAACAAATTGTTCATTTTATTAGAAATGTCAGGTAAGTTACAGTTTCAGAACCAGGATCTGTAGGTCCCATGGCTGTGCCAGACCTGCTGGCTGCTGCTTGCCCTGGTACATCCCAGTTCCAGTTTCCCTGATGTGTTAGTACCAAAAAATGGTATTCTCACCCCATTCCAACAAAGCTTAGTTAACATGTGCAGAAAGCTCCAAAGCACCAAACTAAAGATTCAGAGAAGGCAAAGCTTTTCCTGCACACGGGGCAGAATGAGGACCAAAAAGAGGGTTATCAATGCGAGAAGTTTTTCCCCAGAGCAAAGATATGGTAGCCACAAACTGAGTCATTCTGTATACGTAAAGCACGAGCTTTTAGGGAGATGTTTCTGGATATACCATCAGAGACCCCAACTTGGTATCGACGGGCAGCAGTTTGCTGGGGATACACCCGGGCCGGAGGGCGCAAGCAGAGACCCCAGACCAGAATAGAAGGACATGAAACAGGGCGGCACTCGCGGGCCGGGGCTCCTCCAGGACCCCCGAACCGCCGTTGCACGGGAATTTTACGTGGGCAGTAGAATCACCCCAGCCACGGCCCCCGGAGCGCCACCAAGGAGCGGTGGCAGCAGCGGGCCTGGCGGCCCGCAAGGAGCCCGGCTGGGCGGGAGCACGGCTCCCATTGTTACCGCCGGCAGCGGCGGGGACGGGCGGGCCCCGAGAGCGCGACAGGGTCGGAGCCGCCCGACCTCGCGGCCCAGTTCGCGGCACACAATGAGGCGACGGACCAGACCGAACTGCAGGGCGCCGGCGGAGGCAGGCAGGAGCCCCCACATCGGGCCCACAACGGAGAGGCGGGCGAGTTCGGGCCGCTTCCGCCCTCATGGCCGCGGCCGCCATTTCACCCCCCCGCCCGCACCCAGCCCGCCCGCCCGCCTCACCTGCGCCGGCCGCGCGCTACGCCAGCCCCCGGCTACGGCCCGGCCCACTAGGCCGCGCGGGGCCCAGCGGCGGCGGCGGCGGGGCTCAGAACCGCCCCTCGGGCACCGGACGCAGCGGGGCCGGGTGGGCGGGAGGCGGCGAGGCCGGGCAGATAGGGGGCGGGGGCGGAAGCCAGTAGGGACGGGTTCGGGGGCCGTGTGGTACCGGAGCCACCGCCGCTACCGCCGCAACTTTACCTGGGTCCGCCCGCACTGACAACTCCCCCGACCCCGCCCCCAGCACGTGACCGGGCGGGGCGGGGCTGCCCGCGCTGAACACGTGATGTACGCGAGGGCGCTGCGGCGACCCCGTGCGGATCACGTGATTTATGCTCCTCTGGTCACGTGGTGTGGGCGCAGGGTGGCTTTGTGGCCGCCATGTTGTGCGGCCCCGAGCCGGGCCGGGCCGGGCATGGCGGGGGCCGGCAGCAACTGGCTCTCGGGGGTCAACGTGGTGCTGGTCATGGCTTACGGCAGCCTGGTGAGGGCCAGCGGGACAGGGTGGGACGGGCTGGCGCGTCTGTTTGGCCCGGAGTGTCCGCGGAGCAGGATCACGCGAGTTCCTGAGCCCCCTGCGAGGCTGATCCTGGCGCGTCCACGGAGTTCCCGTGGGCCCGGGCCAGAGGAGTCGATAAGATTCCCATG
This sequence comes from Sylvia atricapilla, assembly GCF_009819655.1. Lineage (NCBI taxonomy): Eukaryota > Metazoa > Chordata > Aves > Passeriformes > Sylviidae > Sylvia > Sylvia atricapilla. The sequence continues at coordinate 393,084 of NC_089169.1, forward strand.
AGATATGTCCAGGACTGTCTGTGGGGAACCCGTCGGAGTCGGGCACGAGACCCTCATAGGGCTGGGTTGGAGCGCCCGTGGGCTCCTGGGGTCGGTGGGCGGGGAGAGGACATGAGTAGATATTGGGATGGCGTGGGGCTGACTTGAGTGTCCGTGGGGCTCCTAGTGGGCCGAACAGGGAGCTCTGCTCGCCGGGGTTGGAGGGGCTCGGAAGCAGAGGCCGGACGGCTGGGCACAGGCTGGCTCTGAGAGCTACTTCCTCCCGGCACATTGTGTGACTCCCCACCCCCCTGTGGCTCCCCAGGTCTTTGTGCTGCTGTTCATCTTCGTGAAACGCCAGATCATGCGCTTTGCCATGAAGTCCCGTCGTGGCCCACATGTGCCTGTGGGACAGCATGCACCCAAGGTGGGTATTTTCCATTCCATACTTGAAGGGACAGGCAGGAGCTGCTCCAGCATCAGAGCTGCTCCAGTGTCAGAGCTGCTGCCTCAGAGTGGTGATAGGCAATGGGGAGGGTGCAGTTTATTTAGGGCTTGTTCTTATCCTTTTGATCCCACAAAGTGAGCAGTCTGTAAATGTTTTTTTTTTTTTTCCTGCTATACAGGATTTAAAGGAAGAGATTGACATTCGACTGTCGAGGGTGCAAGACATCAAGTATGAGCCACAGCTGCTGGCAGAGGATGATGACCGGCTTCTGCAGCTGGAGACACCAGGTACTGTGCCAGAGGTACCATCCTGCACTTGTTCCCCTGGGGCCAAGTCACACCTTTGACTGCTCATGTTGGTGTCCTGTCACATGAGATGGTGTCTCTTTTCCTGTTTTACCTTTCCTCATTTCCCTCCAATGTTTGCAGAGATCTCAGTTTGTGCTTTCCCTTTACCAGGCTGCTATAACTACCTGTACAGGATGAAGGCACTGGATGCAATCAGGACATCAGGTAAGGAAGCCCAGGGCAAGAGTGGGAGCAGAAAGGTGCAGAGAGACCCTGAATGAGGGTGTCAGCAGACCCATAGGGAAGCTCCAGGTGCTCACTGGGGAGTAACAGTCACTCCTCCTACTGGTGGCCTGAGGGTTGGCTCGCTCCATGTGCTGGGGCAGTTGGCAAATGGAGGCAGTGGGCATGGAGGGAAATTTATCCACCCAGTGATTTCTGACCATAGGGATGAGCACAGGCATTTTTACTTGCGCTTCAGCTGCTGTGCCTTTTTCCAGAAATCCCATTTCAAGTAGAGGGCCGGTATCCAAAGTCTTTAATAGGGAAGAACTTCTGTGCCTACTTGCTGGAACTGCGGAATTCCAGCACCTCCTTCAAAGGCATCCGCAAAGCCTTGATTGACACCTTGCTGGATGGCTATGAGAGCGCCCGTTATGGCACTGGGGTGAGTGCTGGTGGGGCACTGCTGGCCCCGTGGGGCATTCCTGTGCTCTGCACTGGTGCTGGGACTGAGGTCACACCATAACTTCAGCTGGATGCTCCATGGTCTTTGCTGTTTTTATCCAGGTGTTTGGGAAAATGGAATATCTCAAGTATGAGGAAGCTCTGAACGAACTGGCAAACATGTAAGTGCTGTTGCCCAGATGCAGTGGTGGGATCCTGGGCCCCAGCAGCCTGTGTGTGGGAAGGTGTGAACAGATATGGGTTTTGAGGCACAGCCATCATCTGAAACAGGGGTTGCCTGTACCCATCTGTCCCTCTGGGTTTGCTCCTTCCTTGCAGCCCATCTGTTACTGCAGTTTTGGGTTTGTTCAATAGTCACAGTCAACATTCTTGCTTGTCCCCAACCACTTTGCATCTGGGACTTGCACAGAACCAGTGGCCTTAGATTTCAAGACCTCAGTAAGTGTTGTAATCACAAAAGCAGAATTGCTTCATGTTGGACAGACAGATACACAGGCTGAGCAGCCCCTCTGCAGCAGCAGCAGCAATGATGGTGCCTCTTCTCTGCTCACAGAACCAAGGCCCGGGGCGGCAGCAGCCAGCGGCAGCACCAGTCAGCAGTGAAAGACCTCACCCTGTCCCCTGAAGTCTCCAACCCCACCACCATCCAGGTCACCTACCTTCCTTCCAGTCAGAAGAGCAAACGTGCCAAACACTTCCTGGAGCTGAAGAGTTTCAAGGACAACTACAACACGCTGGAGAGCACCCTGTGAGTGTGCAGGGGCCTGGTGCAATTGTTATGCTGGGCTGGTCTGGGCTGCAGTGCAGGCAGCACTTGAGGAACCAGCTGCGCTCTCAGATCTTCCCCTCACACCACGTTGGAGATCATCACTTGGCAAGGGCTCCATTCCAACTGCTGCAGTTTGGCCCTCACCAGGAGCCCATTCTGGAGTGGCTGAGCCCATGAGGATCAGCCCCAGGGCCTTCTCTGCCACAGGCTTATGACACTCCAGGCTTTGAGTCCTGCTCTGGACCCTGTGAATAAACTCATGACTTGAGCTTATTTATAAAGACATGGATCCCAGCCAGCGCTCTCCCTCCACCTGTCCTTCCCTGCGGCAGCTATCGGGAACTGATGTTTGTCCATCCTGTGCATGTGGGTCTTGGGCACTGGAGCCACTAGGTTTTTTTCTGAAGGGTGAACACTTTCCCCCTTACGTCACTGTTCGTGCTGTCAGCCCTTTGTGCCCAGCCTGCCTGTGCACCTGGATGGGATAGAAACAGTTTGGTGCCTGTTCTTAGCACCATGGCTAAGCTGCCGCTTTGGGCTGAGGTTTCTCCTTACTCTCCTGCAGCCAGGCATTTGGGGACACCTTGAGTGGACAAAGCAGTGTTAAATGTCCCATCTCTTCTGCTAAGGGGGTGTTTGCTCCCGCTCTCACCAGCGCCTCGCATGCCAGCATCTGCCGAGCTCCTGGGGCTGAAAGCTCATGGCCCCCAACTTGAGTCTGCATTCTGTCAGGCTGAAGACAGCGCCAGCAGCTCGTCACTGGCGTGGGTGACGCAGAATAGAGGATAGACCTCGGCACTTTTTAAATACTGTTTAATAAAATGACAGTTTAGCTCAAGTAGGGCGTGTGCTGACTACAGGGCCCCATCCCTACCTGATCTCAGGCTGCAACCCCTTTCGAAGCTGCTACAAAGTAATCCATATGGCATTAATGGTAGCCAGGATGCTGCCATTACTGCTATGGCAACTGAGATACCATGACAGTAACTGGCATGCAGTTACGGTAACCAGGATGCCACCGTTACAGTAACTAGGAGGCTGTTACTGTAACCAGGATGCCATTACTGCAGAGGTGTTCCATTAACACCGTGGTCGTTGCAGGGTCCCTCTGACACTGGCCATGGCAGTACCAGGCAGTCAGAGCTCCTCACTGCAGCAGGAGGAGGTCAGACAGGGCAGGGGTTGGGAAGATGGGAGCAGGTGGGGACAGTGGGCTGCAGTGTGCCCTGGTGTAAGTTAAACCCCAGCCCACGCAAACACTGCTCTTTATTTGCAGGTCCAGGTCACTGGGAGTGCTGGCACAAGCCTCCTGGAGAGGTAGAGCTGGCAAAGTGCCCTGGGGGCTGAATCCCTTCTGCTGGGGTTCTGTGGACGATGAGGAGCCCCGGCACAGAGCAGGCTGGGGGGAACATCTCTACATCCCTGACCTGCCCACCCTGTGTCTTAATAGCTGTGGGCAGGAGGCCAGGGAGCACCCAAAGTGCTGGGTGTCATCCCTTGGGGTGCTGCAGTGGATCATGGAGTCGCAGCTGAAGAAGCGTGTGGAATTGGAGCTGCACCTTGCAGGCAGGGAACAGGCTGTGGTGAGGCTGGGCATTGGTTGGGTACAGCTGGGGTCCCCCAGCCCTCTGCTGCCAGGGGTGGGTGCCCCCCCATTTTCCACTCCACTACGTCCTGGGGAGCAATGTCTCCTAGTGCTGATGAGCCCGGAGGATTTGGGGTTCAGCACAGCCCTTGTACCTGGCAGATCCGCCGAGACACCCTGTCCCAGCTCATCCTGGATGAGCACTTACAGCACCAGAAGGAGCTGCGCCAGCAGGGGAAAGCCTTCTATGTAGAGCGGCTCTGAGTGCTCAGCCCAGTGTGTGCCACTGGCCTGGCATTGCCCAGCTCCTGACTGAGAATAAAACATGTTGAGCAAGACAGGCTGTGTCTGCTACATGTGAGGCATGGGACAGCCCAGGGCAGGAGTGGGGGGAAGACACAGCCCAGCACAATTCCTGTGGCTGGGATCCAGACATGTCACCTGCAACCTTGAGTGCCCTGAATCCTGCACATTTCATCTCGCCTATGGCTGCGCCAGGAGGTGGCAGCACGCCAGCATGCCTCACCAGATGGGGTGCTCCACGCCGGGTCCCTGTCCCAGCACAGGTCCTGCTGTGCCATGCCGTGTGCTGCAGTGCTCCTGGCCATGTGGCACAGCCTTGCAGTAGCAGGGAGAGGAGCCTGGCTGGGCTGAGGGCAATGTTCACTGTCCCCACTTGCCATCCAGGCACCCCAGGATCCCTTTCTGCTCCCCAGATTGGAGGGCCCTGTCCCCCACCTCCCATCCCTTCTGCCTGTGCCCGACCTTGGTGTCTCCCAGCCCCAGGGCCCATCAGTGCGTGATCTGGCTCTGCTTATTGACAGGGCTGGGGGCTGCTGGGCTGCCCGCCCCCCCGCCATGGCCCTTCATTAGCTCAGCTGTCGGGCTGCATCACATCACCCGCTGCTACACACATACCCCTGGCTCTGGCACTGCTGCTGCCACGTGTGTCCCTGCTGTCCCCACTGCCACCTCATTGTGTGGCCACCTCAGGGGGCTGAAGTCCCTCACCCCCAAGGCCAGGCTGTGTCCCTGTCCTTCCCATGGCATTCAGGATTCTGGCTGCCCCATGTCCTGTCCCACTGGTCCGCTGAAGCTTGAGCTCCCACGAAGCCCCTAGTGCCATTCCCAAGGCTGATGCATCCCACTGCAGCAAAGCACTGTTGTGGTGTAAGGAGCCTGTGCTTCCAGCACTCCATGATATCCTGTGTACCCTTGTCACTGGACACCACCATCTTGGTCCCAAAAGCTACCTCAGTGTGGGTCGGGGTCCTGCCTCTGTCATCAGCATGAGTGGGGCCACATCCTCAACATGGATGCGACAGGGTGATAGGCAGCCCCTCTAGCTGCTCCTTGGAAGAGGTATTCCCATGAGTTCTAGCAGCTCCCCCAAAGCAAGGGGGTGTGAGGCACAACTGCCCTCTGTCAATGGGGCTCGTCCTTGGGCAGGGTCATGTGCAGCCCCTTGGTGGCCCATGGCCCGCAGGCCAGGGCTGGCTGCCCAGTATTGACAGCCCTGCTGATGATGGGCTGTGTGACCAGGGGCAGGAGCAGGCAGTGCAGGGCCATCGACTGCATCGACCAACAGTGCTGAGCAGCAAGGGTGTGGGGGTCCATGGAGGGGGCAGGGGGATGTCGATGGGTGGTAATTATTGGGAATGAGGCCACGTGTGCAGGACCAGGGCTGTCGCTGGCCACGTCCCTCTGCTCAGTGCAGCCCAGCGCAGTTATAAACGGCAGCCAAGCAACCCCCAAGCCAGAGCGCAGCAGAGTCCCCCAAGCCAGCCCAGACAAGACAGTGATGGATGTGGGGTCCCTTTGGCCCTAGAGTTGCCTGCCATGGCATGCTCCTCCATGCCAGTGCATGTCACCGTGTGCCCTGATATGCCATGCCAGGAGACCAAGCCTGCACTGCCCTGCTTCAGCTTCATCCCAGCCACAGGACGCCTCCTGCTCCAGCACTGCATCCCGAGCACCCCAGTACCGGCACAGCTACCCAGCAGGCTTCAGGCACTGAGGTGAGGCTGGGCGCTGCCTCTGCAGTGCCTTGGGGGTTATACCTGGATACCACTCCTGCCCCAGCTCTCATCTTTCTCTTCTCTTTCTTTTACAGGCAGCTGAACTCCATGTCCTCCCACATCTGTCTGCCCCGTCTCTGTCTGATATGTTTGATATTAGGTTGTTTTATTGGAAAACCAACTAAATATCAAACATATTCTTACAGCGCCAGGGACGCCCAGCACCGACTTGGCCAGATGCTGCCTGTGCCCCGTCTCAGGCAAGGGGGCCCTCTGCACCATGTCCTGCACCCTCTTCTAGTCCTCACTGCCACAATAAAACCTGTCTGCCCATCTCAATGGGACTTGAGAGGGGGAGCCCAGAGCCATCCTGGGGGTGGGCGGAGGTTTGGGATGGCAGCAGGGTCAGCGCTTGCCACCTGTCTCTCCACTCGTGCCAGGGCTGATGAAAGTACAAAGGCCCGTGGCCCTGTGCCCAGCACTGCCTCCACTGCCTTGGCATGGGGGTGTTATTTATAGAGGTGTAGCCACTGCTTAGGGCCCTTGGTGGGCACTGTCCTCCCCAGTGCCCTGCCCAGGGTGCTCAGACCTGCCACCAGGTCTCTGTCCCCCAGTTGCCTGGGTGCTGACTCCTTTAGCCCTCAACATCTGTCCCTGGGTAAGAACAGTGGGTTTCTTCCATGGGAGATCCTAACTTGATTTATGGGGCCAGTGAGATCTCTGGGCCAGCACAAGGAGGCTGCAAATCTCTCAGCTGCAGATGAAGTGTCACCTCTTGCTTTGAGAATTCCTCCCCACACCCAGGGAATTTGCTCCTCCAGCTGCCAACAGCATTCTCCACCTCAGCACCAAGCACCAGCATGGCTGGAGCTGGGCTTGGGGCTCAGCGGGCTTCCGGGGGGCTCTGCTCTGCTGCTCCCTGTAGAGCCAAACACTCTCGGCCAAGGCCCTGCCCCCAAAATAGCACCAGGATGACCTTGCCCTTTTCAATGTCACACCGAGCAGGGGTAAATGTCAGCCCAGGGCCACCAAAACATCTTAAGCTCCCCCCAGCAAGGCAAATGGAGGGTGAGGACTTTGTGCCAGTTCTGCACAGACCCAGTTCAACATCCTGAGGAAGCGCTCTGGGCACCAGCCAGGGTGTCCCCTTGCATGGGGGGAGGGGGCACCTGGGACAATGCAGGACCCCTTCTCTCAGACCTGCTGCTTCTTTTTATAACGCCCCAGCTGTCCTCAGGAGCCCAAATAAGGCTGTGACCACCCGGAGCCCCTGGGATGCACAATGGGTCCCAAGCACAGACTTTTTGGGAAGGTGGGGAGGCGGGCCAGCCCAAGAAAGGCAAAGCCCCTGTGCTGGGCAGAGCTGATAAACGGTCAGTGGGGCACAGGCAACACAGCTGCCCTACCCACCCATTGTCTGTCCTACATCCCGCTGTGTCCTACCAAGGATGGAGGCCATCAAGAAGAAGATGCAGATGCTGAAGCTGGACAAGGAGAATGCCCTGGACCGGGCAGAGCAGGCGGAGGCTGAGCAGAAGCAGGCGGAGGAGCGGAGCAAGCAGGTAGGGCAGACAGCAAGAGCCCCTAGTCCAGGGGTGTTGGGGGTGGCTTCTGCCTGTCCTTGGTCATGCTGAGCCCATACCCAAGAGAGATTGCCTGGGGTGTGACAGTGCGACAGCTGCCACTATTCCAGAGCTCAAGGGCACTCTGAGGGCTGTCCAGGGCTCGGTCCATGCCAGGTGGTGGGATATGGGAAAGGGACAGGCACTGTGGGGCAGAGTTGGTCCCAAGGATGGGGCAGGAAGGATGTCATGGGGCAAGGCTGAGCCTGGGATGGGGCAGGCAGGACTCTCTTGTGAGAGAGTGCAGGGGTGCAGGGGTTCAGAGTGGTGTCCATCTGCGGTAACATCACTGTCCTTCCAGCTGGAGGATGAGCTAGCTGCCATGCAGAAGAAGCTAAAGGGGACAGAGGATGAACTGGACAAGTACTCTGAGGCCCTGAAAGACGCCCAGGAGAAGCTGGAGCTGGCAGAGAAGAAGGCGGCAGACGTACGTATAGGATGCAGGGTGGAAGCTGCGCGCTGTCTTGCCCCCCTTCCTGGTGGGACTGCAGCCCTTCCCTGTGCCTTGGGAACACAGGAAAGTCTCTATCTGGCTCAGTGTGCTCCCGGTAAAGCTCTGTAGGTATCTAGGAGCAGAGAAGGGCCCTGTGAAGGACGGATCCGGAGGGCAGAGCCGGGCAGCGAGCAGCCCATCAAGTGCGGGATATGGGGTCCGGGTGTCCCCAGGAAGCTCTGAGTCACGGTTTGGGGTGGAGAAGCCGAGCTCCCAGAAGGAAAAGGAGAAGGAGGAGGGGAGAGCCCTCATCCTCCTGCGGGCGGGGTCTCATGGGTAGCGTGAGCATTGCACAGCCAGACTATTGTTGTCCGCTGTTTCCAGGAAAACAATGGTGCGAGCGGTGCAGGGTTTCACCCAGAGGCCGCTCTCCTGCCATCAAGAGGCATGAGGCCCCGCTCATCACCTGTCAGGACCTGGCAGTCCTTGTGGAGCCAGGATGTCTCCGGCTCCAGTGTCAGAGCGATAGAGCCCAGCTCTGACGCAGAGAAGGCAGTGCGCAGTGTGCTGTGTGCAGTGTGCTCTCCCACTGTGCTCATGGGGAAGTGCCTGAGTCCCAGCACAGCACCTCTCACTGGGAGCTCCAAAGCCCTGGGACATCTGCCACCCTGCAGTTTTGCTTGCAAGTCGCTGTCACCAGCCTTGCACTGAAATCGGCTTGTGTCAAGTGCAGCACTACAGAGTTCTTGGCAGCCCTTTCCCTCCCTTACACCCTTTTTGCCTCCCTCTGCTCCTTGATGGCATTTTCCCTGCTGTCACCACATCCCCTCTTGCTTCCTCGTGGATCCCTCTCTGTGCATCTGGAGCCCCTTTTCCTAGCTGCTGCCCCCTCAGGGGTCCCCCAGGTCTCCCTAGCTCTGGGAAGAGGGATTTTGCACCTGGAGCATTGAAAGGGCAGAGCTGCCTCTCAGGTGCTTCCAGACCAACAGGACCCTTTCAATTCTCACCTCATTCCTGGAAACATGCTATGCCATACGTGCCATCCCAGGCAAATGCCCCTGGAGCATCTACCTGCCAGGCTGCCGAGGGTTTCGGGGGCCAGCAGCCCCGGAGCCCTTCCCTTCTATCCACACGCTTGAAGCACTGCTGAATAGGCTTCGTGGGGAATGACAGCAGCACTCAGTGATGTGTTTATTGAGTTCTTGAGGGCTCCATGATCCTCATGACACTGAAGAACACAGCTCCCAGCTCTGACAAATGCTGATCTTCGCAGCGTTATCAGCCCCGAGACAGGAGGGTTTTCACCTCGGCTCAGGCTGTTGCACCATTGGGATTTCGCACATGGAAGTGGAGTGGGAGCCTGGCGACCACAGCCCTGTCCTTGTGTGGAAGGAAGGAGGATCTGCTCCAGGACTGTGGACTCCTGGCCCCGGCAGAGTCTGGGGGTTCTCCAGGGATGGCAGTGCCTGAACCCGCGGCGGGGCCGTGCCCAAATGCAGCCGGCGGGGCTGAGCGGCGTCCGGCAACGCAGCGGGCAGGGTGTGACGGTGGTTGCGTGGGGTAGGGCAGGGAAGCCCGTGCCGGGCCGGGTGGATCCTCCGGGCCCTGTGAGACTGTGCCCGGGCCCTGTAACACATGAGGCCAGTCCCGGTGCCCCCACGCCCATATGGGGCGAATCCCGGTGGACCCAGGTGGCCGCGGGGCAGACCGGCGCTCCCCTCCGGCCCGGCGCCCCGCTCCCGCCGGTTCCGGTCTCGGTGCCCCCGCCACGCCCTGGGCGCGGCGGCCGCCCCTCGTCTCCCCGGTAACGCGCCCGCGGGGTGGGGTGGAAGTGACGTCACATCCGACCGGCCGTTCCGGGCGCGGTCCCGGTGTCTGGGGGCGGTGGGGCTGGAGCGGAGGGACCGAGCATGGCCGGGGCCACCACTATTGAGGCGGTGAAGCGCAAGATCCAGGTGCTGCAGCAGCAGGCGGACGATGCGGAGGAGCGGGCGGAGCGGCTGCAGCGGGAGGTGGAAGCCGAGCGCCGCAACCGCGAGCAGGTACCGCCGGGGCCGCCGTGAGGGGGCAGAGCCAGATTGGCGGCGCGCCCGGGGCCGGGGGACGTTCCGGGCCGCTGGAGTGCCGGCGACATGCCGACGCGGACCGAAGTGTCCGCTGGGACCGGGGCTCTCGCTCTGTGTCCGTGGTTCTCTCTGGGTCCCTGGGACCCGCCCGTGGTGCTGAGCAGACACGAGGCCGGAGTGATCGGCCTGTCGTTGGTTTCGCTGTTACCGGTGTCTCGGGACGGACAGCAGCAGAGGGGGCCCGGCCGGAGGGAGGCGGAGGTCCCGGCCATCTTGTGCGGCCCCCGAGACCGGAGCTGCGCGGGTAAGATGGAAGGAATGAGCGGTCTCCCTCGGGATATGGCCAGCGCAGGAGCCCTCTGAAGCGCTCCCAAACTCCGCATCCTGTCCGGATCCCGGCGAGCGAGGGTCTCCGCTGCCCCAGAGACCGGCAGCCGCGGGGGAGCACTGGCTGGGGTGGGATTGTCTGAAAGGGAGGAGGGAGCAACGACAGCAGGATCTGGGCTGGCAGCGCTCGCGCTCCCCGCTGGGCTGGGAACACCGGAAAGGCTGGGGACAGGGATGAGGTGACACGGGCAGGACCTCGAGGTGACCAGCACCCTTGGCCTTGGGACACAGGCAAGGCTGGTGGCGTTTGAGGGACAGGGATTGGGATGACACGGGGCAAGTCCTTGCTCGAATCTAAGTGTGAGTCTCATTGAATTTGCATTGACTTTGCTGCATTGGAAGCCTGAAGCTGAGCGTTCCCCCCTGAGCTGTCCGTGACAGCGCTGTGGCGTTGCCGGGGATGGATTGGGCTCTGCTGCCCAGGCCCATAGCAGAAGCTCCGGCCACTCCCAAGCCTCAGCTGGCTCTTTCTTTGCAGGCACATAAGGAATTCTCCTTGCAATAGAGCATTGTCATGGGTACAGCTGTGTTTCTCTCAGCTCCCTAAACCTCCTTCAGGGGAAAGAACTAGTGCTCCCAGTATGGCACCCAGGGCTTGCCGGGTCCTGAGGAGTCCTCTTGAATCTCTTGGGGCAGCAATGATGAGTCCTGAAGGCCTGGATGAGCTTCTTACTTGATTTGCTGGACTCCAGGTTCTCCCTGGCTCTGAGCTGCCTTCTTGAAGGAAGCATGAAATAACAGGAATGTGCCATTTGTAGCGGGGGTGCCTGGAAGAGTCACCTGGAAGTGTCACCCTGTGCTCTGAGAAAGTCTGACAGTTTCATCTGTATCTAGAGAGAAGCAGGAGAAGATGTAAGGGCTCTTCTGCAACAGGGGAGAGGCACTTCCTCAAAATTAAGGGTGGTTTTGGGTCGGTTGAACACTGCCTGCAGGAAGTCAGGGCTAAGTGAAGCAGTTCAGAGGGTCAGGAAGTGGAGGCCCACTATACTGGTGTGTTTCCATTGCCTGGGAGAAGGAAGGAGGAGGTCCTCCACTTCAAGAGCTGGCAGCCCCTTTAATAGGGAAAAGATGCATGTCAGGCCATCTCCTTCCTGGTTCTGTTTAAGATATTGTTGCGTCCGTCTTCAGGCAGACCACTTCCCCTTTCAGCGGGGTGGGTGTTGGCTCTGGGCACCAAAGGGGTGTGGGCTTCTCCAGAGTTGGATGTACCTGCATGGGAGCTCCTCTGTGCTCTCCCAGCCTGGTCTTGGAACCTGCCAGTGGTGCCTCAGTGCCAATGGGGAGGAGAGCTCAGACAGTCCCTCTGGGAATGGGACACAGCTGGTGTTGGGCCCCACTCTAACACTGCTGCCTTTCATCACTCTGCTCCTCCTTCCTCAGGCCCAGTGAGGAGCAGTGTGTCCAGCTCAGATGCTTTGTTACGCGTAGCTGGGGTATTTCGTGTTTGCCTGGCATGTGCCTGTGCCTTGCTCTTTGTAGAAGATCACAGTGCTGCCCTGGAATGGCTGCACTCCTGCCTGCCTTTGTAATCCTGTTGGGGAGCAGGATTCTGGACTCCGCAGGAGGCCTCCGGTGGGGTGTCAGAGTCCCTAAAGCGTCTGGGCTTTGGCTGGAGTTAATGTGGATGTGGCTGTAAGCAGGGGCCTCATGGCCAATCAGGTCATGCCCCAAGGGTCCCAAAAAGATTGCAGCAAGTCTCTAGTTGACTGTTTAGTCTGGGTCTGATCCAGAAGAGGAGTGCCACTGAAGGGATTTTCATCCTTGGCCTTGAGGTGCTTTGTTTTCAGCAACACTGAAGAGCAGTTCCTGCCCTGGCTGTGTTCTGACTCAACACTGGAGCAAGCCACAGGGTGATGGCAGTGCTGTATTGCCTTACTGAGCACAAGCGAATGGCTCTGCCACACGAGTGATGAACTGAGCACAAATCTGCATGGTCTGTGTTCCCCAGCATCTCTGTTGCCAGCACAGTATCATGGGGGCTTGCTTGTACCTTGTAGCCTCTTTGGAGGCTGACTAGGACATAGATTGCAGTGGTTGGGGGGTGGGATGGCCTCTGATCTATGCCAGTTCCTTAAAGCCTCAGTCACATTTCTGGCAAATGTGTGCAGGCTGTCAGCAGTTTCACCAGCTCCCAACATGTATGACTGAACCAAGGCAGCTATTCCTGGGGAACAGCCTCCTCAACCTGTCCTGAGACAGGCTTTTGTTCCTTTTCTGGGTTGTTAGTGAGTCCATTGGGAGGAAGGAAGCCTCAAGGACTGCAGGCTCTCTGCTGGGGCTGTGGGCACTGCAGTGACAAGCCCTGGGGCTGGGCAGCACCTGTGACCAGTCCAGCCTGCCAGCACCCAATACAGCTTCATCCCTGAACATGTTAATCCTTCTCACCTTGCTGATGAGAGGGTTTGCCTCAAGTAACTCATGTCCATATCACACCAGTAAACTGACTCCTAAGTGGCAGCTGTCACCGCGCTCTGGCATTGTGGATAAATAGGGCTATGATGAATGGCCTGGCAGGATCTGAGCAGCTGCAGAGGCAGCCCTTGAGTAAGTCATCTCCTCAGTGTTTATGGCTTAAACTGTCAGAGCAGTGCAGGCTGACAGAAGTCTGCAGGAAGGCTGCTGTGCGGAAAAGGCGTGCAGGAAGTGTTGCAGAGCTAAGTGTGCTGCTTGCCTCTGGGGAAAGGCTAAAGCATCCTGGGTTTGCTTGGGGCTCCTGCTGTTGACCTGATGGCAAATTTCAGCTGCCCTACCTGAGCTGGTAAGCCTGCACAGACTGAGTACCCTCCTCTGCTCCCTCCAGGCTGAGGCAGAAGTGGCATCTTTGAATCGCCGTATCCAGCTGGTAGAGGAGGAATTGGACCGCGCTCAGGAGCGCCTTGCTACAGCTCTGCAGAAGCTGGAAGAGGCAGAAAAGGCGGCAGATGAGAGTGAAAGGTGAGCAAGGACTCCTGCTTGCACTCTGCCAAACATTGAGTGTTCAGTGCCCTCAACTTTTTGAGCTTCCCACAGTGGGGGAGAAAGATCCCACAGCTGGATGTGGGAGTGGGTGCCTGCTTATGCAGAGCAGCTAAAACAATGCTGATGAATCTGAGGCTGCTGATGGCCTTGAGTATCCTGGAACCTGAGGCTAGAGAGCAAGGAAGTGCCATGTGTCACCATGCATCCTCACCTCCAAAGAAGGAGAAATAAATGTGTAAAGGTGGCTGCTGTTGGGGCAGCTTCTCTTCCATCTGCCTCTGCCAGCAGGCTCCCTAACTGGCAGATGTCCCCTGACCTTGCCTGTGATTCAGAGAGGAGTGGTCCACTTCCAGCTGTCTGATGTGCTTCCTCACACACACACTGTGAGCAGCCTGACCCAGCTGGTGGCTTGCCGTAGAGACAGGCTTGGCTCTTCCTGCATTCCAGATGGGGAAGTGCTTGACTTGGCTGTGCTGAATCCCTTAGACAGTTGGGCTTGTTCTCAGCAGCATTACACTTCCCTTGGCCTGGGAGCTTGGTGATCTGCTGGAGGAATGTTCCAAAGAGCAGTTAATTCCAAGCAATTGAGGTTGCTGTGTTCACATCAGCCCAGTATCCTCTGCCTTCCTGGGCCACCTTCTGCCTTCAGAGGAATCATGGTTTATTGGGAGGCACTGTACTTCCAAGGCAGTGCTGTTAATGCTCTGAAACTCATTGCACTGCTGGCTTGTCAAAGATTGTTTTACACATCTCCCCTCCCTGTGCTTGCTTTTGGGCAGAGGCATGAAAGTAATTGAAAACAGAGCTCTGAAGGATGAGGAGAAGATGGAACTGCAGGAGATCCAGCTCAAGGAAGCCAAGCACATTGCAGAGGAGGCGGACAGGAAGTATGAGGAGGTGAGACCCTTGGGTGCTCTAGTATGACTGACCTGGGCCAGGAAGAGTTGAATCCTCTTCCTGCTGACAGCAAACCTGGGGGCAGAGCCTGGCTCTCAGCAGAGCTACATCAGTACTCTGCTTGGCTGAAAGATTCTGACAGCTCAAATGGCTCCTGCAGGCATTCCTTCCATTCCTTTCACTGCTATGCAGAGCCTACAAGTGCAAAACTATCCTCCTTCCTCTTGACTCTGATTCTTCTTTCCAGGTTGCTCGGAAGCTGGTGATCATTGAAGGAGATCTGGAGCGTACTGAAGAGAGAGCTGAGCTTGCAGAGTCGTGAGTAGTCTTCTTTACATGTACTTGGCAGGTCTGCCTCTGCATGGGAACTAACATTGCATTGCTAACCTTGTTACACAAGGCCTGAAGCACAGGGTGGGTTTAGGTCTGTGAAGGAAAGGGATGAAAGCACTTTCCTTGAAACGGGATTTGCTCCACCTAGCATATGGAGTTTGTGATGTGACTTGCCTTGGGTGGAGACACTTTGCCCCTTTGCATGGAGGCACTCCCTAGTCATGGAGACTGGAAAGACTTCCTCTCCTCAGTATTCACCAGCACTGCTTTGTGTGTGCAGTCACAAGATCATTCATGTTGCTACAGAACACAGTGCTTGAGCTGAAGTGGCAGAGGCCTCCTGGGCCAGGGGCTGAAGTGGCGTATGCAGTGGGTGAGGGCAGAGTTGTGGCTGAGGCTGGTCTCTGGGCCTCTCCAAGTATTTGCAGTAACCACTACAGGCTTCTCCACTGCTGAGCAGCAATCTTGGCTTCCTCTGCTCAGAGCAGAGACACAAACCCTGGTTTGGGCTCCTTTCAGGTGTCCAGATGCTTTAGCTGATCCTTGAGGAGCTGGTCAGGGCCTTTCTGTGCTGTGGGCCTTGTCTAACACAGTTGGTGTGTACGCAGCAGCAGCAGCAGCAGCAGCACTGTGTTTCCAGCCCAGCATGTTGTGACCATGACTTTTTTGTGTTTCCCCCACTCCCTTTTTTGCTCTGTGGTGGTGTGGTTTTGGTGCTCCTTTTGACCTTGCCCCCACCTGGCTTGTGCCCTTGTGTGACCGTCACTAACAGTCATTGCCGGGAGCTGCAGGAGCAGATCAGAGTGATGGACCAGAACTTGAAGTGTCTGTCTGTTGCCGAAGAAAAGGTACTAACCTTTCCCTTCTTGAACCATTAAACCAGAACTCATGTGGTCTCCTCACTATGCTCCTCCCCTCAGCTTAACTGCGTCTCTCTCTCTCCTGGAACATTCTGTCTTTTCTGCCCATAAATACCCCTGTCTGAGTGGTGGTGGCTGTCCTTCTGTCCATCAGAACAGCTTCTCTCTGTACAGAACACTAAATGAGAAGCTTCTTCTTGGAGACTCCAAGCCTGACAGAAACCTGTGTCATCATCTCACTGCTCAGCTCTCTGCCCCATGCATGTGCTGGCAGAATACTTCAAACATGAGCTCGGCAGCAAAAAGGGAAACTTGCTTTCTGCACAGGTGCCTCAAAGCAGGGTCCTATCCAGTCTCATCTCAGACAGTCTCCTGAAGAGCTTCCTGATCTTCCCTGCATGTGGATTCACTTCTTGTCTCCTGTCTTTCCCTCCCACTTCTTCTCTTCCTTTTTTTTCCCCCCTTTCCTTACAAAACTCCACAGTAAATGTTCCGAGCTGGAGGAGGAGCTGAAGAATGTCACCAACAATCTCAAGTCTCTTGAGGCTCAGGCTGAGAAGGTAGGGCTGCCTGTCCCAGGGTCAGAAACATTGCTGTTGTGCTAGGAGGGTGTATAAACAGCAGAGCACCCACTGGGGTGGAAATGATTCAACTGCATTTTAAGCAAGCCAGGAACACTGTGCTTGCTCTGCTGGGAGGGCTAAATTTTCATTAGAGGGCTGTGGAAGCTGGGGTGCAGGAAGCATGGCTGCCCTTCCCTGCCTTGGGGCTGATTCAATCAGCCAGGATGTTTAAACTGCTAAAATGTTAAGATGAGAGTTTTTTCTGCATCCAAGTTTGTGTTCTATGCATGATGTGAGACTAGCCACCTGACTCAGTCCTGTTGGACTTGGGTAAGGACGTGAACAACTCCCAGTTGGAAGGTTCTGTCGGCATATGTGCTGCAGTGAGGCATTTATGTCACCCTCTGTAGTTGTGGGCTCTCTGGAGAGGGAGGTATCTGGGGCTGCTGACTGCTGACTCCTTTTCCACAGTACTCTCAAAAAGAGGATAAATATGAAGAAGAGATCAAGATTCTGACTGACAAACTCAAAGAGGTGAGTGACCATGTCAGGGTGGCCCAGTTGAGTGAGCTGGCCTCAGCTTGACTGGGAAGAGATGTGAAGGGTGAGAGACTCCATGTTCTTGGACTGATGCTCTTTGCTGTAGAGCTGTTGCACTAACTACTTATTTCTGTCTGGCAGGCAGAGACCCGTGCTGAATTTGCTGAACGCTCTGTAGCCAAGCTGGAGAAGACCATTGATGATCTGGAAGGTACATTCTGGCAATAGGAAACCAAGGAATGTGTGTTGAGGGAGAAGCTAAGGAGGGCTATCTTTCGGGTAGCTGGAGAGTGGAGAGGCTGCTGTGCTCCTCATTACTTGGAGCATAACCCAACTTTGCCTCCAAGGTGAGGCTTGGCAAGAGTCCTGCCCTGTGCCTCTGCTCTGAAAACAGTTCCCTGGCTGTGCTGCAGCAGGTCTCAAGCTCTTGATCCAGACACCTGGCCTTATCTAAGATAGCTGGTATATTTTGATAGTCCTCAGGAATGCAACTAGATCCCTGTGCTCCAGCTTAATCCAATTAATTTAGGAGTGGCATTGGAAAGAAACATCTGAACTTGTAAGATTTGATCACAATAATATCCTTGAGTCCAGAACGTCATGCATGTGCTGGCTACTGCAAACGGCATCTTGCAAGTCAACCATGGGAGTCAGTGAGTCTTGAAACAGACCCCATGAAGACACAGACTCCCCAGTATGAGTCCTGAATCAAGGTTAAATCACCAGCAGTTCAGTCCATGGGGTAGTTAGTTAGCCTGTGCCAAGTACCTTTCCTCCTCCCACTCTTTCACACAATTCTTCAGGAACACTCCTGAGGCCAGCCATCCTAGAACCTTGCCCCAAGCCACAAAAGGAGAAGGTTTCAGCTGCCTCCCTTAAATCTGGGACTGTGGCCAGATTCTTCTGTGAATTGCTGTGGCTGGAGTGGTGGTGCTGGTAAACCAAAACTCTTACAGGTCTCCTGCCTTGACCACAGGTGTGCCTTTGTGGTGTTTTAGTGCCAGGTCTTGGAGATGCAAAGCGCCATCCTACTGTCTGGAGTCACTCTGGAGGTTTATTGTCTGGAAATAGCAATGGTGTCAGCTGAGCTGTTCCAGAACTGTAGCCAAGCAGCAATCTGAGCGACCTCATGATCCAGGACAAGCTTTAATTTGGAGCTGCAAAAAGTCTTCCAAATCCCTGCATGCTCCCCTTGAAACCTGTTGATTGCGAGTTGGCTCTGGTCTACAGCCTTGCTGCTGAAGTGACCTAGTTTATGACAAGTGACAAAGTACCCCAGGCTCTGCGAGGCTGTTAACAGCATGCCCAACTATATTGTAGCCCAGGCAGCCAGAGCTGGAGCAGCCTGTGCCAGCTTTGCAGGGCTCAGGGATGCATCAACACAGTTCCAGGCCCGCCCCTCCCTGGAGGCAGAGAGCTGCCTGTCTGCTCCATTATCTAATGGAGAACACTGGTGTGGCCAGTCTGCTCCCCCACCTCACAACATCCTGCAGGATTGGAACTTCCTCTGATGCCCAGCTCTATTACATGACTGACTTCTCCCAAGCCAGTCTTTGCATTGAGACACAGGTGAAAACAAAGCACCTCAATTATCAGTGCTCTCCTTAGGTGTCACAAGCTTCTCCCTAAGTGGATGGAGTTAGCTTTCCTTGCTGCTTCTGACACTGGTTCCTGCTGACCTAGCTGGACAGCTTGTTTTTACAAGGTGATGTGGTTTGAGTGCTTGGCTCTGGTGCCCTTGGAGCCGGATTGTAATCCTGGAACACACTTGCAGATCAGTTGGTCTTCAGGCTGGTGAAACCCTCCTGTTCATTGTTGGGGACAAACACGGAGTCATGACGGCTCCACATCTAACTTCGTTTTCTTCTGTTCATGAATCCCATCCTGCTTTTCCTTCCCTAGAGTGTTGGAAGAACTTCTTTGACTTCCCTCATTGTTTTCCTTTTGTTCTCCTCCTAAACCTCTTCTAGATGAGCTCTATGCCCAGAAACTGAAGTACAAAGCAATTAGTGAGGAACTGGACCACGCCCTGAATGACATGACTTCCATGTAAATATGAGCTGGCTGGTGTTCGCCTCTCGCTTAAGCAGGCTGGACCACCAGTGCTTGCTTGGTTTGCTGTGGTTTCCATAGTTGGAGAATCGATGGTGCTGTGCCGTCCAGGTTACTTCTACAGATCTGTCCAAGGTGCCCCCAGCATGCTGTCCTCTTAACTCTAGGTCCTTGTGATCTGCATGTGTAACCAAGTGCTGTGCTGGCCTGAAGGGGTTCTGACTTAAATTTGAGTGCAATTCCCATTCTCACTGGGAAGGGCTTTCTCAGGAAATTTGCTTTGTCATCTGCTGGAGCCACTGGGCCATGGTCTCAGATTCCTTCTGGAAGAGGCTGTGGATAGTGCTCAGGTGGATTCCTTAGGAATTGCCGCAATAGGCTTGAGATGGGCTGGATCATAAACTGATCTGTGGAAGTAGCTGAACCTGTGTGTTTCTGCAACTTCACTCCTCAGCTTTGTGTTCAGATCTGCAGTGGGTGCTGCTAACAACTGCTCCGTCTGGTCCTTGCACTAACCCAGGAAAGACCAGGTCCTCACTCCACAGAGAAGAGCCTTAACATGAGTGTCCTGAAGTTTCCTAAGCAGAGTTTGCTGTGCACAGACATTGAAGCTTCTCTTAAAATCGGTGTCTCCTTCTGTCTCACACAGATAGGTCTTGTGATTCCAAACTCCGCTTTGGATTTGTCTCTCTGCTTGGTGGCTTGTTCTGCATCTGCACCCGGCATTCACGCTCCCTTCATCTCTCTCTGAATTCCAGTACTTTGTTCCAGTTGCTGTGCACAGGGCATCCCTGGGAATGGGTGCTGCAAAGAACGAAGGCAGCAGCAGCCGCGCCCCCCCAGTTCTGCTGCACTTGCTCCCAAACAAAGCTCCCTCTTGTGTGACCTAATGTGCCAGACACAGCCTGCTCTGAGGGGCTGCCCTTTCCGTGTTGGGGGAGCTGGGAGGATGTTGTTCTCATCTGCATATCTTGTGTGGAGCCATAAAGCTCTTTTTTGTATTTCTCTTGCCTCTTGCTTGAGCATGATGTCACTTTTTTAAAAGAAAACAGTTCTTGCATAAATGGCTGTTGCTTTTGAGAAATGGGTTACTAGTGACCACTTGCTGCTTTAGAGTAACTGTTTCAGCATTGCCTTCAAACCAGTGTCGCCTTCGGTGGAACACAGACCTCACTAGCATGCTGGATTTTTCTTTGAGGTGTGTTACTGGCTCCCAGATGTGATGGCAGCTCTGCAGACAGGGCCTGTGGGGTCAAATGAGAGGCTGGGGGTTGCAGCTGGAGCTGTTCCTGACTGAAGCCACTCCTCATTCCTGCCTGCTTGGGAGTGTTCACCAGCACTGGTTCCAAATGCTTATTTGCAGTGGGAGGTCACACACCTGGATAGTTGCTAGCCAGGGTATGGAAGCCAATAAATACTGTGTGAGCTCTGGCTGGTCTCTATTGGGGCAGAACTGGTTGGGTGTGAAGCTTCGTGCTTCAGGAATGAGAAGGCACTGCAGCAGGACTGTGAGCATCTGAGCCAGGGAATCTTTTGCAGAGCCCTCTCCTCCCCATGCAGGGGCTGAGGGCTGCAGGATCCTTCTAGGAGTGTGGCATAGAGCTTCCCACTGAGCACTGCCACTGGGCTATGAATGCCTGGCATGTGTCACTGCTGGTGCTGTTTGCTAGTTGATCTGGTATGATAAACACTGGTCAGCCTCTCAAAACAGCACATGCTGCCTCATGGAGGTTAGTCAAATATTTTTTCCTTTCTGGACTGGTTCATCTGCCGCAGTGCCCGAAGAGCCCTTCGTGAGCAGAGTTCTGATGAGATGGGACACTTCCCGTGGTTTTCTCAGGTTTGTGCCCTTCTGGTCTTTACATGACAGCACTGGCAGTCAGGATTATCTAGTCACACTCACCTGCCCCAGCCTGTCCCACTCAGTCTTTGGTGGCAGGTCTGGGTGGGGAAGGAGGGAGCACTCAAGGAATTTCCAAGTGTGATCTGACTCCTGGGATGTGCGGCAGTAGCACAAACCCTCTAAGCACAACCCAAGAACCCAGAACTCTTCAGTAACCCAACTGCAGCTGGAGTTGAGGATCCAGATCCTGTGGAAGGGGCAGGGCCTTCTGTAAATGTGAAGGCTTCCATTGTCCATTGTCAGCTCTTTAAACAACAGGGACATCATCCTCGTCTATCAGTATCTGAAGGGAGGGTGGACCAGGTTCTGCTCAGTGGTGTCCTGCAGTAGGGCAGGCAGTACATAGAAACTGATGCCCAGGAAGTTTCACCTGAACATGAGGAAGAATTTCTTTCCTGTGTTGGTAAATGAGCACTGAGCAGATTGCCCCGAGATGGTGTGAAGTCTCCCTCACTAGAAATATTCCAGAATGATCTGGATATAATCCTGTGCGATGTGCTCTGGGATGACCCTGCTTGAGCAGAGACGTTGGACCAGATAACCCACAGCGGTCCCTTTCAACCTCACCCCTTCTGTGATTGTTAGCGGGTGGGAGGTGGCAGCCTGCCCTCAGGAAGTGCCTCTCTCCTTATGGGAAGGTCTAGTTGCATCCTGACTCTTGCTGTGGGGAGCTGGTGGCTCTTCTCTGCACAGTGGTGTTCCTGGGAATGTTATCTAAGGCTGGGCTGTGGCAGGCCCTTTCCCCATTCATCTGGAAGGAATCCACTCTGGGTGGTGGATGGGTATGTGGGTGAGTGATGCAATGTTTACCCTGGGAGGTTTTGGAGGCATCTGGTCTAACTGGATTGCTGGGCTTGTGCAGGCTGGTTACTGTGAGCTGTGCTGTGATGTGGGAGTGCTGCAAACATAAGTTCACTGACCAGGAGGGCCAGGTCCTAGGGCTCCCCGCATCCTGGGGCTCTCTGAGTGGCAGGGATAGCTGGTGAGGCTGCCCTGGGGTTGGGCAGAAAAGGGAGCAGGGGACACATGGCATAGCTGCTGCAGTCCGGGGCAGGTGTGCTGTTCCTGGAGTCTGGGAAGTTTAGTCATGCTAACATTCCAGTCTGCTGCCTTGTGTGGGTGAATCATCAGGTCCCTGTACACAAGCAGGAATGTTTACTTGGAAGCTCTGGGCTGTTGCACCAAGTCCTACTGAGCACAGTTCACTCTCATCCTCTGCCACTTGGGAGACCCAGGAGCAGCCTGGATCACTTGGGTGTGGGGACTGCCATCGGGGCTGCTCAGAGCCAGCATGGAGCCAGAGTTCCTTGCAGCAATACTAGCTGTTGTGCAAGGCATGGGCCAAGATGCTGCATACCCACAACTTCCCTCAACTTCCAGATTGTGGTAGGACAAAAATCACTGGCTTCTCTGCCTGTGCCTTGGTCCCTTGGTGGCTTTAAAGAAGGGACAATGAATCAGCATTACTGCCCTCTCCTGCAGAGCGAGGTCCAGTTAGAGCAGGTTCTGAGGACTGAGAAGCTGAGGGTGAAGCTGAAGTTGAGCTTCCCCCTCTGTGTGCAGGTGTTACACTGGAGGAACTGAGCTGAGACTCTGGTTACTGTGACATGCTTTGACTGCTCCATGTAAACCACTCAGCTTTCTGGAATTTTACCCAGCTAGGTCTTTTTCAAAAGCAAAATATTCTAAGAGTGAAAGCAGTGAGGAATGGTCTAGCTTCCCTTCAGAGGGTGCCTGAGAGGATCTCATAGTACAAGGATTA
Organism: Sylvia atricapilla; assembly: GCF_009819655.1. Classification (NCBI taxonomy): domain Eukaryota; kingdom Metazoa; phylum Chordata; class Aves; order Passeriformes; family Sylviidae; genus Sylvia; species Sylvia atricapilla. The sequence goes on from NC_089169.1 coordinate 415,233, forward strand.
GAGTGGAAGCCCAAGGCCAAGGCTGTGCACTAGGCTGTCTCCTCCAGCAGAGGCATAACACTGTGTCACTGCAGGTGGTGCTGGTTGGTTCTGCCAGGCTGGAAGATGATCTACAAGGTTTTTTCACTGCCTGGAATTCTCCTAAGTGCAGGAGTTGGAGCTGTCAGGCTGGGAGCAGCTGTCATGCAAATGAGCAAGGAGAGATGCTGAATGTATTCTCTGTAGTGGCTGGTTCTGGCTGACAGGTTGTGTAGTAGGACATTGGCCACTCAGCCCTGAATAGTGACAGATCCTGGAAAGAGACCAAACATGCTGATGAGCATGAGTGCTTGGCATGAACCTCGAGGATGTGTGTGGCTGCTAGACCTCTGTGGGGCTATAAGGACAGGGACTGGAGAGCCCACAGCTGCAGAGGCAGTGGCAGCTTGTGCCCTGTTCATGGAGTTGTTCTGAGGCAGATGTAAAAGAGAGGCCCTGTGCCCCTCTTCTGTCCTGTACCTGAAGCACTTGCTGCCTTCAGTCCTATCTGGGTTGTTAGTGTGGCACCAGGCATGTTCTCAGAGGAGGTCCTCCAGGCCAGGGATGAGACGTTGTCATTCTCAGTTCTTCTGGTGTGCCTGTCCTGCTGTTGAAACGCTGTCAATCCTACTTGCAGTGTGATGTGGCTCCCTCTGGAAGCTGTTTCTTCCTGTGGCAGGACTCCCTCCTGCAATGTGCTCCACAGGCTTAAAGCACATCCCAGATCTCTGTCCTTGCTGGGGTCCAAAGCCCTGCAGGCTGCTCTTCTGGTATCTCCTCTTTCTTTCTTTGCCTTTGCACATCTTTGGGAGCACTTTCACTTCTGCCCACACTTGGTTTCCTCTGATCTTCTAAGCTGGAAGCACAAGTTAGAGAAAGACAAACCTCTGGGAATAGCCCAGGCTGTCCTCAGAAGCACACGTTATGGTGACAGCTTTTTGATGTGCTCATCTTGGTGCTCTACTAACCTTCCCTTTCTCTCTTTTTCTCTCTTCTTCTCTCTTCCTCTTGTTTCTCTTATCCTATCGCTGCTGCAGAGCGCCTGTACAGCCAGCTTGAGAAAAACCGCCTGCTCTCTAGTGAGCTGAAGTTAACGCTGCATGATCTGTGTGACTGAGAAGGGGCCCACTAATCCCATTAAACAAGCTTATTGCGACCACCAGTGCTGTGGACCACAGTGAAATCTGATCATTAGGACTGGCAGACTTGTGAATTTTATGCAATTGCTGCTTTTTAATGAGGCACTTGGATTTATCCTGTAATTTATTTAAGCATTTTTTAATATATCAAGGTAACCTCTGTTCTTGGTGAAGTCACCCCCGACTTGGCTGTTTTTTGAGCAGTCTTGTTTGCATGTCCAGGAGGTCCTGCCTGGCTCCTCCATGGAACCAGAATAGCTACACCCCCACAAATGAGGGATGGGGTGAAGTTAGACTTACATCTGCTTGAAGCTGCCTTTCAAGTGTTACAGCTTAATTCACTATTAGCTGAATGACTGTAGGATTTTCTGGTGCATGGAATGATGGCTTCTACCAATAAATGACTGACCTTGTGGTCTGTGAGACACTGCACACCTGCATACATTCCTATCTAGGGGAGTCCTAACTGAGAAAGTTTGGGGCAGCACTAATTTCCCAGGCCTGATCCCCAGTGCAGCTACAGAGCCCTGAAATGGGTTGGGAAAGCTCACAGACATCTTGACAGTAAGTGCCAAAATGCACAGCCTGAAGCTGTGTCCTGGGTGCCTGCAGGGAGTATTTAAATGCTGCCATTGCTCATGCTCGAAGGAAGGCTGTTCTCTCTCTGTGCAGTTTCTGGCCCTGGGGAGGTTGGGAGTGGCTTTGGGAATCTTCCTGTACCTAAAGGACATTTTTCCACAGCCTGTCTGTCCAGTGTCCCAGCGTGTGGATGTCTCCAGTGATATGGGTGGGCTCACCTTTGGAGTAAAGCACACTTAGAGCACTAGCTGCTGATCTGCTCTCCTCCTGCCTTAAGGAACATGTGAGAATTGACTGCACAGCTGCCTTTAGTATCGGGCAGGGTCCAGCTCCATCACTCCCTCTCTGCCTGTCACTGCCCCAGCTCCTGCCCCACTGCCCTCCAGGCTGGCGGTCTGCTCCCTGCTGCTGGGCTTGGCATCCCTGCCCTGTGCTGAGGGGAAGGGGGGCAGCACCAGCTGTAGTTCCAGGGGGTGGTTTTCAGGTGTGTGTTGCTCTTGGGTGCCTTGCTGGGCCACATGTGTCAGCTGTGGAGGTATGGAAGCCCTGGGAAGAGCTGGCTGCAGTCAGAGATGCCTGCATGTGAAACACTGCCTAGAGCTCTGGCTAAAGGTGTACCATGGCGATACTGACTGAGAGCACCAGCAGTGTGAGAGGTGAGGGCTACACACAAGCCAGGTAACCTCCAGAGCTTCCAGCTGCACCCAGCCAGGCACTCTGGTCCAAAGATCGCTGCGGCGATTGCTGCGTGTGGGGAAGGGGCTGGCACAAGCTTTCTTTAGCAAAGGACTCTTGGTTGTTTGCTGATTTGTAACTCTTGACTCTTGCTTCCTGCCAGATAAACTGAAATCCACCAAAGAGGAGCATCTCTGCACGCAAAGAATGCTGGACCAGACCCTGCTAGACCTGAACGAAATGTAATGGAACCCTGCCACTGCCTCTGCCATGTGATGCCAGCCCAGCTGCTGCTGCCCTCTAACCCTGGGACCAGAATTTACTTTCTGTTGCCAACTTGACCAAACACAAATCTTTGTTCCAGGATCAAAGGTCACCAGGTTGGGCAGAGCTTCAAACAGCATCATTAAGGGAAATAAACAATGCAATAATGTTTGGAGAGCATGTTTGAGATGTACACATTTTGTAACTACCTTTTTTTGTAGCAACCATTATAAACATTCCAAATAATGTGTGAGGCTGGTGAGCTACACTTCAAAGCTCTTGGCTTTAAAATTTGGTATTAACCTCCAGTTAATTGGCTCTGGGCCACCCTGCTTTGGCAGGGCAGGAAATGGATATGATGGTTCTGGCTGCGAGTCAGAGTAGCCAGGCCAGGAATGAAAGCCTGTTGGGAAAACTTTCTTTCCAGGAGCTGTTTGCCAAAAGCACAGTTCAGTTTTTCAGTTTTAAGGTAACTCCGTTTTGGGAAGGAACAACTTGGGTGAAAGGCATCTTTCTGGGGGGGTTTGATTTGGGTTTTTTTAAAGCCAGGCCAGTCATCTGAACAATTGAACTAATTGAACCTTCACAGGGATTATGTCCCTTCCCTTCCACACCTGAAGGGCATAGAGAAGCCACTGTCCGTGTAACCCATTGCTACCCTGAGGCTGACTTTGCCTTTACTAAGTGCTGACGCACCAAGCTTCACTGCTCATTACTGGGTTGCACTTAACAGCTTAAGTACAACAGCCTTGTGTTCTTGGAAAAGTGGTTTTGCCTACCTGGAGGGAGGGAGCCAAGCCTTCCCTCCTGCCCAGGACTGCTCTTACTGTCTTAATTGACTCCAAGCCATTCCGCTGTGCATTGCTGATATGTCGTGGTTGTGAGGCATGAGTGTGGCAATGTCACACTTACAGTGTGTAGCTTGTGGTTTGAGCATGCTGCTTGGTTGTAGCAGTTTTTGGGGCCAATCTGGAGACAAAAACCCTATCCAGTGTTTTGATACTAAATTGAAAAATTGTGTTACTGTCTTTTGAAATAAAAACTGATCCCTCCACACTGCTGCTGAGCTTTATTATGTGGGCTTGTGGGGAATGAGGATGGGGATGAAGACTGGTGTACATGCCCATTCCTTGGGGGTGAGACCAAGCTTAGGGTAAGTAGCACTTCCCAGGGCAGGAGTGCAAAAACAGGACTGTGGTGATGAGTTCCTCAGTCAGTTTGGAGACGACACTGAGTTGGGTGGAAGTGTTAATCTGATGGAGGGCAGGAAGGCTCTGCAGAGGGATCTGTACAGGCTGGATCTGTAGGCCGAAGCCAGTGGTATGACAGTCAACAAGGCCAAGTGCCAGGTACTGTCTTTAGGTCACCATAACCTGCTGCAGTGCTCCAGGCTTAGGAAAAAGTGGCTGGAGAGCTGAAAAACAATCTGGGAGTGCTGGTTGACAGCAGCTGCACGTAAGCCAGTGGGCGGGTTTTAAAGTCGGTATTTTTCCACTTGATGGGCTTCTCTCTAAATCACATTCGTTAGCTCAAGTGCAGACTACCAGAAGTGGGCCTTGGAACTGGGAAAGCCTAGGTCAGGATTGCCTTTGTGAGATTACTCTGCTGCTTGCTGTTTTTTTCATCGTGTTTGGATTCAGGAATTAGTTGTCAAATGATTTGGATACTTAGAGGATGAAGAATGAGAACGCTTCTGCTTCAGCTCCTGATTCCTGCCCAGAAGAGTTTCACAGTGACCATTGCTGTCGCTGCCCTGTGCCTGTCCTCTGTTCCTCACTGAAATCTGGGCTCTGACAACAGGAAGATGTGTCTGCTACAGAAATCAGCATTGCTGCCTCTCTCTTTGCTCTGGGGCAAAGCTTAATGCAACTTTCAGGTTTCCAAGCCAATTTAGGAGTGCTTGCACTTCTTAATGAAAACCATGTTACCAAGTTGTTGTTGATGACTTGGGAACAAACCTCGTGTTTTATGTCAGGTTTCACCATCTGCAGAGGAGACAGAAGGATGCTGGAAGTGAAGCTGTATATGGTGGCTATGTAAGTTTATGACACCAAAGTGTATTTATCTGATGGGAATATGTGTTTACTTAACAACGAACAGCTGCCAAATGGAGTGCTATGGGTAACTGTGCTACAGAGTTTAGCACTAATAAGGAAATGAGAGAATGGGAAGAGACTTAACTCTCACTGTGATGTTATCTCAGTCTCTCCTTCACACACAATTCTATTCCCATATATTCACCAAAAATCCTCCGTGTGACAAACCACTACAGAAATGCAAAATCCTGGGAGTATTTTTGGAAAGTGCACTGGGTTTTCCTTAGAAGGGAACACACTATCCACTGATTTCTGCCAATTCACAGAACCTGGGAATAATTCACCATTAAAAAAGCCTGTTTTCTGTTCTGCAGGTAAGAGGCAAAGGTGGTAGTAATTGTCTTCAGGTTTTTTTCTCTAGTCCCTCAGATCATAGGATAGCACTCTTGTTCACATCTGTGTGAAAGAAACTGCTCTGTGCTTCAGGTTATGCCATATTCTACAGAGCTCAAAGACTCACAGACTGCTTTGGGCTAAGAGGGACCTTAAAGATCAACCCATTCCACCCCTTTGCCATGGGCAGGGACACCTTCCAATAGACCAGGTTGTTTCAATTCCCTGGACACTTCCAGGGATGAGGTAGTCATGGCTTCTCTAGGCAAACCTGTACCAGGGCCTCAACACCCTCAGGGAAAAAATTCTTCCTAATATCCCATCTATCCCTGCCCTCTGGCACTGGGAAGCCATTCTCCCTTGTCCTGGCACTCTAGGTATTTGTCCAAAGTCCCTCTCCAACTTTGTTGGAGCCCCTTTAGGCCCTGGAAGGGGCTCTAAGGTCTCCCTAGAGCCTTCTCTTCTCCAGCTGAACACCCCCAGCTCTCCCAGCCTGGCTCCAGAAGAGGAACTCCAGCCCTTGGAGCATCTCCGTGGCCTTTGGACTCACTCCAGCTTCTCCATGTCCTTCCTGTGCTGGGGATCCCAGAGCTGGAGGCAGCTCTGCAGGTGAGGTCTCACCTGAGCAAAGCAGAGCGGCAGAATCCCTTCCTTTATCTGCTGCCCATGTTTGGGGATCAGCCCAGGACAGTGCTGGCTTTCTGTGCACTGGTCTGCCAGTGCACATTCTCTATAAGGTTTCCATAAATAATCCCTTCTGCGGTTCCTGTAGCTGTGAGCTGACTCCAAGAGGTCTCAGAAATGTGAGAAACCAGACACTTTGATAGAAAGGCCAAGAAAAATGGAATTACAGCAGCAACTCTTGAACTTTGCTCTGACATGGGAGCAGTGGCAGTTCTCACACAAGCCGTGTACAGCATGGCCTCTCCTTACTGACCAGGTGTAGGTCCCTGTTGCACTTGTTCTGTGCCAAGTAGTGGTCTTGCAAATGATTTCCAGACCAAATTTTCAAGTGAAGGCGTCCTGGGTCCACTCCCCAACTGTGGGATAGAGACAACAACAGAATTAGATATAGTTTTTGAAGCTGATTAAGCTGTTGAGCAAGTTGTTCTGTGCCAACTGGCCTTAGCACCTGGCAGTGTAAATTAAATGTGTTCAGGAACTATAAATGTAGTCAGACTCCCATCTCTAATTTTATACAAAGCAAGACATTATGGAGGCAGTGCAGCATGACACAGTGACAGTTTGATTACCAAAAAAAGAAACAGTAGTTTGATACATGCTTTTTAAGCTTAGGTTTCTTAAATCCTAAGCAATTGATAGACATTTATGCTGTATTTCAGGCCTGTTCAGGCTCATATCAAGTGTCTAATTCTGGTGAGGGTGTCCGTGTTTCAGCAGGGGTAGAGTTAATTTTTGCCTAGTTCTGTTACTTGTCATTGGCTAACAGTTCAAAGCATGACCTTTCTCCCTTTGGTGGTAAACCACTATGTGGGAAGATTGCTCCCTTTTCCTCTAGCTTTAGGATGACTCTGCAGTTCACCTCCCTGTGTCAGGCATCTGTAAACAGGACAGGAAGATTTACCTTCCCATCATTCTGCCACTTCTTGTCCTTGCATTTCCACACCATCTTGGAAGTCTTGTATCAATGTAAACTTCAGGTGCAGTAGACTACGGAGGGCTTCTTGGCGTGAGAACCTCTTCCAGAAGGGCAGTTAATTAAACACTTTGAGCCAGTTGAGGCATAAATGAGGAACCTGAGCACTGGTTGGATCAAACTAGTCTCATTTTCCTTCTTTAGTCTTGCAGTTACTGTCCTTCCACACTCCTTCCTCCAGCAAACCCCATTTTTTGTGGATAAAGTCACATATTCTTTTTCCAGAGATGCCATGCTCCTGTCCTCAAGTGCTCTTTCCCCCACCCTGTGCTTTTCCTCCTCTCTCATGTCCTTTGGTTCCACTGTTCTCTGGTCCTAGCCCTCTATTCCCAGAATGTTTATTTTTCACTCAACTATGCAGCAATCAAGTTCACTTGGATTTTTGATCTGTTGACAGCGGTGTGTAAGAGCAGCCAAGAGAGATGCACTTTCCCCCTGTTCTTTCCCAGACTTTGGTCTTTGATCACTTGGGGTAAATTGTCTCCCTGTGTTTGGGGTAAATGGTCGTCCTGTGTCTGGGCTGGGAAAATGGAGTTTATCTGGTTTTCCTTAGGCTGTAAGACAAGCCTGAATGTAGTTCATTTGACTTCTGATGGTCTGTGATGGAGGGTCACACTTGCAGCTGCTTTTAGGAACACGAAAGGACGAAGCAGGCCAGCAGGAGGTCAAGCAGGAAAGCTTCTACTTTATTTTTCTGACTCCATATTATATACAATTTTACAGACGGGCCAAGATTGGCTACACAGGTAGCCACCTCTTTGACCTCGTTGGTGAACATCACCATCAATCATCTTTCTCCTCCTAGAGAGGAAGAATGTAAACAATTCTAATAATATACATAGTTTACTTGAAGCTGCGTGACAACAAAATGCAAAGAGTGAAAAGCAGGCAAACTTGAGGCAACAATGGTCCATTGCAAGACACTACAAAATTTTGAAAAGTAATTTCAGATGTTCAACTCTGAGAGTCACAGAAGTGCTGCTGCTGGGGTTGCTTGGGATTTTCTTCATTATTCTTGGGGGCAGGGACAAAACACAAACCAGGTAGAGCAGCCATGGCCACACTACACCACAGACATACAGTCTGGCTCCCTGGAAACCACTTTGCCCGCACAATCCACACACAACCTGCTTCCCCAGACACCACTGTGCACATGGCACACACACATTCCAAGCTGTGTCCCCCTTGCCCAGACGCCCCCCCAGGGCCAGCAGGAGTCATCAGTGGTCCCCCCCTCCAGCCCTCCATTCCAGCCCATCCCCTCCTCTGGCTGCTGCTGCCCTGCTTCGGTGTGAGGCAACTGGTTCTCCACACCCCAGTCTGGGGTCCACCCTTTCGCTCCAGAAGACTGCCTCATACACTGGCAGGAACCCCAGATCACCCCTGCCTGGGTGGCCTAGAAAGAAGAGGTGCCATTTTTCAGGGCATAGAGGGTGCCCTTCCATTATGGCTGTTGAGCTCCATGGCCCCCCAGGGCCCCCTTGGGTGTGGGGTGCAGTAGTACCACCCTCACCCAGCCAAATAAAAATAATCAAACTAGATTTTGGTCCCGACAGTACAGGCAGAGGAATGAAGTGGTTGGTCTGTGGGGTGAAATAAGGCATTTCAGGGGATCCCTGGCAGGCAGAACCCTGAAGGCCCCAGGGAGGCTCAGAAGATCTGGTGGGATGTGCCTTATCTGTGTGTGGATGTTCTGCCTGCTCACTTGCTACACTCTAACCCCCTAACCACTGTGGTTTGGGCACCCATCCATCTGGACCCCAGTGGGCAGTGGGACAGGGGAGCACCAGGCACTTCAGGACATCCTGAGCAGGGATGGTGTCAGCCTTGGACCCGTTGGTGGCTAACCCAGTACAAGCACCTGGGTGTGGCAGGTGGGTAAAAGCCACCAGGGACCAGTAGAGCAGGAATAGCCTGGGCACAGAGTCTGTGCTGGAGTCCAGGGCATTCCTCTGGATGCCCTAGAAGGTCACAGACCTTGGTAGAGAGGACTGGGACCCGAACAAGAGGGTTTGAATCCTAGCCAGCAGGGTGTGGAGCCAGTCCAAGGGGGTTGCCTGGCACAGAGCCCCAGAGGACACAGTCTTTGACTTCAGCCCATGGAAAAAACTTCCAACACTGAAAGAAGAATTACAAGTCACAGAGGTGTGAAAATAGTAGTGTAGTTTATCACAGGGTGAAAAATGTTGTCGTTTTGGCTTCTTCTTCTTCTTCTCCACTGGCATTCATCTTCTGCTGCGATGATGGCACAAAGTAGTTTAAGGGGATTGGGTCAGAGTAGAAATTACCCTGTTATTATAGGTGATAGGTATTGGCACATAACTGTAAATAATAGAGACGTAATTATCTGTATAATAGAGTAGCTGGGATTAATCAGAGCCACTCCTGTGGGACCCTGTGCCTTCAGGTTCTCTGAAGCTGCTGGTCCCCATCCCCATGGATTTGACACGTACGCCTTATGCTCTGAATCCCTTCTTTGCTTTGCCTCTGTTCAGCCACTGGGTCTCAGAGACGACACCACGGTGGCAAGGTGGTACTGGTGGGGCTGTGGGTGGGGAAGAGCCAGCCCAGTCCACGAGGAGCCCCCAAGGACACAGTTCCCCCCCAACAGCTCCATCCCAGTAGATCTGAGGACACGGAAAGGGACAACTTCTGTCCCTAGAGTGGGGCAGGTGGGACAAGGAGCCTCAGGACTCCTCCAGCCCTGGGGCAGCTCCTGTCTCACAGCCCTGAGGCGAGGGAAGGATAGAAAACACTGTCTGCTCCACAAACATCTCTGCTAAAAGTCACAATGGAAGGGAAACCCGAAATTGTGGGCAATTGCAGCTCGGCTCATGTTAGGGATCAGCTCAGCTGTGTGCTGCACTGTCTTGGCTCTGGGCCCTCTGCTGCACCTGGGCACAGGACTTCTCAGGAATTTCTGCAAAGAATCCAAAAGACTCTGGGAGCAAGTTAGGGTTAGGGGTTTGATGAGGCTGCAGAGGGACCTGCCAGGTGGCCTGGGGTGGGATGCCAGGAAGGACCTGGGGCCCCAGGGAAGCATCACTATCAGCAGCTGCTGCAGGGATCTTGGCTGCAGCAGATGCACTGGAGAATGAAGGTGGGGGGGAGGGGCCTCTGCTGGATTTGCAGTGTCTCCAGGATAGAGTAGTGAAGGTGGGAGTCTCTGGAGGACAGGATGGTGAATGTTCTCCATTCCTCTGGGAAATAGAGGAGGGGGTTCCCTGCTGCCCTGACTGGAAAATGCAGGAGATGGGGGGAACCACTCTCTTGAGGGATGAAGACGGGGTCCCCCTTGTCCTGGCACAAGAAGGTGAGGATCTCTGCTGCTATGGAGAATGGAGGTGGGAGCCTCCACTGAACTGAGGGTGACGGGATGATGCAGGTGAGGGCATCTATTTGCCTGGTGGATAAAGATAAGGGGTCTCCTCTGCCCTGGGTGCTTGATGATGGATCTACTGCTCTCCTGGGAAATGAAGATGGGGGTCTCTGCTGCTCTGAGAGATGAAGGCAGGGGTCTATGCTGCCATAGGGGTGAAGATGAGGGTCTGTCTCCCTTGTCCTGGCAAAAGGTGGCAGGAGTCTATCCTGTCCTGGGGAATGAAGAAGCGGGTCTTTGATGTCCTGGGAGATGAAGACAGGGGTCTCCACAGCTGAGCTTAACCAGGATGTGTGGGTGCTTAACCAGGGCGGGTGGACAATTAACCAGAGTGAGTGGCTGCAGGCTGATGTGGTGAGATGGCAGCAGCCAGGTTTTCAGGCCATTTCACCATGCTCAAGACACGCTAGGTTGGGCCCATGCCCTGTCCTAGACCTCAGGGAGCGCTACTGGTCCATGAGTCTCTGGGCAGAGGGCAAGGGCAGAGCTCATCCCCTGCCACACCACCATGTGGGTTCCCTTTATGGCTGGGAACAGCTCCCTCACAGCCCAGCCCAGCTGGAGCCTGCTATCCTGACAGGGTCCCACTGGGCCTTGCTGCTGCCCCCAGCTGCTTGAGCCTCTGGTGCTCATCATGTTTAATATGTTTGGATTTGCCTTTGCCGTTCCTGTTACTGCTCCTAGTCCTGAAAACGGCATAGAGAGTCTCCCCTAGTGAAGCAGAGACCGCCATCTTCATCTCTCAGTTGGCAGGAGGCCTCACCCTCCTCCCTCAGAAAAGCTGTGACCTTTGCCTTGATCCACCAAGATGCCTCTATCTTACAGGACAGCAAAGACTCTCGCCTCAATTGTCCTAGACTCTAGAGACCTCTACTTCCATCTGCTAGCACAAGGGAGACCTTTACCTCTATTCCTCAGGGCAGCAGAGACACCTGCCTCCATCCCCCAAGACAGCAGATCCCAGCCTTGTTTGTCCAGGACTGGGCAGACCTGTGCTTTCCAGGTGAAAGGAATGAGTGTGATGTGTCTTTACAAACAAACTGTGAGCCTGCTGATGGACAAAGCCAGATACATACAGGTGAAAGAAGCAATGGGTGGAACCATAAATTGCAGAGGAATTCCACTAGTTGACACAGACTGTTGCTCACCCAAGGCTGTGCTGAATTCCTGGACTTACAGAAAAAGAATAGAGACAAAAAGAAAAACGTGGTCTGTATTAGGTGATTCAGGAAGTCTGTAACTCTCGAGTACCGCAGCCAATGGGGAAAGAGAAAGGGAAATGCAGCAGGGAAACTAGGATAAAAAGGTGCTTATGTCCTCCAGCAATTTGAGAGAAATGCCCCATGGCCTCTCCCTTTGTTCAAATAAAGTTACAGGAGTCCTCTGTCTCATTTTTGGACATAAATCTCTGACATTGGGGATTAATTTTCCTGACACAGGACAGAAGGGAACCCCACCAGCATCATCCTATGCAACACCTTCTGCCTCAGTTGAGTGGAGACCCCTGCCTCAATCCTCCAGAGCAGCAGAGACCTGCACCTCAGTTGTCTCAAGACTGCAGAGAACCCCACCTCCAGCTGCCAGAACCAGGGAGGCCCCTGCCTTCTTCCCCCAAGACAGTAGATTGCCCTGCATTTTCCACCCAAGGCAGCAGAGCTCTGATCCTGTCGGCTGCTGTCTCCACACCCCAAGTGTGGCTGACCCAGCATTTCCAACACCTTTCCAACCAGATGTAAACCTTCTTCCATCTACCCTCTTCACTGCTCACACCTTATACTCCACCCTCAGCCGCTCCAGGTGCTCCAGCTGTCTCTGCACCTCCTGGTACTGCTCCTCAGCCCTGAGGACCTGCTCCACAGTCCTCTGCTCTGCCTAATGTATGACCTTCTGTCCGGCTCTGGGAATACGAGAGCCAAAAGGGTCCCTCTGTTATCATCCTGCTCCTGAGAGCAGAAATACTGGCATGCACAGGGACAGGGTAGCTGGGAAAGGGGAAAGGCTGGATGCCTCCATGGAGAAGAGGGAGCCTTTGGCACTGAGGAGCAGCTGTGGGGGTAAGAAGAGTCTCTGGCCTCCAAGCCAGACTGGGACATGGGGAGCAGGGAGGAGAAAGGAAGGAGGGAAAGAGCCTGGAAGTAGAAAGGAATTTGTGAGGCTCAGGCAGGTGCAAAGTGACAGCAGGGAGTGCTGGCCTTTTCATTTCATTTTCATTCAATTTTCATTTCAGTTCTCTCAGCTCTTTTTGCCTGCTCCATCCTCATATTCCTTGCCCACTACAGCAGCTTCTGCTTCTGCTCCCGCTGCTCTTCCTCCAGCTTGTTCCACTGCCCCATCTTCTCCTGCAGCTCAGCCTTTGCACTGCTTCATGCAGGTGGCCAGGGCTCAGGGCCACCTGCAGAGAGGAAGTGCTGCTGAATTCTGTGTACCTTCTTGAGGGCTTGCTGGGACCATTCTTTCTGTATCCACGTTCCTGGCAAGATGGCCAAATTCTGGATCGTATCCCCTGCTGGGACTCACTGGGGCCAAATTCTGGATCCTCTCTGGGGACTCACTGAGGTCAAGCCCCAGAGCCTCATGCCCTGCCACAGACAGGGGCATGACAGGCTCCTCCAGCCACGGCATGGACATGGGCTCTCCTTCTCACACTCCTGATCAGACACATCGCTGCCTTGGAAGGGTGGGAGTGCTGCATCCAACCAGCATGGTATTGCTAGATACAGCCCTAGAGGGATTCCGGGGTACAGCTAGGGTGGAGCTCCTTTCCTGCCCATGAACATGGCAGTCCCAGGGATTCTGTCCAGCCATTTTTGAGGTAAGGACCACAGGAGCCCCAAGTTCCACAGCCTCCTCTGCACCCCAAAGTGTGGCCCAGAGAGGGGAGATCTTGGTAGTCCCTGTGCACAGCTTTGGGAATGCCCCAGCCTGCATGTCTCTGATCCACTAGGAGCCCCTTGAGCCCTGACAGGGAGTGGGAAAAGAGGGAGCAGGAGAGGAGATACCTATAAAAGCAGCATCCTGTGCCTACACTCCTCCTAGGTTAGGGCTGTAGGTGCTTCACTGATTCATTTGTAATTCTTTTTCCCAATGATGAGACAGACTGGGGGCTTCTCCTCAGGAATGCTGGAGGGCACCAGGAGAGAGGTCAGTGGCACAGTAGGTCCAACAGCTCCCTGTGTTGCCTGAGCTGCCCGCTTGGCCACCAAGTCAGCCCACAGCAATGCAGGAAGTGTTAGGGCAGCTGTGGCTCTCTCGGTTTGGAGGGAGGCAGGAATGGAAAGTGGGGTGAACGTGGCATCTGGCTGGGATGCAGGGGGTCAGGATACCCAGGGTGTGGCCAGGGCATCCTGTAACACCCCAGAACTTGTCTGTCTCACATTACAAATGCTGGAAGATTTCAGCACAATCTGACTCTCACAGCTTTCATTTGGGAAAGATTTCACCCCTTTTCTAGCAGGCATGCTGATCAATCTTGCCTCCCCAGACAGCTTTGTTGTGCAGGATCAAAATCTCTGCTCAGTGCAGATTTTTGGGATCAGCAGCCTGTTCCTGAAGGAGTGACCCCATGGAAGCGAACTTTGCAGGAGAAGTTCCTGAAGGCCAACCCCATAAAAGGAAGGTAAGGAACCCATGCAGGAGCAGCCTGTTCCTGAATGCCTGACTCTGTGGAAGAGTCAGTCCTTCCTGATGCAGTTTGTGCAGAACTGCAGTTTGTAGAAAGAATTCAAATTGGGAAAATTGATTGAGGACTGTCGCCTCTGGGAAGGACCCCACACTGGAGTAGGGAAAGAATGTGTGGAGTCCTGCCCTCTGAGGAGAAGAAGCGTCAGAGACAAGGAGCGAGTGTGACAAACTGCCTATAACCCCCATCTCCCTCTCCCCCAGTGCCACTGCTGGAAGGACAGAGAGAAAATTAGGAGTGAACTTAAGCCCAGCAGGAAGAGAATGCTGGGGGGAGGGTATTTTGAGATTTGGGTTGACTTCTCAAATCCTGCTTTGATTTGATTGTTTACAAATTAAATTAATTTTCTCCAAGTCCAGTCTGTTTTGCCCACGCTGGTAATTGGTGTGTGATCCTCCCCTGTCCTGATCCATGAGCCTTTTGTTGTATTTTCTTCTCTAACCCCTTCCAGATCAGGAGGAGGAGTGATAGAATGACTTTGGTATCTGCTGTCCAGCCATCGTCAACCCATCACAAATGCCAACAGAGCATGGTCTGAAAAAGAACACACAAATAAACTTGGCACTCAAGATATGTCTGGAACTTCACATGCCAAAATCAAGTGGTGACTAGCAACAAGAGATAGAGAACCAAAGAATATATGTAGCTGGAAGGCCCCCATCTGTAGCCTTAGTTCGTGCCTGACATGTTTTAGTTTTCTGAAATTCCTTTCCCAGGAAATTTTCTGTAAACAAGAGACGTGTTTTAGTAACTGCAAATCTGTTTACGTTTTTTCCCTTGGAGGGACTTCTTCTTGATGTCCTTCTAGTCTAACCAATGTGACTGAAGAAGTTTGTCTTTACTTCACCAATCAAATTGGTCTGTGTAAAATAGTATAAAAAAGAAACACATCCCAACAATAAAAAAGTCATTTTTCAACCTTCTGAAGTCCAAGTCTTTGTGTCATTGTAGTGTACAACAACGTCACCCATCAGGATCATTAAGTCCAACTCCTGGCCCTACAATTCCACCCTGTACCTGAGAGCCTTGTCCAAAAGTTCCTTGAGATCTGGCAGCTTTGGGGCCATGACCAAACCCTGGGGAGCCTGTTCAGTGCCCAATCACCCTCTGGGGGAAGAATCTTTTCCTGATACCAAACCTAACCCCCTCCTGACTCAGGTCAGATGTTGCCCTGAGACCTGTCACTGGTCACAAGAGTGAAGAGATCAGTACCTGCCCCTCCACCTGCCCTTGTGAAGAAGCTGCAAATACCAGTGAGTGTCCCCTCGGTCTCCTTTTCTCCAGGCTGAACAAACCAGGTGATCTCAGCCAGTCCTCATAAGGCCTCCGCTCAAGGCTCTTCACCATATTCATGTCTCTCCTTCAGACACTGCCCAATAGCTCAATGTCTTTTTTATACCGGGATGTTGAAAACCGCCCTAGGGCTGGAGGTGAGGCCACCCCAGTGCAGACCAGAGCAGGACAGTCCCCTCCCTTGCCCAGCCAGTGATGCTGGGCCTGATGTCCCTCAGGACATGGTTGGCCCTCCTGGCTGCCAGGGCACTGCTGACTCAGATCCAACCTGCCAGGGATGGGACCTCCAGGTCCCTTTCTGCAGCTGCTTTCCAGTCTCTCATTCCCAAGTCTATACACACAAGTAGGGTTGCCCCGTTCCAGATGTGGTATTTGGCACCTGCCCTTGTTAAATTTCATACAGTCGGTGGTTATCCAGCCTTCTAATTTGTCCAGACATCTCTGCTTCTCAGGGAGTGGACTGCTCACCTGTTTTGTATCATCTGCAAACTGACCGAGTGTCCCTTCCAGCCCTGCATCCAAGTCATTAATGAAGATGTTCAAGAGTGCTGGGCCTAAGATAGAGCCCTGGAACCCCATTAGTGCCTGGTTGCCAGTCTGATGTCACACCATTCACTGCCACACTTTGTACCTGGTGCATGAGCCAGTTGCTAACCCACCCACATGATGTGGCTCTCCTGTGTTATAAATGCATATTATAAAGTTGGCTTTTCGCAAGATGTGTGCTATATGATTAATAACTTTGTGGTAAGGATATAATTTTTTATTTCTGCTGTTAATAAAGAAAATTAGGCATAGTGGTAGTAGTGATATAATATGCTCAAACTGTCTGTTTGGCTGTGATAATATCCAATGAACATGTAAAGAAGACTCTGCTATTGATACACCAGCTATCAGCATCTCCCATCTGAAGAAAGCACGGACCAAGGCCCAATCTGGAGGTGATAACGAAGACACAGCCAAGAAACACACAGCTCTAAAAAGGCGGACCCAAGGAGGGGCCATGCAAAACAGTCCCTGGAATATGGAAACTAGTTTATGGGAAAATATGAATATTCAACAGATTGATACAATAGAAAGGGTATTTAAAGAAAGTATCTGAAATAGCAAGGTGTGGACTTGGCTGAATGCCAAGACACCCAGCCCTACTTTGCTTTTTTTTAATCTCCTAGTTGTTTTATCTTTTATTAAACCTATTTCTTAAAATTTACATAAAAATTGAATCTTGTTTCTCACACCTGGATGGATTGTCCAGATGAAAGATGTATCAAAAGCTTTGCTGAAATCCAAAAAAGATTACATCAACCGGCTTCCCTTGATTAGCTAATTGAACACTGTGTCGTAAAAGGAAATCAGATTTGACCAGCAGAGCTTTCCCCTCCTGAAGCTGTGCTGGCTGTGACCAATGCCTATGCTGTCCTTCAGGAGTTTTGCAATACCTTTTCTTTTCCTTTTCCTCTTCCCCAAGTCAAAAATTTGGTGCATGAGGAAGGGCATGGAGAAGCAGATGTTCGGGGATCTATAAAAAAAATCACATGTGGACTATTGGGGTTTAGGATTCTTCCATTTGTTTGGTTTTTTTTTTTTTCTCTCTCACGGAATTTTGTCTCTTATGTGTTGCTAGGAGACAATAAGACAATAACGACCAGGTACTTCAGAGAGACAGGAGTTCCCACAGCTCAGGAGAGGGGTAGAGCTGGCTACTCTCTCCTTTTACCCGGTGGTTTCTCTGGGAAGGGCAGAGAGACCTCGAGAATCGGGCTGGGGAAAAAGGGTGGCATGTAACTCCTACCTCTCCCTCCCTTGCCCTCTCGGCGTTTGGAGGCGTTATAGATGAGTAATGCGATGGTTGGCTCTCACAATTAAGGGATGAATATTACGTGTATATCAAGAGAAGTTTTATAGATGTGTAGTTATTTTATGGCGGTATGTTCTCCTCTCCCCCTCACCTCTGCACCGTCACGGTCGGCCTTGGGTCGGGCCATGGGCGGGGTTGTTACTGTGGCAACACCTTACCTCCAATCAGGACGAAAGGCAGTGACCTCCCACCAATGGACGGCAAAGAAGGAGTTGACTGACAGGACCTTGGGCGGGGCTAGGAGTAGAAAAGGGAAAACACGGCTGTTGTAGACCAGCACATGGCTGCTGGTCATAGAGGCTCTCAGGGTTGCTCTTTCTCCTTATTCAGTCTTTTGTTGCGTTTCGTTAAGGTTGGAGAAACCTTTGACATTTTAAAAGTAAGCGTCCGTTTCTCACAGAGGGGAAGAATTAACCACTACTGCAGGGTTGTCTTCTGCTCCCTTCTACCGTGAGTGAAGCTCACCTAAGAGCTCATAAGAGCGGCCGATGCACTGGAACCTTATCAATACTGTACCTCACCAAACGGGACCCTTCCCCATGTGCTTGGGTGCCTCAGGGGAAACCCCAGGATCCCGGAGCCCCTTTCCCCACAAGGGAGCCTCTCTCTGCCCTGCTGGGAGCTGGGCTGCTGCTGCCCACCCCCTGCCCTTTGCTTGTTCCGTGGTTCCCGCCACAGCTGCGGAGTTGGGTACAGCTCGTCCACCACCCTGGGAGTTTTGCTCATTCCTGCTATCCCAGCTTGCTTGTTTCCGGGAGTCCTGCTGGTGCACCGAGTTCGGCTGCCTCTGGGGTTTATGCAGCAAAGCCTCACTACAATCCCTTCCCGGCTCGGCCGCGCCGCCATTTCCACGTGGCCCCTGAGCTGGCGCCACAGCGCCCCCTGCCGGCGCGGAGGAATCAGCGCCCCGGCCCCGCCCACCGGGAGCCACTAGCGCCCCCGCCGGCTGTGCCCGGAACTGCACCGCAGGGGAAATGGCTTAAAGAGCGGGAGAGAGACTGCACTGGATTTTCTGGTTTATTCTTTCTTTTTGTTTGTTGTTACTGCTGCTGTTGTTGTTTGTTTGTTCATCTTGTTATTCACATACATACTAGTAAAGAACTGTTATTCTTTTCCCCATATCTTTGCCTGAAAGCCCTTTGATTTCAAAGTTGTAGTAATTTGGAGGGAAGGGGATCGTATTCTCCATTCAAAGGGAGGTTCCTGCCTTCTTCAGCAGACACCTGTCTTTCAAGCCAAGACAATAATTTAGAACAAATTTGTACTGAAGTTTTCACTTTTGCCTACTATTACTCTTACTTAGCTGTCAATATGAAAATTATTTTGTATTTCCTAATCCTAATAATTTTATTTACAAGATTAGTTACTTGACAAGCTTCTTCAGCATCACTTTACATTAAGAATTCTTCTAAATAAACTCTTTCCTTTGAAAAATAACAGCTGTTTCAAATCAGCAATTTGTAAAAAAACCCCCACTATATTGGTTAATTGCAGAGGATTTTGTGCTTAAAAAAACCCAACCTAACAACAACAAAAAACCAAACAAAGACCCCCCAATACCTTTACAGTCAATTTTGTGAAGCAGATGCTTTAGGAAAGGACGTGTTGCTGGCTGCACAGTACTGGCAGCATTTCTCTTTAATGTTTCTTTGAGGCTGCTGGAGGGTATTCTTAAATGGGGAATGAGCCTAAAGAAAAAAATCGGAGGGACTCGGTTAAGTGGCATAAGATGCTGTAGGTTGGTGTGCAGTACAAGTCTTAACTCTGAAGTCATGTATTTTAGAATGTCAGTGGGCAAGATGGGTGTGAAAAATGCTGTGTTTGTTAATGTGCGAGGTTTGTGTGCAATCCCTATGGATGGAAACGTGTACCCAAGTGTTTCTGTGCTGCTCACAGCAGGGAGAGGGGGAGAAGAGAGGGAAAAGCATGGAGGGAGAAATGAATGTATATACAGCATTGCCATTGTGGTGCATGGATAAAAATTTATCTGAGTTGCTCATGTGGGATCCAATTGCTTCAGGCCTTCTGAAGCCACTGGTACTCATCCCTGTGAATTTGACATGTTTGCGTCATGCTCTAGTCCTTTTGCTTTTCCCCCGAGGAAGGTCTAGACACAGGGTCAGAGGTTACACTGCTGTAACAAGGTGGAACTGGTGGGGCTATGGGTGGGGAAGAAGCTGGCCAGCTGGTCAGGACCCTGCCCTGGGCTGGGGACACCCTGTGAGGACACAGCCTTCCCCAGGAAGTCTATCGCAGTGGATCTGGGGACAGGGCAAGGGACAACCTCTATCCCCAGAGTGGGGCAGGTGGGACAAGGAGCCTCAGTGCTTCTCCAATTCTGCCCTGTCCTCCTGGCTCCTTCCTCACAGCCCTGAGGCAAGGGAAGAATGAAAAACACTGTCTGCTCCAGAAACATCTGTTACTGGAAAAATCAGTCAATGAAACTGGACCCCTAAATCACTGGGAAATTTGAGCTGTTTCCTTTTGGGGCTGGTCCTATTTGAGGGCTGTGCTGGCTCAGCTCCAGGCCCTCCACTCTGTGTTTCACTTGGGCACAGTACTTCTTGGAAATTCCTGTGGCTTGACAGAGGAAAGAATCCATCAGGATCCCAATGGCTCTGTGTTCAGGGCCCCTCAGCAGGTTTGTTGAGGATGCAAGGGGACCTGGGAGTTAGCCCAGGATGGGATGCCATGGAGCCCAGAGAAACATCACCTGGCTGGAACTCCTGAAGGTTCTGCTGCCTGAGCTGGGCTAGGCACTGGCTGGGCTGCTGGGCCTCCTGCTCCTGCCAATGGCCGTCCTTGGTGAGGGCCAGGTGCTCCCACTGCTGCCGGAGCTCCTGGATCTGCCACTGGAGCTCGCTGGCAGGGACATGCTGCAGGCCAGCTCTCTGCGCCTGCTCCAGCTTCTGCTCCAGCTACTCCTAATGGGCCCTTTGGGAGAGCTGGGCTGGCACAGGGACCTGCTGACAGTCCTCCCGTGCCTGGTACAGCACTTGGGCTGGCATTGGAGCACCCAGCACCACCAGCAGGAACTGGAAGCCCCCCAGCCAGTGTCTCAGCCATCCCTTGGCCCCATGTACCTCCCCTGAGCACCCTGCAGAATTCCTGGTGGTCCTGTTCCACGTGCATGGCCAGGTACTGTTCCTTCTGGGCCACCTGCTCCTGCTAGTTCCATCTCAGCCACTGCTTCTGCTCCACCTTCCTCTGTCCCTGCTCCAGCTCCCACTGCCACCATTCCCAGTCTGTGGCCTCTTGGCTCTTCTTGGTCCTCAAAGCATCCTGCCCTAAGAGGGGACAGTGCAGGGCTCCAAAAAAGCTTCCCTCAGGGGCAGCTATGAAAGCCCTTGGCCATGGCTCTGGCTCTGCTGGCACTGCTCTAGGACATACCCTGGCTCTAGGGGCTGGTGCTACAGACCCTCCATATCCAGGGGCTCTGCCCCTTTCCTGGGGCTGTGACAGGGACGGTGGCAGGTGAATATGTCACCTGTCCCCAGGCCACTCACCCACTCTGCCTGCCAGGCCTGGGTGAGCAGGAAGCCAGGGCACTGGGCTGCAGCTGCCGTGGTGCACTTTTCCATTATCAGTTGAAAGGTATCTACAAAGTGAGGGGAGAACCTTCTGTCAAAGTCACGCTGAGCCAGGATTCCTCCCTGCCCAGGAGCACTAGTGAAGCCAACCTGGAAAAGGCAGGGAAAAGACAGGCTTTGCCACCTTTCCTCCTCACTCCAGAACCGGGCAGGGTGAGAGCACACAGACACGCATCATCCCCGACCACGCGGCTCCAGGAGCATGGTCAGGTGTATCTGAAGGGGACCCATAAATCCACCACTTACCACGACCTGTGCACCCTCCTGTGCCAGGTACGTGATGGTGGCAGAGGTGAAGTTGAAGTACCCAGCTTTGAGAGGCCGTAGAACCACAGTATGGGACACGTTGCTTGCTCTAGGAGCCAGATGTTAAGGAAAATGATTGCATTTCATCACAGGAAGAAAAGTGAGGAGATAGGAATGAGTAGACTGGAACAGGGTAAAATCAGCTGCTCCTCCACATAACCAAAACTGATACATAAAGTTACAGTATCTCTTTAATGTCATAAGAGTCCAATATGATATCAACATAATCATCAATACTTCTTTCAGCAATGCTGCTGTCCTGGGTTGTAGTTTAGGATGTATTCTATCACCATCCTCAGTTAATGGCCCATCAGTGCCTTGTGAATGACTCATAGATAACTCCCTCCGGGAGTTATCTCTCTTTAATGGGCCATCAAGGCCCTCTTCCATAACCCATCATCCCATTGTGAGATGCTCCGCCCACAGGGAGGAGCCAAGCATTCTCACCTGGATATAAGCTGGGATTTGGGACAGTAGAGGCAGCCTTCACCCACTGGATTCCCAGAGGACCAGAGCTACCAGACCTACCAGACCTTTCTACGAGATTTCTGTTTCAGGAAGACCACCTCGTCTGGACTGTTTTCATCATCCTGATCAGGTTGTATTCTGACTCTGTCAGTGGTTTTTCTTTTTGTATTAATTTTATTTTACTTTATTCTATTTTATTTTCCTTTTCTTCTCATTAAATTTTATTTCTGACTTAGAGCCTCTCACTTGGTTTGTTTTCAAACCACAACAGCTACACTCAGCATTTTGAATTATATTAAAAAATATAAAATAATAAAAAACCCCAAATAAGCCCCAACCTCCCTTAACACTTTCTCCTACTCTCTCCCTGACTTTCATCTTTTCCCTGCTCCTTTCCCAGACAAAGTTTCTCCAAGCTGCTGCCTGGTTGCTGGGAAAGCAACCCAGAGGTTTGTTACCTGTTGACCATTGAGGCCATGGAACCATAAACTGGACTTGCCTCTCCCACCCCACCCTTCCACAGGATTTGCTGCAGTCAGGGCAGGCTGTTCCAGTCTCCAAACAGTGACACAACCACCTGTCCTGGGCCTGAGAAACTCAGAGCTTTTTATAAAGAAGGGGCTCGACTTTCTCTGCAAAGCACCTTCCTCCTGCTGGCTGTCAGAGGTTAATGCATCCAGCCTACACCTTCCCTATATTTTCCTTCCAGTCTGCCAGCTCCTGGTACCCTGGGAGCTGGAGGGGACCAGGTAACTGAGAGTGGGGAAGACAAAGCCTTGTTGTAGGGCAGAGTAGTTTGAGGGAGAAAAATTTGTAGAGGTGGAAGCTTTTCTGGACACTGATACCATAAAAGGGCAAACGAGGCTGGTTTTCTGCCCTCGGTCCCTGTAATTAACACTAAAGAACTGGATGGGCCACATATTATAGGAGCTCTCAGGCCTGGCAGGAATGGGATGGTGCTGGAGCCCAGCAGAAGCTGAAGGTGCCCCTGCCCCTGGACTGACTTGTGTCCTGTAGCAGCATGTGGTGTTCAGGAGAGCTTCACCTGTGAGCTCTTGGATCAGTGCCCTGGGTCAAGTCCCTCATAACAGATGCATTTAGAACACTTAGAGAATCACAGAATCTCCTGAGCTGGAAGGGGACCCACAAGGAGCATGGGGACTACTATAAATTACAACATAATATAAATGTTATAAATGTATTGGCTTTCTCATTTATGTACCAGACTTTTCATATTATTATTAATCACAAATATTTTGATATGGTACAATTTATATTTCCTTTTAACTGCTTTTTGGTATACCATAATCTGTCTGTTTGTGTATGCACTGTATAGCTTATATAAATAGTAGTGTGATAAATATATCTTAGACTGTGGTATAATATTAAAATAGAAACTATGTGCTGTTTAAATGCTTTTTCATCTAACTAACTCAGAAAATGGCATAAGACAATTAGGTGGTTCCCCACATTTCCTGGATGATCTTATCTGGAGGATAAGATACAGGGACAAAACCCAGAACACTCAGAGGAGAATTTATTGACTCTTCATTATCAGGGAGTGTAAAAACAACAGGATGGAATTGTGATATATTTTGTGGAATGAATTAATTTTTTATTGTAAATGTGGTAAAAAATTATTCACGTATAAGAAATAAAGATGTTCGGGACTCATGCCACCTCTGCCTGAACAGAGGAAGCAGCCCATTTGCAACAGAAAGAATGGTGGCTCCAAAAGGAGATGGGTCTCCTCCGAAGATAGGATTGCCAATGACCCAGTGATCAACACCTGATGAACATCTTACCTACATCAGCCTGGGTGTGCATCCCAATGCCTGGTTCCCTAAATGTAAATGCAATCAAGTGTCCATCCCTGCCCCGAAAACTATTCGGCAGCCAGGAGGAAAAGAAATATGAATATGCAATGAAAACAAGATGGACAATAGGATGAGGCAACCTACTTTCCAGTCAAAAAACTGTATAAAACCAGACCCTGCAAAGACTGTCTTTGTGAACAGGGGTGGGGGGGGATTCGGTGCGATAGAGGCCGGATCTGAGGTTCACCCAGTACTGATCCCGGGCTCGGTGCTGATCTTTGCTTATGGCTTTCTTGGACTTTCATTTGGCAATTTTTCAATAAGTTTCTTTATTGATAAAATTGGCTGATCATCTACTACAGAATCATGAAAAAAAAATATATATATTGATTTAATCTGCAAGATAGCATGAAAACAAGTCAAAGGTTAAAAACAAGTAAAAGAATTCCCGGAACATCTAAACTACCAGGAATGTTTGAATAACATATAAACAGCCATGAATATGCATATACCCCCTGTAATGTAACATTATATAGAGAACATTGTTTTAGCCCACCCCAGCACTGGATATTTGTCCCTTTTTATCCCTTATTAAACTTTAAAACATCTCAAAGAGGGAGCAGTATTTTTCACAGAGACCAACTCCTGGCCCTGCACAGACACCCAACAATCCCACCCTGTGCCTGGGAGCACTGTCCAAACGCTCCTGGAGCTCTGGCAGCCTTGGAGCCGTGACCATTCCCTGGGGAGCCTGGGCAGTGCCTGGCCACCCCCTGGGGAAAGAGCCTTTTCCTGATATCCAGCCTAAACCTCCTCTTCTGGGTTTGTTTTTTTTCCAGTGAATTTTTTCTCAACTGCTACCTGGAAAAAGAACAATGCGGAGCAATGGTGTTCCCTTGAGAAACAAATGGGGCAATTAGGAAACAGAGATGTAGCTAGGTGTCACAACCTTCCATTGAAATGGTCTTGGCTTCGGGCGGGTTGCAGGTGATATTGCCAGAATAAAGGTGAAGGGGCTACTCTGAAGGTTTGGCTGGGTTTTTGTGGAGTCAGGTGTCTGGGTTCATAAGGAGGTAAGGCGCCATTTGCCTCTTTCCAGGCAGCCTGAAAGAAAGGAAGGAGGGATTTGTCTTTACAAACAAACTGTGGGTCTGGTAGAAGATAAAACTAGCACTGAGAGATAAAAGAAACAATGGGAAGAGCTATAAATTCCATAGGAATTCTGCTGATTGACACAAGGAAAAGACAAAGGGGAGGGGGTATTACATTAGAAGGGGATCTTAAGTATAAGGCATTCGGGAAGTCTGTACCTCTGAAGTACCTCAGCCAATGGGGAAAAGAGAGGGGGAAATGCAGCCAGGAAATTAGGATAAAAAGGAGGCTGAGTCCTCCAAAAATTTGAGAGACCCCATGGAAAATGCCTATGGCCTCTCCCTTTATTCGAATAAAGTTACAGGACTCCTCTGTCACCTTTTTGGATATAAATCTCTGGTGTTTGTGGATTAATTCTCCTAACAGGCCTGACCACTGGGAGCTCAGAACCAGCACGTGTGGCGTGGAAGCACCGGGCCCAGCTCCCGCCGGACCCTCTCCCCGCCGTGTGTTGCCGTGGCCATTCCCGTGGGCTGGACTCCGAGATCCCAGTCTGCTGCGTCCTCAGGCCGTACAGGCCACCTCATGCCGGTACCCCGACAATTGGCACCGGCTGCCAGCCGTGACCGCCCACCTCAGCCACACCGCCATTACCGCACGGAGAGGAGTCCGAGCTTGTGCCACAGCGCCCCCTGCCGGCGCGGAGGAATCAGCGCACCGGCCCCGCCCACCGGGAGCCTGCTCGTGCGCCCCCTGCTGGCTGTTACCGGAACTGCACCAACGGGGAAATGGCTTACAGCGGGAGAGAGACTCTGTTGGGTTTTCCGTTTTTGTTTGCTGTTGCTGCCGTTGTTGTTGTTTGTTGGCTTTGCTATACATACACACACATACTAGTAAAGAAGTGTTACTCCTTTCCCCCTATCTTTGCCTCAAAGCCCATTGATTTCAGAGTTATAATAATGCAGAGGGAAAGGCGCCACATTTTCCATTCCAGGGGAAGTTCCTGCCTTCCTTGGCAGACACCTGTCTTTCAAACCAAGACACCTCCCCTGACACAGCCTCATTCCAATCCCTCAGGTCCTTGATTCCCATTCTCTGGTGTGGGTGGACTGTTCCTGCGATACAGCATTGCAGGATGGGAGATGGGACAAGACAGATACTTGGCAGATCTGGAGCTGGAGTGGCTTTTCCTGGATTGGGTGGATTTTTGACTGCTTTGGGTCATGACTGAGAACTGAGGCCATAAGACATGCGAATCCCAGGGGTCTGTTCATGTCTGCAGAATAGGGGCTCAGCACCCATCCTGAGGAGGATTAGCCATCCCTGGGCCTGGGCGGTGGCAAACCTGGCGCCATGTCACCCAACCTGGCTTCTCCTTGCATCCCTCCCTAGGGAGGGATTCCTCCCTCCTGTCTGACCAACTGGTTTGTGAATTGGGTGCTGAACCTCCACCAGGAGGAAGAGGAGGGACAAAAAGGGTGAAACTGGCTATGCAGGGACCCAGGAGTGGTTCACAGGGTTGGGAGAGGGACAGTCTCGGGGAAACATTTTTTCCCTCTGGGAGGCATAATTTTGAGGCTGGATGATTGCATACTGTAAGGAGAAGCTCTGAGTCATTCTGTGGAGAATTTAACTCACCCTCTGCAAACCAGCCACAGAGCTGCTTGGTAAGAACTTTATTGGGCAAAGCTGGGTCCAGGAGGAGGGGAAGCAAATCCCACCCCATTCCCAGGGAACAGGGCTTGCTGTGACATGCTCTGGACCTTTCTCACCTTCCAGTAGGAGTCTCCTGGTGCAGAGGGTTTGCAGCCTGGTTCCGTGGGCCCAGGAAAACATGAATGTGTCTAGGCAGGGAGCAGGGGCCCAGCTGGATCTGCCAGCATCCCTGTGCTGGCAAAACTCTTGAGGCAGGGCATTAAGCAGGGCTCAAACTCCTAGAGTCCAGGTGCCCCATCTCCTGGCCTCCCTCATCCCCAGTGCCGGAGTTTGGCTCGGCTCTCCTTGGGGTGGCCCTCGGGTGTCGGCGCTGCCACAGAGAGGAGGTTCTCAGGCTCCAGGACAAACATGCTATACAGGTTCCAGAGCAGCATGGCCAGGAGCGGCAGGAAGGTCATGCTGAAGCCGAAGGCACGGAAGGAGCGGCCAATGGCGTAGGACATCCAGAAAATCAACCTGGAGAAGGCAGAGGGTACAGGCTCAGCCAAGGGTGATGCTATGGGGCTGGCACTCAGTGGTTCTGACCAGTGAGGATTTCCCAGGTATGGCTGCTGTAGGAAGAGGAACCCTTCCTGGCTCTGGTGAGGTGCTGCCAGGGTCGGAGTTTGCTCCAAGGGACGGTGTTTGCTGGCACCGACAGAGCCCAACAGCACCCTGGGGTGAAGGAGCCACTTACCGGGAGATGGCAAAGAGCCCTGTGAGCAGTGGGATGAGCTTGAGGAGCTCCTGTGGGAGGTAGGTGGCCAGCACGGCCATGTTGAAGAAGTAGAGGATGAAGAGGTGGACGGACTGGGAGACGTAAGTGCGGTGGATCTCTACCTCCCGCTGGAGCTCTCCAAAGGGCTCCAGGGCAGAGGAGCAGAGGCGGGAGATGGCGCTGACAATCATTCCTGAGGAACAAAGAGAGAGACTGCATGGGTGCCCAGAGAAGCCACGGTGGGGTTTGGAGAGCACAGAGAGGAGAAAAATTCCATCTGCTGTTCCTGATGGGAGCAACAGAGCCACAAAGAACCCCAGCTCTGCTCCTGCAGCCCCAGGGCTAATGCAGCCCAAAGCAGGAGCAAAGTGCTCATACCCCAGCCCATGGCTCACCCAGGACGATGGGGAAGGTGGCAAAGGCAGCACAGCGCAATGTGTAGACCAGGCGGGCGCTGATGGTGGGCAGCAGTGGGGCATCGAAGGGCAAGAAGACGTAGGCCCCATAGATGAGGCAAGGGCAGAGGAGCAGGGCCCCTGCCACTGATGCCACCGCCTTGAGATTATCAATGCCACAGTCCCTGGCACATGGGCACTGCGAGCCCTCAGCTGGGGGCTTGGTCATGCGCCCCTCAAAGCCCAGTGGGTCCTGGTAGCGTGAGGGGCCAAGGGGGAGGAGAACCTGCTTGTGGCGGAGGCTACTGGGCCTGTCACTGCAGGGAACATGTTTCCCCCTGCTTTCCTCCCCAGACCATGGGGTGGGGTGCTGCTTCTGCTTTAAGGGGCTCTGCTCGATGCACTGGGGGTCGATGGGGACAAAGACGTGGGCTGCCATCACAGGCAGCTGGGGGACTTCCTCATCTTCAGCCTCGACTGTGGGGCATGTGGGAACAGCTTCCTCTAGGTCTTCACGGCTCTCCTCAGGACTTGAATGCTTCTTCGTCTCCACAAGTTCTGACTGGTCCTGGGTGTTGTGCTGACACCGGTCCCATGGCAAGGTGGCATCAGGGTCCCCCAGGTGTTCATCTGGGGCTGGTGGCACTTTGTCCAGGACTACCTTCCCCATCTCCAGCAGGGCCACCTCCTCGGGGGGCAGGATAGGGTCCACAGCAGCCATGAGAGCATCCAGTTCCCCACTGCTGGGGCTGCAGCTGGGGGCTGGTAACACTTCTGCCTGCACTTGTGGTGTTCAGAGCTGACAAAGTTCCTGTCCTTTCTGCTTTCACCCTGGACCAGGAGAAAGATGACAGATAAATTTACATCAGAAAAGAGAAGTTTGGCGTCACATGCACAGCCCCAGCGACAAAGTGGGGAGCAAACTGGGACCCCTGGAGCCCCCACCACCCACCTGTCTTTGCACTAGGAGAGGAAAGCAGTGCCTGGTGTCCTCATGCTTTGGCCCCTGGCAGCAGGGTCAGGTACTGTCCTGAGCAGGGTGAACCCTGGAGGTGCAGATCTGGCCGCAAAATGGGGCAGCCTAGGAATTGCTTCCTCCACTGAAAAAACATCCTGGGGGTTCTGGCTGGCCACAGCCTGGATGATACAACCAGCTCCTCTGTGGCTCGCTCCTGGGCCAGGACCAGCCAAGCCGTGGGGAGAGGTGATCTAGCTGCTTCTGGGAAGCCTGGCTACAGCCAGCATGGCTCAGGTTTGCTGCCTGATGCGGGGTGGGCAAAAGGGGCTGCTGGGTGCCCTTCCATGGGGTGCAGGAGGTACAGGCAGAGTTCCTAGGTTGTTACCCTTTAGGGGAACCCTGTCTCTCGGCCTGTCCTGGGTCTTCTGCCCGTCTTCTGCAATGAACATTGCCCCTTCACTCCTCTCAGTACATTCAACCCTGCACCCTCAGAAGGAGCCTTGGGCCTGGCCACAGGTGTGGGGAAACTGAGGCAGGGAGGTACTTGGGGCTTTCTCCGAGGTCTACACACGGAAGTAGGGCTGGAAGAGCTTCCTGGGCCTCCCGCCCCTCCAGCGCTCAGATCCCGGATCCCAGCGCTGCTCCCAGCCCGCAGCCCCGCTTCCCCCGCCGCACCACCTCCCCTCGCTGCAGCACTCACTCGGGAAGAGGCCAGGGGCCATGAGGCCCACGGGGCAGCTCTGCCGGGACCCTGTGGAATTCCAGCACTCTCCCGGCCGCCTCTCCACCCCAAACCTGCCGAACCAGCTCAGGTGGGGCGGGCGGAGGGGCGGACCTTCCTCCCGTCCCGTCCCGGGCCGGGGCCCCGCGGGCTCCAGGCGGCGGGGACAGGGCGAGCCCCGGCGCTATCTCCAGTGCCAGGCAGGGGACCCCCGGATCCCTGTCCGGGCCGTTCTGGGCCTGCTAACAGCTCTCTAAACATACACAGAATTTAGAAAGGAGACAGACAAGTCAGTCCTTGTTTATTCTGCGAGGCAGAGTTTTCCACAAATCAAGCGCACTAAGGGTAACACAAAGTTACAGCCTTTATACAGAAAAATTTACATAAACCCGTCTAATGCACACCTAATGAATACTTATGTCGCATAACCTAACAAAGCTTGTAATACGGAATCTTTTTATTTTATTGAGCAACTTTTATTACAGAAGCTATGCGACGGCATAGTTACGTTTACAAAAGGTGAGAAGATTCAGCCTGAAGACAGATAATTTAGCACGAAGACACCACTTGAGAGCCGTGGCACCAGCAGAGCCGCCCGGATGCCTGCTCGGTCCCTGGGGAACCCCCGGCACGGCGGGATCCCAGAGTGCTGAGAGATTCCTGCGCTGTTCCCCCCGCTCCCGGTCCCACGGCCACGGGGGGACTCTGGTCGAGCACTCCTCGATCTGGGCAGGGGGAACTCCGGCCTGCCCGGTCTGCCGCTCCCGCCGGGCCTGCACTGGGACTCGGTCCCGGCTGATTTGACGCCGCCGCCGTCACGTTGCCAGCACCAAGTGCGTGGCTATGGCGAGCTCAAGCGAGGTGACGCCAGCGCCGCCATGTTGCCAGCACTAAGTGCGGGCTGTCGCGCGGGCTGGTTCTCGCGAGGCGAGGTCGCCCCTGCCGCCGCCCTGCCCGCCCGGCGCGGCGCAGCCGCGGGAAATCTCGCGAGAGGAGCGAGGGACAGGGGGCAGCCATGGCGGCGGAGCGGGCCCGGGGGCGGCGGCGGCGGCGGCGCGGGCGGTGCTGAGGGGTCGCGGGGCCGGGCCGGGCCCGCTGCGGGCGCGATGAGCCAGGGTGGCGGGGCTGCCGGCGAGAGCGGCGAGCCAGAGGCCAAGGTGCTGCACACCAAGCGGCTCTATCGGTAAGGAGAGGGACCAGAGGGGATGGAGTGGCCGAGAAGGGGAGGGGACTAGGGGACACTGGAGGAAGCCGGTGTCGCTAAGGGGCCCGGGCGGCTCCAGATGAGGCTGGGGAGGGCCATCGCGGAGGGGGACGGGGGGTTACTCAGGGGGCGGGGAAGGATCTGGGGACGGAGGGTAACAGGGGGTGCCCGAGGAGAGCAGAAGGAGAATGGGGTTGGGCAAGGTCCGGCGGGGACTGGGGTGATGGGATGGAAGGGGATTTGGGCGGGAGAGGTTGAGGAGCCTCAGGGTGAAGGGGTTGGCGGCATATAGGGAAGATGGAAAGAAAGGAGATGGGGCAGTCGTCAGGGAACGATTCAGGGGACTGGGGAAAGAGATGGCGGAATCGAGCAGGGATTAACGGTGCAGGGAGGGGTGCTCTTGAATCCAGGGGAGAGTGGGGGAACGAGGGCGAAGGGGATTGGTGGGATGTTCAGCGAAGATGGAGAAAGGAGGTGATGGAATTTAAGGAAGATTGAAGTAAAGAAGTTGGGAAATCCAGGGAAAGGATATAGTGCAGAGGGAGAGGAGGAGGAGGTTTAGGGAAGACCGGGTAAAGGGAGTGTGGGGAAAGGAGTTGTATGAGGTCCAGAGGGGATAAGCAACTCGTGGAAGGAGAGCACTGGGGAAAAGGAGTCTATTGGAATCTGTTGGCTTCGGGGCAGATGAGTCAGACCAAGGGATGGTGTGGGAAGGAGCTGTGGGAGATCCAGGCAAGATGGGAGAATAGAGAGATGGGGGAACGAGGTAGGTGGGAGAGTTAGAATGGGGTCGGGGGTAAGACAGGGTAATGAGTAAGGACATGTGAGATAGAAAAAGGAGTTCTGTGTGATTCCGGGAATATGGTGGGGGCTGAGTGGAAAGGAGTCGTTGGGATACAATGGGATAGGGGTGAGATGTGGGGTCAGCCAGGGATGGGGGGGGTTGGAGAGGGTGTCCCTGGCTTTGGCAGTAGGCAGGGATTACATGAGAAGTGCTGGAGAAGAGAGTGTGATGAGCAGCAGTGTGAGCCAGGGCACTTTGCTGTTGTGTGGAGGGCAGGACATCTCCAGCTGCAGTTCTCTCCAGTTAAGCACTCCCTGGGACTCTGGTCCCACATTTCAACACCATACATTGGAAATGGCATCAGAGAAGAGGATTAGGGCACTCCCACTGGCCTTGGTGACCTCAGGCCCCTTCTGCCCTGCTCATGACTTACTTTGCGAGGGCAGCCCAGGAATTGTTCTGTTCTGGCTCAGGTTCCCTGTTAGTACAGCAGATCCACAGGAGTTCCAGCAGCAACTCTGGGTCTCAAAGATGAGCGATGTGATGGAGACAAAAGATGAATTTTACATGGGGGTCCATTTCTTTTCATCTTGGTGACATTGGCGATGTCATTTCACCTCGTGGGACCTCACTGCCCTCCTCTACAGCAGGACAGGGCTTTTTCTGCTGCTGGGGCCACTGGCAGGATCTGTGCCCAGGAATCCCCACCAGTAACTGCACGTTTGGATGGTGGTTATTTCTCTGTTTCCACAATGTACTCAGTGCAAGCACATTCCTGCACTTTGGAGGTTCAGTGGGTTGCTTTTCTTTGTGCAAGGTCAGAAGTAGGATCCAGTGGCTCAATGTGCTGAAGGTATGGGCTGCATGGTCCTGCCCCAGAGCACCTCGGGCTGTGGAGCTCTGTCTGCTGCCATGCTGAGACACCTGCAGTGATCTCAGCCATGTCAGCTGGAGGCTGAGCTGGAGCAGCAGAGCACTGTGCCTGCCCAAGGAGTGTGGGACAGGGCTGGGGAGGATGTGCAGGATGTCTGTGCTTCTGCCTGCAAAGCAGAACACGTTTTGTTGAAACCATCTTTGTCGTGGTTCAAGACCTGTTCTGCTTTGTTTTCCTGGTGCTGCTCAGCTCACCTGTCAAGTGGAACATCACGTTCTGCTGCAGCTGGCAAGAGAATGAATGGCCTGTGGCCAGATGAGGGATTGTCATCCTGGCAAAGGAGGGGTTGTTTTCTGTTTGAATTTTTATAGTAGAATAAGGCATGTAGTTCCACTAGAGCATTTTTACAGCAGAGAAAGAACCACCCCTCTCCTGCAGGGACAGCTCTTCTTTAGCTGGGAGGAAGCATTATGATTTTAGCATAGGATTTATGGTACCTGCAGTGGCCACAAATTTCCATCTCTGTAGCTGACAGTTCTTTGAGCAAGTTTCCACCTTAAGAATCTCCTGTCAGTTCTCTGTCTCAGCGTGAGGTGGGAGTTTCCTGCCTTCTAAGCAGCCTGTTGTATCGTGACTGTGGTCTCTGAGAACTCTTGACTGTCACGCTAAGTGGCGCCTTTGAGTCACAGATGCCTGAATTTCACAGTCCCAGCTCTAAACTGAGATCCCATGGTATTAGCATGTTGTCAGCTTGTGGGAATTGAGCTGAGTCTCCAAGGTCCTGGGCAGCAAGTTGGCTGTTGAGTGTCGTTTCAGAGATGAGGGTGCCCATTGCTACTCATAGGGTACTCTTTGATCTTTTCCAAGTCTTCCTAGATCGATAGTTCCAGGTTTCACCTTGGAATGTGCCAACTGCATTATCATGGGTGCACTTTTACAATGCATGTTGTAGTGTAAGGTGACCAGGTTTATTTTACAGGTTTCTGGGTAACCATTAGCTTGTAGACTCAGTGTTGCTGTTCCTGCGTGGAGCCTGTTCCAGACAGTGTGATTTGTGGTCCGACACATGCCAGAGCAGAGATGAATGACTTGCAGGTCTTTGCTCTGAGGAATGTCTTACTCCTCAGACACTGTGGCTCTTAGTGATGTACTAAATAAAGAAACAGAGGGGACAAATAATTCTCTCTGCGGTCCTGCTCCATCCCAGTCTGTTAATGGCAAAGAGGAAAAGGGACAGATCAGTGTATGGCTCAAGAGTACTTGGCATTGTGCTATTTCCACCCTGTTTGGCACCATGTGTTGTACTTGTTTCTTTTAATAGACTGGCATCTGATATGCCTCCTTTGTGGCTCAAATGCACTGTCTGAAAGCAAGGTTTAAACACAGCGGGTAGAAAAATGGGTCTTGGGACAGGATTTGTGCTCTTAACTGCTAGGGAAAGTTCAACCCGTGGTCTCAGGCCAGTCGGGGCACAGATGTTGAAGTGCATTTCCAGCAGTGCATGGTCCATAGCACCTGTGTTGGTGTTTCCCAGCCTTTCTGGAGTGAGGCTAGCTCCTGTCTCTTCTGTCCTCACCAAGTTCTCTTTCCTTAGCACCACAGATGTGAGATCTTGATAGGGAATTGTGAGCTGTCACAAATTCTGCTTTATTCCTGCCTCCATCTCTTCCAGCAGCACCATAGGGCCTACGTGGACAAGGCAACGCTTCAGCAGAAATACCAAGTGTGTGCACTTGCCCATCCATGGGCTGTTGTAGAAAATTAGGTTGTATGGCAGATGCCCTCCAGGCCACCTTGAGGGGAAGGTGAAATACCTTCTGGTGTCCTTGCTCAGCCTGTCCCTAGAAGGAAACTTTTCTGTACTTCTCATTTGGCAGGCCACTGGGATCATTTCCCATATTGGATGTCATGGATGCATGCACTTGTTTCAGACACACGCAGCTGAGATTCAGTGCTCACAGAATATTATTTTACACCTGCTTTACTGCCTATGTCAGGAATAAACTATTGTAGTTTTCCTATAGTTCTCTCTGGGAATCAAATGAACCAGCAGTTCCCCTTTCCTCTGGTCACCCTTTGCTGACTGGAAGCCAGTCAGCTCCTACTGTGCTGGGAGGGGCTTTGAGTGCCACAGCTAGGACATCAGTGCAGGCTACAGTAAGGAGATGCACATTGCCGATGCTTTGTGGGGAAGCTGAACTGAGGGGCTTTTAGGAATGTCCCAACCCAAATATGAGCTTGGCTGTATGCTGCACACTCAGTGCCTATTACCTGTAAATCAAAATGTGTTTTACTTGCTTCTTTTCTTGCTATGAAGGTATGCAGAGTTTGCAAATGCCCTTCAGGGCCGTATGAGAGAGAGGGGAGTGAGCAGGGGGGGCTGGATGTCAAGGATGTAACAGGATTTTTTGTGTGATTCTTACTATCTCCTTGATTTTCTTAGTGATTATTCAGGAAGAAGTTCGTTCAAATCTATGGTGTTCTGCTCTCCCAAGGTGTTGCATGAGATGCTTCTATTCCCCCCGCTTCCCTTTTCCTGTCAATTTCTGTGGTTACTAGAAACAAGTGAGATTTCTTTACCTTGAGTGAAAGGCTTTCTGTGGCGTAGCAAGAGATGGGACATTTTCTCTGTGAGCTCTAGAATGTGCTGGGGCTTTTTTCAGGGAGGTTCCTTTGGGTGTAGTGAGTTTGTGAAGAGAGATTGGCCTTGCTGGGAAGATGCTGCCATAGGAAACTGTTGGTTACTTTGCAGTAATATCTTTCATTTTCAAGGCAGTGGCGGTGGTTTCAGCCTGCCTGAACATGGGCTTGCAGGCTTTGGTTTGAGCGTGCCCTGTGCTCCATTTGTCCACCATCAGTGCAGGAGTAGCAGGCTCAGTCACTGCGTGGTGCTGTGAGTGTGATAAGGGAGTTCCCGAACTGCAGGTGATGGAGATTTCAGGAGGAGGAGCAGACTGGCTGCAGCACCTCACTGCTCTGTTTGGCAGGAGTTCGCTCTGTTCCTCTTTTGTGTTTGCAGTGCATTGCATTTGTCTTCAGCTCCTTGCACCAGCAGCTCTTGGGTGCAGCAGGCTCAGCAGCCACAGTGGGACAGGTATTGGAATGGCAGTGGGTGGGGTAGATATGAAGCTCAGGAGGAGAACAAGGACGACTGGGGTTTGGAAGCTGATGGCTTGAGAGATGTACTGCTTAAAGAAGAGCTAGGGAAAGTTAACTTCAGGAGTGGGTTTGGTGACCTTGGGTACAGTTGGAGCAAAGGCTGGAGTAGTGCTGGAGGTGACCTCTTGTGTAGGAGGGGTTGATGGTTATTGTGCTTTATTGAGCTGTCCCTGAGCTATTGATGAGGCTCAGCGCTAATGGTGCTGAAAGTCCCTGGGTTTGTTTCATTGCAGCATTCAGAATTGTGGTTTGATTTGTTCACAGCTGCAAATTCTGAGTGCTTTAGATTCACACACAGTGTGGTATTCTTCCTTCCGGAGGAGGGTCTTGGGCCAAAGTACTTTTTTGTGCGGCTCAGAGGTTTGGAGGTCACTTGCTCTCTCTTTTGGCTGGCTTTCAGAAGAGAAAACTTTGGAACAAATTTATTTTTTTAGGTTGGGTTTGAATATCTGTTACCTGTCACTGAGGGAACTTTAAGGGTTTAACTAGTGAATCCCGGTAGTGACTTTGGGGAAGTTTTGCAAAATGAGATACTTGTATTGCCTTCTTTTGTAGGCAGGTTGGTAAGGAAACAGGAATTGGTGGAGGTTTGATTCTTATACCATTAAAACTTACCCTATCAAAACTAGTAGTTACTAGAATTCAATCTATTTTTTTAATCAAAGAGTTTAAGACATTTGATTTAATCAGAGTGTTGGTATAGCAGGTTTAATTGCTGAGGTTGCCAAAATGTCCGGAGACATTTCTGATTTTGCAACTGTAGAAATAATTGACATACTTGATCAGACAGGCAGTGGTAAGTGGTGATTAAACCACTGTTCTGCAGAAAAATGCCTATAATGTATGTAACTCTGCTTGTTTCTGCATTCTGTAACTTTCTTCAAATAGAGTGCAAAAAGGAGATCAGTGACTGTGGTGTAGTGGTACAGGGCAGTGTGCTGACAGTGGGATTGAATAGTCCAGTGTGGTTCTTTGCAGACACCTCTGATCTTCAGTGATCCC
This sequence comes from Sylvia atricapilla, assembly GCF_009819655.1. Classification (NCBI taxonomy): domain Eukaryota; kingdom Metazoa; phylum Chordata; class Aves; order Passeriformes; family Sylviidae; genus Sylvia; species Sylvia atricapilla. The sequence goes on from NC_089169.1 coordinate 450,986, forward strand.
AGGTGACCTGCTGTCCTAAAACTCTTGGTTCTGTATTCTCATGCAGGGCAGTGGTTGAGGCTGTGCACCGGCTGGATCTCATCCTTAGCAATAAGGCAGCTTATCAGGACGTGTTCAAGCCAGAGAACATCAGCCTGAGGAACAAGTAAGTTGAGCAGTGTGCTTGTGCTTTGTGTTTGACTGGGGAAAATCCGTGTGAAGCAACATGCGGAGCTGTTGAATGTGCAGTTTTAATGTTTATTTGGTTTGTAGCGTGTCTGTTGATCTGGGATCCTCTCAGGTATTGGAGGCAGACATTGGATTTCAGACCTCTATTTGAGCAGTGCAGTCCATGGCTGGTGGCTTTCCTGGATGTCATTGATACAAATGAATTGTGTTTGTGTTGGCCAATTCCTTCCCTGTAATAAAAACTGGGGGGCAGAAATGTCTTACACATGTGTAAAATCCTTTAACAGATTTAGGGGTTGCTGAGCAAGGAGGATTATTCTTACTAATTTTTTGAGCTGTCAGGCCAATTCTTGTTATTACTGCACTTCAGGAAATCACTGATGGCCAGCTAGGGGGCACTGGTTTAAGTATGTGGCTTTTCCTGGTGCTCTGGTGTGGGAGTGGTCCAAGCTGTACTGTCACCAGATGGCCTGGCTCAGCCAGTGTAATGGATTCAGATTTTCCTCTTCTGTGCTTCTGTAGTGGTAGCTGTGTTTGAGGCTGCAGCAGCTCACTGAGAATGCTCTTACTCTCTGTCCCAGGCTGCGGGAGCTGTGCGTGAAGCTGATGTTCCTGCATCCAGTGGATTATGGAAGAAAAGCAGAAGAACTGCTCTGGAGAAAGGTTTACTATGAAGTTATCCAGCTCATTAAAACAAATAAAAAGGCAAGTATCTGTGGCTCTGGCATGAGAAAGTCTCTGGTTGTGCAGTGGATGACATGAAGTTTAAAGCTTCATTTGCTTGGAGAAGCTGTGGTCTGAGCCCAAGGTGGGAAGCTGGGCAGCTGGGCACTCTCAAATTCCTATGGAGCTGCCCTGTACCTTTTTCTGGCAGTGGGCAATTGAGCACTAACATACTGTTGAGAGACCTGCCATTGCAGAAGGCGTTTCTATAGAATTTGCTTATTTTTTGTCTTCCTTTCTTCGTAAGACAGATCTCTCCAGGCAGAGTGGTTGTTTTATGAGGCTTTATCAATACTGATTGTTTTTACAAGAGTTGATGACTGGAAGATCCTCAGTGCTCTCTGATGCCATGAGCTTTCCAGGGGTCTGGGTGCATTTAAGGTGCTCTAACCAGATACTTTGACTGTATTTTTTTGTTTTTCGAAGTATTTCTCCTTGATGTTGGCCCTTAGTAAATACCACGAGAGAGAACACTGTTGAGCAGGAGAAGCTACAGAGCTGTGCAAAACCAGTTACAGCTGAGCTACCACTGTCTTGCTTCACATTCAGTACACATCATGGGTGCCCAGCCTGAACTGTGCCCCAGGCTGCATTAACGTGCTCCTTTTCCTTCTCCCAGCACATCCACAGCCGCAGCACCCTGGAGTGTGCATACCGGACTCACCTGGTGGCTGGCATAGGATTTTACCAGCACCTCCTGCTCTACATCCAGTCTCATTATCAGCTGGAGTTGCAGTGCTGCATCGACTGGACACACGTGACGGACCCTCTTATAGGTTTGTGCTCAAGGTATTTGGTTCATGGGCAAGGCTGAATCCCCTACAGGTGACTTCCCCTTGCACAAATCCATGTTTGTTATCTTTATTTCAGCATTCAAGGGAATTTTTTTTTTCCCTTGATTAGCAAGGTCTTAGGTCTTAATTTAGAACAGACTGTCATGCTTTCTTCTTTATGGCACCTTTTTTTTTTTTAAGAATACTAAATTAGGGAAGAAAGAAGGGTTTCTAACAGGAAGAAAACAGTGAGAAAATTTTTTAGTAACATCTGGTGATGGCTGATTTTTATGGAAAACTGAAGAGCACTGCTGGCTATATACAATGTTTTTAAAAGCTTAGTTAAAGCAGACAAATGGGAATACATTCTTGAAATCAATAGATTTGCCTGTTCACTAGATGTAAGACACTCTTCATCTTTTTGGTGCCTCTTCACTGTGTGGCTTTGAAATGGCTTTTGAATCTTGGACTGAGAACACAGGAGGGCCCTGTAGTTTATGTTAGCTGGCCCATGTCTCCTCTGCATGGCCTTAGTTCCCCTCAGATTTCCCTGCACCTTGTAATGGTCTGTTGTTGTTTGCCTAGGGCTGTACTCAATGGCCTCAGGGTGCATGTTTCTGTTGTGGAGGGTGTCCAGGGGAGAAATGGAGCCTCTGTTTTGTGAGCTGTGTTAGCAAGGGTTTAACTGATGTGCTTACAGTTGGCAGGGGACAGTAAGGCAGCACCTGGCTAAGGGAAGTTAGTGGGTCTTTAGCAAAAGAAGGTTTTACTTGCTGGGATCCTACTCTTAGTTCTGAGAAATGATGGTATCGCTATTGGCTTCAAAATGTTGGTTTAAAAGGCAGATGTTCTTGGCAACTGTTTTTTTTTAGAAATGTATGTCAGTACTGCAGAATTAATAAATCCTCAATATGCACATTCCAGGTGGGTTTATACCCTGAGGGGTAATTGCATATGAAAGGCTCCCCTTGTTCAGGCTTTTTGGTGTGTTTGGCCTCTTCATTTAAAAGGATGCTGCAGGTTAACATGTAACTGGAGAGTAGAGATGTAACTTTTGCCTGTCCAGGAAAGATGGATCTAGAAGGGTCTCATATAAACCAGATAGGTTTGAGCACAGCTTCATGGTTATATGAATAGGAGCAAGAGGATTCAGAGCAAAAAAAGGGAGGGTGAGTCCAATGGTGTATGTGGACACAGATTTCAGGCTGTGTATTTGTACAGTGTGGCTTGTACAATGCCTCTTGGTACGTGGCAACAGCTCCTCACTGGTCTCTGTAGCCTTCAGATTTCATGTCCACCCTTCTAGCCTCAGCCAGGAGGGAAGCAGAGTGCAGACTAGATTGATTGAAAATCTTCTTCGAGATTCCTGCTTGAGGGAACTTTCTCCTCCAGAAGATGTGAGTCATTGGTAGCAGGAGGACTGAAGCCAGCCTGAGTCCATGATGCTGGTAGCCCAGCTGCAGTGGACACTCTGGAGGGGAGGTACAGACACAGCAGCCTTTGCCTCCTGGCTGAACTGTGGCCCTGCTGGCTGAGGGGCAGGTGGGATGTGCTCTTCCCAGGAACTGACTCATGTTTGATGACTTCAGTTAGTTCAGGTCAACTGGCCTTCCTCTGTCAGCCTTCCTCTGTTGCGCTTGACACTTTCCAGTGCCTGAATTGCTCTTTTTTTCTAAGTTTACTATAGAATAGACAGGACTGTCTCAGTGGGAAGAGACCTACAATTGTCCAATCCAGCTGCCTGAGCAACTCAGGGCTGACCAGGAGTTAAAGTGTGTTGTCAAGGACATTGTTCAAATGCCTCTTAAACAGTGACAGGTCTGGGGCATTTGCTAGCTCTCCAGGAAACTCATTCCAGGGTGTGACCACCCTCTGGTAAGGAGAGACTTACTCATGTTCAATCTAAACCTGCTTTGATGCATCTTTGAACCATTTCCATGTGTCCTATCACTGGATGCCAAGGAGAAGAAACCTTCCCCTCCTCAGGAGGCTGCAGAGAGCAGTGAGGTATCCCCCAGTCTCCTCCAATTAGACAAGCCTGAAGAGTGTGGCCTCTCATCCAAGCCTGTGCCTTCCAGCCCTGTTACCAGCTTGGTTGCCCTTCTGAGCCCACTGCAAAGGCACTGTTGTCCAGAGGCAGTTCTCACTAACTGACTCCAGTTGCCCTGCCTACAGCACAGATTTCTGTCCTATTTTTTTCTTGTTTTAGCTTTTTTCCTTTTTGGCTGGTCACTCCTACATCTGCATCTTGGTCCTGAGGCAATGAGTTTGTTTCCATCTTCAGTGTTGGAGAGGCTCTGTCCCCATTATGTGTTCCTGCCCAGTGCCAGTGCACAGAGTTTGTTCTGGCTTCCAGGGATGTGTGCCTGCTCCCATAAAGGCCTCATTAGCCATGCTAATGAAATCAGCCTTATTACTTGTGTTTAGTGCTGTTTAATGTGATCACACAATCATATGAACAGGAATTGTCCTTTGTCCTCTCAGGTGAGGGAGCCAGGTCTCTCTGGCAGATTCTGTAGACATGGTGATGGTCTACATGACGTGGTTTCAGTGACTGTTGATGGTGCGGTGACATGCACTGCCCCCATCACAAGGGAATCCAGGGGAAGTGGGTGAACAGCACAGTCTGGAAGTATTTTTCTGCATTTATTTTTCACATTTTCACAAGAGTGACCCAGTGCTGCTCTATTGGCACAGCCAACAGTGAGGTCTGACCGTGGGGGGTTTGATTTGGGTGTCTTGGACAGAGTTGTGGGCAGCTTTGGTATGTTCCCAGCAGCCTCCACCCACCCAGTGCTCTAAGTGATTCTGTGTTTGCTCATAGGCTGCAAGAAACCCGTGTCTGCATCAGAGAAGGAGATGGAATGGGCACAGATGGCCTGTCACCGATGTCTGGTTTATCTGGGAGATCTAGGTAAGGACAGCATTGCCTCTCATGGCACTCTTTAAAATGGGAAAAAGATGCTGCCTGTACTATGTGAGGCCTTTGCTGTTGGGCACCAGCCAAGATTACTTCCAGATTTTGTTTCCTTGGACACCTTTGTCACAGACTGGAATAAGCTAAAATCCTCCTGGCTGAACTGCTGCAAGTTGCAGGAGCTTTGTATCTGGTCAGGTAGATGAGGAATTTGCTGCTGATAACCAGCTGTAGCCATGGCTGTGAGAGTGGAAGCCTTTGCTTTTATTTATGTTGTTGCAACAGTATGAGGGATAAAAGAGAGTTCAGTTCAGACTGCTTAGCTGTGACTTCCAAAGTCACTTCCATCAGCACCAGTGGGACTGAAAATCAAATTTAGGCAATATTGTGCATCAGTCCAGAGTATTGCCACTGCAAAGCCCCAGGTTCTTTGTCACTGGCTGTGTAGCATCCTTTTTATAGCAGGCATGACTGTCCCATAGTCACGACCTCATGAAGTGTGTGGTGTGTCAGCTTCTTGATGGTGAACATGTGGGAGTAAGGACAGAGAGAAAATGTAGCTGTGTGGAAAGCAGCTCTTGGAAGTGTGGCGCAGGTACACGTGTCTCGCTGCAGCCTTCCAGCTGGTGAAAGCTGTTTGGCATTAGTGTTGCATGTGAATCAGCCTAAGAGTGGTGTTAGAAATAAATGTCTTGTGGGGGTAGTAGGAATCACTTACCTGAGTGGTGGGAGAGAAATATGCTCACCTTTTCACAGTGCTGTCACCTAAGGTTTTTGAAATGCCCACATTTGTTAAAAAAAAAAAAACAACAAAAACAAAAACAAACAAACAAAAAAAACCCAAAACAAAAAAAAAACGAGAGAGAAAATAAAGTTCAGTCTAGCCACAGTCAGGTATATCTATGAAGTCAGCTGACTTGATTTAGATTTCACACCCTGCTGTATTAGAATATAGCTAGAATATAGTCTGAGGTACAGGAAAATGGAACACAACTCTGAGTTACTTCAAGGATAGATGAATCAGCACTTAACACATGGAGAAGAAGAGCATTTTCCTTTTGTTCATGTGATGCTGTAAGTGTGGTAGGCTCTGCCCTCATGTGGAAGGGGTAGGAGTTGTGGTGTGTGGTGTGAGCAGGTCAAAGAAGTGTTTCAGACAGGCCTGGCAAACCCTGTGTGTTGCAGTGTTTGCCAAGAGCAGTTCTTTGGTGGATTTGTTGTCTTGGCTAGTATTTCAAGTTTTGTGGTATTTTTAATAGAGAAACCGTGCTGCTCTGCAGCAGACACTGCCTTCGGGTTTCTGATGCATGGTGTGTGGCTTCCTTTCAGCTCGTTATCAGAATGAACTGGCAGGCGTGGACACGGAGCTGCTGGCTGAGAGATTTTACTATCAAGCCCTTTCTGTTGCGCCACAAATTGGTGAGTGACTAACCATGAATTTATAGTTGTTAAAATTATGTTGCTGCAACATAAGAACAATGTACTACACTGGTTAGGTTTATATCTTGCAGCTGAGAGAGGACTGGTTTTATCTTCTGGCTGAAGTTGTTTCCTTTGAGAACTTCTCTTGCTGGCAAGCCAAACAGAGGAGTTAACGCCAGGGTGCTCTTTACCAGTGAGCTCATTGTACTCAGTTGAGAACCTCTGAGAAGCTCAGACTTCCCTGACTGTGGTGATGTTGTACCTTTGGGCTAAGGGCAGATCTAGCTCTCCATTGCCAGGAGCAGAGCATTATCAATCACCTTCCCCTTTTACTCATGAGAGAAACATCTCCTGTGCTGCTTCCTCCTTCCTCCTTCTGGGAACACATCAGTGCCAGAGTAGAGGGCTTGTCATACCTTAGTGTGTGGTTCCAGCCAAATGTTCTCTCCACGCTGTCTTTGCAGAGTTCTTACTGAACTGTTTTAGGGGCTGTTCCCAAATAAAAGTGGCAAAAGTTTCTGCACCACAGGAGCTGGAATAGAACTCTCAGATGCCAATAACATGACATCTCTGTCAGGGAATATGGAGTCAACGCCACACCACTGTTAGTCCAAAGGAGGAGACGTTGTTTGCTCCCCTCTCTTATAGAGGTAACTGGCACAAGATGGGGAGGATCTAAAAGACGAGTAAAATGGAAAACAAACCCTTGATGGTGGAAAGATTGAGTAGTCCAGACCTTTGTACTACAGCTTTACTACTCTTAGTGTCTCCTGGCTTCCCTCCTGTGTGGAAATGTGAAAGGGAAAGGATATACTTTCTAGCCAGGGCCATTGGAGAATTCCAAGTGAATTCCATTGCCCATCTCCTTCCTGACAGGAATGCCCTTCAACCAGCTGGGGACATTGGCAGGGAGCAAATACTACAATGTGGAAGCAACCTACTACTACTTACGCTGGTGAGTTGCTGCAGATCTGGATGTCCTGGGCAGGGAAGCCATGCCTTGCTACTATGGGTGCCAGATCCTATTCTCCTTACTTTGAGCTTGGCACTGGTTTTGGCAAATGAATTTTAGGGGAAGAGAAAGAGTTGAGTTTGATGTGCCCTTGAGCAGGACTGGTGGTAATGAGAGTGAGCCTCAGTCAAACCAAACCATTTTGCTGGTTACTAATCACCTGTGCAGGGTTGTACCTGGCAGGCTTTGCCCAAGCCCCTTTTGTGAGCTGGAGAGCCAGGCTGGAAGTGGGTTGGTTGGAGGCCCTTAGGGAGGCACCCTGTGGTGTGAGCTGGGTGGAATTCCTGGCTTGAAGGCACTGATTTGAGAATATGTGTAAGCAGGGCAGGTAGAAGCTGTGAGGCAACTGAAGTGCAGTTCACAGCCATTGGTGGGAGTTTAGTTGCCCAGCATGTTCAGACAGCACCACTGGGTACCTGTCCTCCTGCCTCAATGCCTGAATAACTTGCTAGTGAGTTAAAGCCATAAAATGTGAGCGGCCTTATGGAGAAGTAACTTTGGCTGTGTCCTGTTTTGGTGCTTTAGTATCCAGTCTGAAGTGTCTTTCGAAGGTGCCTATGGGAACCTGAAGCGGCTATATGACAAAGCAGCCAAGATGTATCATCAGCTGAAGAAATGTGAAACCAGGAAGCTGTCTCCAAGCAAGAAACGGTAAGAAGGGAAAGAAAAGGAGAGTTGAAGGCTGAGAGTTTGCAGTGCCACTGGTGTATCCTCTGGGTTGAGAGTAGTGTCTTTGTGGGAAGTGGAGCTGGTAGATGGGCCATTCAGTGCAGTGACTGTTCCCAGAATTTTGAGAGCCCCACTCTAGATCCCATTCTTGATCTCTTGTTTCATAATTTCAGGAGAAAAGCTGAATGATTGCCAGGTATAGAGTTCGCATTGAGAGATTATCTCACTCTTCCCTGGAGTCGCGGACTGTTCATGAGGGTTGGGGCATATTGGTGAAAGCTGGCAGTGTATAAACTGACTTCTTTCTCTCCAGTTTCATCAGAATGGACTTTTCAGTTGAGACCTGATTTACCTGTTAATAGAGCTCTGTCAGCCCAGTTCATCTCTGTGATGGGGCACCTGCTTTATAGTATTTTCTCCTCCATCTTTTTAGAGGAAAAGACATTAAGAGGTTGCTGGTGAGCTTCATGTACCTGCAGAGTCTTTTGCAGCCAAAGAGCAGGTAAGGTTATGGTAGATTGTATCTTCTATTGATAACTCACAGTAGCAGGCACTTGGAATTGGAAGGGATGGTTTCCTGTAGGATAACAGTGCCTGTGCTGAGGCTTTCTGCCAAAAGACCCAAGGCTTTGGACTATCTGTGTATGGAGCTTGAAGATCTTGTTTCCAGGGGAGGCTGAAATACCGAAGGGTTAAATACTTTGTGACTTGTCTAAATCAAGCCAGCCTGAGTGTGTGTTGAGCTCCTGAGCCTTGCAGCTGTCTCTGTGCTGTACTGTGCCTTTGGTGTTTACTTACCTCATGCAATCATCAGATGCCTTTTTCCTGTCAAGCCCTGTATTCAGGCTGATGGGACAGCAAAGAGTTACTGTCCACACGTGTGTGGGGCTGTTCACTGCACTTGGAAGTCTGTAACCAAACACCTTGTTCAAGGAAACACCAAGTCCTGGCTGTTTTAGAATAAATGGGAAGCTTTATATAGCTGTGTGATTTTGGGCTTTTAGATTTTTTTTTATTGGATTTTGTCTGTCTCTGCTGGAGGTTTTCAGGTGATTTTAAATAAACCTCTTACTGCTTGAAACAGAACAGGTGTTTTAAAGGTCTTAATACAAACTGCACTTAAATTCATCATGGAATGGTTTAGGTTGGAAGGCACCTTCTAGGGGTCCAGTACTTCCCCAGAGTAGTCTTCACTGTGAAAGTAGATGCAGATGTGAAGTTGGATGAGCTTGCTCAGAGCCTCATCACACTGAGTTTTCACTGGATCCAAGGGCAGAAATCCCACACCTTTCTGGTGCCTTTTCCAGTGTTTCACCACCTTCACCATAGAATTTTTTTTCTCCTTGCATCTAATTTCATTCTTTGTTTCTGTAGTGTGTGCCCATAATTTCTCTTCTTTTTGCTGTGCATCACTAAGGAGAGTCTTAATTGGTCCTCTGTAATCATCTGTTTGGCATCTGAAAACAGAGGACACCCCCCCATGCCTTCTGTTTTTCAGGCTGAACAAACTTGATTCTCTTTTCCTCTTCTCATGTTCTCTCATCATGTTCTCTGTTCCTCTGCTGGACTAAATCCAGTTTGTCAGGGTTTTTTGGTTTTTTGGGGGGTGGGTTTTGTTTTTGGGTTGGTTGGTTGGTTTGTTGTTTTGGTTTGGTTTTTTGTGGGGTTTCTTGTTTTGTTTTTGTTTGTGGTTTTGTTTGTTTGTTTGCTTTTGTTTTGATTTGATTTGGTTTGGTTTGGGTTTGGTTTTGGTTTTTGTCCTGGGGACCCAAAGACCAGATACAGTGCTCCAGATGCCACCTTGTGAGTGCTAAATGGGGAGGCAGGACACGTCCTCAACCTGCTGGCTCTGCCTTTGCTCATGCAGCCCAGTATGGAATTGGCTTTCCAGTACTGCCTTATACTGAGGTGGAACCACAAGGCTCCTCTTGATATCCACTCAACATGTATTTAGCACATAAGAAATTTGGGAATGACTTCAATTTCCCAAGCACACTTTCCCCTGAAAAGGCTTGCTGGAAGTTTCACAGGCAGCATTGTTTTATAACTAGGAGGCTCCCATAGCCCAATGGACTGATCTCATGGACACTTCCTTTGAAGAACTGAATAGCTGTGGAGGATTTTGGAATATTCTGGGCTGCAGGAGAGACATGGGAGAAGGAAAAACTGAGTCCCATGTGTGTGGCAGTGTAATACTTTTCACTGAGCAGTGCATCTAGATCTTTTGCCCCCTTGAGCATTTAAGTGCCTTGTGTATCTTAATGGCCACTAGTGAGCTCCCAGGGGAAAATTAATCTGGTTTTTGGTGACCCACCTCTAGGTATTGTTTGTCTTTAGTTTAGCAGCTTTAAAGAGGAAAACATAATCTGATTAATGTTACTTACTTCCCATAGCTGTTGTTGCCTGCAGTATATTCCCTGGTGCTTTATCCCGCTTAGTGCTAAAGACAGCCTAACTGCCAGTTTTGGTTCAGTTTCTGGGCAGACATGCCAGGAGCATGAGTCTTGAGTTAATAACTCTTATTTATTTTTCACTCTTTTCAAGTTCTTTGGATTCTGAGCTGACATCTCTCTGCCAGTCTGTGCTGGAGGATTTCAACCTGTGCTTGTTCTACCTGCCCTCTCCTCCTAACCTGAACTCAACTAGTGAAGATGAAGAAGAATATGAGAGTGGCTACTCCTTCCTTCCTGATCTCCTGATCTTTCGCATGGTGATCATCTGCCTTATGAGCGTTCACAGCCTCAAGAGGGCAGGTAACCAGTGCTTTGTTTGGAAATTCCATGGTGAACATCCAGCAGCACAGTTAGGTTGAAGATGCTGTCTCAACTCACATTCATGTTATGGTGTAGTGCTCACCTCCTCCATCTCACTGTGCTGTCTGGTTGCAGGTTCCAAGCAGTACAGTGCAGCCATTGCCTTCACACTGGCCCTCTTCTCTCACCTGATAAATCACGTCAATATTCGCCTCCAGGCTGAGCTAGAGGAAGGGGAAAACCCTGTCCCAGCCTTTCAGAGTGATGGCATAGGTAAGAGAACAGAGATGGCAGCACCTGGATCTCCCAGGTTGCCTGCCTATAGGGCTGTCTTTCCCCTTTCTCTCCTTTCTGCCCTGGCTATGGGTTTTGTAGTGCACAGGTGTACTGATCTTTTTACTTCTGGTCTGGAATCCCCAAAGATGGTTGATTTGCTGAGTTGTCTCCACTTGGATGCTCTTTCTGAGTATTTGAAGCACCGCAGGACGGACATGTTGCTTTCCTTATAAAGAATTTGCTTTCTGTATCTCTTGGCAGCCCATTCATCATCTGTTTATCCCAATCTGAGACTTTATTCTCTGTCTTTGTTTGCTGTTGTTTACTGGCTGCTTTCATCTTCCGCTGAGGAGATGATCTCGAGTAAAACATCTGGGCTGAGGGAGGTGGAAAGGGACTGAGTGAGGCCAAAAGAGACAGACCCTCTCAGCATACCTCAGTTCTGCTCAGGCAAGGGTGGCTCTTGAATTTCTGGGGGATTTTTATTGAGCAGTGAATAAAACTGCTAAACCTTTTCACTGAAAACAGTCCATTTGCAGTACCTCACTGAATGCAGGTTGAGGGAGTTTCTGGTAAAAGCAACAACGAATCACCCCTCCTCTGCAGGTTTTGAAGCTGTCACAGTGATCCAGGGCTGCTAGAAAGGCTCCATGCATGTTGGTCAAGGAAGGGGTTGGGTCAGGTCAGTGTAGTTACAGAGCACATGTCCTGCTCAGTGGGTCACTCAGCTCTTTGACTGTGGAAAGTTTGGAAGGGGAGTTAGAATTCATCTGTGTTCTATGCCAGTTTAGCAACCTGGAGCACTAAGGCTGCCTGCTAACAGAGTGGCCCAGCTTGGGCAGTAGGAATCCCAGCTTCCCAAGTTCTTCTAGAAAGTGAGTCTTTCTGCTGGGGTTGCTTATTCTGCGGTGGAAGACACTGATGGAAGTGATGGCTGAAGTTTGCAGCCCTGGGTCTGGGGCTGGCAAGCAGCAGCGTATGGAACGCACTGTGACTTTAACTTACATTCTCCCTGTAAACAGATGACCAGGATCCACGGGAACCTGTGAACTCAATTGAGAAGGAAGCTGAAGCTGAGCTGCCCAATCATCAGCCCAGTGAGGAACAGCGGAAGAGTGACTGCAAGAAAAGCAAAAAATACTCTCGTCTCTCCTGTCTGCGCCGCCGCCGCCACCCCCAGAAAGTGGATGAGAGTGACCTGAGTGAGGGCTTTGACTCTGATTCCAGCCAGAGCTCCATCAAGGGCAGTGATGGCTCAGAGAGTGGCTCAGAGAAGAGTGATGAGGAAGCAGAAGCTGCTTTTGATGTGGAGACAGACTCTGACATGAACAGCCAAGAATCTCGGTCTGACTTGGAGGACATGGAGGATGAACCGGGTGAGGAGGGAAGCAGCCAAGGCAGAAGTGGGCCCAAAGAGGCCTTAAAGAACTGTGTAGATGGCAGTGGGCTGGGGGACTTAAAGAGCCCAAGCATCTCTAGAATTGAGGCTGTGGATCCAGCAGTCAATGGGCCAGCTTCCCTGAGCACTAATGATGCAAGCATAGCCAGTAATCTCCAGGCCATGTCCACCCAACTGTTCCAGACCAAACGCTGCTTTCGCTTGGCTCCCACATTCAGCAATATTCTCCTGAAACCCAACAATGAACCACCTGCCTTGAAGGACGGGATAGAGAGCAAGCCTTGTTTCAATGGAGATCTGGAGAAGCCCAGCTTGGCAGACCAAGGTAAGGGCCTTGTTGTTGCAATTGTTTGTAGAAAACTGCAAACTATAGCAGTCTGTTTGCTAAATTCACTGTTTCCCATGGGACAAGCTCTCCTTTGGCTAGGTTTGGAGGAGCACATTGCCCGAGTAGTGGGCAGGCCTTGGGTTGGACATTTCCTGATGGTGAAGCTTTACTTTTACTGCCCAGCATGCAGGAATATGTGCACTGAGCAAAGGAAACACCTGTGGCCAACCAGGGTGACCAGAACAACTGCTGTTCTGCAGACTAAATGCTGAGTCGCTGTGATAATCACAGGCTCACAGTCTGTTTTGTTTGGAAGAGACTTTAAAGCCCATGTGATTTCATCCTTCTTGCATTAGGTTGTCCCAAACTACATCCAACCTCACCTTGAACACTTCAAGGGCAGCCACAGCTTCTCTTGGCAACCTGTGCCAGAGCTTCACCACCCTCACAGGGAACAATTTTTTCCTAATACCATATCTAAATTTACCTTCAGTTTAAAGCCATTCCCCCTTGTCCCCTCCAGGACCATGTCAAAGTCCCTCACCAGCTCTCTTGAAGCACCTTTAGGCAATGGAAGGAGCTATAAGGTCTCTCTGGAGCCTTTACTTCTCTAAGCAGAGCACTCCCCGCTCTCCCAGCCTGTCACCAGAACAGAGGGGCTCCAGCCCCTGGATCACCTCCATGGCCTCTGGACTCACTTCAAGAGCTCCTCGTCCTTCCTGTGCTCGGGGCCTAGAGCTGGAGGCAGCTCTGCAGGGGGATCTCAGCAGAGTAGAAGGGCAGAAACCCACCCTTCACATACTACCCACACTATTGGGGATGAGCCCAGGACAGTGTTTGGTTTCTGGGCCCCCAGTGCAACGGTGCCATGGCATGCTGAGCTTTTTGTCAACCCATCTGCCCAAAATTCTTCTCGGGGCTACTCTCCATCCGTTCTCCCCATCCGGTGTTTGTGCTTGGGATTGCCCCAATACAAGTGCAATATTTCTCCTTGCCCTTGCTATTCACCCACCACACAAATCAGTGTTGTCAGCAAACTGGCTGCAGGTGCACTTGTTCTGTCTGTGACACCAACAAAGATGTTAAAAAGTGCTGGTCCCAACCCCTGAGGACGTCCCTCTTCACTGCTCTCCATTTGGACACTGAGCTGTTGGCTGCAGCTCTTGAACTATGGTTATCCAGCCAAGTTGTTGTCCACTATGTGGTCTATCAATCAAATCCATGTCTCTCCGGTTAAGAGACAAGGATATTGTGCAGGACAGTGTCAAAGGTTCTGCACAAACCCAGGTAGATGAGGTCAGTTGCTCTTCCCTCATACTCCTCTGCTATAACCCCATTGTAGAGGACCTATGAATTTTTCAGGCCTGCTTTGCTATAGTGAAGCCATTTTGGTTCCAGTGGATAATTCCAGCAGGTATTAAAAATTGCATCTTCCCTTTTCCCTTTGTGAAATACCTAATCAGACACTGTTGCTTTTGGTGACAGACAGGGCAGATGGAGGATGAGGAGCTCTCCATGAGATGTCAGATTATCAGTCCAATGCTCATACAGAAGTTTGTGTGGAAGATGTGACCCAGGTGCATGTGAGAGGTGTTGAGGGCCTCTGTGACCCACCAAATGTGTCTCACTGCCTGTTTCACGCTGAGCCCTTGGGAGATGCACAGCAGGTGGAGCTGCCCGTTACCACTCAGCTTACACAACTGAGTGATGTCCTGAGCAAAAACAGCTGGAAAAGGATCTGTGATAAACTACAGGGAATTGTTTGTATTTCACATAGAACTACATGGGCCTGTTCAGTCTTGTTTTTCATTCCTCCCAGCTTCCCTGGAGCAAGGAAACATTCTGCATCCTGCTGCCAAATCCAGCTGGCCTACAGCACTGGAAAGATCCAGGCTTCGCCTGGGCCAGCATTTGAAGGCACAGTATTAGATCATGTTAGTGTTGATTGGCTCCTGGCACTGCTCCATGGCCACATGAAAGAGATGGAGGGGTAAAGGAAGAAACAAATGGGCTTTGGGCTGTTTAACCCTTTTCCTCAGCGGTTATCTTGCTCTTGCAGCTCCAGGAACGTGTGGCCACAATACCTTTACAGTTGTAGAAAATGAGAGATGGAATAAATTCACTGTGTGCATTTTAGCTTCGTGCTCTCCTCATCTGTGCTGTATCCAAACTGCTTTTTTGTGGTGTAACACTGTCAGTGATGGGTTCTGAATAAATCACCTCCTTTCTTGTGATTCCCAGGGTTTATGGAATACCCATAGCTGTGCTAATAGGAAGCAATGGTAGGCTTGAAATAAGGGGCTGTAGCAAAACGTGTGGTTGATTCCCAGCTTGACCTCAGGTCACTCATGTCCCATGTGATTCCTCTTGCAATGGCTTTGAAATCCTCAGGTCTGGAAAAGTCAGAAGAGTGCAAAGAATATGTTCAATATTTAAGATTCTCTGACTCATAGGACAGAGAATGACCCATAGGGCAGACCCTTGCCGTTTCCTTCTCCTGCCTGGCTCGAAGCTGGGAGCATGTTGGCCTCACAACTCTGTTCCCTGCAGGAGCTGCTCTGGTCCTTGTGCTGGCATGTGCTGCCCCACACTGTCAGCAAGCCTCTTGAAGGCTGCTGCTGCAGAGGTTACACATTGGTCAAACTTTCACAGGGAGATTTTAACCCTCTTATCCCAAGGAGGAAGGAGAAGCAGGGGTGATACACTTTAGTAACAGCACAGGGGACAGGAACTAGTTTTGTGAGGATGTGTGGAGGCACCGAGTATCTCAACTCAATTATTACCAGCCCAGTGCTGTTCCAACACCATCAGGGCTTGGCATCTCAAGGGGTTTAACAGTTGCCATCTTGTGCTTGCCTCTGTTTTCCAGATGATGTGTCTGACTCTGAAGAAAGCATTTCAAGTAACAAATCCTGCAGAAATGAGCGATCCCTTCAGGAGAAGTTGGAGATCATGACCAATGAAGGGCTGCTGCTTACTGTCAAGGTGTTCCTGGACTGGCTGAGGACAAACACAGACCTCATCATTATGTGTGCTCAGGTGGGGATGGTGGTGGGGATCTCTACAAGGTTGTGTACCTGGGCTACCTGGGCTGGTTGCAGACATTGCCCCAGTCCTGGGTGGAGGATGATGTTATGTCCCCCTCCAGCTGAGTTTAGCTAATCTGGGCCTAAGAAGGGTGGTGAGGTTTATTCTTCATAAAGCATTCTGACGGTTGTCAGATGCTAGATGGCCTAAGCTGCCTAGTTGTTGTATATGTCTGTCTTGACATTTTCTATGACCTTTTGTGTTCTGTTCCTGCAGAGCTCTCAGAGCCTGTGGAACAGGCTGTCTGTGCTCCTGAACCTTCTGCCTTCTGCTGCAGACCTGCAGGAATCAGGTACTGGAGAAAGAAGTGGAAATGTAATTTTTCACCAAGCCTAGTCATCAGTGATTCCCAGGGTGTGTGAAAGCCCAGGGAGGAAGATTTCCTAGTAGCAGTTTTTTATAAACACAACAGGAAGTAACATGTGCCTGTGTTTTTGTTGTTGTTGTTTTGTTTTTTGGTTTTTTTGGAATTTTTTTTTTTGTTTTTTTCATTTTGTGGTTTTGGTGGGGTTTTTTTGGTTGGTTTTTTCCTTTGCGGGGCGGGGGGGGAGGGGTTGGGGTTTTTTTTGTTGTTTTGTTTAAACACCATTCCAGTGTGTATATTCCTATATATGCACAGTATATATAGGAATATACATATATATTCCTATACTGTCCTATAGTCTTTAGAATCATATAATCACAGAAGATTGGCTGAGTTGAAAGACACTTCCCTGCCTTGCTCCAGGATTGAGTTCAACTCCTGGCCCTGACAGGACAATCCCAAAAAGCGCACACAAAAATGCTGTATTAATACATTAATATGGCTGGCAGTATACTGAATCACTGACACCAGCATGTGAGAATCTGTGTGGCCAACAGGAGTGAAATTCATTGCCAATGGCAGGAGTAAGGCTGTGATTTTTCCATGGTAATCCTGGAAAATAGTTTCAGAGCTCCAGCTGCTCATGATGTACTGTGTGCCTCTTCAGGGCTGAGCCTGAAGTTCCCAATGGTTCATGGGAAGCAGAGTTTAAACAGGGTTGCTCATCAGTTGGAATAGGTGGGAAAGCTATCCATCCAAACAGATGATTTCCCTCGGTAGATTGTTTGGGAGAGTTGCTCTTTGAATTTTGGGTGGTTCCTCCTGAAGCAGGTGCTCACAGAACTTGTGTCATTAATACCTGTGCCTGGGACCATTACAGATCATGTAAAGCAGTTCTCAGCCCCTTCATCAGTTGTTTTGCTCTTCTTGTCTCTCCTCTCCAGGGCTGGCCCTGTGTGATGAAGTCAAAGACATCCTGAGTGATGCTGAGCTCCCAGACCTGAAGGCCAACCTGCTGCTCCCTGAAGATGTGGCCCTGCGCAATCTTCCCCCTCTGAAAAATGCACACAAGAGGTTTAACTTCGAGCAGGACCGGCCCATTTTCTCAGCAGTTGAGGAGGTGAGTTGGGGTAAATCCTGAAAAAAAATTAGACCTGGATTGTTGCATTATGTAGTTCCTTTTCCTAGCACTGAAGGCCTGATCAGAGGTTTATGGAGCAGGTGTGGCAGAGTGCTGCTGAGATTTCCTAAGATTTTCTTGGGTTGAGGAAGCCCAGACTGCTGGCACCCCTGAACCTTCTGGCCAGCTGTAGTCTTTCCCGCAGCCCACTCCTGCAGTCTCTGACTTCAGAAGAGATGAGAAACATGAATCAGAACTGGGAATTTGATATCAGTTCCTGCCTTTTTCAAAAGCGTGAGCTGCAGGTTGGCACTGCTTCAGGCCACAGCCACCAAGCGCCATGATTGTGGTGGCTGGTGACTGCCTCCTGCTTCCTTACAGTCTGTCGTGCGGATCTGCTGCATTCGGAGCTTTGGCCACTTCATTACCCACCTGCAAGGCAGCATCCTGCAGTTCAACTCGGAGCTTGGGATCTTCATCAGTATAGCACAGTCAGAGCAAGACAACTTGCTGCACCAGGCCCAGGCCCAGTTTCACATGGTGAGTTGGTAGAGGTGAATGAATTCTCTCCACTTGGCAGAGTTTCCTGTAGGTTGCTGTTAGATTGTAACTATAATCACAGATCTTTGGGAGGAGATGAAAGTTTTGTTCCTTAAAGCTGTTCCAGTATCCCCTTTTCACTCTGGAAGTGTTTCTGGAAGTGCATGCTAGTGTCAGCTGGTGTGTTTCCTGCTAACTGATATGGAAGTTTGGTTTTGCAACTAGGCTGCAGAGGAAGCTCGTCGGAACAGGCTCATGAGAGACATGGCTCAGCTTCGACTGCAGGTAGGAGATTCCAGTTCCAGCCTGAAAACCAGCAGGGTAGTGGCTGGAATGTCAGAACCTGGGAAGGGAAGGGGGTCCCATCCCACACAGAGGCAGTAAGTCCATTCTACATAGATTGAAGTGTAAAATATCTCAAGTTGGAAGGGATCCTGTAAGGATCATGCAATCCAAGTCCCTGCTCCTCACAGGGCTACTTTAAACAGAATGCTTTCTTTACCTCTGGGAGCTGGGTGTGACAACCCCTTTCCTGGGGAGCTTGTTCCAGGAACCAGCCACCCTCTGGGGGAAGAACTTTTTCCTAATGTTCAGCTTGAACTTGCCCTGATGAAGCAATAAAGCTAGAAGTGAAATGTACTGTTTCCTCTTATCCTATTGCTAGTCATTGGAGAGAGGAAGTCAGCACCACCTCTTTGCTCACCTCCTTGAGGAAGGTGTGGGCTGCGATGGGGCAGTCACCCTCAGCCTTCTCTGCCCCAGTCTGAGCAAACAGAGTGACCTCAGCCACTTGAGGCACCATCGTGGTCATCCTACTCTGGACACTGTCTAGTATTTCGATACCCCTCTTACATCAAGGTGCCACAAACTGTTCACAGTACTCGATGTGGGGCTGCCCTGGGCAGTGCAAAGTGGGACCATCTCCTTTTGCTGACCTTCTGCTGCATCCAGCTCTCTGTTCTGTATGCTCAGAGGTTGGAAGAGCCTGATGGAGCTTTGCAGGGCAAGTCTTGCCCTGTTTGATGCTATATTTCAGCATAAATGTGAAATGAGTGTCTTTGCGTGTGTGTTTTCAGCTGGAAGTGTCTCAGCTGGAGGGAAGTCTGCAGCAGCCCAAGGCACAGTCAGCCATGTCTCCTTACCTTGTTCCGGACACCCAGGCCCTCTGCCAGCACCTGGCTCTTGTCAAGCAGCTGGCCACTAGTGGGAGGTTCATAATCATCATTCCTCGAACAGGTATGGGTACTCCACAGCAGGTAACTGTCAGTGGCTGCCTCTCCCTTCTGTGCTGGGAGCAGGCCCCAGGGACCTGGGTGGTGGCTTTCCCTCCTCCTGCTCTTATCCTTGACTTCATCTGGAACTGTTGCAACACCCTTTTGATGTGTTGCTTTTGGGGCCAGCTCTATGTGTGGTCCATGCTTGGGATTTTGAGAGTGTGTCAGAAGAGCTGAGAGGAGTCCTGTTCCCCCTCTCCTTCTCCTGTGGCAGCTATTTTTTGGACAGTGTTCTGTGCAATGGGAAGTACTTGATGCCTCTGGATTAGTTTGCAGAAGTAGAACTGTAAATAAGATGATTTTGGTTGTTTTTGTTTTTTTTTTTTTTTCCTGTTAGTTATCGATGGCCTAGACTTCCTGAAAAGGGAGAACGCTGGTGCTAGGGACAGCATTCGGTATCTGGAGGCAGAATTTAAAAAGGGAAACAGGTGAGAGCAAGAGATGGATTTTCCTTTGTTTTTGGAAGGGGTGGGCTTTGGGTGGGACCAGGCTGTGGATCCCTTGGAGCAGAATAAGTGGTGGGCCAAGGAAAAGCCAGACTTCAGGAATGGGATTAAGCAGCTGGTTCTTCAGATGTGCTGGTAGTTGCTACTCAGCTGTGAAGTGCAAGCTGCTTCTGAGCAATGGTGGAGTTGCATCTCTGTTGCTGTATAAACTGGAGCAGTGATGTTTGCCACAGCACTGGAAGTGCTGGAAGAACTGGATTGTACCTGAGTGCTCTGCAGAAACACAGCTGAGAGGACAAACTTAATCTCTGAGGCCAATGTCATGAGGCTGATGGGCTTGAGACGTGGTACTGTGAGCAGCACGTGGGATTCGTGGTGAGGCAGGGAGATGATTGAAGGGATTCACAGGGGATTCTTTGCATGGACCTTTGGGTGTTAGAGTTGGGTTGGTGGAAGCCCTACAGCACCCAGAGAAGCTGCTGTGGATCACTGACTTTAGCCTGTGTGACGGTCTCCATATGAGCTCAGAGACTCTGCTTTCTTCTTAGGTATATTCGTTGCCAGAAAGATGTTGGGAAGAGCTTTGAGAGGCATAAATTGAAGAGACAAGATTTAGATGCCTGGTAAGCTTTCAGCATCTAAAGGTGTCTGAGCCCAGTTCACAGCAGGCTGGTGGCTTTGGGGAGAGGTGTTAGCACTGGGACCCATTGCAGAGCTTGTTCTGTGTGAATAATGATGAAATTCCTTGGAGGTAAGGGCAGCCACCTGTGCATGTTACACAAAGCACTCCGTGCTCAAAAAGGTCTCAGAAAAGTGTTTAACAGGAGCAGGAAAGCCGCCCTGCTTCCCACTTATCGTCCCAAGCAGATGTGGTCTTCCTGCTGACCTTCCCTTTTGTTTCTTTTTTCTGTCAGGAATCTCTATAAAATACTGGACAGCTGCAAACAGTTGACAGTGTCCCAGGGCAGCGGAGAGGATGACACCACAGGAATGGTCACCATCATCACAGGCTTCCAGCTGGAGGACCCAAGCTTGTTCTCGGTGCCCATGCAGGTCAGTAGCTCTTACCTGGCTGAGCTGAGCCATTCTGCTTCATAGCAAGGATATAATAGGATTGATTGGCAAAAGATTTTTGTAATGTTTTTTTGCCTTGGCTAATAACTGGCCTGGTTTCCCCAGAGTTACTTTATATGTTGAGATTCCTTATTCTCCACCAGGCTTCTTGATTTTGTGGTAGAGAGTATTCTGAGACAGGGGAGAGAATTTTAATTTCGTGTCTTTGCAGGCCTCTTGTACCAGAGCAATGAGAGTTGGGAGGATTTGGCCTTCCAGCTGTGCCAGGCTGCCAGAGAGTCCCCAGGTTGGGAATGGCAGCTGTCTTGACCAGGCAAGTTAAAAATTAACCACCTGTTTTGTCTGTGTTTGCTTGCAGTCTGCCATCCAGGCAGCCGCCAATGCCAGCATAGAGATAAAAAATGTTCTGGAATTCTACAAGCAGTGGAAAGAGATGGGCTGATGGTCAGAAAGGCATCGGGTTGGTGAACCTTTCTCTCCCCCTCTCGCAACGTGCAGCGTCTGAACCAAGGAAACAACAATCTGGGCGACACTTAAGACACGAAGAAGCAGCAGCAGCAACAGCAACAAAAATACCTACCCAAACAAATTAGAAAAAAAAATCCAATGTGGGCACGCACACTGACACCCTCCACCTGCATTCTGACCAGACGGCTGTACAGCTTGATGGCGCCAACTGCTCTGAGAGAGGCCCCTTGGTATGGCTGAGGCAGAGCTCTGCCCTTCTCCCAGTCAGCAGAGATGGGCGAGAGACGGGCAATCCTTCATCCCCCTCCTTCCTCCCAAAGCTTGCTTGGCCAGCAGAAGCAGGCTGGTGGTTCAAAGCATGGACTTAACTTCAGCAAAGCCAAACCAGCGCAGCAGAAATGGAACCCTCCGGCTTGGGAAAGAAGATCCAAAGAGTGTTTTGCTCTTTGTTCAGCAATCTGGGGACAGGAAAGTGGATAGTATTTCCCCCCGCTTCCCCTTTGAATTAATTATTTTTCAAGGGTTTTTTCTTTTTAATTTTTAGGTTTTATATATATGAATAATATTAAAAAAAAAGAAAAAAGGAGGAGTTCCTTTGGGGTTTTGGATACTCTTCCAGTGCCAGAAAGAAAAGGAGACACTCTATTTAAAAGGGGGGAAAAGCTCTTAATATAATTTTTTTTTGTCTTAGAACAAGCATATTTATTTCCTTTCCCAGGCCCCCATGGAGTGGGCCCAGTGCAAAGGGATGTTGGCCTGTGAGGAGGGAGCAGCCCCATGTTGCACTTCACTCTCCCTGGGAGCTGCATGCTTCATGAGCTCAACCGTGCTGCTCCAGGGAGGCCACAGGACTCTGTGCCTCCATCCCCAGCTTCTCCCACTTTGCATTAGACCTTCGAGAAAAGGAGTAATCTGGGAGAACTGCTGAAAGAGAGAGAAGAGCCGGGCGGGATTTATGCACCATTAAGGCTCAAATGCTTGGCTTGAGCAGTGCAACACTGGGATGGAGCAGATGTCTCCAAAGGACCCAAAGCCTCTTTTGCATCTTTTTTTTCCCCTTTTTTTCCCCACTAAATCTTTCAATATGGTGTGGAGGAGGAAGGAGAATCTCAAAGCCATTGTCTTCTGCTGGTTGTTCGGTGCACCACTGCTGCAGTGCTTTGCTAGAGATGGTGACAGAGCTGGAGTGTTTGTGTCCCCTTTTCTCACGTCCTTCTGGGCTGGCAGAGGCAGTGCCATGACCGCTGCTGCCCGGGAGCACTGAGCTCATGGACTGTTCCGTGCTTTTCCCATCCCAAACAGGAGGGCTGATGCTACCTGCACAGATGCTGGAAGAGCTGGTTCCCCAGGTGACCTGTGAGGGATCCCGCAGACCTCCATCCTGACAGCATCTCATGCAACCTGAATCTGACACGCTATCACTTGGCTGGTGCTCTGATAGGAAAGTTGCAGGTTGCTCACAGGGCAGCAGCAGAAGGCCTGGGTGGTCTCTTCATGCTCCCTCTTGCCTCTCTGTGCCCACGGAACATTTGTCTCCATCCACATGAACCAGCAGCAGCTATGCAAGTACAAACCGCTGGAGTCTTCTATCTGTGTTCTCACATGGGCCAGCCAGAAGCTGCTACAGCTAGAGTGTAACATGAGAAGCTGAGCCACATACTCCACTCTTTGCAGGCTCTGAGCATGGTGTGTTGTACTGTAGGGCAGGATGTTCCTTGGTTTCAGGTAAAAACTAAAAATACCAGCACAAGTACCAGAGGATTCATTTCTATTCCAGTCCAGCTCCTTTACAGCACAGCAGAGGTAAATACCAACCTCCACGGTACAGCTGATCCACCCCTGGAGGCTGACAGGCTGGTCGTGAGGGACAGAGGTATGCCTGCAGGATCTTCGCTTTTACAGCTTCTCCTAAAACTCACAATGCTTTGCTTGGCTAAGCCAAGAAAAGGTCATATGCAGGACAGCAGGTCCTTGGGGATTCTTGGAGATCTGAGATGAGTTATAAAGCTCCCAGTCACTCTTTCCTCCAGTGGTTTTATTTTTAGCCATTTGTTTGTGTAGCTCATTATTTCAATGGGGTGGAAAAAGAGAAGGGAATCACCTTGTGGGACTGTTACTGAGATGAAACCTTCCTTGTCTGGTGGGGACACGGAGAGTTGATGTGCTCTGCATTTTCCTGCTGCTGACGAAACCCCCACCCCAGTCCTGGCTGCCAAGCACAACTGAGGAGTCTGGAGGTCACTGAAGCTGAGCCTGGTGTGTGTGTCCCGAGAGCCTCAGTGTCACCCTTGCGGCTGCACTTGGGGTTGGTGAAGAGAAGCCTTGCTGGGCTATGATTAAAGCAGGGAGGAGCTGCGGGCAGTCTTTATCTTTACTCCGGGTCAAGCATTCCTTAGGTCCCGGCTGGATCTTGAGGGGAGAGAAAAACAGTACAGGTAAAGCAGCAGCCCAGAGGGAATTTCTGTCTCACTGGTGGCAAGTGTTTCAGTTGATGGCAGGTGTTTTCAGTTCTTGCAGCTCCCACAGCTGTGCAGGTTGGCAGCTGGGAGCAAACTGCTGCACAGTTGGGCAGGCTGAGGAG
Source organism: Sylvia atricapilla (assembly GCF_009819655.1). Lineage (NCBI taxonomy): Eukaryota > Metazoa > Chordata > Aves > Passeriformes > Sylviidae > Sylvia > Sylvia atricapilla. The sequence goes on from NC_089169.1 coordinate 474,320, forward strand.
GAGCTGTGTTCTGAGTCACTGGGGCCTTGTGTGGGCAGAGCAAAAGTAAAAAAAGCAAAAGTAAATAAACTCAATTTCTGTAACCAGAGGCAGTGGAGCTGCTGTGAGTGCATGTGGGGCCACATGATGACAGCAGGGGCTGCTCACAGCTATCCCTCAGTCAGTGCTCTGGTGCAACCTGAGGGGTTGGTTTAATATTCCAAGTCTTTTCTCACCTGGAGGAGAGAAAGAAGCCCTTACCATGCAGTGGGGAATCCTGACTGCCCCCATGGCATCTTCCATTCTGGGCTGGATAGGGAGAGATTGTGACCTTTAAAAAGGACACCTGAAGGGTTTGTGTGCTATCCTCTTCCTCTCCAGAGCATGCAGCTGTGCTTGAGGACCTGGTGAATGGTTTTTGGATTTGCATCCCCAGTTAGAGATGCCCAGAACTGAAAAACTAGGAAGGCTCCCCAATGTGGGAGCAGTGTGGATGCAGAGCAGCCTTGGGGAGATGGCACACAGTGTTCTCCAGCAAGCGTGGCCTTCTGAGGGGACTCAACATGTCATCCCCAGGATCTGGATAAAGGAAGGCATTTCTCTGCCCTCATCCCAACACTTGGGATGAGCTGGAGTTCCCGCCTTGAACACATCTGCTCTAAGAGCCATTGTGTTTCTCCCCTGGTCTGGTGGTTGCTAATATGAAGTGGGTCTGGGGTGAAAGCAAATGGAGTGGTCTGTGATAGGCTCTGTGCAGCCTGTGGCTGCTGTGGTGCTGCAGCAGGGGCTCCCTGAGAGCCCCCCACCCTGTGCATCCTGGTCTAAGCCAGAACCGTGAGCTGCCTCATCAGGAGAGCATCATGCAGGACAGTGCAGGCTCTGGCCATGGCTCTTTTGTGCAGTGCTGCTCCTGCACCGACTCCAGGCTTGCCCTGTAGCAGCTGTAAAGCCAGTCCAGTAGTGCCCGCTGTGCTGGGAAGGGGAGCAAACAGAAAAACCATCTTGTGGGCTGAAAACAAGAGTTTTCATGTGTTCTGGTATGTTTCTTGGGTTTGTTTTTTTCTCTTCATTACCACCCTGCTGAGCTCTTTGGGGTTTTGGGGTGACTCCATGCTGGGAGGACACAGGTCTGTGGTGGCTGAGCTGTCCCCAAACCAGGGTGGACACAGCCACTGGTGCTTGTTGGGCTTCTGCTCCATGGTTTCATGGGCTGTTCCAAGCAACTCCTCTGCTCCCATCCTTGCTTGGCTTGAGGCCACCCACAATGCCTCGGATTTTGTCTTGCATCTTCAATTTAGGGCTCTTTTCCTTCTTGGTGTGCAGCGGCACTGGCCAGGGCTGGCCAGGGTGGGGGACAAGGCGGGCTGGTACAAGGGGCCGTGTTGCTGGCCTTGCTGCTCTCAGTGAGGGGACTGTAGGTTCAAGGTGAGGGACAATTACCTCTCCTCAGCCCTCGTGTGGCACAGGGGCTTGCAGAGCCAGGGAGAATTGCTTTCATTGAGGGACAAGGGGACATGGGGCCCAGCTGAGTGAGGAGAGGCTGGGAGTCTCAGCACATGTCTGACCATGGTCTGAACACAGCAAATGGCTTAATAAAATACCAGATGTTTGTACTTCGTGTCCTGTGGTCATTCCCATCCCGTCCCACCTTTCCTGTGCAGCCTTGGGGCTGAGTGCATTTTCCATCTGTAAATCCACCCTTGAGCATATGCTTTGCTGACCAGACTTTTCTGTAAGTGCAAGTGGGTCCTTCCTCATCCTTGTGATGGGAATAGCATTTCCCTTGCCACCTTTGCAAGAGGGACTGGGGGCTGCAGGCTGGAGATTGGGCTGTGCAAGGGTCCTACCGTGCCCTGGTGCCAAGGGTAGCTTGTGGGGTTGGGAGAGGAAATAAATCAATATTCCTGCCCTGAATTCATTGCTGTCAAAGCTCCCTGATCTGCTTCCCCTGGTGGGGAGCACCGAGCTGGGCACTGTCATAACTTTCTCTCCCTCTTGGGTTCTTTGGAGGCTGCCACTGGAGGTCAGAGAGGGGGTTTGTGAAAAGGTAAATCCGGCTTCAGTCTCCAGTAGGGAAATGGGCTGGGGGTGAGACCTTCCGTATCCCAACACCAAGCTGGCAGAAAGGGACTGTCACTGCTGGCTCCATCCCCTTGAACAGGGCTGGGAATACTTTTTCCAGCTTGGAAGAGCCATACCAAGAGGCTGCCAACCCCTTAACAAACCCTGAGCCTCCATCGTCGGTCCGTGCAGAATGGTATTGCTGGGGGGGGTCCATGGGTGGGGGATATGTCCCAGAGCCCTTGCATGGGAACCGACCAAGGTGACATTGAAGCAGGAATAGGCCACAACACTGGTCAGGGGATGGGACTCCTGGGGAGGTGATTCCTCAAGGACCCCCAGGAGCTGCTCTCCAGCCTCACTGCCTGCCTGTTCCCCTCCTTTTCTGTGCCTCTGTTCCCCACTTCTGCTACAGATGTGTCATTCCCCTGCCTTCAACATCTCCCTGCCATTTGCTGTGCCTAATGGGTTATTTTGCAGGGACTGCTCAGCACCAGGGTCTGCATCCCAGTGTGGAGACCCCAAACCCTCCCTTTGGCCTCCTGCCAACACCCCTGGGGGCAAGTGACTTCCCCTTGGCTGGGGCCACCAGAGCAGCAGAGCCGTGGTGTGGACCAGCCTGCACCTTGGGCTCTTCGGTACAGGTATATGGTGTTTTTGAGCTGCTCATGCTGTGCCGAGCACTCAGCACTAGTCCTCTGGGGATCAATAAATCCCCAAAGATAGGGGCTTTGGAAAGCATCCATCCTGCTCCCAGCTCAGTCCTCTGTCCTCTGAGTTCCATCCAGCTGCAGCATGGAGCTTCTGCTGGTATTTGCCCCCATGGACTAAGCAGGAGCCGCTGCCAACCTTCCTGCTGTCAGGTAGTTTTGTTTCTGCACACTTGCTTTCTCCACCTCTTCCTTCCCAGATCTCTGGTGAAACTCTGCAGTGTGGCACAGTGGGTGGCACTGAGGCCCTCTGCATGGACCTGCACTCAGTTTTGTCACTTGCTCTGGCTCTCCCAGTTTGGTGGCATTTAAGGTCTGATGCCCAGAACTGTCCTCTCCAGCCCTGGAGGCTCCCTTGTGCGCCCCCACAGTAAGGGGTCGTGTCTTCAGGAATTTGAAGGAATCTCAGCCAAAGCAAGGCTGTGCCTGGGCTGTCAATCTGTCCAGCACAAAGTTGCCTTTGAGCCCCTGTAGAGGCCCCAACTTCCCCTTCTGCCAGTGAGGGGGAGCTGCCAGGGAGGGACCCAGAATGGAGACAGGAGAAGGGCAGCCAGTTGCAGTGGCAGGATCAAAACCACCGGCCCAAAGGCAGTGGTGAGGAGGGGGCTCTGCAGGGCAGATGTGGGAGAGGATGCCCACACGGCCACCACACCACCAGTGCTTCCCACCAACACTGCTCTGGCTCCTGCTCATTGCAGAGCAGCAGGAAATTTGTCCAGATACTTTTGGATCGTTTTGGGTTTTCCTTCCTCTAAACCACTGTGCGAGTTTTGGGCTGAGGATTGCTTGTAGTGGGATGCTTATAGCACCCCTCGTGCTGCTGAGCTGCTCTCTGTGTTGCCCAAATTTTCCCAGCTGCCCAGTTCAGTGTCCTTCATCAGGCCCTGCGTAACAACTTCACTGGGCTGGGACTTGGGGGGCTTCAAGGTGTCTCTGGGGGCTTGTTCCTGGCGTGGTAGTCCTAAACATGAATTTGCCAGGGACATCTGTAGGGTTGGGAGCCTTTCTGGGGAGAGGGTACACAGTGGTGTGGGGGGCTGTTGGGGGTTAGATTTGTCCCTTTTTTCACTCTAAAGAATTTTTTCCCCATAAGTTACCGAGGAGACCCAAGTGTTGGATACTTAAACAAAGAAGTGGCCGAAACCCAGTTGAGGAGATTTTTTTCTTTATCTGTTAGGGAGGGGGTAACTGCCTTCTCTGACAAGAAGCCACCTGTTAAAAACTGGGTGGAGCAGTGCTGCTTATCAGATGGTGCAATGTTGCTTGTCTCTGTTCATTCTTCCACTACCCCCGTGGGAATATCTTCTGTTAATGGACCATTAAAGCTCACCAATGACATGACACATTACATCATACTATTGTAAGATGCTCTACCCGGGGAGAAGGAGCCAAACCATCTTCACCTAGATAAAAGGAGCAAAAAGTGTCACCTGTCAACCAGTGTTCCCACGGGACTCCCAAAGGAAGACTGGACCCTTCTCTGGACACATGGCTCCACAGGATCATTGCTGCTTCCGACAGGACCACATCTGCCACTCCAGGAGGTCTTACTTACGCCCTGACCAACAGGGAGTCAGGTTGTATTTCTGACTCTTTCAGAGTTTTTCTAGGATTTCTTATTTGTTTGTTTGCTTGCTTATTCTTCTGTACTACAACATTTGTATTTTTAATATCTCTAGTAAAGAACTGCTATACCTATTCCCAAATCTTTGCCTGACAGTCTTTTAGTTGCAAATTTGTAATAATTTGGAAAAGGGGAGGAGGGGAGCTTACATTCCACAGGAAATTCCAGTCTTCCCTGGCAGACACCTGTCTATCTAAACCAAGACAAGGGCGAAGCAGGATCTCATTCCTTCCTGCAGCCCCCATCCCTGACCCTATTGTGTTCTCCCATTCTGGGCACGGGGTCCTGATCCTGTCCAGTCAGTGGCTCTCTGTAAGAGCCAAACAGAAAGCAGGCTTTGCTGCATACAGCCTTGGAAAAAGCTGGGAGCCTCCCTGGGTCTGTCTGTCCTCCATCCCCCAGTGGGCTTGGTCCTGAAGATCCACTCTTTCTCACCCTGAGTGCTGGGCCCACCATGCTGCCGGTAAAACCTTCAGGGTCCACCAGGTGCCTCGGGGATGTCTGGCTGTGGTAGGAGGACGCTCTGTCCCCAGGTTTCTTCCCCCAGTTCCCTCATCCAAAGTGGGAAATCATCTGGACTCCTCATGAAACCTTGTTTCAGCTGGAAATATTCCCTGCCCACCCTGCCTCAGTTTCCCTACCCGCCACAATCCCAAAGCAGCTCTTGGGCTGCCCTGCCCCCCCTGGGGTGTCCCCTGAGCAGCCCCACTGTCCCCACAGATCTTCTGGGAGGATGGGATCGTGGTGGGGTATTGGCACCCCAAGAGCTCAGCCCTTCACTGTGTCTTCAGCTCCTTTCAGATGATGAATGAGACAGTCCTGGATGCACTTCCTGCTGATCAGATGGGGGTGGGGGCAGGAATGGAGATGAGAATGGGAATAGGAACAGGGACAGGCATGGGAATGGAGATCTGATGGGAACATGGACAAGGATGAGAGTGATGAAATGATGGGATGGGAATGGTGGCAGTGATGGTTGTGGAGATGGGGACAGGGATGGGGATGAGAAGAGAATGGAGATGGGGACAAAGAAAGGCTGGTGATGGAGATAGACATGGAATTAGGGACAGGCCCTGGGACAGACCTGGAGTTAGGGATGTACAGAGACAGCAATAGGGACGAGGAGGGGATGGAGATGAGGATGGAGACAAGGATGGGGATATGGGCAAGGACAGAAGTCACCTCAAAACATGCTGTGTTAGCAGATGTTTCATGTGGTGCTGCCTGGTGCTCTCATCCTCCCTGGACAGCTGCTGGGCCTACCACTGGCCACTGCTCATCTGCCTGCTGCTTGTCTGCCCCTTTCCCTTTGCCCCTCAGCTGCTACAGCCTGGGAGAGACTCAGCGGAGATGGGCTGGCACAGGGATGGGCTGGCACAGGGATGGGCTGGCACAGGGATGGGCTGGCACAGGGAGCTACAGGCCCCATGACACCGTGTGTCGGTCACAGTCTGTGCGTTTGCCTGTGTGGTGCCTGTGTGATGCCAGACTCCTGGGTCAGTGATGTCTGGCACCATTGCTTTGTCCCTGTGGCTGTTTTGAACTCCTTCTCTTGCATTCCCAGTATGTTTGGGATGAGGAAACTGCTGGAGGTTTCCTCCTTCTCAGCTTTTTGGTCCTCTTTGTGATTTCCTCTGCTCAGGCCGAAAGCCAAAGATTTTGCAACTGTCCTCGCTGTGGAAGCTGACAGAGGTCTGTACCATGCCCCCCACCCCCCTCCTTTCCCCCTTCACAACTTCTCCAAGCTGGAGCATGCCCAGCTGAGCAAGGTGCTGTGACTTTTGTGTGCCCCTTCCTCTATGACAGTATCCTGCTCTTCTACCACTTGAGTCAGGATGGCCCAGGGCAAGAGTCAGATGCCCCACCACATGGGTCCCAGGGCGCTTCCAGGTGGCTCCCTGCTGGTTCTCGCCTTCCTCCCCACAGCTCCTCTGCTGCTCCTGGTGTGACTGTGCTTGGAGTGAAGCTGAGGTCAGGTACTGCCACTGCCTCCTCTTTGCACTGCTCACTGGCTTCCTTTTCACATCCCATCTGCCCGAGTGCCTTGTGCTGCTCTGACTGCATCAGTGAGCAGCGATCCCCAGTGTCCCTCACTGCTGCGGCTCCTGTCCCCTGCCCCCAGAGCAGCCCCTTGCAGCAGGAGCTTTACAAGGAGCCTCCCCAGCCATGAGTGATGCCCCCTCAGCCTGGCAGGACACATCCACCAGCTTTTCCACATCTGTTCTGTGCAGGGCAGCCCCTGGCAGCTGGAGGACATCCACTGTGATGTCTGCAGGCTTGGCTGTGGGGCCAGCTGAGCTCCACCAGGATCCCAAGCACCTTCGGCATTGCCGGGGTGGCCCTTGTGGGCAACCCTGCCATCATCAGTGCCTTGACTGTGGCCTTGCCTCAGACCCCCGGTGGCTCTGGCTGCTCTCCAGGTGTCCCCACGGGGGCTGGGCACTGGAGGGACCCGTGACACTGTGTGTGTAGGGCTGGGCTGCAAAGCCTGGGAGAACCCAGCGTCCTGGCAGCCTCTTTGTGGTGGGTCCTGCTATTGAGTGTCTTGCAGTGTCTCTCCCGACTCCCTCTGCACCCATTCTCTGCCTTTGAATGCAAACCAGTAGTGTGATTCCATGAATTTGGGAGAGGCACAATATGCCATCCTATGTGGAGATCTGTTGGGGAAGATAAATCAGGGAAACCTTATAAGTATGATTGCTTAGCAAAAGATTCTGAAAATATGAAACCTATAATCGAAATAGAAATGAAAGCTTACTTTGAGTTGTAGGATACTGAGTCTTAGTTACTATATAACCTAAAAACAATGGCCTAGCTAGCTGAAGGAGAATCCCTTTGGATTGAACAATCTCTTTCTGCTGGCTAAGGGATCCAAAGGTCAATGTAGCAAAACAGAAGTTTAAAGAGTAGTTTTTAGAGTTTAAAATATAACACAGTATGGTGATATAGTAGTTCTTATAGGCTGTATGTAGATTCTATAGGATTTTGTGTCTTGTATTGGTTGGTCACTGTAAATTAGAATATTAATCACAAAAGAAGATATAATGGATTGTAACAAAGACTTCCCTCTCTTAACACTCTTAACTCTCTTAACTCTTAACTCTCTTACCCTTCCTCTTCCCCCTATTCTCACTCTCTCCTGCTCTCTTCCCCCTGCCACTTTGCTCTCTCGCTCCCTTCTCTCTCAGCTCTCACTCTGCTGTTCTTTCTCCCTCTCTCTTTGGGACTTCCATTCAGCCCAGGCTGGTGGCTGAAGGCAGGACCCTTTTACCGAAGACCCTTGCAATAAAACCACATATTCTAGAATATACAGGTTGGCAGAATTCCTTGTCCCAGCTGTCCACGCATTCTCCTACAGACACCCGGCAGTGTAAGTGTGCATGTGTGTGTCAAGGTTAATGAATAATTAAGGTAGTTTGTGATGAAATTCCTGGGCAGGTCAAAGAGCCCTGTGGTGCACAGAGCAGCTCTGCTGTTCCCCAATAATCCCACGCTTGGGAGAAGCAGCTTTAAATTAAACTGGAATAACGATGGTGCAGGTCTGGGCTCCTCAGTGTTGGGAACAAGATCTGGGGATGACAGCACTGACCCTCCTTGGAGCCTGAGGGGGGGCACAGAGAGGGAAATCAGGAGTCCTCAACTGTGTGGGGTGGGGTGACATGGGGCACATCCACTGCAGCCTCCCACCCACCCATGCCCCAAGCTTGGGAAGGAACTGGCTCCACCATTTGCATTTATTTCTTTCCGGGGCTAACAGAAAGGGTGAGAGGGTGAAGGCATACGGGGGGCGCTGATGCGGGTTTATGGGAGGTCAGCCCCTGTCCCACAACACAGCAGGGGTTGGCTGGGGCTACACGAGGCCGTAGTAGCGCCGATAGGCCTCCTGGAATCCAATCTGGTCGGCCAGCTCATCACAGTCGGGGTTGAGCTCACACACCTCGCGTTTGGCCTCCAGTGGGTCCCGCGAGGCTCCATAGACACTGCTGGGGACAAACGGGGGACCCATGGGGTGTTGGGGGTTCCCATGGGAGCTGGAGGCTCCTGGGGAGGGGCTGAGCATGCAAGCCTCCCCTTATCTGGGGGCCACGAGCCCTCACCCAGCAGAACAAAGCACTACCTGTCATAGCCATAATTCCGCTTCTGTCTCTGCACTACCTCGGCACTGGCGCGTCTGGAGACAAAGGCTGCAGGGACAGTGTGGTGGGTCAGGGGGCCACGTCCCCCTCTCCCCAGGGCCGTGAGGCTGAACTGAGCTGCAGTCACTCACCTTCGGAGCTGGGCGAGTCACTGGTGCTGGTGGAGCCATCAGCAGCTGCGAGTGGAGAGTTGGGTGAGCTCAGGAAGGTCCCATGTGGGCTCTGCTTTCACCCCACTCCTTTTGGAGCTCAGATGTGTGCTGAAGGATATCCTGCTCCCTATCTCCCTGTTGTGCCCCCCACTCCAAGGCTCAGCAAATTCTTCTCAGTCCCTTTGCTCCCCCCAGAGCCCTTCCCAGAGCACAGAATCACCTCGCTTGTCCCCATCAGCCATGGACCTTACCTCTGTGGCAGAGGCCAACGGTGAGCAGGGCCAGGACGGTCAGCAGGACGAGGGACTTCATGATGCCTCCCTGTGCTGGGCTGAGTGCAGCCCTGGCTCCCTGGCTATCTTTATAGGGTCCTGTGGCCTTGGCAAGGGGGGGCATGGCCCCACCAGAGTTATTTCCAGCACATCCGCCATGGCCGGAGCTGCCGGCAGAGGTGGCAATTGTGGTTTGGGATGAACTCAGTCCCCCTATGCCCAGCCAGAGCCCACAAAGGGAGGGAAAAGTGGCCCTGGGCCAGGGGGGATTTGTTGGTGGGCCCAGCCCTGCCAGCCTGGCAGCACCCACTGCCCACTGGAATGGGTGATGGGGCACTGGGGGCTCCTTGCTGCGCTTCCCAGTCACTCACTGCCCTGTCCCAGTTCTCACTGCTGGATGCCAGAACTGTCTTCTGTGACACAGGAAGACTTTCCTGCCAAAACCTGTGGGGTTTTCCTCCATGGGCAGGGCCAGCAGGAACTTGCTGGCCCACTTTTGGGGGGCCAGCAATGTTTCTTTTGTAGCATTGTCACAATGTGCCCCTGGAGGAGGGTGAGCAGGTGCCTGTGCCCTTGGTCTCTGCACAGCTCCTCCCTGCCACATGCCACGGGGAGATGCTGCGTGGCCAGGGCAGTCAGAGCCCCCAGATAACATTCCTCTTCCAGATCTTGACCACTTTCTGATCCAATAAATCCCAATCCTGTCTGGTAAAGCGGAACTGGAGGCTTTGGAGCAGAGGGCGGACAAAACTGCTGAACCAGAGCCTTTGTCAGACAAACCCATAAAGTACAGAGTACATGGGCCAAGTACACAGCAGGAGCCAAGCTGGGAACAACAGCCCCAATTTATTGAGATTCCAGCACAGCAAGGGGAGGCAGAGGGAAAACTTGTTGCAGCAATTCTGCTGTGGGCTCTAATTGCAAGCAGAGGTTGGGGCGTGGTGCAAGCGGCCACTGCTGCTGCCCAGTCTGTCATGGAATGGCCTCTCCTTGGGGTAGAGATCACAGAACCTGCTGCCTTCAGTGGCTTTTGGACTCAGAGCCTCTCTCAGTCCTCATCAGGTGCTCCTCATTCTCTGCCCAGCTCCAAGGAACAACCTGTTCATGCTGGAGGCACCTGTCACTAATGTGGCTCTGCCAGGGAGATCCTGGAGCCTTTGCTTCCCCAGCCTGAAAACTTCTGATGAGGCAGTAACAGACAACTGTGGGTGGGGAAAACCAGTCTGGTTCTAGAAGATTCCACAGAAAAACATTAAATCCCCATGCCACAAGCCCACAAAGTGGAGGCAGGGCCCTTCCAACCTCTGCACAGACCCCCAGATACCTCAGGTTGCTGGGAGGAGACCAGGGCTAGAAAATAATTTGGAAGAACAGAACAAATGGTAACGAGGAACTTGGTGCAGCAGCTGCTGCCACATCTGCAAACCAGTGGTTTGAACATGTGAAAACACTGGGCAGTGGTTTGAACATGTGAAAACTGAATGAACCTGCAAGTACAGGCAGGAGCATTGACTGTGACCCATCCTCAGATGTGTGTGGTGCTCCTGCTTGTGGGCTCCTCAAGCCTGGGCACAGCCTGGTTTGGGGCTTAAGGCACTGAATTTTGTCTTAACTCACAGCTAAAACAGCTACAAAAACCAAAACGTGGCTTTGGAAACTGGAACCAGGCCTGTCACAATGCTGAGTGGAGCAGATGAGAGCACAGACACACTTTGCAACACTCCTCTCTGAGTAGAAAATAGGGAACTGACATCCATTTCCAAAGATCCCAATGGTTTTGTTTCTGCACCAAATCTGATCAAACCGTGCCAGTCCAGCAGGCATTTCAGTCCCTCTGCAGTCTCCAGTGGCCTGATGGGGTGATTCTCAGTTTGGGTTCTGCACACGCCTTGTCCCATCGGTGCTTTGGGATGATGAACTGTTTCAGCAGAGCCTGTGGGACATTCTGCAGCCTCACTGGGGCTCCTGGAACGTCATGATGAGTTCTTGTTGCTCCTTACTGATTGCCTGGAAGGAACATGATCCACAGACCTCAGCATGATGCTTCTCCCACCCTGACACACTCAGGGTGGAACGTGGGCTGAGTGTGCCACACACTGCTGTCGCCTGCATGCACGGAACACAACCCCTTTATCTCCCCTGGGACCGTCCCATATCCCACCCACTGCACAGGGAAAAGCACCTGCGACCTCCGAGAAAATGTCCACATCTAAAGTTGCAGCAGGACTTGGCTGCTGGGGAGGTCTTGGAGTAGTGGAGGGTTTGAAAGTCATTCCAGGCTCCATTGAGCCCCAACCCAGTGGGTGCTGCAAGGAGTTTGGTTTGGTCTGTTTTTACCTGCCAGGCCTGCTGGCGAGCCTGGATCAGCTGCTGCAACTCTGCAATCCTCTCCCTTCCCATCAGCACGGACTCAGCCACCTTCCTGTTCTCTTCCTCCTTCTCCCTGAGAACTCTGCGCAGGTGGGAGCGGTGCTTCAGCAAGTAGGGCACCATGGTGCTGCGGATATCCTGCTCTGGGATCCCACTGGGCCGCCTGGACACACAGCAGCACATGAGGCAGCCAGAGAGCAGCAATCCTGCCCAGCATGAGTCCCATACAGCCCAGCTGGATGCTGAACTGCTGCCAGGTGGGATCAGCTCTGTGGCTCCCACAGTTTCCTCTGGCACAGGGAACTGAGGACAGCCGGAGCAGGGACCCCAGTGTGGAGAACCACTGGAGGGAACAGGGAGCCCTTCCCCAAGCCTGGCTCCAAGTGGATGCTTGGAGCAGGCACGATGTCATTCACCACCTCAGCACAAAACCACAAAATCTTGTGTTTCTGGTTACAGTCCTCAGTCTGTCTCCCAGGCAGCCAAATGGCACGTGCAGTGTCTGCTGAGGCCCCAAGCCAGGGATACAAAAAGCACCCAGGGGAGCTCTGCTGGTGGACAGATGCTGTGCTCAAAACATCCCATCAGCCCTTTGGATTGGTCATAATTAGCTTGTTGCCCCACCTCAGTGGCACTGACCTCCCTGCACTAAGGAAGTGAATGGAAATGGATCCTGGACCCAGAGAAACACAGATTAAACTGATTTTTGTGTGGTTTAGGCCCAGTGCCTATCTTTACGTTGCTGTAAAGATACAGAAGCTTTCAGACCCCTTCTTGCAGCATGAAGCCAACAGGACACCCATACATTGCCCAGGAATTGCCTGTTGCCCTTTAGGAACATGACCTCCACCCCTGGCCATCCATACCACGCTGGCTCTTCCCGGTCCTTTGCCTCCTCCACGATCTTATCCAGTGAACTGAAGAGTCCCTCCAGATTCCCTTCATTTTTCACCTCCTGGATCTCCTCCTGTGAAAGAAGGACACAAAGTGAACAAACACAGGCACCACGCTTCTTGTGAGCTTTTGCTGGTCATGGAATCAGGGACTGGGGTTCAAAGGGACCTTAAAGCACATCTTATTCCAGCTTCCCTAGACCATGTTGCTCTGAGCCCTCTCCAACCTGGCCTTAAACTCATTCAGGGATGGGGCAGCCACAGCTTCTCTGAGCACCCTATTCCAGTGCCTCATCACCTACACAGGGAAGAATTTCTTCCCAGTATTCTACCTAACCCTGCCCTCTGGCAGTGGGAAGCCATTCCCCCTTGTCCTGTCCCTCCATCCCTTATCCAAATCCTTCCAGCTTTGTCCTGGATGAAGGGCCTACACTCTGGGAATCAACATCCCTGGGGGTATTTAACGGATGTGTAGATGTGGCAGGTAGGGACATGGTTTAGTGGTGGCCTTGGCAGTGCTGGGGAAATGCTTGGACTTGACAGTCCTAGTGGTATTTTCCAACCTGAATGATCCTACACCTTTTTTTTTGGAAAGACAGACCTCTGGAGAGCAGCCTCAACTTTCCGCTTTTGCCATTTAGGAAGTGTATTTGCTGCCCTTAACATCAACCTGCTAATTGCTTCTTCACAGGGATTTGAATCCCCTTTTGGATGCTCCAAGGCCCTCCACAGCCCCCCAGGCACCCCGGTCGATCCCCCGTTCACCTTTATGGACGTCTGTAGCTGGGAGATGAACTGATCGTAAATGCTCCTGGTCAGCTGGGGCTGCAGCTTGTAGAAGCAGCGGTAGCAGTTGACAAACCTCTGGTAGCTGCAAGAGCGATTGTGGGGGGAGGAGGGCAGGATCAGGACTGGGGTCACCGTGGGGTCGGAGTCAGGGTTAGCGATGGGGTCGGGGTGAGGGCTAGGCTCAGAGACGGGTGCAGGACCGTTCCCGGGGATCCGGGTAGGACCCAGGGTCACGGCACGGTTGGCACCGGGGTCAGGGGTCCCTTCCTGCCCCGCGAGACCGCGCTCCCGCCTCACCTCCCGGCGGCCACCAGCTTCTCCAGGAATGTATCTACCACGGTGGTGAACACCTGGGCGCGGCCCGGGGCCGCCGCCAGGGCCGGGTCGCCTCCGCCATCAGCATCCCCGCGCTCCGCCACCGCCGCGCCGCCATCGCCGCCCGCTGCCGCCATGGCCCGGCCGGCGTGGGGGCCGCTCCCATTGGCCCGGCCGGCGCGGGGGCCGCTCCCATTGGCCGGGGCGCGGGGGCCGCTCCCATTGGCCCGGCCGGCGCGGGGGCCGCTCCCATTGGCCCGGCCGGCGCGCGGGGGCCGCTCCCATTGGCCCGGCCGGCGCGGGGGCCGCTCCCATTGGCCCGGCTGGCGCGGGGGCCGCTCCCATTGGCCCGGCTGGCGCGGGGGCCGCTCCCATTGGTCGGGGCGCGGGGGCCGCTCCCATTGGCCCGGCTGGCGCGGGGGCCGCTCCCATTGGCCCGGCCGGCGCGGGGGCCGCTCCCATTGGCCCGGCTGGCGCGGGGGCCGCTCCCATTGGCCCGGCTGGCGCGGGGGCCGCTCCCATTGGTCGGGGCGCCGGGCTCCGCCCCCGCCGGCCGTAAGCGCGGGAAGAGAGCGCGGCCCGGGCGGTTGGTGCCGCTGCGCGGGGCCGGCCCGGCACGGCCGCTCCTGCTGCCAACCCAAAACGCCAAAAAACCCCAAAAAACCACACGGCGAGAGAAGCTGCTGCCTCCCGGCGCCGTGCTGCGCCCGGCACTGGTGCGACGCAGCGTGACAAACCGTCCTTCTCTCCCCAGCCCCCGTGGAAATACCCGCCCTGCCCCCTAGCGACTGGGGCTTCGATCGTTTAGTGAAATAAAATGATCAAGCCTAAAGAATTCAACGAGGAAAGAAGCAGCAAAGTTCAGCTCGGTTAGAGAACAAAAAAAGCGACATTTCCCATGTCGCAGCCAACCAAGACCCAGCCTGCGTCCGCAGGGCGGCTCTGGGTCACAGCTGTGTCCAGGTACTCCACGTGCTCAAGCTGCTTTTTCCCTGGCTCGTTCAGCCACTGAGCAGCCACTTGTCACTGCGATCTCAAGCAGCTCACGTCCCTCTCCTAGTCCAAAGGCACAGGGTGAGACCCTTTCTGTGACAGGACAAAAAGCAATAGCCTCCCCTGGCATGGAGAGTCACGTGCTTTTAAAAACAGGCAATAAACTGAAGGTCTCTCAAGTTTATTAGTTGTCAAGAACGTTGCTGGTTATGAGAGGAACGTTAAGTTTGACAGTGTCTCTCCACACTGGTGCTGCCACCCCTTCATATGCCACACACTGGGACTGGCTCTGCTGCACTTGGCAGAGGTGGATCGTTATTGTTTCTGTTAATATAAGCGTTACTGCTGCCTTGCAATTTGGGGTGCTGTTGTTCTGCTTTTCAGAGCAGAATCTGTTATTAGAGCAAGAGCCAACTGGCGTCAACTTTTAAACAACAGGTGACCAGAGCAGGTGCAGAAGGTGCTGCTCCAACATCTCCACCAGTGGCTTCAGCATCCACTGCCTTTCTGAGCACTGCAAGAAACAAAAATGGGATGAAGAGGGCTTTGATGACTCACCTGCAGCCCCATCACAGCACTCCACCTTAGAATCAAGCTCTGCCCTTAGCACAAAAGGCTCTCCCCACCTCGGCAGCAGCTTCAGCATTCTCCATCTCCAGCAGACATGGTGGCATGTCCAGTGCCTGCTGGGCAGGGACAATTGGGATGAAGGGCAGAGCCACACTTGGTGAGTCCTCTTGGGAAGAGACAGCCAAGAGGAGCCCAGCAACAGCCAGAGGTCGGCACGATCAACATCTCAACCAAAATTCCTGGTTATGGCAGAAGGGGAATGGAGATGGTGCCCTCTGTTGTCTGAAGGTGCATCCCCCTCGGTTGTGGCTAACTAGGACAAGCACCATGTGTGGGCTGGCAGCATGAAAGGCAAATTTCAACCACAAAGAGCAGCAGAGTAGTCAAACAATCCCTTCCCTCCCCAAAACGCAGCCTCTTCGGAGGAGTTTCACCCCCCTGAAGTTTTCACCCGATAAAATATACAGACCCTAGCTCAGGCTTCTGATCCAGCAATTGTGCAAAACATTATCCTTGCCCTTCCCAAACTGGATGAGCAGAATTTAAATTCATGAAGTGAACCATCACTTCTTATTCAATATGAACATGCCCGTCAGGTTTGAACCAGATCAAAAGCCAGGACAAGGTTTTTCCTTCCCCACCTCCCATCTAATTGTAGCTCAAACCCCATTCAGTTCTCATTCAGCTGCTGGCAGCACCACAACTGGACACTTCCAAACTGCATTTCTGGGCTTAAACTAACTAAGGTGGGAAGTGGCCACAGCCACTTTGAACATGCAGGATTGACACACTGAACAAGGCCACAGGACAACCATTCAGTTCCCCAGAAATCAGAATAAGCTTCCCTAAAATAAAAAAAAAATTAAATTACAACAGATTAAAAACACAGGTTAGGTGCCAAAACCACCATCAGCTAATTCCAAACAGCCAGCTCAGCTCCTGACTTGCCATCAGCCAGCTTGCTGAGGATGAGAGATAGGGAACATTTCCAAGAATATACAAAACAAGTATGCAGATCTATCCAAAATGCAGGAAATCAGGTCTGAGGTGGTTCCAGGTTACTCTTGTCTCACATCTTCTAGAAATAAATGCAGGTAATTGGAAAAAGTCACTTGTCTATTTTCTGCTTCCAGCTTCCTACAGCACAACTGCCACTAGAAACATCCACCAGAGGGTCCTGCTGCAAGCTGTGAGACTCCTCTCCTTGGAAGTTTGGCAAAGATGAAAATAATTTAAAGTGAATAAACTGGCTTTTTGGTTGAGCCAGTAAGTCTTTAATTTAAGAAAAAAGGAATTAATAACTTGCCAGGATGCGTTCACACGCCTGGAATGGACTGTCCCAGGCAAACAGCACTGCCAAAGGTCACAGTTTAAGCAAAACCAGCAGCAGACCATTGTATGACACTCAAATTTAAGAGGTGAAGTTCAGTTGCTTTTGCATCTGCCTTGTGCTGTGAAACCAGCCAGAGACAAAGGCACAGCAACTGTGTCGCATCCCAAGCTCTCCCCTGCAACAGTCCAGATTCAGAGGGTTCACAGGAAGGTTCTCCTCCACCAGCTGCCTCTACCAGTGCCTTGAGTCCACCAGCTCTGGGCGCAGGCTCAGCTTCTTCAGCGTTTCATACCCCACCACGATGACGATGGTGGAAGGAGTGGCTGAAATGATGCGGGCAGAGAGGCCTTTAGTCAGTCCCCAGGGACCTTCCTCTGCAATGAGCTGTTTGAACGTGAGAATGATGGAGCTCTTGCCTTCCACCTGCAATGCCAGAACAAACATTGACACAGCTGCCAGACTCTATACTGAGCTGCTCTGGGGCTCTGCTGCAACTGAACACTCTGGAGATAACAGATCAACCAATCCACCAGCCTTCATCTGGTCTCCAGAACTCCCTAAGGAAGGGAGCAAAAAAACCACAAAGTCCTAAGGAGGCAGCAGGAAGCATCTCTCCCTTTCTGAAGAGAAAGACTGCCTGAGCAGGCTGGGCCGGCACTGCCAGCCTCGCTCCCTGGGCTCCTCTTGCTAATGCTGAGTGCTAATTAAGCAGCTACTACTCAGGATGAAAGGCCCAGGGAGAGCAGGGAAGCAGCTCACCTGACACCACAGAGATCAGAGAACCGAGGCTGAACCCCATCCTGCATTGTGCCCGGCATGCTGAGCTCTTACCTGGACCCGAGCCCTCACCACATCCATGGGGTTGGTGAGTGTAGAAGCTGTTGCAGCTGCAAGTGGCCCTGATATTGCTTGCAGAAGGAGGTGGGGACAGTCTTTAGGAGTCAAACTCGAAAGCTGTTCTGGGAACAGGAGAGAGAGGAGTTTCAGACTTTCAGTGGCTTCTTATAATTTCCTTAACTCCCTAACTCCAACTGATTTGCAGTGGGCAGATTCCCTGATTTACAGCTTGCCAGCTCCTCCCACAGAATCTCAAATTGGTGCTTCCTACACCAATCAGAAAGCTGGCACAGCACAGGGAGGAGGACACATCCCACTGCTGACTCCAGGACATTCCCCATGCTTTGTCCCACAGCCCACCATCACCTGCCACACTGGCTCCCAGGCCTCTAGAGCAAACTGGACAGAATGAGCTTCCGTGTCCCCAAAACAGGGCATGAAAATAGCCACCCTCTTTAGAAGGTGGGGAAAGCCTTAAGACAAGGCTCTATTGGAAGGTGTCTGCAGAGATTTGCACAGAAAGCCATCACTACTGCGCATGCTGTCCAGGAGATACCCTGGTATCCCACTGTGGATCCCCTAAGCAGAAAAGCACCATGGAATGCTCATCCCAGATTTTCTCACTCAGTTCCTGCTGCCTGGCGAATAGGATTTGAATCTCCCACACTTTTATTGGTTAAAGTTGGACAGAAGACTGTTCAAAAGCCCCATTTTTTTTGGACGATGAGGAAACCTGTCTGGCAGGAGGGAAGGAAGCAGCTCTGTTTCAGACTGATTGAGACTTTGAGACTCTGTCAAAGACTAATTGGAATCAGGGCCAGAAGTGTCCTTTGAACTCGAGGAGGGTTCAGTGACCCCTGCGGCTGCTCCAGGAACAGAGGACTGGGAAATGCAGCCAAAGCAGAGATTCATTGACAGCTGGGGCTTATGCTTCCCATCATCTCAATTTCCACTGAGATGACAGGAAAAGAACAAACACCTGGAGGCTGAGAGCTCTGGTCTCTCCATATCAATTGCCTTGTTCTTACATGCCCTCCTTTGAGCCCTTCTGGAATGAAAATCTTACAGTTAATACAGTGGGTTTTGGTCTTATAAACTGTTGACGTGGAGACTGATGGAAACACTCCCACAAAGTAGAGACCAACATGCCAAGCTGCCACTGCCATTTAAATGCAGCCCAGATGGAGAACCAATGCTTTGTCTAGCTATCAGAACTCTGTAAACATCTGGATTGAGACATCTGGATTTTGAAGAACAGGTGACCTCCAAGATGTACTTCAGGCCCAGTACAGCAAAATTCAAACTGCTCATTACCACCACCTTTTGGCAGAAATTAGGTAACTAGATACCTAAAAACCACGTGCAAACCTGCACAGCTGAAATCTAAAGGATCATCAGAGGTTGAAATAAACGTTAGCTGGCCAATACCTTTAGCCTTTGGAAACACCCTAAGGAGTACTAGAACTGAGCTAGGGAGAAAGAACATCCTGCTGAGTACAGTTTTTCATCACAAGACTTGGTGCCAATTTTAAAGTTGCCAAAACGGAAGCAACATCTGACAGAAACCCAGGGGAGATTTGACCCTTGTCTCTGCCTGTTTGGTTTCACCATGAGATTCATGGCTCTAAAACTCCCTTTGCCATATATGAGACTCCTGACTCCACATGAACTGAAAGATGAACTATATTTACATGGTGGCTCCAAAACTCTGCCCAACACAAGAGCCTTCCTCACTTCCTTGGAGAAGGCATTATTTGGCATTAGTGGAAGAGAAAGTTAAAGCAGATGCATAGAGATGCACACTTCTCTAGAGCCATCCAGTCTGAAGTTCTATAGTGCTTGGACCCCTTGTTCTGCATTGAAACAGAGTTGGGTGCTCTTCCACCCAACACCTGCAGAATTCCTACACAACCAGATAGAGCTCCTTAGCTCAGGACAGATTCTGCTCCCACCCCCAGAGATAAAATGAATCACACTGAATACACAGTGTCAAGAGACAATCCAAGAGGCTTCTGGGTCTCCTGGGATAAGATATGTTTCAAGCCTCCTTTCACTTACCAGCATAGAAGTGGTAGAACGGCCACCAAACTGCACTGTTGGGAATATAAGTGAGCAGTGAGGCCACATAACCTCTGTAGAAGCCTCTAAAACCGTCAGCCTTGAAAATCTGTACAATGATGTCCTTGGTTTGGCCAAAGACCAGCAGACGCTTGCCATCTTGGTTTTGCACCTTGAACCTGCCCATGCTTTCCCCCTTTCTCTGCATCATGAGGTGCTGGGAGATGACATCGATGGGCACCGTGATGCTCTGGGCCACGAGGGAGGCTGAGCCGCCGGCCACCAGAGACTTCACAGCATTGTTGTTGTTGTACCGTGACACGTACTTCCGAGTGAGCTCATACGTTGTCACGTAGCACTGTCCCGAGATCAGGGTGAAGGTGTTGACCAAAAAGCCACGGTAGAGCCCAGCCGCCCCTTCTGTCCGCAGGATTTTCACAAAGGCATCAAAAGTCCCGTTGTACAGGCTCTTGCCTTTCTGAACCTGCAACCGTGTCCGGATGAGCGTGAAGGGGTAAACGCTCACCCGGATCATCATAGTCATGCAAATCCCAAACACATAGAATTTCCTTTTGTCCAGGTGCTCCCACTCAATGATGGGGATGTTGCGTTTGTCCTCCATGGTTCCTTGGGGTCAGGCAGGAGAGGTCCAGATCTCCCTCAAAGGTACAGAGCAGATCCAGGCCCAGCCTTCCAGCCTTGACTAACCAGACTGCAAGTACTGGTACCTGAAATGAGAGACCCCTTGGGTAGAGGACACAGCCCCATTCACTACAGCCACCCACATCACTTCAAACTTTGCTGACTCTACTCTAGCAAGCCCTTGCACAGCTTTGTGCCCGCTGAGCAGAGGGACTGTAACCTCCAGAGGCAGGGCCCTACTATGTGGCTGACGATGACACCTTCTGATGTCACCGTGGCTGTTTTCTGAGCTCCAGCAGCAGCTGGCACATGTGGCAGCTCTCACCACAGCTCAGACTGCTCTCTGGAAAAGCAAAGCTCCCATGCTTTGGGAAGCAGGCTGAGAGCCAGCAGATGACCACCACAGCAGCAGCACACACACCTTTTAATGGACATGCAAGATCAGGGATGGCCAACCACAGCAGCTTCTCCCCAGTCATTCCAGGTCTGTGATGCTCCCAGCTGTCAGGACATCACTTTTCAGTTCCAGGATCTGTACAAAGAAGAAAGTGACAAATCCTTTTGTGTTCCTAGTTTCCCTATGAATGAATTACACACATTTCTCTGGGCACTTCCATTTTTATCTTCCTAAAGCTGGAGGGTGATGAGAAGGTGAAAAGAAGAACAATGGGAAAACAAGGCAAAACAGCCATGTAGAGTCTCCACATTGATTACCAAGACCCTGAAAAGAAAGGGTTAAATCACAGCCCAGGATCTCTCTGTTGAGCTGCTTGTCAGCTACATGAGCAAAGTTCACCGTCCCTTCTGACACTCCATTGCTGCTCCTTGTCTGATAACCCCCTTTCCACTGCTGGCTGTGCTCAGAGCACCAGGAATGGGGAGGATGAGGAGGCAGGACTGGTTCAGTCACCCCCAGCCCCAGTTGCTGCAGCTCATCACCATGTCCAAGCAGGCACCAAGTGCTTCTCCAAAACCAGGCTCCTGGTACTTTCAGCTGCTGTAATTAGTAAATTAACTTGCTGTATTATTAACCAAGCTTGGGCTAAGGGAATCTACACACAGGGCCAGCATCAAGAGAAGGTCAGCTCAGAGAATCACCCAATGCAACATGGACCATTTCACTGCTGTAAGGACTTACTTTCCGCATGAAATGAAAAAAAAAAAAAAACAAAAAACCAAACCCTGGGATGTTTGGATGGCTGAACTTTTGGGAAAGGTTTGTAGCTGGATCATAACTTGTATTTCAGGTGCTGGCAAATGGGTACTGGAAGTGTGTGCCCAGGCACGAGCTGAAGTGCTGGAGAGCACAGCTAGAGCAAGAAGCAGGAACAGGAACAAGGGAGCCAAAACCTGAGATCTCAAAACAGAAACACCCAAGTGAGAACTCAAAGGGACAGGCAGTCATCACCACACACCAATTTGGGGGCACTTTACATTACCAAGCCACAACATCAGTGCCTAAAAGAGCTCCAAGGGAGGGAGACTTGGGACAAGTGCCTGGAGTGACAGGACAGGTGGAATGGCTTCCCACTGACCAAGAGCAGCATTAGACAAGATATTGGGAAGAAATTGTTCCATGTGAGGGTGGGGAGGCCCTGACACAGGGTGCCCAGAGAAGCTGTGGCTGCCTCTGGATCCCTGGAAGTGTCAAAGGCCAGGTTAGACAGGGCTTGGAGCAAACCTGGGAGAGTGGAAGGTGTCCCTGTCCATGTCAGGGGGTGGGATGGTATGGGCTTTAAGGTCCCTTCCAACCCAAACTAATCTGTGATTCTTGGGGAAATGTCTCAGCACTTCAGAGTTCATGAAGAACTCACACAGGCCACAGACATTCTGTCAGAAACACAGTAACCAAACAACTGGAAGTTGTTTACCTCTGGCACAGAGAAGAAATTAGTTAGGAAATTGTGGCAGATCAAGGGTGGGTGTTGCATTAACTGACCATTTCATTGTCCATTGGCCAGCAAAATATTTGCTGAACAGGAGCAAACAGCATTACAAGCTACCACAGCTCCTGCAGATGGACAGGGGAGTTAAAAACACCCAAGGGCACCTCGGTCCCACATTTTAACTATTGTAAAGAGAGCTACACTTCACCCTCGCAGGCAATTACCTTGGCAGTTAAGGTGTAACAAACACCACAGCCTGGCTAAACAAAGCCTGAATTGCTTTAGTTACAATTACAGCCTTTCTGGGTTCACTAATACCAACATGATTTGACACACAAAGCTTCCAGCACAGGAATTATCTGCACACAGCATCTATGAAAACATTACTTGGTTCTTGATGAGAGTCCCACTAGCTTAATATTTTGTTTTAAAAAACAAAATAGAGTCTAGCCAATAGGATTCCCTGGTGAAGCCAGAGGGTTTAGTCCATATTCCAAACTCCTCTGCCATGCAGTGATGGAATTGAGCTCCCCACAAAGGAAAGGGAAGAGCTGCCAGCAAAAAACATTCTCATTACTGCAATATGGAAAACAAAATAATAATAATAATAATTATGATGATAATAATAATAGTAGTAGTAGTAATGAAGTATCCTTGATCTTTATTTACTTTTATGTGCTCTAGTGCTTTGGGTTTAGAATTTCAGCCACAACTTTTTGAGGAAACAGCTGTACTTTCTCTAGATGCTCACCGATAACACCTCTCATTCGGGATCTGAATTAGATGAAGTCACTTTAACCCCATGGCTCTGAGGCACTCAAATTCCTTCCTGTGTGGAAGAAGGAAAGGGTCCTGGCAGCTCCAGGGATGACCAGCATGGCTGCAATTCTTACTTTGCTAACATAAAGCATTTTGCTCAGAGCATTTAATCTTCCAGAAGTTTAGACCAAGGCCTTGCTCAGGGCAGGGATCCCATCGCACTCATTATGCAACTCTTCAATGATCTTTCAAGAAATTTTAGGGAGACTGATATAAAGGTAGTAGCTACACCTCCTAAGAATTGACCTGCCCTCCAAAACACCACAGCACGCGCATCCTTGAACCCTGGAGCAGCTTCCATGCCAAAACCATCCCTCAGTGGCTCCTTCCCACCATGCACAAAACAGCATTTCTTGAACTTCTGCCTGGAAATCCAAGCAGGGGATACTAAGCACGGTGTCCCTGCTCCTGCTCTCTTATCTGGGCACAGCTTCGGTCTCCTATACATAGAACTGAACTTAGTATAAAAACCCCCAGTTTACATCCTTTTAATGCCATCCTGTCAGTCTGGTCCCCAAACCGCTCTTTGTTGCAGCTGGAGCTAAAGATGATTCTCTGGCAAACACAGACAAGGCCTTTGTGTGCTCCGGCCAGGGATGTGTCCTGCTCAGCATGCTAATGCCCCAGCACCCTCCTGGGAAGCATCCGGAGTCAGCACTGAGGCTGCCTGGCATCTCCTTCAGCAAAGAATCACAAAATAGTCTGAGTTGGACGGGACCCAGAAGGGCCATCGAGTCCAACTCTTGAGTGAATGGCCCATTCGAGGATCGAACCTTGACCCTGGTGTTATTAGCACCATATCCAACTCACCGAGCTAAGCTAATCCACTGTTCGCTCCTTAAATTCACTCCACGGTGGGAGCGGATACAGACCCGCGAGGGAGTCCTGGCTATAACCCCAGCACCGCTGACAACCCGCGGCTCTCCGGAGCAGCTGTCGCTCTGTAACCGATGTGGCAGCGGCAGTGTCTCCCCAGCACTTCTCTCGCCAGCACCCCCAGCCCCGCGGGCGGGAGGCCCCCACTCCCCTACTCCCCGAACGAAACCACCAGCTCTGATTCCTGGTTCGGACGTGCTCTGAGGCCGTAAACAGCGGCAGAGTTCGGTCCGGGATCCGCTCAAGGTCACTGCCGGGCCAGACGCGTCCCTAGCACCGCGGCTCCGTGTCGCGAGGGTGTCCCCACTGTCCCCTAGCTAGCTTTACCCCCGCAGCCCCGGGGGGCTCCGGCCACTTCCCCGTCCACCCCGGGGAGGGTCCCTGGAATATCCACCTTGTTTCCCCGCAGCCGTTCAAGCCCTGTCCCGCCTGCCCCGGGGGGCCTCGCCGAGGGGGGCTCCGGGCCCTTTCCCGTCTGCCCTGAGACCCTCTGGCCCTTTCTCCCGGGGTCTTTCAATGCCAAGTGGGTCACACACCAACCCCCTCCCCCACCCCGCTTTACGTACACCCCCCGTCAGCCGCCCCCTCTCCCCCACCTGCCGGCCTCCCGTCCAGCCGCACAGCCTCCACACCTGCCCAGGCCTCCGCTCGGCCGCCGCCGCCGCCGCCGCCCGCACCGGCGCCGCACCGGGCCGGGCCATCACCGTTAGGCCCTGCCGCACTGCTGCTGGCCCAGGCCTAGCCTCTCCCCAGCCCGCCGCAGGCCCGGCCCCGCCACCCGCTCACCTCACGCCGCCGGGAGGGATCCCCGATGACCCCCCCAGCCGGCCCGGCCTCGCCGCCCCATGGCCGTTCCCCGGCCGGAAGTGACCGGCGGCGTCAGCGCCCCGGCGCCGCCGCCATCTTGGGCACGGGCAGAGGCAGCACCGGAAGTGCTATGCGCTTCCGGCCCGCAGTAAAGAGGGCGGCAGGGAGGGGGCGCGCGCCTTAAAGGGACCGCGCTGAATTACGCCTCTTAAAGGCCCAGCGGCCATCAGCGGAGGCGTGCGGGTCCGACGTGCTGGTGAGGCCGGGAACACAGCACGGATGTACCCACGGGAAAGGAGTGATGGGCGAGTGTGAGAGAGTTGTCCTCCACTCTCCCCGTCTCTCCCCGCACCTGCACTCCTGGGGCACTCTGCACAGGAACGAGTGTCCCTACACGCTCACGCGTGTCCATACGTGTTCCCCTGGCCCAGGCCTTGCACATCCCCACGCACATTGCCCAAACCCCCCCGGGGCTGCCCCATGGACCCAGCAATGTGAGGCACTGAGTTTTCCTTCTTTAATAAAAAAAAAAAAAAAAAAAAAAAAAGCAGAAAAACTTACAACTGGTTTGACTTTAAAAAGGCAGATCAAAGACATTGGCAATGGCGTGGCAGGTGGGTGGGATAACTGGGGAGAAGTGGGGAGCTCAGCCACCCTGGGGACCCAAGGGTCGGGATCATGCAGTGTTGAGGGGTGGGTGGCAGCGCAGGGTCAGTGCCCATGGGGTTGGCTTGTGAGCCCACTGAGCACAGCTTTGCCCATGTTGACGGTTTTATGGGACCTCAGGTTTTTTCCTGGGGTAATAGCGGTATCAGCATCCACCATTTCCAGTCATCCCCACCACATGTCCTTGCCCCACAGCCACATTTCTCCTCTGTGCCACATCCTTTGCCTGTCCCCATGACCTTCTTTTTCCCTCCACTCTCTCCCCATCCTACTCCCCCCATCCCACCCCTGCTGCTCCCAGGGCCTATTTCACCCCCTCCCCCTGAATGTGAACCTTAGGTTAAAACAGGTGTATTAAATAAAAAAAACCCCAACCAAACAAAAACTCTTTCACATTCACACCTTTCTCCATATCCCTCCTCCCCAGGGTCTTCCTGACCCACTGGCAGTGTCATGCTGTGTCCTCTGCTGGCACGTGGAGTCGGTTGTTGTCAACGTCGATGTCCCCATCAAGCTGGAGGCAGCAAGCGTGAGACCCTTCATCCTCCTCCTCCTCCTCAGTGGCTGCTCCAGGTGCTGGGGGCTCTCTGGTGTCCCCATTGAGGGGCACCTTCTCCCGGTGGCGGGATGGGGGACTGTGGGGTGTGCTGCAGCCCCTCACCTTGCTCCGAGCTTTGAGCTGGTCAAGGTAGGCCAGGAGGGCCAGGCAGGCAGCCACGGTCACCGTCACCGCCAGTAGCACTGTCACCGTGACAAACTGTGGCCAGTATGACTGGCGGGTGCCAGAGGTCAACTCCCCCTCATCCAACCCAGAGTCCCTGAGCTGGTAGTGAGCCACGGTCCAGGTGTAGCCGTTCTCTGTGGCCTGGCACTTGTAGGTGCCGGCCATTCCCTGCTGCATCATGACCACCAGTGTGTGGTCGGGCAGCAGCACCGTGTGCCCCTGGGCACTCCTGGGCTGCTGCCAGCTGTAGGTGGCCAGCGCAGAGTGGTGGGGGCACGGCAGCTGGACCACGGTGTTCAGCTGGGGGCTGAGCCCTGTGGGTGCAGAGAACAGGGTGACGTGGCGCACTCCATGTGCCTCATCCAACCCCATGTGCCCCACCCTGCTGTGCTCCCATACTCAACCCTGTATGGCAGGATCCTCTGGTGCCCCCCAGGACCGGGGTATGGCTGCACTCCTCCCACGGTGGCATGTGGTGACCGGGCTCCCTGTCTCAACGTCCTGCAGCCACGCACTCCTGCAGCCAGAGAGTGGGGTCAGCATCCCAATGACCTCCACACCCCCTTCCCATTCTTGTCCCGCTGCTCACGCATCCTCAGTGGCCAAGCGGGCAGGCAGGCAGGAGCCCTTGGGGCTGTGCCAGGCGCAGTAAGGGTCCCGTGCCAGCACGCACTCGGCGCAGCTCCGGTGCAGGCTGCAGTTGGCCAGTGGGATCTGCAGGACGCCTCTGGAGTAGCCCACATAGAGGACGCCCTGGGGAGGGAGAGGCGCAGGGCTGAGCCTCCTCCCCCCAGCCTCCGGTGCCGGGGTTGGATGGTTGTTGAGTGGTCTGGGTGATCACATCTGCCCTACCTTCCCTGGGGCCAGCAGCAGGTTCTTCACTGGCTCTGGCACTGCAAAGAGCTGGATGCTCTCCACAATGTGGGGACCTCCAGGCAGCTCCACTGCCTTGTGCAGGAGGCCCTCATCTGTGGGGCACAAGGGGCACCACTTAGGATTTGGAGCCAAGGGAAGGGTTGGAGGGGTGACTCTGTGGGCACCCCCATATTAACCCACCTGTGGCCAGGAACATGACACGATATATGATCCCCAAGACACCGCGAGTCTCATGTACTGCGATGCGTGTGTAGGTCACATCTGACTTCACCAGGAGAGGCTCCCCCTGGATGGGTGACACCTTCCCGTCCATCAGGAAATGGTCCTTCATGAAGGTGAGGGCTTTGTCCGAGGAGGGTCCCATGGAGCACTGTGGAGGGAGAAAGGAGTCTGTGCTGGCGTGGGAAACTGAGGCATGGGGATTGCAGGATGTGCTGCATCACCGCACTGCCCTGTGCCAGCATCAGTGGGATGCAGAGGGACCCTTCTTTCTCATCCTGCTTGCAAGTGCAAGCACACGGGACAAACTGGGATAGACAGACCCCATCTCCTGGGGACCAGCATCGTCCCCTGGAAAGTCCAGTCCCCCTGAGTGGGCAGCACTCACGCTGCCAGGCCGGGGACTCATGTCGGGGCCACTGTAGACGGTCCAGCGAGAGCTCTCCTTGTTCAGCTCCTTGTACTTGCCCTCAAAGACCTTCTCCAGATCCTCCTGGCTGTAGGCACAGACGGCAGCGCTGCCTGCCCTGCCTGCCTGCCTGCAGAGAGGGACAGCCAGGTGAGCAGTGGGCACAGGACCCAGGACTTCCTCCACACCCCTGGGCACTCACCACTGCGAGGTGAAGACAGCATAGAAGTCGGCGCGGCCATCCTGGCGTAGCAGGGCAAAGGCATGGTGGATGACATTGAAGGGGAAGCGGCCAGCCTGGGAGCACACCAGCTGTGCCTTCAGGAAAGTTGTCCACTTCTTCTGCAGCACCTTGTCCCCCCCTACATCACTCTGCAAGAGCCACAGCATGCTCATTACCAAGGTGACAAGACCTGGTTACTCCCTTTGTCCCCTGTCATTGTCCCACATCACGGTGTCATCATCCCAAGTCATTGTCCCCCATCACTGATGCTGATCAAAGTACAACTGTCGTCCCCATTATCGTCTCCTGTCACTGTCCACATGGTCATCATCCCCCATCACTGTATCCCCATTGTAGCCCACCATCATTCCCTGCTGTCACCCCTGCACACACCTTGCAGACCCGGGCCACCCGTGGCACCAGGAGCCGCTCAAAGAAGTCGAACTCATCCGCTGTCTCCTCGAAGAAGAAGTAGACCTTGTTGTCCCCAGGTATACTGAAGGAGGCCACGAAGGCAGCATCAGCTACAGGCACAGCCAGGGCAGGTGGGTGAGGAGCTGGAGCCAGGCTGGGCTGCACGCACCTCCCCAGGAATCCTCCCCAGGACCTTCCCTCTGCTTACCCGAGAGCCAGCGGAGGAAGGCGTCTGTCTTGAGCAGGGTGCGGGTGCCCAGTGAGCGGGAGATGATGGGCTCGTTGCCCTGGAAGTTGTTCATGGTGCCAGCGTAGAGCTCTCCGTCTGCCCAGGGACAGAATGGGGGGGTGAGCTTCAGCAAGGACCCCTCACCCTCACCCTCCATTCCATCCCAGGGATGGGTGTCCATCCGTGAGGCCACTGGCCCCATACTCACCCACCAGCAGGGCCGTGTAGGTGTGCTGGGGGTCAAAGGGGCACTGGCCCTTCCCATCCAGAAAGAGCTGTCCTCTGCCACTGGACACCAGTGTGAAGTTTTCCAGGTGCTGTGGATAAGGGGAGAAGAATCAGCCAAAGAAGTGAAAACAACCCCAAATCTGTAGGGAATGACTGTGGAATATCTTGCAGACATGGGGTGTCTTCAAGGTGGGTGCAGGGATGATGACAGGGGATGATGACAGAGGATGCTGGGGCTACCCAACTCCTATCACCTTCCTTCATTTTCATTTTGGGGAGTGGCAGTCCCCACTATGTGCTCAGCACAGAGGAAACTGAGGCAGCGACAGAGAGCCTTTAGTCACCTGAGGGAACCCAAAACTGGGGTTTCCCTGCCAGAGGAAGAGTTGCTGGCAGCTGAGTGACAATCACCAAGGGTTTCTTTAGCAGATGGGACACAAAGATGTCCCTTGTGGGGGATACCCGGCACCCCCATTCTGGGGACAACCCATGATGCAATTCACTTCTGGGACCATATTTTGTGGGTTCTCACAGCAACACTACAACCTGCCCAGAGACCTGCTGCACCCTATCCTGGGGAGGACACTCACAATATAGGTGCATGCAGGGCTGAAGGCGTAGGTCCCACAGACATAGAGATGGGTCTGGTTCAGGGCCACCAGGACTCGGATGAAGTTGAAGCACTCGGTCTAAGAGGGAAAGAGCAGAGGTGGATGCTGAGCACCCCAGTGGCTTTATGGGACCCCTGAGCCCTCAAAGGGCCATCTCACCTCTTGGCTCTTCTTCTTAAAAGCACATTCAGAGGTTTTCTCGGCTGTGGGTCCCCACATCAACTGCAAAGGGAATGAAGATGTTCCTGAGCTGTTGAGCCCAGCTCCATGGGGAAACTGAAACACAGCGGAGGCGCCCCCTCCCCCAACTCCCCAGAAGTGGTGGCTGCTCACCGAGGCTTTGGCATGGATGCTGCCAGGGGTGCCAAGACTGAGAGCCAGCACCCAGTCGCGTGCCCCTACGTACAGCTCCTCCTTGCTCTCATCCAGGAGGAAGATGTCATAATGGGAGACGTTGTCTTGGCTGAAGTGGGTGAGGGTCCGCCGGGGGTCCCCTGGCAGGAGTAAAGGGGATGGTGGGGGCCAAGGGGTCACACACACACCACCACCGTCATTTGCTGCGGATGTGGCAGCAATTGCCATTGTGGCTCACGTTACATTTCACACGGTGCAGTTCTTCCCCTTCAGCTCCCACATCACCATCACCCCTTTGCCCTCCAGGTTCCCACCTCCCCCTGTCCCCTTCAGGTCCTACTGCAAGAGCTGAACATCCCCAAGCTGCAGACCCCCAGAAATGGGGTGCATTTCCCCCCAAGCTGTGCCTGTGATGCTTTGGGGCCATGGCCAAGGGCAGTGCTACATTTGGGGGATGCACTGCCCCAGGGTGCCACCCTGGAGGGATTACAAGCCCCTGAGGAGCCAGACTAAGGGAGTCACCAGCCCCGAGGGTGCCTTTGGGCACAGCCAGGGCCTGCAGATTCGTTTTCATCCCCACCAGGCTGGGGGATTTTTGCTGTTCTGGGCATGGCTGCATGGGGAAACGGAAGTGACAGCGCAGTCAGGGCTGGAATGGCACAACGCTGCTGTGGGGCACAGACCCTCTTGCAGCCCGATTGCCATATCACAGCTCCCCCGAGCTCCTGCTTTGCCACCTGCCTTTCAGCTGGACATGCCGTGCCCTGTCCCTTCCAGAGGCAGCTTTTCCTCCTTCCAGAGTGACCCTGAGCAGACCCTGGGTAGACGTGGGTGACAAAAATGCTGCTGGATCTGGCCCATTGGGTATTGGGGTGCCAAGCAGCCTCATCTGCTCTCATCCCCCACTGCATCACCTGCAGCCATGGGCACTGTCTCCAGCCCCACGTGAGGGTCAGTGATGGGGCAGGGGGGCTATGATGGGGGGCACCCCAAGGTTCCCGATGCTGGATGCTCAACCCTGGGGATGGACACACGCCCACGCAGAGGTTGTGTGTCCCCCTCCCCAGCTGTCCCAGCTCTTCCCGGTGTTCCTGCTCCCAGTGCCATACTCACCACCGGGGAAGGTGACGCGGGGCAGGGACTCTGCGCAGAGCATGGCAGCCGGCACCATCACCCCACAGAGCAGGCGAAAGGCAGCGGGCATGGCGGGGGGCGGCAGGGATGCGCCCCAAGAGGGTCCCACCACCATCCCTGCGGGGAGGGTGAGGGTGAGGGCACACGCTGCTGGGCTGCGTGCCACTTCACCGGGCGGAAACAAGACAGGGGAAGCGGCACCCGGCAGAGAGGTGGGGGATGGGGTGTCCCCAGCGCGTCGAGCCGCACGTGGCCCCCCCAGTTTGGGCACCAACTTCCTACTGCTACACCGGCAGTCAGAGATGTCCCCTCGCCCTGCGGGGCTCCTGCACCAACATGTGGCACAGGTAGAGACGTGCCCTCATCCTCTGGGGCTCCTGCACCGGGAACCCCGGCACAGAGGTGTCCAGATGCTCCTGCCTTTGCCCTCAGAGCCTGTCCCCATCAGGGGTTCCTCTCATTGGTTCTATCAATTATCAGAGCATCCGCAAAACGGGGAGGAACACACATGGGAACCCCCTCCTTCCAGCTCTTTCTGCAGCTCACACCAGAAGCGCTGGGGAAAGAGCCATGTCTCAAGAACCTCACGGTCCCCAGGACCCCTTTGCTGATGGTCACCGTGTCCCCGGCGGGCGGCATTACCTCTCTGGCGAGCGAGGACCGAGCCGCTCACCTCCAGCCCCGGAGCATGGGCCCCAGGCAGACCCCCGAGCCCTGACGGCCGCGGCCACGGGACTCGCGTGGGCCCATGCCCTGTGTCCAGCTGAAGGGTGGCCGTGCTGCCACGCTGCCAGCCCGGCCCGTGCTGGGCTCGCTGCAGCCCGGCCCAGCCCAGCCCAACCCTGCGCGGCTCCGCCGGGGCTGCGGGAACCTGAAAGTCCTGCTGGAAGAGGACGAGCCCCGGCAGGTTGGGGCAGTGGGCGCCTGCGCTCGCCTTCTCCGCCTCGCACCCCCGCAAGGACAGCAGCGAAGCCTGGTGGAGGCAGCTGGGATGGGAACCAGGGAGCTCTGCTCCTCTGACTGCTACCCAGGGATTGACGTGTGGGGAGAGATGCGCTCGGATGCCTGGGTTTGCTTGCTGGGGAAATCTTTGGCGTGAGGAAAACAATGGCGTTTGTCCTGCCGATCGTGTGGACCAACAGTGGGCCTGAGCATCACCCCCAAAGCCAGCCCCACGGGGACAAGCATCACCCAGAAAAGCCGACCCCAGGGCTGAGCATTGCTCCCCACAAACAGCCCCATGGGGTCGAGCACTCCCTCCACAAAGCTCCTGCAGCTGTTCCAGGAACGTGCCTCCCTGTAGATTCCATCCTTAACCCCAGGCTGCTCTGGGACGGCTGTAAGGCAAGAAACTATCCAAAGCCAAAGCCCTGGAGTTCCTCAACATCACAGCCATACCTGAGGTACCCCAATATCCCTCTGGACAGGGCTGAGGAGCATCCTGCCCTGCTGGGGTCTCCTTACCTGCCTCTCCCGTCCCCACAGCAGCCCACCGGGACATGTAGCCCTGGGAGGGCAGCGCTGTCCTCACCACCTTGCTTGGCTGGGACAGAAGCTCCTTGTGAGCAGAGAAAGTAGGTTACTCTGCCCCGGATTTCCCACTTGGCGAAGGGCTGGCTGAGGGACGGGGCTGCACGGAGCCTTGGACCAGCTGCATTGTTCTGCCCTGGGCCAGAGCCACCAAGGCTGCGAAGGGGGAGGAGGGATGGGAAAGGGAGCAGAGGATCCTTGGCGAGGCTGAAGGCTTGACTGGGGCTGTGGTGGGGCTGAGGAAAACCGCCAGAGTGTTCCCCAGTATGAGCCAGGGCTGACACAGGATGTGAGGCGACAGCAGCCTTGAGGCTGCTGCAGCAGTGTGGAAAGCTGGAATCCCTTCTCAGCCCTGTCTCTCCTCTTTTTTGGGTCCCCTGGTCACAGTTGTCTGGGGACATTGGTAGGGGGATGTAATTTACAGTCTTCTTGGGGTTTGGCACATGGGAGTGATGTGCTGCCAAGAGTCTCTCAGCACTGGGGTGGTTTTGTTTCCCCTGTGCTTTCAGGTTGACCACAGCTGTGGCTTGATGGGTCTTGCTCCTGCTTGGGTCTCCTCCTCCTGGAGGATTCCCTCTGAGCCAGGGAATATTGTGCCGTTAATGAATGTGCACACTCCCTTCAAAAAGCACATCACCTGCCACGGGATGGAGGCAGGTGCAGCCCTTGTGCTCAGCAAGGTGAACTGTGATGGATGTGGTGCAGGTGTGAAGCTGCTGCGGGTCTCTCAGCTGCTCAGACATTCCTTTGCCTCAATTTCTCACAGCAGAGAAGAGTTTAGTCCTATGCAGACGGACTTCAATCCCCTGCCCATGTCACATCCCAGGAGCATCCCTGTGGTGTGGGGGATGCAGCAATGCTCCCAACAGCCAGGAGGGGCTGGGGCAGCTCAGCCTGGAGTAAGCTCTTTCAACCCCCCGGATCTGGAGCAGGGTGTGTGTGTGGGGGGGGGGAGAGATGGAAGGCAAGGAAGGAGTGGGGGTGTGGACTTAGAACATGAGAGGATGAAGGGGAGGAATTTGGGGGGTGTATGCAAGAGGAAATGGGAGACGATTGTATCGATGGGGGTGTTCCGTACAAAGGGTGGGGGGTGCAGGTAAGAGGGAGTAGGATGCACGGGGGGGAGTTGCGGGGTGGAGGAGGTGTGCACAGGAGATAGGGGAAAGGGGCGGGGGGAAGGTGTTTTGAGAGGAATGTGAAAGCAGGGAGTGCAGGGGGCTGCCCGGGGGCTGCCGAGGAGTCTCCCCAGGGACGGGACCTCGGCCTCTTTGTTGCCGGCTGGCAGCATCAGCGCTGGGGGTCCCCCAAGCCCAACCACACTATGGCGACTTCCTCCTTCCCGCTTGCCCTCCCGCCCACCGGAGCCTCCCCAGATGCCCTCGGGCCCCCCGGCCGCCCCCGGCCCCGGTCGCGGTGCGGCGGTACCGACCTGCGGCGGGCGGGCGGGAGCAGCATCCCCCGGCCCCGCATCCGGCTCACGTCGCCATGGCTACGGCTGTACCTCGGCAGTCCGCGACCCCCCCCGCACCGACAGACCCTGACGGACCGACACGGGGCTGCGGAACCCGAGACCCCCCCAGAGCGGGACACGGACATGGCCCCGCGTATGGAGGGCGGGCACTACCTCTCCCTACCCACCCACACCACGGACACCCCCATCCCCAGGAGGTGCGGGGACACCCCTCTGCCCCTTCGTTGTTGTTACATCCAACCCCTCTCCTGGCACTTTCCTGTGCCCCTATAACTACACTGGGGCCCTTGAACTCAGTTTTGCTCTCAGCTTTTGGCAACAAGTCCCTGCACCCCCATCTCAACACCTCTAGATCCCCTATCCCTGCATCCCATGCCCACACCCCATCCCTGCACCCCCATACCCACACTCCATCCCTGCATGCCTATTCCTGTCTCAGCCCTCTCTCTTGACCCATCCCAGATGAGTGCTACTGGCTCTGGCTTCCCATGTTCTGTGGATTTGGGGGGTCCCAGGAGGAGGCTTGGGGTGCAGCCGTGGCGCCAGGCTGCATGCGTGTCCCCTCCACCCAGCTTTCCCAAATTCTGGTTTATGGCATTTCCCCTCTTGGAATTTCCCTTGCCAGAAAGCCTGGCCGAGCTGGTGCTTGCCGACCTTACTTCTCCTGTGGAACTTGGCCCCTTCCCCTTCCCAGTTGTGTGTGAGAGTTTGGTGCCATGAGCCCCAAAACAGGATCCCCAGCCACCACTTCCTCCCCCGCTCTGCAACCACCTTCCCTGCATGACCTCAGTCTTGCGCAACTGCAGCCGAGGCGCTGGAGACGTGCCAGCCTCTGCAGCAGCTGGGGTGCAGTATCAGCACCCCCAAAAGCCTGCAGCAGGTTCATCGCCTGGGCTACTTGCTCTGCCAGGGCTGGAGAGCAGAGCCAAGTGCCCCTGCAGTTCCCACAGGGTTCAGGAGGTTGAAGTCTTTTGCAGGAATCTGTAAGGAGCTTGTGCCTAGTGCCCACCAGCACTGGAAGCTTAGCTGGAGCCTGTTGTAGAGACTCCTCCCACCCCAAGGCTGAGCTGCAGCCTCTCAGCCCTGCCTGGACACCCCTAGGGTGCCCTGTGGGGGTCCTACAACTTGCAGCATCTTGGGGTGCAGCTTTGGGGGGTGGCAGTGGGCACAAACTCACGTCTTAACCCCCCCTTGGGATTAGCAGGGTGGCTTGACCTTAATCTCCCTGGGCACGCAGGGGCCTGGAGGGGCTGGTGTGGGGCTGGCGGGGCCCCCAGCACCCACTCGGCCATGCCCTGGCTGGAAAAGTCTGGTGGCTTGCCAGACACTGGAGTCAGTCCCAGCTCTACCCCATCCCAGTGATTGCTCCAAGGCTTCCTGTGCTAGACTTTCCACCCCAAAAACATATGATCCTCCACATGTGCCCAAACCCTGGTGCTCCTGCCCACCCAGGATGCCTTTGAAGGGACCCCAACATTCAGAGCACAAGTGAGCAAGGCCAGGCCATGGCCCTTGCTCTGGGATCCCATTTCTCTCCTGCCAGGCTCTGGGGGACCCGAAGCAGGGCTCAGATCCATGGGACAACAGGAGGAGGAGGAGAAACCTGACCTTGAGTCAGTGCTTTGGCTTGAGTGGGAGCTGGAGCTCTTTCACAGGCTCTTTTGCGAAGTCCCCATAGGGGTGTGTGAGGTATCTGTAGGCTGTAGTTCCCCCGTGGACTGTGCAAGGTCCTCATGGGCTGCACATGCCTCTATAGGGATGTGAAAGGTTCCCATGGGTTTATGCAAGGTCCACACAGGGTGTGCAGAGTCCCTGTGGGGGGTGTATGGGCCCCATGTGGCTCTGTAAGGAACCCACAATGTCTGTATCATGCTTACAGGGCTCTGCAGTGTACCTGAGGGCTGTGCAGAGACCCCATGAGTCTCCAGCTAAACTGTTCCCCAGAGTGACCCAGTCCAGGAGTGCCAGGACCCTGGGGAACTGTGCAGGATGTGAGGAGGATCTAGGACATTATTTCCCTGTTGCATTTCCCCATGGCAGTTCCCCATGGCAGTTCCCATGTCTCCTGACTTGTCTCCTCCCAAGAACATGTCCAGGCAGCAGCACAAGGTGCCAGAAGCATGGTTGGTTTCCCTGCATCATTCCAGAACCTGCTATTTTGGGCAGAACCTCATGACTTCTGGGGGCCGGCAGTGCCAGGACTAGAGCAGGGTTAAATCCCCATGAAAGGGGACAGGCTGAAGCATTGTGGGGGTAGCTGCCCCAGTGTTGTGGCATGGGTATCCCTGAGCAGGCACAAATGGGAGACAAACAGGGCACAGAGAGGGGGCCAGTGTGTCCCCTCTCATGCTGTGAGCACCTCCCTGTACCCCTCTCCTGGAAGGGGAGATGGCACCTTGCCGGGTCTCCTCAGGCTCACTTGAAGCTGGGAGGTGGCAGCAATGCCCTAGATCCCCTGCCACCCCCTGCCCTCCTGAACCTCAGCCCTGCTGCCCCCAAACCTCGGGTGATGTGACCCCACACAGCATGGGGGGACCCAGACATCCAAGCGCTGGGACAGGGGTACCCTCAGACCAGATATCCCGGGATCCTACCTGGCTGTGCCTGCGCGCCGGGCGCTCGCTTGCGTCCCCTCACATTGTGGCTCTGCAGCACTGTGCCTGGTAAAGCCGATTATGCATCGGCTTTACGGCTCTCCTTCTCCCCAGCATCCCCTCCTGCCTCGCTCCAGTGCCTGGCACGGCCCAGGGGCACAGGCGGTCCCCTTGGCACAGTGTGGGGGTCATCCCTGTGGTGGGAGCAAACCTTCACTCAGGTTCTCCAGTCCCCCAGTCCATCCCATCTTGGGGATGTCTGGTCCCCAAAACCCCAAGAGGAACCTCTGAGTCTCTTACCTCAAATTCCATCCCCTGTCCAGTTCCTCTCTGAGGGGCTTCTTGCCCAGCTGGCCCAGTTCTTAGCAACCCACCCTCGGGTGAGCCAGGATGTAAGGAGCCACCCCACTTCCTCTCATCCATGGTGGGTGCTGAGCCCCAGCCCTGGCTGTGGGGTGGAAAGAGATCCCTGGGGGGGTCCCTTTGCTGCTGTGGTGCAGCACAGCACCCCTAAATCCCCCTGGACAGCAATGATGACAGCACACAGCATGGGAAGGGTTCAGCTGTATTTTGACTCTGGAAGAAAATATAGGCAGTAATACAGAAGCTTTGCAAGCACAGATACATACATGACCTCCCCAAAACCCACTGGAGTGGGGGGCTTGTCCTGGCACCTTCTCCAGCCCCATCTCTCTGCTGCACTTGAGGCTGGGGGGGCTGCGGGCATTTCCCAATCAAGGCAAAAAGCCAAGACATCTATCGATGGCTGGATGGACTCTTGCCAAGGGGGAAACTGCACCTACCAGATCCCAAAATCCATCTCACTAGAACAAAAAGCCTTCCTAGGTGCTTTCCTGGAAAACCAGCTCTGACCTGGACTGAGCATCTTTCACTTAATCCCTGAAACAGCTCTTGAGCTCCGGCCACCAGAGATGAGCCCAAATAACCGCAGCTGAGAAAAGCTGGGGTAAACCCTGCTGGATGCAGTGGCTCCCAAAGATGGGGCCTGGGGGGGCCCCACTTGTGGGACCGAGGTCCATCACCCCAGCTGTCAAATCCATCTGGTCTCAGAACGCAGCTCCGGTGTGTTTTCACTTCTCCTACTCCATCTCCACTTGATGCCAGGTGGGATCCAATGGGGTTCCCAGCCTGACCCCCACCTCAGCTAAGGCACAACTCGGCTGATTAAGAAAAAGGGAACCCAAAGGGCAAGAGGTGCCTGGGATGGGGAATATGAGGAATACAGTACATAGAGTGCTGGGAGTGCAGGCGGGCAGGGGGCTGGGGAGGGGGCAATGGCCACACAGATACATGGGCATCGCCCGCGAGCTGCCAGGAGCCCCCGCGCCAGCACCGCCAGAATCACAATTCAAAAAAAGAGAAAAAAAAGGGAATTTTGACTTCGGATCCCAAGAAAAAGGGTTGTAAAGGCACTATGATCCATTTGAGACACGACAGCAGCCCCTGTGGCATGCAGCTCCGGTGGGCATGGCTGCACTTCTCTGTCCTATGTAAAAAGCTTTGGCAAAAAAGGTACAATCTAAGGAGCATTTCAGCTACAAACTCCTCCTGCATGGCTGCTCTGTAAACACAGTTCTTTGCTGTCTTTGGCTGAAGTTCTAAAAAATATTTGAAGCTGAAAAGCTATTTTTTGGTTTGGTTTTTTTATATAGAAATAGATTTTTTCTTTACAAAAAAAATCAAAGCATCTTTTAGCACTTTTAATATATATATATATAAATTTCCTGCTATAGAAAACAACAACAAAAAAACCCTCTTGGTTTTTGATATCTTGTTTTTTTAAGGAAAAAAAAAATTCTGTTGTTTGGGAAAAAAAAACCCTGGCTGGAGACGGGCAGGAACCACAGGAATCCGCCACGGAACTACATGATGCTGCAGCTCTGCACAGCCTGAGCCTGGGAGAGAGAAAGAAAAAGAAGAGAGTTAAGAAGACACCAGTGTCACCATCCATTTGCTCTGACTGTAAAATGTCCAGTGGGATCCTTTGGATAACCACAGTGCCCCCAGGCTCTCCTCCATCCTGGCCCTTGTGGTGGGATAAATAAATCCTCCTGAGATGAGATGTTCATAGCTCCAAAATGAGAATTTGTGGTAGGTGATACATGAGGATTATAATATTGACTGAGACTATCAATACAGAATATATTATACATCAATCTATCTATATATCTATATAAAATATATATTAAAGTGTTGAAATATTCACAATTACCAGCCTGAACACTTAACAGCAGTGGAATGAGTAATGTGGAGGATGGGGGATGCTCTGGGGTGCCAAGGGGACCAAGCATAAGGTGGAGTGTGGTGGGAAGCTGCTATGGCCACATCTCTTTCCAATCCCTCTCAGAATCTGCCATCCCTTATAAAGAGGCTTGTGCGAGCCCAAGGAGGAAGAGCAAGGGCAGGGAGAAGGAGAGGTGGGAGGGGACAGGACCCCCACAGCATTGCCCTGTTGGGAAGGGACGATACTAGGACAGGGTGGAGACCCAGCAGCACCAGGACCCAGCAGTGCCAGGGACTTGACCCAGGGGCTGGGAATGGCACTGACCTGCCTGCGGGGGCTGGAGTTCCCCAGGAGGTAGTTCCTGGACACCAGGCTGTCCCCAAGGCCGATGCCAGAGTCACCCATGCTGCGGTAGCTGCGGGTGACAGTCACGCTGGAGGTGGACGAGCCCGAGGACATGGTGTTGATTCCGGCGTTCTGGGTGCCCGACTTGTCGGCGGGCTGGCCACACGTGCCACAGACCACTGTGCGGGAGCGCAGGTTGTATTCACCAGGGTCCCCGGAGCTGCTGCAGCCCTAGACATTGGAGGGGACAGACAAAGTGACCTCAAGCCCCTGCCAGAGCCTCCTCTGCCCTGAGAATGGTGGCAGCACCACTGTGACCCAGGAGAGCTCTTCACATTAGGCCTTGAAGAGAGCCTGACTCACCTGTCCTCTCTATCATGTGGTTTAAAAATAATAAAATAGAATCCTTAATATTGTGTTTCTAATCCCAAGTGACTGGGGCCACCACAGTGCCAGTGGGTGACCTGCCCTGCTGCCCTGACCTTGCACCCCGAGCTCTTGGCACATGGGAGACACCTGAACTGTGCTCCTGAAAACATTGTCTTCCTCATCACTTCAGGAGCTGGCAGCCTTCCAATGGGAAATCTGCTCTTGGAAAGGATTCAGCCTCCAGACGACTGGGCAGCACTGACTGCAGGAGCTTGGCTCGTCTGTCCAGGGATAGTCAATATAGAAAAGAATCACAGGATCATGAAATGGTTTGGGTTGGAATGGACTTGAAAGCTCATCTCATTCCAGCTTCCTGCCATGGGCAGGGTATCTTCCACCACACCAGGTTGCTCTAAGCCCATCCAACCTGGCCTTGAACACTTCCAGGGATGCTGGTGCAGCCACAGTTTTCCTGTGTAACCTGTGCCAGTGACTCACTTCCCTCACAGGGAACAATTTCTTTCCAGTACCCCATCTAACTCTGCCCTCTAACTGGCAGTGGGAAGCCATTCTCCCTTGTCCTGTCACTCCAGGCCCTTGTCCAAAGTCCTTCTCCAGCTGTCTTGGAGCCCCTTTAGGCCCTGGAAGGAGTTCTGGAAGGTCACCCTGAAGTCTTTTTTCTTCCAGGCTGCCCCAAATTCATCCAGCCTGCCTCCAGAGCAGAGAGACCCCAGCCCTTAGAGCATCTTCACGGCTGCCTCTGAATTTGCTCCAGCAATTCCGTGTCCTCCTTGTGCTAGGGGGCCCAAGAACTGGACCCTGTACTGCAGGTGGGTCTCACATGGGCGGAGTAGAGGAGGACAATCCACTAGCTCAACATGCTGATATCAGTCTCGGCACAGCTCTTCAGATCCAGAGAACTCCAAGGGAAGTGGATGATGGATGTGCCATTTTGCTCCTGCAGAGCTCTGGAAATGGTATTCAAAAGATCTTTCACCATCGTTGAGGCACAGCTTGGCCACGATGGCACCTCTCTGCCTGTGGTTCCTGAGGGCCTCTCGTGTGCAGGACACACACACCCTGCAGGATGGGCTGGTGGGGGATTCTAGGCTGCAGCCAGGGATGTTTCTTTGGGAGAAGTGCCTGCAGCTCTGCTCCTGGCATGTTGTCTGCTCTGCCTACTCCCTGCTCTCTGCCTGCAGCTCCTCCTGGTGCATATTTCAGCTCCATATGGAGAAAGATGAGCTGAGAGGAAGAACAAAGCCACCTCTGGTGTTCCAGCATCCTCATGAAGCAGAGAGGACAGAGCAGCTGCTGACAAGAAGCGTCGCCCATCAACTTCCCACCAAGTTGATGGGCCATGCTGGGTACCAGCTCAGCCTCCCTCTGACTCTTCTGGCCCTTTTAAGGCATGTCTGGGTTCCTTAGGGTTGGAGACAACTTACAGCAAGGTCTTTAGAGCTTTTATGGTGAGCAGCAATCTCCTCCAGATGCCAGAGGTCTGTTGGCTTCTCTCATGCAGTTGTTTCCACAGCAGCTTCCCCACTGCCTTCTCCTATTGCCTGATCCTGTGTGATGCTGAGCTCCCTCCCACCCTGACTGAAGCTGCAGTCCCTTGGAGCCCTTGGAACCAGCATCCTACTCACATGGTGATGACGGTGGTGGATGCTCATTTCATCATCGTCCTCATCCTCGTCATCATTGATGATCACAGTGCGGACCAGCTTCCGCATGGCCACCTCCTGCAGGGGACAGGAGGTGAGTTGGGAGGTTCAGTGCCAGCTACCCTCTGTGCCCCGTGCTGGAGCTGCCATTGGCTCTCACCTCCCCGCTGGAGTTGATGAGGGCAGTGCGCAGGCTGTCCCCGGAGCCCCAGCTGCTCTGCGCCTTCCACACCACATTACTGGGGGGGCTGTGTGTTGCTCCAGCTCCTGAGGCCCAGATCTAGGGAGAAAAGCAGGAGAAAAGTGACTTCTCAGGTCTGCAGACTCCACAGCCTGGGGACGGGAGTCTATTACCACAAAAAGCCACACCCCAACCACTCCATGCAACCAATGGCCTGGCAGGGTTTGGGATCTTGCCTGGATCCTCCCCCAGGCAGTGACTCACCGTGACCACCTGGCCAGCCTTCAGGGTGAACTTTGGGGGGAAGCGGTAGGTAATAGGGGGATCGTCCCCATTTTGCCTCTTGATCTGCCAGTTCCCCATCGCCTGGTCCTGTGAGAGAGAGTAGCAGTACTCAGAACCCTGGTTCTTCTCTAACTTGTCCCATTCACGTCCTGCCCGTAGGGTGAAGCAGGGCTGAACCTCACCCCAGGGTCTTCCCGAAGGCAAACTCACCTCGTTGGACTTGTTCCTGAGACGAACAAACTTGCCCTCCAAGTCCACCTCCTCCACGCCGACACGGCCACTGGTCCGGGCATGGTGGGAGAAGCTGGTCCGGCTCTCACTGTCCTCCAGCTTCCGCTTCTTGGAGGAGCCTGGGGTGGACAGGTGGCTTCGGGATGCACCTTTGTGGGATGAAGGGCTGGGGGACAGCCTCAGCCTGGCAGGGGGAAAAGAGAAGATGAAGCCAGTCAACACACGAGGGCTGGGACCCATGAAGCCCAGAGCTGGGCACAGCATCCTGTGCTCACCGCTCCTCCTCGCCCTCCAGCAGCTTGCGGTAGGCGTTGATCTCCATATCCAGAGCCAACTTGATGTCCAGCAGCTCCTGGTACTCATCCAGCTGCTGCTGCATGCGTGCCCGCATCTCGGCCATCTCCCGCTCCTTGTCGGAGAGCAGGCGCCGGTTGGTCTCACGTTCCCTGGCCAGAATATCCTCCAGATCATGCAGCTTCGCTTCCTTGGCAGCCAGCTGTGGGGAGGGAAGATGAGAGACCATGTACAGAAAGGGACCATCCCCAGGGTAGGCATGCCACGGAACCCTCTGGTCTCAACTCACCTGCTTCTGCAGCTGGCTGACTTCTGAGGAGAGGTTGTCAATGCGGATACGGGTCTGCTGCAGCTCCTCATGGGCAGCACCCACCATGTTGCTGTTCCTCTCAGCTGACTGCTTGGCATTCTCCAGCTGGGGGACAGGACAGGGGGATCAGCATCTCAGCACCCACAGCAGCCCACTCTTGCTCTGTGGGGCTGCAGGGAGAGGAGAGTGGCGTGGGGAGGCTGCTCACCTTCGCCCCATAGGTTTTCTCCAGTTCCTCCTTGTAAAGCCTGATCTGGGCCTCATGCTGGCTCCGCAGCTCCTGCAGGGCCTCGGAGAGCTTGCTCTCAAACTCCCGCTGCCGCCCATTGTCGATCTCCACCAGCCGGGTTTCGTGGCGCCTCTTGGTCTCCCGCAGCTCCTGGGGACAGGTCAGGGGACGCTGTGTCACCTCAGGGAGGTGACACAACGCGTATAGTGGGGGTTATCACAAGTGATCCCAGCCCCATTGCAGTGCATCACAGCTCACCTCGCTGTAAATGTTCTTCTGGAATTCAAGCTCTTCCTTCAGGGTCTGCAGCCGGTTCTCGGCATCCACACGGCGCAGCATCTCATCCTGCAGCTGCTTCTTGGCTTCGCTCAAGGCACTCTCCAGCTGGCAGGGAATTGAGAAGGACCATCACAGTGAGCTCTGGGCACTGCACCTGGCATGGCTGGGGACCCACAACCCAACTGCATCTGCCCCAGAGCCCCTGGCATAGTGGGGATCTGGCAGCCCCCAGGTAGGGTAAAAAGGGATCCCTGGGTCAGTTGGAGACAGAGCTGCCACTGCTCACCTTGGCCACCTGTCCCCTCAGGTCCCGCACTTCAGTTTCCAGATTCCTCTTCTCACCCAGCGCCGTGGAGAGCGCAGCCTCCTTGGAATTAAGCAAAGCTTCCACATCCTTAAGGCGTGCCTGGGCAGTCAGCAGGTCCCCTTCCTTCTTGGCATTCCTGCAGGGCAAAGGGTGGCACAGATGAGTGGCACAGCGAGAATAACCATAGTCATCAGAAAATGATGGAATTGTTTGGTTCAAAGGGACCTTAAAGCACATCTTAACCTTGAAGTTCCACTCCCTGCCACAGGCAGGGACATATTCCACTAAACCAGGCTGCTCCAAGCCCTGTTCAACCTGGCCCTGAACACTTCCAGGGATCCAGGGGCAGCCACAGCTTCTCTGGGCAACCTGTACCAGGGCCTCACCACCCTCAAAGAGAAGATTTTCTTCCCAATATCCCATCTAACCCTGCCCTCTGGCAGGGGGAAGACATTCCCCGTTGTCCTGTCATTCCAGACCCTTGTCCAAAGTCCCTCTCAAAATTTTGGAGTCCCTCTAAGTACTGGAAGGGACTCTAAGGTCTTGTCAAGCTTCTCATCCACCAAAACCTCCAAGTTCTTCTCCCCTGGGCAGTTCTCAGAAAAGCCTGTGCACTGTACCCCAAGCACAAAGAATGTCACATCTGCCCCCCTGTGATCACTCCCAGAAGGGCTGCATCACTGTCCCTAACAACCATCCACCGAGGGGATCAGCATGTCCCAGCCACCTGACACACCCAGCCCTAGTTTGGATACTGGAGAGCAGGAAGAGCTGGGAATGACTGGCAGAGCAGGAGGAGTCTCAGGGTGCAGTGTGCAATGTGCACACCCACAGCATGGCTGCATCACAAGAGACCAGTGCTGATGAGTCTGGCACTGAAGTGGCACCGTGTGGCACGGTGGGACGCAGGGCAGTATGGTGGGACACCTGGAGCATGTTGTGGTGTGGCACAATGTGGTACAGCATGACATGGATCTGCACTACAAGGTGCGGCACAGCCCACCACGCCATGATACAGTCAGATGTGGCTCAGCACGGTGTGGCATTGTGTGACACGGGGCTGGATGGTGGAGCAGCAGCTGGGGGAGGAGTTGAAACTGCCCCACAGCCAGTGTTGCCCACCTGAGGCGGCCAGGCAGAGGAGCCTGTGGCACCCTGCTAGTGCCAAGAGTTAGATGCCTGTCCAGGAGTGGACAAGGGAGCACCAGGTGATAAACAGGGGCTAGGGGCTGCCTGTGGCTGTGCCTTACCATGAACTCAGCTGGATGCAGAGCTGTGGTGCCTCAGCCCCCCCAGTCCGACCTCTGGCATCACCATCCACACCCACCGCCCTCCTCTCTTTTCCAGCCCTCTGACAGCTGGTCAAAGCCACTCCTTACAGACCCACAGTGTGAGCAGGGAACCTGATCTGACTTCACCACCAAAATACAGCCTGGAGCTATTTTGGTAAGTCCTATAAAAAGAAAAGACCCAACGATCCCCCAGCAGCCGCCAACCTCGCGGTGGGATTGTTACCCCAGGGTGGAAGGAGCCCGAGGAGTGGCCGTGGGCGAGCAGCGGCTGCACCGCGGCAGCGAGGCGCATTCCTGGGCCGAGGAGGGCGCACCCGCGCCGTGCCACCGCGGGTCACAGCGACAGAGAGCGCCTGCGGCACCGGCGGCACCCAGCCCATCCCACAGGAGCACCCGGACCACCAGGAGTGAGACCCAGGACCAGCACGGACCGCCTTCCCAGACTCCCAGATGCGGGATGTCGGA
This sequence comes from Sylvia atricapilla, assembly GCF_009819655.1. Lineage (NCBI taxonomy): Eukaryota > Metazoa > Chordata > Aves > Passeriformes > Sylviidae > Sylvia > Sylvia atricapilla. Next base: position 518,620 of record NC_089169.1, read on the forward strand.
AGCTCCTGGATTTGCCAGCAGCAGATTTTCCTGCATTTCTTTCTGTTTCCTGACCCTAGTCAGCATGGAGAAGTTATTCTGTTATTTTGCAGACTAAAGCAAAGATTTCAAAATCCCAAGCTACTGTTTTTAAGTGCAAATTTCACTTCAAATCCCAGGATATTCCATGTTAAAAGAGCAGGAATTCCACTTAAAGACAATTTTTAAAAAACCAATTCCTACATGTACAGTAACAAAATTCAGAATCACTTTAAGTGCTGCTGTCAGGAAAAGCAGAGCCCAAGAGCCTCTGGGAATCCAGGAGCAGCTTGCAGACTTTTTCTTGGAAATGAGTGAAGATCTATCTTCTGCCTTCCTTTCAATTTCTGAAAGCTCCTTTCCCAGCCCAGAACACTTTTTATTGTGGTGTAAAGGGCTCAGTATAACATGTTGGATCTGTAATGAATTCTATAATGTTTCTGTGGTCAGATTGTCATAATTTAATGTTTGGGGCTCCCAGGTAAGAGGGTCTCAATTATATGCATAAAGTATGATTTCATAGTCCATAAATTCCATAAAATAGCCTCTTTTATGTCTAAATAGCATTTAAGCAGTCTAGAGATTTTGGAATTATGCCACAGTGGAATAACTGACCAAGAAATGCTGCTGGCCCCCCTTTTCCAGGGAACCACAGTCTCGCTTGCTGGAGCTCTGTGCTGGGTCCTTCCTGTTCAACCCACTCCTTTATGCCAGTGACTCATAGGACAAGAATGCCAACTGGGAGCAGATCCGAGGCTCCAAGGCTCACTGCAACCAGTGTTTGAGGCTGAGTTTTCCCATCTGGCCCTGGCTCATTCCTGCAGCCAGCGTGGCCACCCCAGCACTGGCAGCTGGGTCCTGAAGGAGTGAACTGCCATGTGACTCCAGGAAGAGCTCCTCCCTGGTGTTTTGCTGCTGCTCATTGCTTGCTGTGTTGGCCGTGGAGGTTTGGGTACAGCTGGAGGACACTGGTTCTTCAGGATGGGGTTTCAGCACGACCTGGATTCTACAGCTCTTTCAAAGGACAGCAGTTCCATTAATAAGTGACAAACGAGGAAAAACTGCTGATGGTTACACTTGTGTCTACAGCAGATTCGCCCTCACCAGGGACCAGAAGTATCCAGGGGTTTGGGCATCAGTGCCTGGAAAGCCCCAGAGTAAATCCCAGATGACTCAAAGGACAAATCCTTTTTTCTTAAGAAGCCTCCTGTGCTCAACTCTGGATTCCACTGTGAGGAGCAGAGCCAGAAGCTTGGAGCTTACCAGCCATGGGGCTGAGTTAGGAGTAGTTCTGCCAGATGGACACGAGTGAGACAAATCCTCTCCTGTCCTCTGCTCTTGGGGAGTCCAGTGGCCAGCAGAATTTGGCTCCCTGGGACCTGAGCACCTCCCCCAATATTCCTTCCAAACATACCCTAAACCCCAAACGTGGCAGCAGCCTCTGGATAAGGTATCAGCACACAGGTGAGTCCTCTCTGGCCTCGAGGACCTCCAGCCTACTGCTTCACACCAGCTCTGTTGATCCCTGCTCCAGCCCAGCCAAGGTTTGCGTTTTCCCTTCTCCTGCCCTCAGGTCCTGCTTTTATTCCCGGGAAGCCTCACAGGCTCCAGCTGGCGCTGGGCTAAAAATTAAAAACTTCCATGGCAGCTGTGTCACTCCCACTTCCCTGGAGAGGAGGACAGAGATAGACCTTCCTCCTCCTGCCCAGAGGGTTTCACTAGCCTCTCTATCCTGCCTCCTAGAGCCTCCAAGATCCCAAATTTCCCAGTGAAAAGGGAAGCAGAGACTCATTCTGGAGGGCTGGGTGCCTCCAAATCCCACAGGATCTGAGCCCCTGTGCTGCGAGAGCCATGGGTAAAAACAATCTAAGAGGAGAAAAAACAACAGAGGCATCAAATCCTCAAGAAACAAATGTCTCAAGAGAAAAGATGGAGGGAAAAGGGGCCTCAAGACATTTTATTTTTAGCTTTTAAAAGCAGGAAGAAGGAAAAAAAAAAAAGAATTGAATATTGCAGCTGAGCTGCCAGAAAATCCAAATGTTAATGGAAAGTTGGATCTGCTCTGGCTCTGCTCAACACAGAGAGACACGAGGCTGTGAATTCAACGTGATGGATTCAGAGAGGGCTCAGGGACAATCCTGCAGAGCAGCATCTGCTACTGCTCCCCCCACTCTGCCCCAAAATCCCAGCCAGGAAACCTGGCAGGTCTGGGCTCTCCCTCTGGAAAAGTCAAGACAGGACAAAGTCATCAGAGCTTGTTGGAACAGCTCCAGGCATGAGCCCACCAGCTCATGCTGGTGGAAAGATGCCAACCCTCTCTGAGATGCCAGAGCCCACTCAATGCATTTTTAGGAAACACACTTTGGTTTCCCTCTCCGCTATTAATCCCCACAAGTGTTCATGAAGCTTGGGCAGCCCTGGGCTTCATACACTGGAAGAGGACCAATGAGTGGGATGGAGCTCATAGAGGTGCAGGCATTCCTCTCCTTCCCTGCCTCTAAATTGCAGTTGCCCCACCCTGGAAAAGGTGTCAACTCAGGGAACTTCTGGCTCCTGCCCCATCCATAAATCTTTATGGACATCTGCAAATTCCCCAAGACTGCAGGTGTCAGTCCCACCTGGTTGCCAGGGGCCACAGCTGCCTGCTCCTGGGCATGCAGGCTAGGAATGCTTTCCCAGAAAAGGCTTTGACATGTTTACAGCTTGGGAACCCGAGGCAGGAGTGTCAGTGTGTGCCCATGGAAGTCTCTGATTGCTGGGAGGACCCAGGAAACCTGCTCTGCCCCACCCCGGGCAGGCTGCTCTCCACGGCACTCCCTCCAGTGCCAGAGATCTGTCCCAGGATCACCACACGTATCCCAGGGATCATTCCCCTATCCCAGGGATCATCACTCCACTGCAGGGATTGTTTCCCAGTCCCAGGGACTGTTTCTTCATCAAGGATTGTTCCCCTGTCCCAGGGACCAGGGCCCCACAGGACAAGCAGCAGGGACAGCATGAGGAGAGGCGGACCTGGAAAACTTCTGCAGTGGGGCGATGGGAATGTGGCGAAGCAGCTTCTCCCAGCTTCTGACTCATCTGTGCCACAGCACCTCTGCCAAATCACCAGGATAAACACGGGCTGGTCTCCTAGCAGGGGAGCTGGAAATAGCCAGCATGATGTATAGCGAGGACAACGTCTGCAGGGAGCCGGCATCCTGTTGGGCACCAGACTTCTGCCAGAGGCAGCTGGGGATGCCAGCACCAGCTGTGTTCACAGATAGAAAGAAACAGCTTCCACCTCTGGCATTAGTGGTGCCAAAGACCCTTCCTGGTGCCAGGGTGAGTGCTGGCCCTGCCACATGCTCCTGATTCAGTCACGACACGCTCATCCATGGGGCTGAGGAGCTTGTCCAGCTCCATGTGACCCCAGTGGAGCAAAACACTGTAATCTCCCAAGAGCTGAGCTTCCCCTCCTGGAACTGGGATCTGGCCTTTCCTTGCACCCTTAAAATGAGCCAAAACTGCAGCTTTGTTGGGAACCAGGAAAAAACCTTTCATGGGGAGGCAAATGGATCCCCTGTCTAGGATTCCCCAAGTCCAGGATGTTCATATTCCTCCACAGCTCCCATCACCAGGAATACTGCTGGGAGCTGTGGGTGCACGCAAACTCAAGTGTGATGGAACCTGACTGTACTGATACTGACACCGCCAGGAATCAGCCACATGCATCCCCTCGGAAGGTTTGAAGCTTTTCTTCTCCTGGATGCACCAGTGTAAAGACCTGTCACCATTCAGCCTCCCCTCTCAGCATGGGAGATGCACTTCAGCTTCAGCAGCATCACAACCAACAGCCACGCGTTGCTTAAGAGCTTCTTTTAAAAAGCACATTTCCGCGAATAGATAGTGTATTAATTGTTTAGAATTAACAATGTTGCAGCTCAGGGCTGCCTGGGGAGCCCCAGGGTTGCTCACTCCCTGTCCAGGCTGTCACGCCAGCTGGTGACTCATCCTATCCTCCACCAGCAGCTTGGAATGGAAATCCCAAGTCACCAACTGACGCTGCTGTTTGGGCTGAGTCCCCCATAGTAACAGGACAGTCTGTGGTTTTTGGGGGGGGATGGCATTACCAGAGGGGCTTCAGAGCTGGAAGAGGGGTTTCTCCCCTTTTGCCATGTGGCAGTCATCAGGGAAAGGGAAGGACTTGGTTTTTCACAGCCCAAATTGTGGGAGTTGTGGAAGTTGTTTGGGGGAGGTTTGTATCAGGCATAAATCTTTGTGTCTGCACAGACAAAGGGCAAGACTTATCCTCCACGGACAAGTGTCTCAGCTTGGAGTATGCATCACAACACTCCTGCAGGTCTGCGAGTGCCTGGCTGCCTGGGAGGCCCCCTGCCACCTGTGGGATCCCATTTGCTGCCTGTAGGACCCCCTGTTACCCACAGAATTCCTTTTACCAGCTGCCTGGGAAAAGCTTTTCCAGGGCGCAGCAAGCCCCAGGAGACAGATGCAAAGAGGATGCAAAGTGCAAGGAGGATCAGCCACTGGAGTCCCCAGTGCTGGGAGCACAGGGAGCCCAGCAAAATGAAGGCAGGATTTCCCTGTGGGGAATGTCTACCACCAAACCCTGGGTTACCTGGAACAAGCCTCCAGGGCTGGGATGACATGCAAAGTGCTACCAGTTGAAATTTGATTTAGCAAACCTGGCCCAGTCCCAGGTCTGTTACCAGAGCTGGTCCTGAAGAGCTTGGGAATTGTCTTCATGGCACTGGGAAAACCTGGCCAGTGTCTGTGCAGGTCCTGAGGGGATGGGCTGAGCCCAGTGTTTCCAGAGCGAGGTCACTTTCTTGCTTGAAAAAACTGCATTTTCCATTGAAAAAAGCTACCAAACACTTGAACAGGCTGCCTAGGGCAGTGGTGGAGTTGCCCACTTCGTGGAGAGATTTAACAGACGGGGCAGATGTGGCAACTGGGGACACGCTTTAGTGGTGGCCTTGGCAGGGCTGAGGGAATTGGATGATCTTGGAGGGCTTTTCCAACCGAAACTATTATGTGATTCTATCTCTTTATAAACCTGAACATCTCAACCGCTCAGAACACCACAATCAAACACTGGTCAACCCCATGCACAGCCCAGGCTCAGCACAACCCAAAGCCATCCATTCTGAACATGCCAGCCTGCCTCTTCCTGGCTTCCCGTGAAATCTTGAATTGGGTTATCTAGAGGACACTTGATGGCCGGGAATTGAACCATCATAAGTATAGATTAAAGCAATAATACCCTTTATCAAGAAAAAAGAAACTTGCTAAAAATGTTTGGAATTGAGTTGGAAAGAGAATTTTTTTAGACACAACTCAAATATGTCAATACACCATCTTCCACTCTGCTCAATTCCATCTTCTGAGGGCAAAATTTCAGTAAGAGAGACACAAGAAAAAGCCTTCGAGATCATGGAATATCCTGAGTTGGAAGGGACCCACAAGGATCATTGATTTCAAGTCCTACACACGACAGCCCCAAAAATCCCAAATATGTGCTTGAGGGCATTGTCAGCTTGCTTTCCCAATCCAGAATTTGCTAACAGTTTACAGTGTTGTCTATTGCTGACTAAAGCCAAAGCCTTTGGGAAGAGAAAGGAAGAAAGACATCACAAGTCTTCATGGCACTACTCTGAACACTCGCCATTTTAACAAGTCAGTTTTGTATCATTAATATAGTTAAATTATATGTAAAGCAATGACAAATTAAAAATTAACCTTTAGACTGGATGAAATTTAAGAAGTTTTGCCCAGCCTTGACTATCTTACTCCAACACAGCAAAAACCTATTTTTGAATAATTGGGCTAAAGCTTAATGGGAAATTGTGGGTTTGGTTTTTTTTTTTTTTCACCTAGAACAGCTCTGAGTGTTCCCCCTCCACAGAAACCCCAGAACATTCCACTTCAATACATCCTTCTCCAGATGACCAAGAAATGCTAAGCCCATAAACCACCATCTCAAAGGATGAAGACAAAGCAGAGATTCCCCGGTGTTTCCCTGGGAGATTGGGCATGGCAGGAGACTTACAAAGGGAGTTAAAAACAGGGAGCTGAGTCACTTGTATTAGTCACATCTTCAGGACTAGGAGCACTAAGGGAAAAGGCTGTAAACTCAACTGGTGACACAGCCAGGATGTGGAGCAGGGATGCAATCCCAGCCCTGGGAGCAAGGAAACATGCTGCCACTGTGCAGATGTGGCTGTAACTCCCGCTTCCTCTGCTCACGCATGCAGTTCCTGAGCAAAAAGGGGTGATGGGAAGGAATGAGGAGGTCACTCTGTACCTGCTGCATCTTGATCCACAATGGAAACCAGGTCCCTGTGCAAGGTGGAACTAGGCAGAAAGGAGCCAAAAGAGGCAAAGTGAGACAATTCAAGGCCTCCTTTTTCTCTTCAGAAGCAGCAGTAGCTCACCCCATTTTTCATAAACTGGGTATGCAAAGCTTCTGGCCAGCAACATTTGCTTAAGAAACAAAGCAAGGGATTGTTGGATCCAGATGCCACACATATTCCTGGAAACAAAGGCGTTTGCTCTCCCGGCTCCGGCAGCGCAGATAAAGGCAGACACGGTGTTTACATTGCCACAAGGTCTGTTTGTGTGTGGCGGTGGCAGCAAGGCTGGGGCAGGCTGCACTGGGGCCACCGAGATTGTGTCACTGCGGGCACCAGGAGCTCAGGCTGCTGTTGGGGTGGCTCTGGGAATGCCTATGGGTAGAATGCCATTGGGAAAATGCAGCTCAGCACAGGGATAAGCAGCAAACAAGGTGAATACCTATGTTTTGCTGTGCTATGCCATGTGCAGAGCTGTCAGCATGCCTCTGCCCACTTTCCCTGCCAGTCTGCACTGTGCTGGATGGAGCCCAGACCTGCTTGGCACGTGGGCAGGAAATAAGCTCTTCCCCACAGCAAAGACTGCAGATGTGGCATCCTTAGAAAACACAATTTAGCCCCAGTTGCTGCTTGCACAGAACTGTCTGTGAAGAGGACCACCATGAGACGGCCCAGCCTCCCCTCCACCTCCCTCCTGCTCAACCTCGCACCCACAACACACTCACCACCAGGCAAACCTCAGTCTGGTGGCATTTTGCACTGGAACTGCAGAGCTAAGGCTGGGTTGCACAAAGCAGTGTCTCTGCCCTGAAAGGGGGGCCTGGCAGCCACCCAAACAGCAAAGCACGATGCCCAGGGGTGAGGCTGCCTTCCTCAGTGCTCCCCTTCCCTGCTAAAGCCCACGGCACGGAGGATCAAATTAGAAAATGTAGCCTGGTGCCCTGCAGGGGAGCATCCTCACACCCCACAGATGCTGCCAGGTTATCTGCCATCATGCCAGGAAGGAAGGGACAGAGCGTGACTGCTGGACTGGCGGGGCCCCCTGAAGCACGGCCCCGTGGTGCCGCACCCTGCTCCAGCCCAGAGACACATGGCTGAGCATGACTCATCTCCCTGCTCTGCCAGGGCTGATCCAGAGCCCTTCCACTGCCAAGGCGAGCCCACTGCACTGCAAGGAGACCGGGGGACACAGCTCTTCACAGCGGGGACTGGGAGCTGCAGTGGGGCAGCTGGCCACTCCTCAGCGCCAGTGGGCACTGGGGCCGAGTTTCCTTTGGGGTAGCACCCCTTTTGAAGACAACATTACACATCCACACCAAGAGCTTGGATGTTTCTTTGGGCTCATGTGACTCAGATGGGGTTTTAAGGAGAAACTGTGTCCTTAAGCTGTTAATAAATAAAAGCACCAAGAAACTGAAAGTTCTGAGCTCCAGTTGAGCACTGCAGCATGGAGATGCCAAGCTCTGCCTGACCAGAATGGTGGCACTGGACTGGATGGCAGGAGGACATGTGTGGGGAAAGCAGCAGCCAGAGCAAGTGGCTGGAGATGGCTTTTGTGCAAGAGGGAGGGAGAGACCTCTGCTATCAGAACCTTGCTCCTACAGAGGTGCTTCTGAGCCACTTACAGCCCCGACACAAAAATTCAACAGCTTCAGGAGAGCCCATGTTTGTTTCTACCCTGGCTCCACCACGTCTCCGCAGAGACGTGGCGCCAACGCCTGAAATGGTTGCAACCCCATAATTAAAGAAGGTACAATACAGGCAGGGCAGCACCCACCTTGCACCTTGTGTGCTGGGGAACTTTGGCCCTGCTGCTGCTGCAATTCCTAGTGTGTTTAAACGGTGGCAACTGACTGAAAATCATAATTTTCTCTCTGTAGTGTATAAGAAAGTGAACAGTTGGGAGGGGTGGGGGGGAAGGTATTTAAATGTCTCAGCAAGTCTCTGGTTTTTTTTTTTTTTTTTCTTTCCTCTCTTTTTCTTTAGTGTATATTAATAAAATCTATCTGTTTTTACTTTTAAGTTGTACCTGTTTTGCCTTTTTCTCCCAAAGTCCTATCTCCCAGCTGATAAACAAAATTTGACAAATGTCAAACCATGACACTCTACTAACCAGGGAAGGCAGAAATACAGCACTGGCTACAGCTTGGAGGAGACCCCAAGCCAAGGGCACCTTCACCTTCACTGGAAAAGGTAATTATTTTATGACAGAGAACGTAACATGTTGACTCAGCCTCGCAAGGAACGGAGGTGTCCTAACCTCAGCTGGGTTTTGTGGTATTTCTGTGGGCTGAGTTCAGTGCACTTCATTAACCAACTTCCACACCCTTTGGCTTTCCCCAACACCCACAGCCCTGAATCACACCGTGGTTCATGGACATACTGCGACATTCAGCATATACAGGAACAAGGAAAAAGGCGTAAATTTTATTATACCGTTATCAAGGACACGGAATGACTGGACAAAGCAGAATAGCTTTAAAGTGAGAGGGCAGATTTAGATGAGGTATTAGGAAGAAACTCTTCCCTGTGAGGGTGGTGAGGCCCTGGCATAACTTGCTCAGAAAAACTGTGGCTGCCTTATCCCTGGAAGGACAGGGCTTCTCCCGGGCAGCCAAGAGCCTGGCTGTCACACAGATGTCTCTGCAGTCAGGGCTGCAGCTGCCACTGCACCAGGGAGGGCTGGGGGACTATGCCAGCCTCCACAGTTGTTCAGCTTCACACTGGGCATATTCAACCCTGGGCAGGGAGGGGAAGGGAGTAGAGGCAGGTGGGCACCCAGCCCTGACACCACACTGTCTGATGGCAGCTGTCAACAGAGAAAGGTTTTACATGGCACCGGCCTCAGCTGTTTAGGAACATGCTGAGCTGGTCACAAAGGAACAGGCTCAGCAAACAACCTCACAAAGAGCACAATGGCAAAACAGGTAATGCAGCCAGGGTGGGACAGTGGAAGGTGATTCCCAGCTCACCCTGAACCCACTGGGCTGACACTTTGTGGGGAATCCTCCATGACAGCCCTAATTTTGTCCAGGACCAGAGAGAGAACTCTAGTGACTTCCTCCTTTCCAGGTTGCCAGCAGCACAAAAGGAAATTACATCTCCCAAAGGGCACGAATTCAGCAGAATATGAAGCTGGCAGCCGCCCCACATGTCCCACCCTGACTGTGCCACCCTCTCTGTCTCCATCCCTGAGTACCACACTGGGAACAGCTCCCTATCCTCTGAGCTCTGGAGTTTGAGTGTTGATGGGATTCAGACAAGTGAAGTGACACATGCAAGACTGAGAAACACTTGTGGCAGCATGTGGGATCGGGGCAGGCTGGGACGGGTTGTCAGGGATGGATCCCCTCCCACACCAAATGCAGCTCTGATTCTCTTTGCAATCACTTCTCTTTAATCCTCAGCTCCAAGGATAAAGTCCTTAGTTTACCAGAGTGGATCCTATCATCCTAAATATATATAAGACAACAGGATTTCCTCTCACTCCCCTCATCCCTGGGAAAAGTGAAGGGATGCACTGGCAAACACAGCAATGAGAGCGAGGTCGCAAACCGAAAGTGCTGGAGCATGTTTCACTGCCACAATTTTTCTTGAAAAAAGAGGGGCTGGATGGTTGCACAGGCAAAAATTTCTCTCCACTGGGAGCAGCTAATGAAAACCTTGACCTCGAAGAAATGTTTTGCCATGGACCCTTCCAGCCCTGCAGCGTGCCAGGAGGACCAGCATGCCCAGCCATCCCAAGCTGCTGGCTCCAGATGTCAAGGGACAACCAGTGTGTCCACAGGGCTGGAGATTCAGGGTGGAATGCTTAAGAGGGTCCCAGAAGGCCATGGAGGTCTGGATCAGCCCACCTCTGTGTTCGCGACTCCCCCAAAGTATCCCCAGCTGCACAAGCTGCTCTTTGTTTGCTCTGAAAGGGCAAAGCCTCCTCCCAGCCAAAGCATTCCCTCCCGGCAGGGATTCCATGAGGCAGACGGGGGAGAAACCCAGGAGCCTCAGGTTTCACCCCACGCAAAATGTTCCAGCACAAGCTCATCACTGCCGAAGGAAGTATGTGCTCCCCCCTGCCCTGGCAGCACTGAGCCCTAATTCTTTTTTCTCCCTTTTTTTCAACTAAACAGGTTTTGTTTACCTGCTCCTGCCTGGAAGGTCACTGGTGAACAAAGCAGAGGGCAAAACCCCCTTGGGCTGGGGAAGGGTTGTAGAGTACACCTCCTGGCACCCCACTGTTGCCTCCCTTGCTCTGCCCTTGGATGAGCTTCTTCCCTCCACAACAACATCTGAGAAATGAAGATTTGTCCTCATTAGGGCCAGGGATGAGATCTGGGCCCCAGGAGGAGGAGGCGCTGCCAAGGCACTGGCTTAATCAGGTTAGGGGCTGCAATTCAGGAAGGCATTGCTCATCAGCTACTGTACTAACAAGGACTGGTTCCTGCCTGGGAGAAAGGAGCTGGTCACTTTGGTTTCCCTCTCCGCTATTAATCCCCACGAGTGTTCCTGAAGCTTGGGCAGCCGTGCCAAGCAGCCACCACATGGCTGCTGCACGGCCACTCCTTGCCCGTGAAGTGGGCACTGAATTCCTCAGGGGGCCTCTCCTGGGACTGAAGGTGTCCAAGGGCTGTATTCTACACCCCTGTGTCCCCAGACTGGGGCTTGCACTGATAAATGTCTCCCACTTGTGGGATGGAACAAACTTTCATGGAGCAAGGCAAGGGCTGTGGCTCTTTCATCCTGTGAGTCAGAAGCCAACTTAAGGAGAGGGGACAGTGGGCAGGACCAAGCACAGAGCATCTCTCCAACCTCTGGTGCCATGCTGAAATCCAGGTGTTCTCCAAGGAGGGGTACAGAAGCTTGAGGACACTAGGGACAGGGGCATTTCAGACTAATCTTGTCTCTACCCATGGTGTGGGAGGGGTTGATGCTGGTGTAGCCAGCACCTCTGAGTCACCAGCCACCCTCACCGCACCCTCTGCTTTGCCTGAAGTATGGCTATAGCATAGCCAGAGGCCATCCAGAGCTTGGGACATGTGTGGCACCAGGACAGGCAGGATTGCCCAGAGGGGTCCCTTGTCCTGCGGCACAACCAGTATCAGCCTGCACAGGGCTGAGGGTCCCCATGGAAAGAGCCAGGTGGGCACTTTGGGAAACCCCTCCTGGATCACCACTGGAAACAATCAAACAGGCAGTGGGAAGATCCCACTAGGAACCTCCCCAAGAGAAGAGAAGTTGGCCAGGAACAGAGGGGTGGCAGGAGGCAGAGGGCAGGCAGCTCAGCCCTTCTCAGACCCTCCTCCACCCATGCAGCTCTTGCATTCATTAGTTGGTACTGGTTAGACTGGTCTCCTTTTTGCACACCTTGTCCCCCTTCAGTCAGCACCTCTTTCCCCATGCCAGACAGAGGACCCAGCACCCGGGGCCGTGTCAAATCCAGACACGTCATGCTCTGGCATCCCGGCCCCCCACCCTCCCTCTGTGCTGGTGAGACAACCCTGCATCGGGCAGTGGCGATGCTGATAACGCGGCCCCGGGTGCCTGCCCTGCGGGAGATACCCGGCGCTTCCCTAGGGCTGACAGGCACAGCGAGGGATGCAGAGGGCTGTCAGTTACTTATTAGTCAAAGCCTCACTGTGTCAAGGACAGTGAAGTGGCCCCAGACCATGTGCTGACCCAAGGGCTCAGGGTGGGCGGGTAGAGCCGGCAGAGCAGGCACATCCCTGCCCAACTGGATGGCAGGGAGCAGAACAGTGCCTGAACAGGGCTCTTCTAATCCCGCCAACAGTTCTGACCCCTCCGCAGGGCTGGGCTCGTGGCTGCCCCATTCCCTCATGCCCCGAAGATTCAGGACACCTCACTCAAACTGAGCCCAAGGAGCAGAATCGCAGCTCAGCAGCCGATTGTGCTGCTCTCTGAGCAGCCCTGCCACATCGAGCAGGTCCCCAGGGAAACAAGACAAACTGCAGCCTCTTTGAAAGGGTTTTGGGGGTTAGAGAGCAGTCCTCATACCGCGCCCTAGGAAGAGGGACAAGCCAAAGACAAGAATGAACAGCAACGACTCCCCCGCATCTCCGCTCTTCCATCTCACCGACCGTGACTCAGAGATGACTCAACACGAAAACACTCCTGTCCCCCAGAGCCCCGCGCACCAACTGCTCTCCAAAACCCACCGAAACCCATCTCTAAAGCACAAGCTGTTCTTTGGGAGTCACAGCACTTTTTCAGGAGATTTGTTAGCGCCCGGCAACAAGCACAGAAGCTCCCGGAGCGCAGCCCATAGCAGGGAAAAATTCCACATCCGTTTTCCACACGGCCGGCTCCACAGCGCAGGCAACTCCCCTCCAGCCACTGCTGCGGGCCGGGCATTTTTTCCAGCTCTCAAAAGATCGTGGCCACGATAGTTCTGGGTTTGCATAAGGCAGAAAAAGCCTTTAGACAGTTCAGCTCCTCCTCTCACCAGCATCTGGATCCTTCAGATCCGGGAGCGGGGATCTGGCGAGCAGCAAACCGCCTTATCCGAGGACGAAGCTGCAGCAGCGCACGGGAAATACAAAGCTAAATATAACCCCCACGGCTTTCGGAGAGGGCGGTAACAGGCAGCACAGTCGTTCCCTCCCAGGTAGAATATTTATGGCATTTACTAAGGAGGTTAATTTTAGCCTGATTTGGTCCAGGCTCAAAACGACGCGTCCAGAATAACAGGCAAAAGATCAAATGGAATAAGAGGGGGCTGTCCCGCCACTGCCCAGCCCGGATCCGGCTGTGAGCCAAAGCTGATGACGGAAAGGGATCCGCTGCCTTCTTACGTGGAGCAGGATTCGGGAAACTGAGCGCTACAGGGACACGTCCCGACGCTGCACGCGCTGGCAGAGCCCGAGGGAAGCCCAGTGCCAGCCCCTGCTTGGCCAGCAGTGACATTTGCCAGGGAGCCCCGTGTCCTCAGGGGACCTGTGCTGCTAACCGGTGACAGCCCTGAGGAGGGCAGAGGTATCCAGTGGCAGCAGGGAGGGGTCCATGAGGGGGACATTTCTGAAGGCAGGGAGGAGAAAAAACGAACCCTATGGGAAGTGCGGACTGGGAGCACATCGCCCAGAGACAGCTGGTGGGAGGGGGACACGAGTGCTGCCTGCACACTGCTTCCCCCAAAGCCAGGGACCCCACAGAGTGAGAGCAGCTTGGCACAGGGAGGGTTAAGGCACACAAAACCTCGAGCAGGTTCTTTAACCGGTGCCAAAGACAGCAAAGGAAAATGGGACGAGCAGGCAAAATCTGTGGGCAGGACAGAGCCAGCTGGCTGGCACCGCTTCCCGGGCTGTGCCAGAGCGTGTTTAGGAATAGCTCCAGCATGACGAAGGTAGAGGGGCCGCCAGCCCGGCGCATAGCACAGACCCTGCCGGGGGCCCAGGACATGTCTGCTCAGCCTCAGCCCCAAGCGTCGCCAGCTCTGCTCCCAAATCCCCGTTCCAAGGGCATCCCTCCCAAAGATGGCGCTTGGAAGGAGAGCAGGAATGACCAGAGGGCTTCTCTCTTCTTTCGGTCCCTACCACAAACACTCCAGCCCCGGCCAGGCCACGGATTTTTCCTCTCTCTCCCTGCCTCCTCCAGGTCGCTCCTTCCTCCCTCCCGGCCCACTGCCAAGCATGACGACAGCACCCATCCCGCTGCAGTCCCCCCCCATCCCCAGGGCACTCACCGGGCTTTCAGCTCCTTGTGCTCCTCCCGGACTTTACTGAGCTCAAGCTGCAGCCGAGCTCTCTCCTTGGCCACCGAATCCAGTGTTTTGCGGGCATCCGCCAGCTCCGACTCGTAGGCAGCCTTGATGCCCGAGACCTCTCGGCTCACGACCTCCTCGGACTCCGTGATGCGGAGCCGGAGACCGGCGTTCTCCAGCTCCAGCGAGCGCACCTTGTCGATGTAGACGGCCAAGCGGTCATTGAGCTCCTGCAGGTCTTCCTTCTCCTGCAGGCGGGTGATGCGTGTAGGTGACAAGGGGGTCCCTGAAGCCCCGCTGCGGGTGCTCCTTTTCTGCGAAGGCGTCGCCATGGGGTCCGGCGTCGAGGCGAAGGGCACGGCTCAGGTCACGGCGCGATGTCCCACGCCACCCGCCCAGCTGTCGCGGCAGCTCTTAGCGTCTGAGTGACTTGCTTATATTCCAGCTGGGCTGTTCACTGGGAGGAGGAGCTGCGAGACGGCAGCGGGTGGAGTTATCCAAAACCTGGGTGGAGACAACTGCATCAGTTCCAGCCCTTCCTTAGGAAAGGCTGGGAAAATATCTCTGGGTAAAGGGGCCTTGGGAGGGCTTTTCTGGGGACGCAGTCCGGAGTATTCCCCTTCTACAGCCTTTTTTTAGGGCGATTCCCCCGACAGAGGCTGGATTGCAGACTGGGGGGACTTGGCCGGGGAAAAGGGCACCCTGAGAGGGGCTGCATGAGGGGGTGCAGCCAGGCACCCCCGGGACCCTTGGGCTGAGCAGCTCCAGGACACTGCTGGCCCACAGGACAGGGCAGGCAGCATCTCAGCAGCTGACACCCGGGTGTTGGCGGGGGGTGTGGGGTGGGGTGTCTTGGCACACCCTGAATGCAAGAACCACAGGCTGCACAGGACCCTGGGGTAGCTGAAACTCTGGGGTCCAGGGACCCAAATGTAGTCCCGGGTCACCAAAACACCCTGGTCTGGGTTCCCCTGAATCCTGAGGCATCCCACACAAAGAGCTCTGGGGAACCAAAGAATGCCCCCACCCACCTACCCACTTCTCTGCACTGGTTTTGCCCAGTTCTCTCAGCACTGGTTGTCCCCATTTCCTACTTTCCCCAGTGCCAGCTGTGCCAGTCTGCAACTCTCCAAATTCTGAGCACCAGTAGGAGCCCCCACCCCAATTCCCCGCACTGTTTCCTGTTCTCCTGCCTCCCAGCCCTCTCCAGTCCTACTCAACCACCCTTCCAGTATCGACAGCTCCCACTGGGGTGATTCCCAGTCCTCTCAGCGGGTGCGGGGTACTCTGTCTCTCCCTCGAAGTGCTGCCGAGACTCGGGCAGCTCGTGATTTCCACATCTGCCAGATGCTTCCAGGTACTCCCAATGCTACCACAGAGAGGGTGTCCCCTCCTTGGACTTCTTCCCCCTCCCTGCGTCGTGCTGTGGAGCCAAACCCTCCTGTCTGTGAGAAATGGGAATAAAATTACAATGAGAACGGAAAAGCAACCTTTTTACATCCTAGAAATGAAGTCCTGCGGTGTCCAGCTTCCTCCTTGTGAACTCCTGCTTGGAAAGCTGGGCTCTGCGGCAAGGAAAGCTGGGAAGGCAGCTGGACCTCGCAGCTGAGGACACTGGCGAGAGCCAGAGCACCCTAGGGCACAACCTCCCCCAGCCACTCCCTGCGAACAGAGGGGTCAAGGGCAAAGCCAACCCGAGCCGCTTCCCGAGCCACGGCCGCCCGGCTCCCCCTGTCCGTGCTGCAATCCAAGCTCAATTTGCTTCTCAGCTCACGAAGCTCAGCAGAGCCCCAGGCAGGCTGAGAATGACTCACACAGCAACGGAGCAACGCACGCAAACACGAAGAGCACACACAGAGCACACGTGTGTGCGCCCGCTCCGTCAATGATTAACCCGCTGGCGGCTGCTCAGGCTCGGCTCCGGTGCACGGGGCAGGGAAGGGACCCCGGTAACAATCTGGGGTCCAACTTTCAGAAAGGAAATGCCGGGAATCTGCCCCAGCGCCACGTCAGACAGGAAGGGAAAGGGGAGGAAAGTGGGGGGTGACGAGGGTGTCAGCTGGGCACAGCCCTCCTGGCACTGCCAGGCCGAGGGGTTGGGATTCCCCCTCCTTCTCCCCCAGCCCGCCGGGACTCGCTGTATCCCCTTCCCCACCCCAACTCTCTACACGGAGAAGCGCCCATGAGTGCCGTAGGCAGGGGCTTACTGCGCCACCACCCACCGAGCACCGGTCTGCCTGCGCCTCCAGGGGGGTCTGCGCTTCTTCATCCCACTCCTTTGTTCAGTTCCACACAAATTCCTCCTTTCCTGCCTCCTTGCCCGTCCCGGGCTGTCTTTCCCTTCCTCCTCCCGTGCCCACAGCCCGTTCCCCGGCAGGGTTCACCGCAGTCGCGGGAAGCCCCGTGCGTGTCACACGCCCAGGCGGGCGGAGCGGTCAGGGGCCATGGCGCCCGGAGCCCTCAGGGCCGATGCCCACAGCCCCCGAAGGCCGCGGCGGGCGGAGCGGTCAGGGGCCATGGCGCCCGGAGCCCTCAGGGCCGATGCCCACAGCCCCCGAAGGCCGCGGCGGGCGGAGCGGTCAGGGGCCATGGCGCCCGGAGCCCTCAGGGCCGATGCCCGCAGCCCCCGAAGTGCGCGGCGGGCGGAGCGGGCCCCGTCAGGGGCCATGGCGCCCGGAGCCCTCAGGGCCGATACCCGCAGCCCCCGAAGGCCGCGGCGGGCGGAGCGGGCCCCCTCAGGGGCCATGGCGCCCGGAGCCCTCAGGGCCGATGCCCGCAGCCCCCGAAGGCCGCGGCGGGCGTGGCGGGGCCCGCTGGCTCCGAGGCGCGCAGCACTGTGGGACGCGCGGAGCCCGCCCCTGCGCGCCTCTGCCTTGTTTTGTTTCAAACAGCAGCCCCCGGCGGGCAGGGAAAGGCACGGGCCGTTTCGCCCGAGGGTGCTCCCTCAGCAGGAGGTGCCTGCCAAGGTCCAGGGCATCCGCGGGGGCACGGGCTAGAGCGTTGCAGGGTCACGAAAGGCGGGGCTAAAACTTCTTTGCCTTAATATGGGAAACGGCATCCAGGATAAAGGCAGGGAGGAACCGGCTTGGGCAACAGCTGGAAATCACAGCTAAGGGTCACAGGCACAGCCTGTCGTGGATCTGGCACTCCTGCCACCTCCTGGCTCCTCATGCTCCCCGCAAAGCTCCTGCTGTGAACGAGACCTCGGCTCAGTACCCCACGCTTCGCTGCCCGAGGCGTCAAACCTGAGGGCTCCCTCGGGCTGGCCACGCAGGACGAGATGAGGGACCTGGGGGACCCTGCTTGCTCTGGAGTCTGCAGGAGTTGTTTGCATCCTGGAGTGAAAAGCCCCCAGGGAGGATCAGACTTCAGCTCCTTTGCAGTAGTTGCTCCACACGCAGCTCTGCGTCTGGCAAAGATACGCTTGGCACTTGTGCAAGGCAGGAGGGCTTAAATCAAACCAGATGAGCCAAGAGGACTGGCTGCGCTCCGCAGCTCTGGCACAGGCACGACAATGTGCTTCAACCCACTAACATGGATTTCTCCAGGTTCTGTGGGCACCGAGGGAGCTCGAGGTGCAGAACGCTGCAGCAGAGTAATGGACAGGTGAGGGACAAGGCAAGGACAGGAGTCTGGGGCTTGAGGAGAGGGTCTCAGCAGAAGCTGTATCTTACTTGCGTGACTTGGAAGGCAGAAAGCAGTCACATCCCTGGAATTTCAACGCACTTCCAGCTCTTTAGCCTCCAAAAAAAGCCCAGTTTTGGGGCCTGTGATAAAATTTTGTGATACAAATGACATGTGGGCAGTGATAAAGCTCAGTTTGGGAGCGACAAGAGGACCTGCAACTCCAGGGACCCCCACTCCCTGGCTGGTCCACATGGAGGGGCATAGGAAGGGTCAGGCAGTGTCCCTAGGCTGTTTTTCTGATGCTTTTCAGGTCTTTTAGGCTCTTCACAAGGATGCTGGGGTTCACTTCCTAGACTGCATAGCTGTTGCCACCTGCTTTCACACGTGTGGAGCAACCCAGGACTGAGCCACCCCTGTCTCCCAGACACCTTCCAAGTTCTCTCCTCAGCCAATGTACTCCCCTCAATCCTGCTTCCAGTACAGGGCCATTTCTCCTTTCCAGGGCATACACACTCCATCTCCAAGTGGGGCTTTTCTCCTTTAAACCCATTCTCCTAGCCGAGGGCCCATCCTTAGCCCTATGCCTCCATCCACCTCACTACCAGGACGAGAAGATCCCAGCCTCAAAATTTTTTCTTATCTGATCCCAGAAAGCTGAAAATTGCTGGGTTGGATACATGCAGCAGTCTGGATCCCTTATAGCCGTGGCTAAGTGACACACCCAAGTATGAAGAGACAGATGGTGGTACAGACAAGAATGGGACATGGAGAAGGGTGAATGGCTTTAAACTGGAAAAGAGACAGTTTAGAGGAGATGTTGGGAAGAAATTGTTCCCTGTGAGTGTGGTGAGGCATCAGCAGAGGCTACCCAGAGGAGCTGTGGCTGCCCCATCCGTGGAAGTGTTCAAGACCAGGTTGGACAGGACTTGGAACAACCTGAGATAGTGGAAGGTGTTCCTTCCCATGCCAGGGGGTGGATTGAGATGGGTTTTAAGGTTCCTTTCAATCCAAAGCAGCCTGTGATTCTGTGACCTCCCCATCCAGCATCCTGGCCCATCACATCATGCCATGTATCATGTTGACCTCAAGACCCAGCTGCAATGGGCTTGCAGTTCCCCCATCCAACTATCTGTACACATAAGGGGGTTGGGGTGTGTGCACAGAGGAGTTTTAATTAGCTAATAATCTTTAATAGGGTTTAATTGCCTTGTTATAAAAGGTAATTACAGCAATACATCAATTAGAGCTGTAAAATTAATAGATTTACCAGTTGTTTTTATTGAGGAGCTGCAACTAGCAGTGTGCAGCAGCCAGGGCAGCACTGGTGGTTCAGCTCTTATATGCAATAGTGGGAAGGAGAGCAGCCACCAAGCCTCTCTGGCATGGATCCTCCCCCTCCACCCAGGACAATCTGAGAACCATCAGCACCAGCAAAGTGCCCCACGACCAGCAGCCAAGCAGAGCAGATGGACAGACAGGAAAATGGGAATATGAGGCTCTGTAGGTGCAGGCTCAGGCTCACAGTGTCCTTGACATGTCCCCTGGGGACACTGGAACAAGTCACCTCTGCTCTGCTGGAGATCCTGAGAGGGGAACGGCTCTGTCTGCATGTGCTGGGGCAGATGTCTGCCCACAGCAATGGCTACGGAGATGCTTGTGTCCCCCCATGTTCCCATGCTTCACTCTCAGGAGGAAAACCATCCCCATAATCCTGCATCTGAATCTCTCTTTAGAAGATAGCAGGAACCCATGGGTGCAGGGACCTGTGGGTGCAGTAGCAGAGATGGAAGCCCACCCACACTGCCAGGCAGAGATGAGTGTACTCTGGGGTGTGCAGCTTTCTCCAAGCTCTCCCAGACTCTCCCAAACCCCAAGCACGGGTGCTGCGGTCAGACTGCCAAGTGGCAAGTTGTGACCCAATGGAAAATGCATCTCATGGCTTCCCATGAGCCCTCCCAGGCGGAGGGATTTAAAGGAAAAGCTGTTCTGGTGCCGGTGTTGCTTTGTGGCTCTGTTATTTAGTTCATGGGTTAAGTACATGGGGGATGAGGGATGAGATGCTGGGCCCTCCTAGCCCTTTTGCAGCTTTGCTGATCCTTCTATCGAGCAGGATCAGCCTAATTTCAATAAAGTCAGTAGACTACACAAACATTTGCACAAAATTTCCCATTTCACTGAAAGAAGTGTTTGTGAATATAAGATCTCAAACAAGCCAGTTTCTCGCTCCCCACAGCCCCCACTGCTGAGGGGTGAGGGGTCACGCTGACATTCTCGTGACCAGTTTTCCCAAAGCACTGAGCTTGGCACCTGCAGGAAAAGCCAAAAGACAATGGGCTGGTACGAGACCAGGCCAGTGTGGGGCAGAGGGACAGGGGCTCATACACACAGGCCCTAGCTCGGGATGTGCCCCATTAAATGCCACCTTGGAACAGCCCCCAAACCCCCAGCGACTGGTGGGACCCTGATTCAGCCCCATCAATCCTGAGGGGTGACTCAAAGGAGTTAAAAAATCCAGACACTTGGGGCAAGTTAGGGGAACCTCAGCACATCTGGAAATTGGTCTTTGCTTCCCACACCGCAGCAGCAGAGTCATCTCAGCCATGGAGAGAGCAGGGGGATCTGCAGCAGTTGGTGCTCTCTGTGGGCACATGGTGCCTTGAGGCAGAGCAGGGACCAGGGGCTTCACAAATAAACCAGCAGAGCTGCCTGCAGTAATTCCTGCCCACTTTCACCATTTGTGCTAGAAAAGGTGTAAATCAGGGATGTCCCTTAGGGAATTGCCAGGCAGGAATGGGATGTCCCTTGGGATGCTCTCAGGTAGGGATGAGCTGGTCAATGCAGGGGCTGGGAACGCCTCTGGAGCTGCCCAGCCAGTCCCGTGGCATTGCCTCTCCAGCCTGTAGCACGGCCAGGGATACCACGACAGGTTTGTGGTTTGCAGTGCCGTGGAGGTTTTCCTCC
Source organism: Sylvia atricapilla (assembly GCF_009819655.1). Lineage (NCBI taxonomy): Eukaryota > Metazoa > Chordata > Aves > Passeriformes > Sylviidae > Sylvia > Sylvia atricapilla. The sequence goes on from NC_089169.1 coordinate 539,281, forward strand.
TGCAGTCTGTGCCAGCTCACCCTGGCATGCGGAACACCGGAGCCACTGAGCCCCAGCAGGTTTGGCAGCCAGCACCATGGACAGGATGTGGACCTGCCTGTCCTAGTCCTGGGCCAGGGGAATCCCCGGCTGACAGCAGGGTGACAGCACATAATTTTCCTTACAGGGCAGTGGGGGTGCCAAGGGTATGTTTGTACAAACCAGAGCTGGAGAGGATCCAGACCATTGGAAGGGCTTAGCCCTCCCCATTGCCACACTGAAGGTGGATAAAAGCCATCCTGCCTCCAGGGCTCACCACAGCCCTGCTGGACTTGCCCAGCATCCTCCAGGATGCCAGCCCAGCCCCAAATCTGGCCTGAGGGCCCGAGTGCCTGCATTGGCAGGGCTCCCGCCACCTTCACTCTATCCCGGGGGAAGCCCCAGGATGGGTGTCTTCTGATGTAAGAAACTGCAGCCTGGGGCTGCTGCTGCTCCTGCAGTAAAACATCCTTGTGCTCAAAGGTCTCCACTGCTTGGGGGCTTTAAGGATCCCACAAGAAAAATAATCTCCAGGAACAGTTTCAGGTGGGAACTATTCCCACCTCTAGAGTGGTGACATGTTCCTCTTCTACACTTTGCCCATGTGAACAATGTCCAACTCTGCCTCTTTGCTCCGGCTGCAGGGATTAAAGCTCACCTTTGACTGGGGGCTGTCGAAGAGAGTAGCTCCCAGGCCTGGGTACCTCATTCCTGCTGCCCTGGGGAAGGGATGGGGACAGGGACAAGGCACATGAGCTGGGACAAACACCTGGATCCCCACACTGGTTATGCAGGTATTCACATCCCTTTTTACTGCCTTTAAAAGGCAGAAACAGGAGAGGCCTAGGCATATTCCTCCTGGGATCCTTGGTGCAGAGGGGTCAGAGCAGATACACTCCATGTTTCCAAACAGCATCCCATCTCCCCAGCAGTCTTCATGCCGTTCCAGTTCCTCAGGTGGTGCCACCTCCTCTGTCCTTGGCAGCTCCTCAGGGAAGGGGCCATGTCTGCACTTGTCTGTGACCAGCTGGGAGCAGCACAGATGGACCATTCCACACTTGCAAAATCAAGCCACAGCAAATCCAGCTATCAGCATCTTGAGGTCTTCTTATGCCAGAGATGCTTTATAAACTCACTGCTCCTCCAAACCCAGCATTTTATCCCTGTTTGTTCTTTGGCCACCCTGGATCCAACAGCAACAAACACCTCAGTGTCAGCACATTCTGCCAGAAACATCCCAGACATTTTCTCAAATAAAATCCAGTGTTAGCTTATTTCAGCTCAGAATGTCAGGCACATGGAAGTCTCCATTCTTCCATTCTTTCCTTCCAAATCTGCCTCCTTTGCTGCTGCATAGGCAATTCCAAGCAATATTAACAAGCTCAGAGAGCAGAATTCCACGGGGAAAACCATAGAATTATGGAATATCCTGAGTTGGAAGGGACCCAGAAGGATCATGAATCCAACTCCTGGCCCTGCACAGACACCCAACAATCCCACCCTGTGCCTGGGAGCACTGTCTAAACGCTCCTGGAGCTCTGGCAGCCTTGGAGCCGTGACCATTCCCTGGGGAGCCTGGGCAGTGCCTGGCCACCCCCTGGGGAAAGAGCCTTTTCCCGATATCCAGCCTGACCCTTCCCTGACACAGCTCCAGCCATTCCCTCAGGGAATTTTCTCCCTGTCCCAAGGCTCATGCTCACTATGCACTCAGTGTGTTGAGCATCTGCTGGTTCCTCCACAGCAGAAGAGCTGCTCAGAGCAGCCAGATCTGAGCACTGGGGCTGCAGACTTTGGGGAGGGAACCTGCACTGCCAGGCACTGATAGACACCAGCCCAGGGCATGGGCTGTGGGGGCTGCTGAGCACCTTTCCCCCTCTCCACACTCTGTATTTCCTGGAGATGAACCATCAGCAGGAAGAGCTGCACAGGGCAAACCCTGCCAGCCCTGGCAGGTGTGTCCACAGCCACTTCCATTCATTTCCATCCACAGTGCTTTCTGCCAACAGGGCTGTTTCCCTGCTATTCATTACACTTCTCCCTCCTGGCCTCCTCAGTGTTGCCACAGGGGTGGAGGGCAGCATGATGCAGCTGGTTGGCTTTACCACATTTAGTGTTCCAAAAAGCCAAAATCTTTAAAAAATTGCCCTCAAAATATTACAAAACCCAAGCACTGGGAGAGTCCCTCAGATTAAAGGAGAAAATGAAAATGGGTTCAGTGGTAGAAATTAGAGCAGGACATTGCACAATGCCGGAGTCAGAGCTTGGTGCAGAGCGGGGTGTGGGACTCATTATCACCCCTGCACAGGTAGAACAGCCCTGAGGCTACTCTAATCCAAGCTGAGAGGTAGAAGTCTTTTCCCAAAGCAGAGTGAACAAATCTACCCCATGGGGAAATCTCTGGATGATGGCTCCAGAGAAAGACCAAATTGTCCTCAGGGAGACCCTGAGTTGTGGTTTGCAGGGGGAGTCCAGGGCTGGCAGCACGGGACAAAGCCAGAGGAGCTCCATGGCCGAGGCTCATCTGTGCTGCCCATTGGAGCAGCTCTGCAGCATCCCCAGGCTGGTGGGCGGAGGAACAGTGTGAGTTTTCTTAATGGGGTCTGGCAGTAGAGGCTGGAGACGAGCAGATTACCAGTTCCTTTTCAAAGGAAAAATATGATAAAAAAAGTGCTTCATCCCAGCTTGTCCCAGGCAGGAGAGGCCGTGTGGCCAAACAGGCGCTCCCAGTCTCACCATGAATCACACTGGTGACGAAGCCAGCGACAGGCTGTTTGTTTGCCTGTTGCCAAGGGCCCCGTGGCTGCTGCTTGGGATCTGTGAGGTCTGTGGTTCAGCCACTCTTTCAAGAGGGTTTGGGATGGGGAAGCCGGGTGATCCCTGCTGTGATCTGAGGGCAGAGCTGAGACCATAGGGTGGGGTTGAACTGGGCAGGATGGAGCTGTGGTACCAGGAAAGGGGACTGTGCTGGCTGGAGACCCCAGTTGCTGCAGAGAGCAGTAGAATAGAGGCTGTGGTGTCCGGTGGCAGCAGAAGCAGAGGGTGCTGTGACACACCAGCCCCAAGAACAATTATACAAGGAGGGCTGGAGGACAGATCCTACTGGGAATGACTCATGGACAATCAGAAAACACTCTTGGCTCCAATGACAAAGACAGAGAGCACCAAACTGCCCTCCTGTTCCATGCTGGATGTGAGTTCTTTCCACTGCCTCCACTTCTACCTTTTGCCCTTCTCTGTGCAAAGCCTGGCCCTGCTCACTGGATCCTCAGATCTGGCTGGTCTGCAGTGCTCAGCCCAAGTGCTAAAACATCCCCTCCATCCTCCTGTGAGGTCTGGGGTCTTCAGAGCTCATCTGTCAATGATGCAGAGGTCCATGCCTCGGTTTCTCCATTTGCCAGGCTGGGTTCAGCACATTCTTCCATTTTTCCATTTTTCCATTACTGTCTTAACATCTGGGGGTTTGTCTGCAAAGAGAATGTCTCTTTCTGCATATAGAATCTCAGAATCACAGACAGATTGGGGTAACAGAAACCTTAAAGTCTATCTCCTTCCACCCTCCTGCCATGGGCAGTGACACCTTCCACTGGACCAGGTTGCTCCAAGCCCTGTCCAAGCTTGAATCCTTCCAGGGATGGGGCAGCCACAGTCTCTCTGGGCAACCTGTGCTGGTGCCTCATCACCCTCACGGGGAAGAATTTCTTCCTAATATCTAATCTAAACCTACTCTTTTAAAGTTTAAAGCTGTTTGCCATTTGTCCTCTTTCCATGATCCCTGCTCCCACTACCTGTCCATTTCCTTCTTGCCCTTCCAGTTCACCAGCATGTCTCCACTCAGCCATGCCAGTCTCTTGTCTTCCTTTCCTGATTTCTTACTCATGTAGATTGAGAGTTCTTGCACTCTATGGAAAGAGTCCTTAAAGACCTGCTAACTCTGTTCTCTCCCCTTGTCCTTGAGGGCAGTTTCTTAGGGGTCCCATTGGCCAATTCCTTGAAAAGCTGGCAGTTTGCTTTCCTAAAATTCAGGGTCCAGTCCTAACTTGAATCTTTGCCTGTCCCACATCTCCCAGGGCTGTGAACGCTACTGGTGCACTACTGGTCACTGCAGTCCAGGCTGCCTCCAATCGTGATGTCGCTGATGAACTCACTTGCACTGGTGATCAACAGGTCCCACGATATATCCTCTCTGGTAGAATTTCCGTACATAGCCCCTTGCAAATCCAAGCCCTGCTCTCATATGAGGATGCTGGAAATTACCATAATGTAAATAAAGTCATGTGTTATTAATGATTACACAGCATCATCCACACTGCAGGCTCTGCACAATCCTTCGCTCTGTCAAAGGATGAAAGAGAAGGGTGATGAGGCCCTGGCACAGGCTGCTGAGAGAAACTGTGGATGGCCCATCCCTGGAATTGTTCAAGACCAGGTTGGATAGGGCTTGGAGTGACCTGGTCCAGTGGAAGGTGTCCCTCCCCATGGCAGCACGGTGGAAGATGGGCTTTAAGGTCTCTTCTAGCCCCAACCATTCTGTGATTCTGTAACCCCCAGGGTCTGACCAGTTGTGTGGTTTTGCTGTGACACCCAGCGGGGCCCATCCTGGTTCCCGTTCCCTGGGCAGTGAGAGGCCAGCCCAAGGGCAGTCCCCACGGGACTACATCAGCAAAGACGCAGCACCAATCCCTCTCTGACCCGTGGAACCACACCGCCAAGACCCTGCCCGGCCTGCCCGCACCCCCAGACGCACGGCCAAGGGGAGCTTCCAGCCTCCGGAGGTGACACCAAGGTCATTCTGCCCGTGCCCTGCAGCTGGGTGGCCCGGCCGGCCGGGGGCCAAGGCTCAGCTGAGCACAGCCCGAGTCCTGGCAGGGTACAGGAGGGATCGGCAGCTCCATCTCGTGTCTGACGCCCGCAGTACAGAGCGCGGAACCCAGCCCCAGGACAGCGCTGGACACGGCGGCTCCTTGTCCCACGTCCCTGCGAGTGGGCTCGGGGGGCTGCTCTAACCCACGGCCAGCCTCATCCTCTGGCTCCTGAGGGAGCCTGGGGCTCGGGACGTAGGTGTCACTGAGCTCTGAGTCCCAGCCAGGAGACTCAGAGGGGCGTGGGGACTGTGCGGCTCCCAAGCGGAGCCCTGAGGCTCCCGGCAGCCCAGGGATGCCCGCCGCGGGGATGCCACCCCTCGCTGTCCCGTGCCACCCCTGTCCACAGACCCCCTGCTCTAGCCGCAGAGCACGTGGCACCGAAAGCACTAGCCCAGATTCATTTTTACAGGCACGGGGCCGAGGCTGAGAGACTCCTCATTAGGGAAGCAAAGCTGGCAGTAAATGGTCCCGAGCTCCCGCACCAGGCTGGCGTCTTCCCAAGGGGGTGAGGAGAGACGCCATCCCTTGCCGGGGTCTACACTGCCGGCAGTACTTGTCGCTGAAGCACCTAACACCCAGTGCAGCGGGAACATCGCCTGGACGCTGCTGTGGGGAGGAACAACCATGTCCTAATCCAGCAGTAGAAGAGCAGTGGCGGCAACAGCCAAGGCTTCCTTCAACCACCCCACGCTGACCCGGTTCTCCCTCCAGGCTTTTTGCCAACAGAGAGCGGGGGAAAAGGTTCCCGGACAGCAGATAGTCCCGGTGAGCCAGCCAGGAGACAGGACATGCTGCCAACAGCATCGCCGGGAGGGAGCAGGAATCAGAAACAAGCTGCAGCTCCCACACGAGCAAGCGAATGTGGTACCACCGAAGAGCAGGTGGGACGAGGATGGAGATGAGCAAAGCTCCCTGAGCAGGGAACCACTGGAGCAGGACACACAGTCTATTGGAGACGTGGGATGCAAGTGATGGCTCCTGCATCCCAGCCTCTCTGCACAGAAGATGCCGGACACACAGCCAGGGATGCTTCTGGGATGGACCCACAGTTCTTCCTGCCTCCCGGTGCCCTTCCAGCCCAGCTGCACAGCCCTGGCATCCTCCCCCGAGCAGAAAACACCACTCTTGCTCTTGCCGACACATCACTGGCGCCAGGATCTCGTTGCTCCCAAGGCAGAGCGCCAAGCAATCGGGATGGGAACAGTTGCAGGCTGAGCTGCAGGTGTTGGGCTGACGGCAGCACCTCCCACTGCTTGGGGAGCTGGCGGGACAGCGCCAAGGCTGCTCTGGTTTCCAGAAACAAGATCTCCAGGGAGGCTGCTGGCCCAAGCACCAACTGGCAGACGTGGCAAGCAGGGTGGGGGGGACAGCCTGGCAGCAAGGTGCTGCTCTGCTGCACCGCGACCTACCTGCCACAGGGCCGTCACCTTCTGAGCATCCCAAAGGACCACGGGGGATGAGAATGAATACAGGGATTCTGGTGTTTCTTCAGCCAGCTGGTCCCCAGCATCTGCCTGCTGGTACAGGCTCTGTGGCTGTTCCAAGGAAGGGAACAGGCCAGGCATGGCCCAAGGTGCCCACTGCATCTCCTTACAACGGGGTCAGGAACAGGGCCTCATATGCCCTGGAAGAGCGGGAGGGGGCTCAGACACCTGGGGGGGGGTCTTTGCCCAAATGCTGAATTCTTGCCATGTGCAGGAAACTCCTCTCTGCCCTTACCCATCCTCTCCAAGGCAAACCCAAGATGGAATTTGAGGCAGGAGGAGGGTAAAACCTGGGATCAACGTTGCTGCCCTGTGTGCTTACCCCCTCTCCTAACCCACAGCCTCCTCCTTTGGCATGGCACAGGCACAGGGTGACACTGTCCTGAGCCACCTCCCTGCTTCCAAGATGCTGAAACTAAGGAGTGGGAGGCTTCAGCCACTGCGGGGTGCAGTGAGAGTCTCCTAGATTTGCAAAAGCAGGACCAACGGCTGTCCTGTGCTCCATAAAGGGGTCTGAGCCCACAGCAGTGCTGAGTGGGGAGACACCACAACTGGGACTATGGAAGGCTCAGGAACTGCTCCCCAGTCCCCTTTCCCTCCTGACTGTGACCACATGACAAACCCAGAACCCCCATGCATTTAGCGCCCTGTGCTGGCCCTGTGCCCCACGGGTGGCAGACTCAGGGAGCTCCCAAGAAGCAGATATTCCCACAGCCGAGGCAATCCCGGAATTTTGGGAAGCATGCAAGCAGTCCGCAGCTCACGCTTGGATTTACGCCGCTTGGATGGCCCTTTGCTGCTTGCTAAGGACCCGGCCCTTTGGCAGGCTCCGAAATGATCCCGAGCTCCCCTGCTTTGTTATTAAATCAAATCCATCTGGCCTCGACCACGGACGGTTGTTATTCGAGATCCCTCTCCTAGAGGAGCTGGGCTTAGCTCCGGGCATGGGGGATTCTCTCTCCCTCCCTCTCTCCCACCGCTCCCAACCCTCCTGCCTCTCTTTTTGTTTCTCCACTTCTCGAGGGCCAGGGGGAGGCGCGGGTCCGTGCGGCAGCCTTTGTGCAGCGCGGAGCTGGCTGCACGGCTGTCCCCGCAGGACCGCGGTGCCACCGCGCTGCCGGTGGGTCGCCCCTGGACATACCTGAACCCCACATATCAGGGCAGCCAGAACCCCCGAACCCCGAGGAATGCCACAGCTGGCGTGGGGGGGTGACAGTGACGTGAGGCTTTGTCCCAGCCACCTGCCACCCCCATTTTTGACCCCAAGCAGCCAAAACGCTGCCGGGAGTTGGTCTCCCCAGGGACATGCAGGGCTGAGCAGGGTAATCCCCTCGTCCAGCCCCACAGAACCCACCACTCCAGGAGAGCAGGGTGTAGTGGAATGATGTGGGATGTGTCACTGTGGAGCAAGTGTTTTTAGCTTTACAGCAAGTGCCTTGAGTACTGCTGCTTGCCTGGGTGTCACTGTTGGTCTTCCTTAAGGCTGCAGCTTCCAAACCCCCGCTGAGGAGCTGTTGGATCTGGAGGAGATCTACTGGAGGCTTTGGCTGGAACCTTCATGAAGACAATGGATTTCCACTGCTCTGACAACACAGAAAGCAGTAGGCAAATGAATTTGTGATGACCTGCCAGCAGGAGGCAGAGGCAGGGCACCCAGCCGGTGTGGGGATGTGTGTCTGCTCCTGGTGGAACCGTTGGGGCCACCTGGACCAGAAGGGATAAGGTGACAGCATGTCTGGCTCCAGCCGTCCAGGGACTCCTTTAGGTTGGGCAGATGGAGCCGTGGTCCCCATGGCCTCTCCAGTGCTGGGCCCTGTGTTCTGGCTGCCAGCAATTAGTGTTGCAGCTTGTTTTGGAACGATCACTGGGTACGGGCTCTCCCTGAGCAGTGCTGGGGCTCAGAACATGCCCTGACAGACTGCTCCTGGCTGAGCTTGACCTTGGCGTCTTGCATCTCCTCTGCTGTAAGTTTCTCTCCCAAGGACACAGCCCACCATGCAGGTACCTCCACCACCAATGGGGTACATGGTCCCCAGCAAATGACACCCCGAGCCCCTCAGCCCCCCACACGCTGTGTAAGAGGCACATCCCTCCTGGGAGGAGTGACCATGGCAGTGTGGGGCAAAGGCCGGCTGGGCACAGTGTCAGAGGGACATGATGGGTCAGAGGTCAACTTTAAAAATGGGTTCAGTGTTTAAACCCCTTTAGTGTGAAAATCTACATGTGTTAGCTTCCCGGCCTTGGCAAAGCCTTAAGCACGCCCCAGAAGAGTTGGCATCAATCCCTGCATTTCCCTCTCCCCACAAGGATACCTGTACCAGAGCCTGTAGACAGCCTGAGACTGGGAAGTGGCCCCTGAGCATCCCAGATGGTCCTTTGCCCTGGAACCATTGCGGCACCTGCCGAGGCTCAGAGCTTCTCTGCATGCCAGCAGCAGCCCCCAACTCACTGCAGATCTCTTTGGGATACGGCATCCTGCAGCCAGGTCTGCTGGACTTCTGCCTGGCTTCCTGGTCCTTCTGCAGCTGACTGGAAAACATAAAAGGAGACAAGGCACTTTCCGAGGGAGCGCTGGAGTCCAGGGAATCAGCAATGTGGGAATTAACAGTAACGCCTTCACTCCTGGGTCACACAGAGGTACAAACATTACCACACCTGCTCTTCTCTCTTGAGGCATCTGATGCATTTAGGCACAAAGTCTGCCTCCCACAGGAACTTTTTAATGGCACAAGGGACTCTCCAGTGACAGAGATGATACTCCCATCTTTGCTGGATGGCCCTGCTGGTACCATCCCCTCAGGGACCAAAGCACAGCTCCCTCCATCACCCAGCTCTGCGGTGGGCTGCCAGCACATTGGGCAAGAGATAGGAATGTGTCCACTTGAAGTGCCTGAAAAGCAGCACACATCTCCCTGTTGCTATGGAAACACTGCTTTTAAAGCAAATTAATAATAATAATTAACACTATCTATTAAATAATGGTAATAAAAGCATTAGTAATGACTTGTAATTGGTAAAGCACTCGGAATAATATATGCTCACCCCCGCGACCTGCTCCCAGCACAGGAACTGGAGCTGGGGGCAGCATCTCCAACCCGCAGGGGAGTCCTGGGTGAGGGCGAGTGCCCTCTGCCTTCAGTACCATACAGGCAGGAGCTTAGTGGGATTCAGTGAGGGATCAGACTTTTATCTGGATAATGAGGATGTCTAGACTGATAAGAAGAAGGGGCAAATTGGCTCAGGGCCTGATTCTGCCTTGCCATGTGCTTGGCACAGCAGCATACTGTGATGCCAACTGAGCATAACTGAGGTGGGTTGAGACCAGAAGTCTACACCAGGCTAGACAAAGACCTTGTTCCTCCCAGTTTTTAAACCTAGAAATCTGAGTACTTCTAGGACTGTTAACCCCTGGGAGGCAGAGGTGAGGGGAACTCTAAGAAACTTTTAATGTGCTCAAATTCAGGCTGGAGAAGAGAAGGCTCCAAGGAGACCTTAGAGCTGCTCCCAGCACCTAAAGGAGACTCCAGCAGAGCTGGAGAGGGACTTTGGACAAGGATCTGAAGGGACAGGACAAGAGGGAATGTCTTCCCACTGCCATAGGGGAGGGTTAGATGGGATATTGGAAAGAAATTCTTCCCTGTGAGGGAGGTGAAGCACTGGCACAGGGTGCCCAGAGAAGCTGTGGCTGCCTCTGGATCCCTGGAAGTGTTCAAGGCCAGGTTGGATAGGGCTTGGAGCAACCTGGGATAGTGGAAGGTATCTCTGCCCATGGCAGGGGCTGGGACTGGATGAGCTTTAAGTTCCCTTGGAACTTGGTTTCAGCCAGGGGCATGAGGCAGCCGCAGCTTCTCTGGGTCCCTCTGCTCTGTCTCTCACACATCAGGTCCTTGTGTCCCACTCATCAGCCTACACCACCAAAAGCAGTGTCCAGAGCAGAGCAATACAAGGCTGTCACCAGAGCCATGTTAAAACGCCCTCTTTTCAAGCTGTGAAACACTTCCAAAAGGATCTGAAATTGCAGAGAAAATAAATGCAAAGACCTGACAGTGTCACCTGCCTGTTTGTTCCCAAAGTCCCTGTGTTAACAAGGTCTTCTATGCATGGCAGAGCAAGGACCTGCTCTCTCAGAATCGCTCAGCATTCCTGCAGGAGCCTGCCCAACAGGCAGAGCCAGGAGGTGAATGTCTGGGAAAACCTGGCCTTGGTTTAGGTGCCTGCATGAGACTGAATTATTTGGAAAAGCAGGTCCCCGCTGTCCCTGCTGTGACCTGCAGAGGCATTATCCATCCCTGGACTGGCATAAGCAACTGCAAAACAGCTAAAGAAGCACTGAGATGTGCTCCTTAGACTTTTCCCAACAAGGTCTGACATCCAGACTGCCAGGCCATGCAGGATACTGGAGCAGCATTAGGATTGCAAACACACCTGTGTGGCTTAGGCTCCATCCCATCCCGAGCACCCAGCAGCAACTTCCACCATGAGACTAAAATTAGCACTGACAGGAAGAGCTCTGGAGCACGACAGGGTGATTAGAGCCTCCTTGGAAAGGAGGCATCACCTGCAACGTAATGACTTTCCTCATCTCTGTCAAAATGTGCAGCAACCCTTGTGGAATATGATGGGGAAAAGTGAGGCAGTGAGACAGGGCAAGGTGCTTCTGCACAAAATTGGAATGATAGCACTTGTCTAGAGGAGAAAAAACAGGATGCTGCCTCTCTGGACTGTGGCCTGGACCTGCCGCGTGACTTTGATGAAATTGCTTAGAAAGACACAAAAGACTTAAGGATCATGCATGCCAACTCCACCTGAGATTTATAAACAGCAAGAAAATATGCAGATAAAAGGTAAAAAATCTGGTTTACATGTATTTAACTGTATATGTTCTGAGTGTGAGTATTCAATGTCACTCTTCTCCAGCACCAAATTCTTGCTTCAAAACTCTTTGTTGGCCTTCTTTAGCTAAAAATAGCCAACATCACCCACATCCATGTTCCTGAAAGAATGGGATTTCATTGGGCATCACTCCTCCTATAAACTTCCCCTGTTGTCATTTAAAATTACTCATAACCAGAAAGAGCATTAAAAGTGGGTGCACTGAGCCTCCAAGTGGGAAGATGTGACTGTGCTGAAGGAGCTCGTGTGTAGCTCACAGAAATGCCAGTGCCACTTTTGTTGGACCTAGCACAAGTTAGTTTGACTCCATGACTCACATTCTTGTCTTGAAACTAGAAATCGTAGAATCATAGAATCATGGGATGATTAGTGTTGGACAGGACCTTAAAGCTCATCAAGTTCCATCCCCCTGCCATGAGCAGGGACACCTTCCACTATCCCTGGTTGCTCCAAGCCCTATCCAACCTGGCCTTGAACACTTCCAGGGATCCAGAAGCATCCACAGCTTCTCTGGGCAACTTGTGCCAGTGCTTCATCTCCCTCACAGGGAAGAATTTCCTCCTAATACCTGATATAAACCTCCCCTCTTTTTGGTCGAAATCATTTCCCTCTGTCCTCAGAATCTGGGTCATCCTCCTCTCTCAGGTGGACCCTTACAGACCAGGCTCATTTGTCAGGATAACAGGAGACAGGTAAGTCTCCTTGGATGAAGCTGCCATATTTCCCTTCAAGATTTCCTGGACAGAAATATGTGCACATGCGCTGCACAGCTTGACAGTGAATGTGCAGTGAATACAACACATCTTGGACATGTTGGATTTGCTGGGCACACATGGACCATCTGGTAAACACATGGGCCTTGGGCTTGACAAATCCAGGAAGCACCTGACTGATGGTGGATGCACCAGGTAGGCAGTGGGAGCACATGCAGGGAGCTGGCCCCACTGGCACCACAGTGGAGGTGGGTGTGATGCTCATGGAGATGATCTGCGGCTGCATTTCTGGGTTGATAGAGATTCAGACACATGGAAGTGCCAAATCCCCAACATGCCCCTGGACAAAAATCAAAAGAGGACATACTCAAGGAAACATGTGGTAATTCTGATCTTCTAGAAATTGAAATCAGGAACTATCTTCTTGCAGAAGATGGGTTTCCAAAGGGAGGAAAATGTGTTCCTCGGAAAATGAACTAGCAGCAGGAATAAGGGGAGAGTGTGACCTTGAAATTGAACACCCCCTTTTGATCCTAGAGCTAAAATTATCCAGATTTCAGCAGAAGTTTTTTCAGCAACCTTAGTGCAGTTTTTAAAAAAGAATGCCTCATGACTAGAAGTCCAAACCCTCCACTTCACAAATGCAACCAAGTCTGCCAAGGGTGCAGCACCGGCGATCCCAGTGCCAGATTGTCCCTGTAGCTTAGCACCCATCTGCAGCCAATATGCTGAGCTCTTAACAAAATTGAGAGGTTTTTAAATCTGGTCTCCTGGGCCTGATCCCATGGACCTGGACTCACCAAAACCAATGGACTTCAAGAAGCTTTGGATCAGGGTTTGTGCTAATTTACTTATCTCATAGAACAGCTTAATTAACAAATGTTTGCAAAGCACTTTAGGATCCTTGTACGGACAGTGAGACTCCTCTTGCTGCCAGTTCCATTGACAAAGCAAAGAGGTTTAACATCAACAGCCAGCAGATTAATTGTATGGACAGTGGCGGCCACAGTCAGGGCTGGAGGAACATCCTGGGTGGATCAGCCACCACAGAGCGCAGAGTCCCCTCCAAGCCATGTACTTCAAGGATCAGCCAGCACTTAAGGCTATGAGCTCAGAGTGGAAGGGAGCCCTTCCAGCTTTCCAGAATTTGGGATATTTCTGTTTCACGTACAGCTGAGCAGTTCTTGAAATAAGCTGTCCAGGGACAGGGCTATGATGTCTCAAACCACTCGTGGCGATGGTGTCCCAGCTTGAGCTTTCTAACTCGAGATATTCTATGATTCTATGCAAGATGAAAATGAAGAAAAGTCTAAAAAAGGTGTCCTGGTTCCAAACAGGTGTTTGTTCCCCCTGTCCTCTCCACCATCAGCTCATCACCTCCGTCTATGGGACGTGTGATGCTTTCACAGCATTAAATCTTTCCTAACAGCTGCCACATTTCCCCCAGACTTGGGTCATGTCAGTGGACAGAGGGATGCAGCACCGGGAAGTGCCAAATTTGGCTTCACATTGATGACACAAATTCATCCAGAAAGTTTCTCTCTGTGTTGGCTCTTGATGGTGACTCTAAGTCTCTGTTTTGCCTAAGGACAGGCTGCTGGCACCTCCTCAGTGAATGTCAGCTTTATTCCTGCCTCCCACAGAACTTTCTGTCACCAGCCGAGGTGCCCGGCCTCCCCTCCCCGACGGCTCTGGCACCGGCAGCAGCTGCAGTTTGCAGTTTCTCCCTTTTCTTTGATCGTTCTGCAGCCTCCTGCCTCGGGAAGGGGCACGTGATGCCTCTGTCTGATCCCGACCTCTGCGCACCGAGGACTCCGCCGCCGTCCTTGCCTTTAATTAATACTTTTTCTTTCCCCCGACAGTAATTCGGCGATGTGAGTTTTAAAGCATTTAGAAATACCTGCTTTTTAACTGGAAACAGTGTTTCTGCCAAAACTTCGGCAGGGGTGTTCACTGAGTGGATGTAGTTGTGTGGAGACTACATCCATGGTGAAATTCTCACTCTGAATCCAGCACTGCCTGCCCCCCCAAAATAACCTTTTGCCCCTCTATCCAGGGAGCTGGGAATGATCCAGTCCCCAACAGCCCTGCACCATGAGCTCCTATGTCCTACTCCAGCTCATCGAGCTGGTTGAAGCCACCTGGCAGAGCTAACTTTAACCTGAATTACTCCTGAAATCCAGCTTCCCCAGAGGCAGCGATGCCAGACGAGAGGTAAGATCATTCCCAAGCAGCTGCTATCACTGGGAAGAGGATCAAAGTCTTGGTTGTAGACCAGCTACACCCCCAAAATATTGTATGAACTGAGAGATGCTGCTATCAGGGATCCATCAGGATTAGTCACTGCCCATGTTGCCAGTTCCTGTGATTTTTTCTATGAGCATTTCTGGTTGCCTTAAATTCCCAGCTCTGTGAGTCATGTGAATCTGTGCGAGTATGATTTTTTTGTTTTTTTAAAGTGAGTTTCTAGACCTTGTGGCTGTGCAGAAAAGCAAGGTGATGCAACCAGAGTGAAATCTGACAGCCCCAGGAGAAGGCAAACGAAAAGAAACTTAATTTTCAATTTTTTTTTTTGAGTCACACAAACTTTTTAGTCAGTTTGGTGATTTCTGGGCCTGGCTCATGCTGCTGGAATGCTCAGAGCTGAAGCTCTATAGTTTTTATCTTTTTTTCCTTTCACTTTCTGATTTCCAGGGCAACTTTCTTCTCCTGAGACCTCCATGACAGAAATTAAAATGGAGGTGGAAGCAAAACCATGTCCCTAAAATGATGTGCTGCCTCCAGAGCAGGTCTTGCTACCAGCCTCACACATGAGATCCAACTTGGACAAGTGAAAAATCCATAATTTATAGGGCAGAACACAGTAGCTCCCACCACCACCACATGTGTTCTGGCACCATGGGCACACATGATCCTCGCCCATACTGGGAACACTCCTGCATGGAGACGTGTGCGCACACAAACACCTCGTACACAAACACATGTGGTTTATGGACATATTTCAAGGTACATCATTCTATGTGTTTGCACCTGTAACACGTGCTTACACAGACACACACAAGGATTTCACCTGTTGTAAGCGTGGAGTGAGCCACAGCCAGCAGGTGTCTGCAAAGGAAGCAGCAGTGTGTGCGTGTGAACGTCCATGAGCATTAAATGCACATTTCTGGCCATTGATCTGGGGCACACCCAGGTCAGTGGCTGTGTTAAAACTTGCCGTGGGATGTGCATGTGCCCTATGGAGCCACCATCCTTCACATCCCAATACAAACAGATGACACCTCTTAGAAGAAGGAATATTACAAACTGCCACAAAGGAAAACATCCCAAACTGCAACTCTCAGGAGCCCCATCACCACACAAAGGTGAAAAAAGAAATAAAGCCTAATTCAGGACAGTGTTCTACAATCAAGACCAAAATGAGCTGCATGAATCACAGCAGTAGGTGGGTTCTCCTGCCCTTAGATGTACTTTTTCCCCCTCTTTTTTGTGCACAACCATCACAAGCTCTAACCCACAGCTGCTCCACGCCAGGTCCTGCTGCAGAGGGGACCTGCCAGGAGCAGCCCTCCAGCTGGTGTCCCCCAGCATCTCCCTGAGTTTGTACTACACATCAGGAAACCTGTGTGCCAAAACCAAACCGAAAGCAAAAATTTCCCTTCCCAAAGTGCCTGGGCAAACTCACAGGGAAAGCTCCAGCAGCACCTTACCGGCTGAGTCAGTGGGTGAGCCATCTCCTTGTGCTGGGTGCCCCATCTGCCGAGTTTAGCCACAGCTGAGATCTTCTGCTGGTAGACCCAGAAAGGGGCGGGGGGGGGGGGGGCGGGGGGGGAAAAGGACGACGACGGGGAGAACAAAAAAACCTTCCTGTAAGGATCCCAGCGCCAGAGAGAGCAAATCATAAAGGATACAGTGGGGGGTAGAAAGGTCCAGCCCCGGTGACAAGGCACCAGTGCCACCAGCCCCCAGCCCTCGCCGCAGCCGTTGCCTTTGCCAGAGCTGCAGCGCGATGTGGCTCCGCGTGAGCCTCACATCCCTCTGCATTGTCCCTCTCCAGTATGAGCTCCAGCAGTCTCATTTCATGGGAGACATCTGGTTTGATTCAAGGGGAAGAAAGGCGCGAGGGGAGAACGGCGCGCTCACACACTCACCGCCCAGCCCTGCTGCCTGGGAGCTGGGGAGCGATTGTCAATGCTTCTTGTCAATGCTTCTTCCCTCCACGCTGAATCCTCCTCATTTCAATGAGAAAGGCCAGCTCAGGGAGCAGGGCTGTCCCACGGCCCACCCCCCAGCATTCCCAGTCTGCAGAAAGGGGCTTTGCTAGGGCACGGAGCCAAGGGTGGGGAGCTGAGCCCCAGCAGCCTCACCAAGGCTCGCTGTGGCTGGAGCCACTACAAGGCCTTGGGGGCTGGGGGGCTTTCCCTTCTTGTTTTCCATCATTTCCATAATGGTGGACATGCAGTAGTGTCCCTCAAATGCTTGTGGCTGTGTCAGGGGTCTTCCCATTGCAAGACTGTTGTCCTCATGTTCATGGGGAACCCTTTTGGAAGGCCGTATCCTCCTGCACAAAGATGAAGCAGTGTGCTCCTTGTCCATGGGAGGAGGTTCCTGCCCTCATTGTCCCAACATTCATCCCGCTGACCCTAGTGCCCTGCTAGCCTGTACCCAAGCAGTTCCACCCTGAGGTGTCCCTGTGAAGCCACCGCTTGTCCCAGGGATCCTTGTTGTGCCTGTGGATCTCTGGATGGATCCCAACCCTGGACATCTCTGCAGCACCCCTCATGTGGGCAAGAACAGGTCCCTACACAAACCCTCCTTCACCCATGACCCCTCCATATGGTGGGTCCCCACACTGACCCCTTCCACTCATGACCCTTCCATGCTGAGTACACCCCGTGGGTCCCCTCACAGACCCTTCTTTCCTGTGATCCTTCTATGCCAAGTGTGTGCACAGTGAGCCTCTCATGGAACCCAGAGTGGGTCTCCATGCAGCCCCTACACCTGTGTCTCAGTGGGTCCCCATGCAGCTCCCTCCACCCACCCGTTGCATGGTGGGTCCCCAAGGATATCCCTCCACATGTGACACGGAGAATCCCACTGCAGCTTGCTCCACACATTGCACAGTCCCTTCCACCCGTGGCATGGCTGATCCCCTTGCATCATCCTCCATCCGTGTCACAGCGGCTTCCCATGCAGTCCCCTCCACCAGTTTGTTGAACGGCTGGTCTCCTCGCGCCTCCCTAACCCGTGTCACAGCAGATACCCCCCACCCGCATGTCCCTCTGCAGTCCCTTCACCGGTGACACGGTGGATCCTCCTGCATCCCCTTCCTCTGATGGCACCGCGTGGTGCCCCTGCAGCCCCTACACCCGTGACACTGTGTGAGCCCTACAGTCCCTCCACACACTGCACAATGTGTGTCCCCACAGTAACCTCCCCTCCGTGTCCCAGGCGGTCCCGCACATCACGCTCCACCCATGTCACCGTGGGTGCCCGTGCAGTCTCTCCACTCGTGTCACGGTGGGGCCCCTGTATCCCTTTCACCGGTCCCCCCTACATCCCACATCTACCCGTACCACCGTGGGTCCCCGTATCTCCCTCCCCTTGTCACAACGGGTGCCCCTCCCCGTATCGCCTGCCCCCGCCACCTCCGGTCCCGCCACCTCCGGTCCCGCCGCCCCGGTCCCCGCCGCCCCGGGCGGGGGTGTGCCGCGGCCGGACTACATCCCCCATCAGCCCGCGGGCCGGGCCGCTCCCGCAGCGCCCAGCCGCCTTCAAACAAAAGAGTTTCCCCCCGCGGGGCCGCGCTCCGCTCCGCGCCCCCCGCACCCCCCGCACCCCCCGGCGGCGGCGGCCGGGGGCGGGGGCGTCGGCGGGGGGACCGCGGTGGAGGCGGCGGGCGAGGGGCTCGGGTTACACGGGAAAGGGGCTTGGCCAGGCGGGGGGCGGGGGGCGGAGGGTCCTTTTCTCTCTCTCGTTCTCTCCCTCTGCCTTTTTTTTTCCCTTCTCCCTCCCGAGCTCTTTGTGTCCCCCCCCCTCCCCTCCTCTCGCCCCCCCCCCCCCAGCCCCCAGCCCCCTCCCAAGCCTTTGTTAGCCATGCCTAGCCTGGTAGTCCCAGGGATAATGGAAAGGAACGGGGGTTTCGGCGATTTAGGCTGTTTCGGTGGGAGCGGCAAAGACAGAGCGCTGCTTGAGGATGACCGGGCGCTGCAGCTCGCCCTGGACCAGCTCTGCCTGCTGGGGCTAGGCGAGCCTTCCTCCTCCTCCTCCTCCTCGGCCGTGGTGCTGGTGGAGGACAGCAACAACAACAACAATAACCCGCCGCCGCCGCCGCCGCAGCAGCCCCCGCCGCCGCCACCGCCGCAGCAGCCGCCGCCGCCGCCGCCGCCGCCGCCCCCGGCGGCCCCGAAGGGCTCGGCGGCGCCCAGCGCCGGGGCGGCGGAGCCCAAGTTGTGCGCGCTCTACAAGGAGGCCGAGCTGCGGCTCAAGAGCAGCTCCAACACCACCGAGTGCGTCCCGGTGCCCAGCTCCGAGCACGTGGCCGAGATCGTGGGACGGCAAGGTGAGTGCCGGACCCCCGGTCCCCCCCGGTGACACCCCCGCGGTGTCACCGGTCGCCAGCCTCGGGACACTCCCCCGCGGCCGGGGGGCCCCGCCGCCGCCTCCGCCGCTCCCGCCCGCCCATTGTTCGTGTCCGGGACCGCTCGGCCCCGCCGGGGGACAAAGCCCGGGGCTCCCGGGCTCTGGGCGGGTGACTGCGCTCCCGGCACGGCGGATTTTGGGAAGGGCGGGATGGGGGGTCTGTGGGAATGCCGCGGGGGCTTGTCCGGCTGCCGGCACCGGAGCCCCACGCGCCGCTACCCGGTTCTGCCGGAGAGCCGATCTCCACCGTGCTCTCCTTAAAAAAAAAAACCCAAAAAACTGGGAATGAGGCGGGGGAAGGGCGGGGGGTGCGGGCTGAGCCCGGCCCCGCGCTCGGAGTCCCCCTTTGTTGGCCGGGCGGAGGGGGTGTGGTGGTGCCGGGCGCGGTCCGAGCGGCCGGTGAGCGGGTGGCAGCCGAGCTCCTCCTGCCACCGCTGGGAGCGGGGGACCGGGAGTGGGACCCGCCGTCCCGCGTGGGCCCCCCCGCAGCCGCTGCCCGCGCACCGCCACAGTGATGCTTTTGTTCTTCTCACGGCTCCTTTCGGAGCGAGGTGGAATGGAGGAGGGCTTTAAAAAATTATGTGTGTGTGTATATATATATATATATATATATATATATATATATATATATATATATTTATGTCCGTACCACACCCACTCTTAAGTCACCCCTCGCCCACCCTCGCCACTCCCGGGTGCGCGGTGCGGGGCCCCGCGCCGCCCGTGGGCACTGCGGGAGCCTGGGCACGGCGCTGCCGAGAGAAGTTTTGTGCTACAGAGCAAAAAAAAAAATAGTGCGGCTAAGTGTTCGGTTTTTTCTTTCTCTTTTTCTTTCTTTCTTTCTTTCTTTCTTTCTTTCTTTCTGAACAAGTAACTTGGTGCTCTGGAAGTGCAATGGGCAGAGCCTGCGGCTCCATGGGCAGATGCTCCCCTGTGGGTCGAAGGCTCCCTGTGGGTTGGGATCGAAGGTCCCTGAGCAGGGGGTTTGTGGTTGGACCCGGGGGGTGATGACCCCCAGTGTCCCGAGAAGGGCTGAGGTGGGCAAGGGGAAGCCACAGAGAGAGGGACACAAACGGCTCCTTGCTGGGGATCTCTGACGCTAGGGCGTGTGGTTGGAACAATGGGGCCTGCAGAGGCTCTGCTTGCTCCCACCCGTGGAGCAAGGGTCCAGTTCCCACACTGGGCTGGAGAGTGGGCAGGAGTCCTGGTATGTGCTGACCTCCCCAAAACTCGGGGCATCTGCAGCGGAGGAAACATCTCTCGCTCTGGTGTCAACACTGAAATAGGGGTCCCCGGGAGGTGGGCAGGAAGGGGTGAAGGTCTGGCCCAGGAGATCCCACTGGCCCGGATTCTGATCCTCCCTATGCTGCCTTTACATTGCCGGGAGTGGAATGCGGGCAGACACGGCGGGGCTTAGCACCAACTCTGCACTGGTGGGTGTGAGGCCATGGAGAATCAGGCCCCCTTTGTTTAATAAAGTTGGGAAAGAGGATTCGGCAGGCGGAACCGAGGGAAAATGTGCCAGGCTGTTTTCTTCCAGGATCTCACTGCTGCCCCAGACTCCTGAGAAGGGGGTGTGTTCCGATGTGCTCAGAATGCAGCACGTGCCTGCTGTGTCCAGAGCGATGGAGAGAAACGTGGAGACCTGGATTTTTTCCACCATTTTTTGTGTGTGTGAGGGTTTTCCCACATCTGGGAAACTGGAATGTCAGTGTGCTGGAGCTGTGGGGATGAGGCTGTGACTGAGCTCCTCTGGCTGGTGGGGCAGATGCTGTAGCCTGTGCCCCATAGGTGGGTGGGATGGATCCTGTGCTGGGGATTCCTTCAGCACAGACCCTTGTAGCTACAGCTCTTCACTCCAGCAGAGATCATGGCCCACACTTGTTTCTGAAGGCCTGTAGAAATGTCTCCACTGTCTCTAATGCCTTGTTTTTGTGGAGAAAACCAGATTTAGACGGTCTAGAGTTTGGTGTAGGGCTCCCAGAGGGATTGAATCCTGGACTCTCATGGATGCTTGAGCAGGAATCCCAGAAACTGCAGCTTGTCACCCCTTGGTAGTACTGCACCTGTGGTGGATGGTTTTCTAGGAAAACAATTATTTATTTGGTACCTGTGAACAGGGTGATGAACGTCTTGAAAAAGGGAGGGGGGAAAAAAGTAGTAATGAAATAAAAATTATTTCACAGCTTTACATGGTAACAGGGTTTAGCTTTTTCTTCAACTTACTATTTTCTGCAGAAATGCACTATCCCTTCAGATTATTTTATAATAGTATCAATCATCTATGAAAGTGTTCCTCACAGACAGGGGTGGATATGAGAGGCCTAGATCTGGGCATAGGGGCCCTGGTGCACGCACTTGGCCATGGGAATTCCACCTGCCATCAGGCTACCCCTCACTTTGCCAAAGAAGTGAAAAGGCACTTAAGTGTAAATAAGGCTCAAGCCCAATATATTTTTACTGGAGTGTGTGTAAGGGTGGTTTGTGAAGAGATGTAACTGTGGCAGAAGGGGTGGCTCCACTCCAAGCAAGAGATGCTGCAGGAACTCAACCTGAGCTTGACAGCTCCTGCTTTCCCCAGGAGCTGTGAACGTGCCCTCGCGGAGCCAATCGCCTGCTGGAAACCTTGCTCTGGTTTGTGCTGGGGCTGGTTTGTGCGCTGAATTTGAGCAGTGCGTCTCCAGCAGCATGGCCACGAGCTGCCTGGGATGGGGGACTGGCTGGGATAAAATGGTGGGCTCTGGAAATGGGGATTGATGGGAACTGGCCTGACAGGCTCCTCCATCTGGTGCCCCAGGATCCATGGCAAAGAGCTGGGTGGCTGGTGGGATGTGCCAAGGGCTGCTTTGCAAACCAGAGGACAGAAGCTGGAAAAGGAAGAGTGAGGGGATTAAGTCACAAGAATCCCTTTGACTATGATCGCTGGGCATGGTTGGTAGTGACACTCTTTACCTGGCTGGAGGTGGAGCCATAACCTCCATGCCTATTCTCTTGCTGTGAGGGTGAGGGGCACGGCTGAGTCTATGCCTGAGTCAGGGCTCCTGCAGGTCATCCCCCCTTCCCCTGGCATGTGTGTGAACTCCACCTGGGCTGAGTTGGGTGACCAAACCTCCTGGTGTGTGCCATGGCCTGGGCAGCGCTCCCTGGAGCACTGGTTCTGGAGCCAGTCCAGGGTGCTTTGGTGGCTCTTGTGTTTGTCCTGCCTGCAGTAGCCTGTCCATGACTGTGCTGGTTCTCACAGCCATGCCGATGAAATTGTAAAGACAAAGCACTGGAAGGGTTTGCAGTAGGTTTTTGAGGAGATGGTGGGACATCGAGGGAGGTGAGGTGAGATGGGAGAGGTGCTGGGAGGAATGGAGAGTGTCTGAAGGGCGTCGTGTTTTGGTTGTGCGGACTGTGAAATTAGAAATGGGCAGAAGTCCTCAGTCACTGCGGTGTCCAGGTGTGACACTGGGTCCAGTGACCCGAGGTGGGTGTGGATCAGCCAGATCAAGGTTAGTATCCAGCTTTTCTGCCCGCTCCCATAGACAAACTGGGCTGCTGTTGGTGGAACGCAGGGCACATTTAAGGCCAGATGTGGTTAGGGAGACATGGTGCTGGTTCTTTGTGTGTCTGGTGTGTGCAGGTGTTGAGAAAAGGTGTGAGGTTGGTTTGGCTTCATGCTGCGCCCACTCTCAGATGAGACTTTCCCTTTAAGGATTTTTTGGACTAAGGATTTTTGGTCCTTCTGAGGGTTCTTGGTCTCATCACAGTAGTAGCATCCATTGTCACCTGTACTCACAGACACCCTTTGATGCAGCACCTCCCAGCCTGCTCCAACCAGCCTGTTGTCACCAGGAATGAGATTACGTGAGAGAGGATCTTAACATAAATTGCTCTTTCTTGGCAAGGTGAAGTCAAATAACGAGAGGCCCCACTAAGCCCAGGTGATTGGGCTCTTTGTGTAGCTCCAAACATGCTCCAATGCTTTCAGCATTTAAAAATAGTCCAAGGAGGCCTTTTCCATTGAGGAAGTCTGATGGTAGCAGCTCCCCCACCCACCCTGTGGAGGTGGATGTATGTACAGCATCCAGGAGCAGCGCGGGGGGGCAGTCTTCTTGTCTCCTTGCTTCACTGAAATCTTGGAGCAAAAGCCACGCTATCTGGTGGGCTCTGTACGCTGCTCCGGCAGCGCGGGATGGGCCTTAAAGGGAGACAGATATTGCAGTCGGTGTCGGGTTGTTCGAAAGTGTTAATGAGAATCGGTCTGAATTTACACAAGGGAAAAGTGCGGAACGGGATCGACTTTGTGCTGTTTGAACTGGAGGTGGGAGGAGAAAACGGGTCTGGGAGAGAGACAAAGGGAATTTTCTAGGGAGACGCACGCTCCCCCGCGCATCGGATCGGGCGGCTGGATGCTGACCGAGTGAACCGCAGCGCAGCCGCCCGGAATCTAGGGCAGTGGGAACGCGTGCTGCCATTGGGTGGGGGCCCCCGCCTTTGTCTGGCAGCCCCCTCCCCGCGTCCCCACGGCCCGCTTCTTCCCCCGGCACTGCCCGGCTCCGCTCGGCTCCAGCGCCGCGCCTGTGCCGGGGCCGCGGCAGGATCGTGCCGTGCGGGCACACCCACTCCTCTGCTCGCCATGCACGGCTGGGGGCTGCCACTTCCAACTTCCCTCCGCCGCACAAGGCACTGATTGTCTGCGCACTGGGGCTGTTTCTGTTGGGTGTTTTGGTGGGCTTTTTTTTTTACTTTTCCTATTTTTTTTTTTTTTTTTTTGTCGTAAACAACTTTCATCACAATGTGAAAAAGCGTAAAATCGCTGCACTGGAGCAAGGCAGTCGCTGATTTTCCTGGCATGGTGTGTTGGGTGGTGTTTTTCCCCTTCTTGTAAACACAACTTGCATCATCAGGACAATAAACCCTCGGTGCATTTAGTTGGTTGGTTGTGGTCCTTTTGTGTGCATTTGTGTTTTTTGACACCACTTTCATCAGGTTTTCAATGCAGCAAAACCTTATCCCACAGGCCGTCAGGAGGGTTTATTTGTGAGGTTCTTTGTGTGCTTGTCTTTTAACAAGGCTTTCATGTTAACGAGGAAAAGAATGCCCCACCTTACCTGAGGTAGCTGAGGGTTGTTTATTTTATGATCCTCTTCAATTTTATGACTACAATAGAAATAAAAGACCAAGTTCTAATTTGCCCTTAGACCCTCTTGCACCCCACTAGCACTGCCAGAATGGACTGCGTGGGGTATTTACGGGTGTCAATTTTATCTGTGCGGTGTAACGGTGCCTTGGGATAAATGAGCAGAGGGCTAAAAAGCTTTTGTCCGTAGAGATTATTTTGTATCTGATGAAAACAAGAAATATCAGGACCTGGGGTGATTTGTGAGGTGTGTTTTCCAAAATGAAACCGCAACACAGTCAATGAAACAAAAAGATCCACCTTAGGATTGGCTCCGGAGCTGTTTGCTCCCAGCTGCTACAGCTCCTCTGGTGCTTCCAGGGTCAGGGTCATGCTCCTGGGCTGGAGGTGCCAGTTGATGCCAGATGGGAGTCTGTAGACTGCATCACTAGCAGAATATACCTGTGCAGGATTTGGCCTTGTGGCAGCACCAAGAAGGTCATCAGCAGGTCTGGCTCTGAATTTACATACACCAAAGTGAAATTATTTGAGGGATCTACTCCACAGGCACAGGTTTGTTTGCCATTGCACTGTCCTGATGGCATTGTCACCATGGTGGTGTGCTGGGCAGATCCATTCCATGCACTGATCTGTCCTCTGCCCACTGATGGAGCAGCACCTGGAAGCCTTGGTGTAAACCCTCCTGAGATCCTGTGAAAGCACATTGGTTTGGGGCTGCTCTGAATGGGAACATTTGGGATGGGTTTGTGCCAAGAAACAACAGATCAGATGTATCCAGCACCCTGGTGTCCCTTGTGAGCAGCTGCCTTTGCTGGAGAGATGAACCAAGCTCCTAGAGCCTTCTCTGTTAATTTTGATGGATTTGTTGCCCTGATGCAGGGGTAAGTAGAGATGAGAAGGTGGCTGTGCATCCAGGTCTCCCCCTGACTCCCACCAGGAGAGTCATCATTGCCATCATCTTGGCAATGATGTCTAGACTCAATTTATTTATATGTTTTCAGCCAGAGATGGCTGCTCTGTGGATTAACTCCAGTTAACTGCCTGGTCTGGGCACCAGAGGCTCTCCACTCCTCCAGGGTTTGGTCCTGTGTGGGAATGTTTGTGATGTACTCAGGTAATTTGCAAACACGTCTACTTTGAGTCAATTGGTAATCAGTGAAATTAAAGAGAAAAAAGGATGAGCGGAGGAACTGAGTTTACAGCCTCGTTCATGAAATGCTTCAGGATCTGCATTATTGGCAAAACCCAGGATAATAGAAGGTAGGCTGTGGAAACACAATGAGAAAGGGCTTAATTCTCTGTTTAATATAAAAATCTAAGTGGCAGGGGTCTTCCAGGGATCGACACACTGATGTCTGTGTGCTGCCGTAATGAGGAGAACATACACCAAGTTATGTATTAGTACAGCTTTCATGGCTCCTTTTCTTCCCTTAGCTTCGTTTTGACATCACCTGCTAGACAATTCCCTCCCTTCCACCCCTCTCCCCTTTGAATAATCCCCCTAGTAAAATGCTTTGTTACACGGTGTTTTCAAATTTCAGTTATACACAAAGGAAAAGAGTCAGAAAAACGCCCCATGCAGAACAAATTTTGTTTGGAGTGAGAACGTCAGGGTGTGCTGCCCATCTGGGTGGTATGTCATGGGCCACATCCTTATCCAGCTGTGCTCCCTCAAAAAGAGGGTGATCTCAAAGAAGGCTCAGCTCCTTTTTAGTGTGCAAAGCAGAGTCAGGAATGGGCCTGAGATGGGCTCAGAGCCTTGGAACTGGATACATCATGTTTAAGCCCAGCCTGGTTTTAGCTGATATAAACCAGTGCAGTGCCCCTGGAAGTTGTGGAGGTCTCTGGATTCAGGCTGTTGATGCTTTGGCCCTTCTCTGTATCAGTTTAGAGCTGCTGGAGGTTGGGGTCGCTGAGCCCACTGGGCTGCTGGGCTGGCTGGAGTTGGTCTAATTTCCTAGGAGGTGATTTTCTCCTGTTTTTAAGCACAGGATTCCCATCTGTCTGTCTCCACAAAGCTGGCTTTCCCGTCTGCAGGCCTGCACAGAGACCCTCCCTCCTCCCCCCCTTCTCACTCCACCGACTGCACCACGCGTCCTTTTGTCCCTTCCCATCCTCCTTCCCCTCCCTCTCGCCGTCCTCTCTCCTTGCCCTTCTTCCTTTGGCTGTTTTGGGGTGTTTTGGGCTTTGCCTCTACACACCTCGCTCTCCTCCTCCCTTGAAGGGATCAGAGTGTGCTTCTCCTTCAATTTCTGTCACCTTTGCTCCATCCCTAACTCCCTCCCACTCCTGCAGCTCATGTAACGTGCTTACATTTGCCCTCATTCATGTGTATTCCTTGCCACTGTTCCCTTCCATCTGTCCCCAGCATGGAGCCCCCGTCCTTTGTCACTGCTCTGCCTGCCTGACCCTCCCTGTCAGCTCAGCGATTGTTTCCTGTCGTGTCGGGCTCAGATCCCTCTCCCCCACATGCCGTCATTGTCCCACAGCTCAGAACAACGCAGTGCCCGATCCCAGCCGTGCCACACGCCTGCCCGAGGTCTTTTCTGCACAGGAGAGCGAGCCTTGCGCTCCAGAGGCAGAGTGCGGGTCACTGCGGAATTTGATGGAGCTCCTGCAGCCTGGGGTGATGCATGGGGAGGTAGTTTCAGCTTGATGCTTGCCGCTAACACTCCTGTCTTTCCATGTGATGCTCGGGTGATATCCCTGGGGAAATGGTGGCATCTCGGTTAATCTTCCTAAGATGGAATCTCCCTCTTTGGAGTGAGCGGCACAGGAGAGGGGCAGGGAAATGTCTGCCAGCGGTGGGTCAGGGACAGCCCACCCTGTCAAGGGATGCCAGAGGACATAGGTGACCTCTCATGGTTTTACCCAGCTCTCCTTGGGATGAACCTTTGTTATGGATTTTGGCTGTGTGGGTTTATCCTACAGTTGAGTTGTGCCTGGCTCCGTGAGGTGCTGTCCTTTGAGTTTCCTGGGAATTAATAGCACACCCCTGGGTGACCATTGTTCCACGTGGGCTGTTTGGAAACTTTACTCAGCAAAGCACCACAAATGTACCTCATGGTGCAAACTGGGGAGTAACTCATGAGCTACATTGGCAGGATGTGGATTTGGTTTGGATTTGGGGATTTTCCCAGATCCTTCTTTGTGCCAGATCTGGCATTTCCATTCCCCAGGAACGTGAAATTTCTGTTTCAGGGATGGGTTTAGTGCAGCAGCACTGTGATGTGGCATGTTAAGAGGAAATTTTGTGGAAGCAACAAGGCAGGAGACAGCTATTCCTGCTCCAGAAATGGGAAATGAGGCTCCGGAAGCTGAAGTAGCTCTGAGGAGTTAAAAGTCACACTGTGAGTCGACAGTGAAGTTGTGATTTACCAGGGCTGTCCCACGCTGCTGCCAAGACCCTCGGAGGGGCTGTGTGTTCATGGCTGTGCCGGGGCCATGTGTACCAGGGCTGTGCCCAGTGCCCGTGCAGTGCCGGTGCCCGAGCGTGGCTGGCTGGGCTGAGTGTGCTCCACGCTGGGCACTGCTGGATGCAGAGGCTGCTGCAATGCCTGTGAGCCCAGGGAGTCGTTCCTGTCAGCTCTAGTGGCACGAGGCTGTTTCCATCGCCGCGTGTCTGGGCTTCGGTTCTTGCCAGTGATGCAGGGTAGTGGGATCGCTGCATTCCAGTGAACACCCTGGTGTCACCAGCCTGTGTCTCACAAGAGGAGCTGTGGATGAGTGGCAGCCCTGAGCTCCCAGCCTGAGAGATGCTGTTATTTATTAAGGATGTGTATAAATAATAATGTGCCAGCCCAGGAGCTGAGGAATCTGCATTTCATGGTTGCAGAGGCATCATTTGCAGGTCCTTGTGTGTTGAAGTGTGATATCAGTGGAGAGTGTGGGGGAAAACCTGCTGGTGTCAGATAGTCTGAGGAAGTACAGGAGACTGTCTTTTCTGGGGAGAGAAGGTGGGGTAGGAGGTGCTGGGGGATCTCACAGAGATCCCAATGCTGTGTCCTTATCCTCTGGTTCTGTGAGCCCTGTGTCAGACACCCAAATCCACACCCCTGGGTGACCACTGTTCCACGTGGGCTGTTTGGAAACTTTACTCAGCAAAGCATCACAAATGTACCTCATGGTGCAAACTGGGTTGTAACTCATGGGCTACATTGGCAGGATGTGGATTTGGTTTGGATTTGGGGATTTGGGAAACTGCATCAAAGTGCTCACTTTACTTCATCTGCACTGAAGAATCACAGGTTTTAAATTTTCTTTGGGATCTGAGCTCAGAACATACCTCCTGCAGATGAAACCCCAACCTGCCCGGGAGCTCGGTGCCAGGCTTCAGAAATGCCTTGGGGCACCAAGTGTGGCTTTTTGAGAGAGGGGTCTGAGGGGCAGGACAGCAGCAAAGAGGGGTCCAGGAGTAGTTTAGAGAACTGTGCCACATCTGTAAGAACACTTAGTTGCTTGATGGCATTCTGGTGTCATCTGGGAACCTGGAGCCAAACAGCTGGATCAAGACCCTCCAAAAGATCATTTGGAAGCCAAAACACACTGGAAAGTCTTTTTCCCTTTTTGGGAAAGTAGAAGGCTGTTTTCTGAGCTTTGAGGAGCCGAGGAGTGGGCTTGGTGGGTTCTAGGAGTTGAGGAATGGGCTCAATAGGCTCTGGGACGTTGACACTGGTACACAAAAGCATCACTTGGCCAGTGATCCTGGGAGAGGGTCTTAGCACCTGGAGCAGGAGTCTTTGCACAGCCTGTTGTGAGGCTCACAGGAGGGCAGCCCTGCCCAATTTCTTGCTGTTTCAGCCCCGAAGCAAATCCTGGCCTCCTGCTACCCCTGGCCATCTAGCTCTGCTGGTGTTTGCAGTCCTGCCAGTGGGGAGGTCCAAACTGCTGCATCTCTGCAACTCCCCTCCAAACTTGGCCCCCTCAAGTTTGCTGCATTTACCCCAAAACCTCCTCAGTAGTACCAAAATCCTCTGTCTCTCTGGAGTCATGGCAGGTGACTCCCCTTGGGAGCTAGCATAGGGTGGACAAGGGGTTCCACATTGGTCATCTAGGTTGTGCAACCAGCATCCCCCGTTCTCCTGTGACCTCCAGGCTGTCCCATGCATCAGCCCTGTCCCCAGAGCCCAAGAATGACCATTGTCTCTGGGGGGCCATCCTGGAGCTCTTAGGGACAGGCCTCATCCCAGAGACCACTGACACCTGGGGTGGATCCTCCATTACTCCATGGTTTTGGGGTGTGTGGAAGGGAGATCTTAGGGATGACTGGTGAGGGAAGGCAGTTTGGGGGGAGGGTGTGGTGAGGTGCACCACCAAAGGGTGATCCTCTGTTTTGGGTGATGAGGAAGTGTGGGGCTCCTGAGGGAGGGAGTCTCTGGGAAAGGTGAGGGTGGACCTCCCTCTGTCATTTCCCCTCAGGGTTAGGGGGATAGGGCCTTTCCCTTGTTCCATGTCCTGCGCAGCAGCTGCCAGGTGGCACAGGAGATTATGGCCACAAAGCCCAGTGTCCTGCAGAGCAGGGCGAGCTGTGGGACTGCCTCATTAACTGCTGTGCCTTCTTCTCTCTCTTCCCAAGGCTGCAAGATCAAAGCTCTGCGGGCAAAGACCAACACCTACATCAAGACCCCGGTGCGGGGGGAGGAGCCGGTCTTCATGGTGACAGGGCGGCGGGAGGACGTGGCCATGGCCCGGCGGGAGATCATCTCGGCAGCCGAGCACTTCTCCATGATCAGGGCCTCTCGCAACAAGGCCGGCACCACGTTCGGCAGCGCGCCCACCCTGCCGGGGCAGGTCACCATCCGCGTGCGCGTGCCCTACCGCGTGGTGGGGCTGGTGGTGGGCCCCAAGGGAGCCACCATCAAGCGGATCCAGCAGCAGACCAACACCTACATCATCACGCCAAGCCGAGACCGAGACCCTGTCTTTGAGATCACCGGTGCACCGGGCAATGTGGAACGTGCCCGGGAGGAGATCGAGACACACATTGCGGTGAGGACAGGCAAGATTCTGGAGTATAACAATGAGAATGACTTCCTCTCCAGCAGCCCTGACTCTGGCATGGAGAACCGCTACTCAGAGGCCTGGCGGGTCCACACACCGGCACCAGGCTGCAAGCCTCTCTCCACCTTCCGGCAGAACAGCCTGGGCTGCATCGGTGACTGCTCTGTTGACCCAGTCTATGAGACCCCTCGGCTGAATGACCAAAACGACTTCAATTATGGTTACCTCTTCCCCAACTACGGTGTGAACAAGCAGGATCTGTACTACGGGGTGCCGGAGTCAGGGGCCCCGATGTGGGCAGGGCAGGAGAACACCAACCCTGTCTCAGTGCTCTTCTCGAAGCAGCAGCGCTCCAGCAGCACAGGCACCATCCATCCCAATTCCCACCGCTCCCCGTCCTCCTCCATCCCGGAGCCCAGCCTCTCTGGGCTGCCCAGGCGGTCACAGGGGGAGCCGCTCCAGGGGTTTTCCAAGCTGGGAACGCCTGCTGCTGCCCGGACATCCGTGGCCAGCAGCCGCGAGTGCATGGTGTGCTTTGAGAGCGAGGTCACGGCCGCACTGGTGCCGTGTGGCCACAACCTCTTTTGCATGGAGTGTGCTGTGAGGATCTGCGAGAGGACTGATCCCGAGTGCCCCGTTTGCCACGCGGCAGCCACTCAGGCCATTAGAATATTTTCATAAAGAGACAGAGCAGGGCATTGGGGGGGTGGGGGTAGGAAGGGAGAGTGGGGGGGGCCATGAGAGAAAAATGATGATGATAATAATAATGATAATAATAATAATGACATCTGAAGAACAGAAAATGAAAGAATAAATTAATTTAAAGAAGAAGAAGAAGAAAAGAAATTATTTTACAAGCAATGTATGTTATTTTTTAAAAAAAAATAAGTGAATAATAAAATTAAAATGAATAGCAAAGCCAGAAATTTTGAAGGGCGAACAATGCTCCAGCCTGCAATGTCTTTTGCAAAGCAAGTACTCAGTACGCACACTCGGATCTTGCAAGCAAAGTGGTTTAGTTCAGTTTTTTTTTGTGGTGAGATTGGGACTTCTTGCCGATGACCAAGCCAAGGCCACCTGGATTGACTGGGGAGGGAGCAGGGATGCAGGGAGGGCCTTGCCAGCCTTTCTCCAGCCACGTTCAACCTTTGTCTTGGCCTGAAGCCCCCATACTCTTCCCCCCAGGGTTGTTGGCCCAACTGGGAGCTCAGAAAGAAACAACAGAAAGAAAGGAAAACTGATGACAGGGATTTAGAAGAACAAGAAAGAAACCATCAACCTCTGGGAACCTGTTAGAATGAGGGCACAACTGTATTACCTCAAAGATTTAAACAAAAAAATCACAGCTAAAGAACTTTTATTGTTTTCCTTTTTTTCTAAAAAAACCAAACAAAAACACGCAAAAAAAAAAAAAAAAAGAAAATCAAAAGAAGAAGGTGAAGAAAGAAAAACGACGCCAGTGAAACTGAAGAAGGTTTGGAAGAACCTATTGGGATCACACCAGGCGACGAGCATTTATTTTGTTATTCTGAGCCACCGTGGAGTCTGGAACTTTGTTCTTTTTTCCTTATCCAAGCAGGGATTTGTTCATCAGTCCAATCAGGAGTCACTAACAGGGTATTTCCAAAGCAGTCCTGAGTTCCCATCCGTGGGAGGAGTGCATCGACTTCCACATTTCCATAGGTCACTCTTCATTCTTTTCTCCAAGTGATGCCAGCTGCAGCTACACACACACACACAAGAGAACATTGTACTTTTCTTTTCTTAAAAAATATACCTATTGCACCAAAACCTAAGAGAGACGATCATGCAATACAGGCAATGAGCCCATATGAAACCAACATGCATCCCAACAGAGAGCAAAAAAACCCCAAGTTTATAGAGATAATTTTGTTGTCGTCATTTTTAAACTGGACCAAAACTTTTGTTACCCAAACCAAGTGGGGGGAAAAAAAACAAAAAAGAAGAAAAAGTATTTCTTTATGGACCAAAACCTCTTCAGCTGTCCTTTTCCTGGATCTTCCTGAGGTTGGCCACTTTTATATATTATATTTTTTTCAGAACGAAACAAAACAAAAAAAATGCCTTGTTGAACATCCTTTAATAATTTCAAGACTCCTGGTTTTGTTAAATGAGAAACTTTAAAACCATTGGGAAGTGGGAAATGATGGGCTTCAGATCTGGCTCCCGTACCAACGCATGCAAGGTGCAGGGCAGCACCTTCACTCCATCAGGTTTGTTCAGCTGGTCTGTGGATGCCAAAATGCTGTGATGGTTAAAATGTGTTGGATTGACCTGTTAAGTACCAGTACACCCAGCTATGAATATATGTGTGTATATATATATATAGGCACTTAATTAATCAAGCACCTATATATATATATATGTGTGTATATAAACCCATACATATGATTTTTATCCCACTACCACTGCTTCCCCATTTCCCACCCCTCAACTTCTGCTCACAGATCCTGGACCCTGATTTAGAACTGAACCAACAAGTTTCACAACTTGGCAGAGACAGTTCTAACAGAAAAAACCCCAAACAAACCCAAACAAAAAATCGTCTGAGATTTTTTTATACCTTCAGTTACAGGAGACTTTATTTTCATCGTAATAATGTTCCTGGGAACATCCTCTCCTCTGCTCAGTTTGCTTGCTCCCAGTTGTCTGTGCCCTGGCTCAGTGGGCTCAGGCCAGCCGTGGTCAGTGGCTGCAGTCACTGAAGGGGCTGAGCTCACTGTGCTGGGGCAGGTAGCGCTGGTGTTCTGAGCTGATAAATATCCACTTTTGATCTTCAGATACCAGTTGGAGGGTTTGAAATGATGGTGGGATGATGGGATGCCTCCACTGTTTTGCATCAACGCTAATATATTCCGTAGGGGCAAGAGGTAGATTGGAGGGGTGGACAATGTTCCCAGGCTCTAGTAGATGCTTACGTTTTGGAAAAAGTAAAGACAAAAGTAACAATACTGTC
Organism: Sylvia atricapilla; assembly: GCF_009819655.1. Taxonomy (NCBI): domain Eukaryota; kingdom Metazoa; phylum Chordata; class Aves; order Passeriformes; family Sylviidae; genus Sylvia; species Sylvia atricapilla. The sequence continues at coordinate 571,995 of NC_089169.1, forward strand.
CTAATGGGACAACACTGTCAGGCAGAATTGGTACTCCCCTCCTCCCCAAAGCTCTAAGAAGTCCCTGGCCACGTGGTTGTCCTGGCCCTGCGGCACAGCCGTTCACACCAGGACTGGGTTGTGGTGTGAGCACTTCCCTGGGGGAAGATGCCGAGTTTTGGACCCACCGGTGTGGGCTGTAGGGTGGTAGAGGTCTGGGGTGCTCTGGATGAACTCCCAGGGTCCCCATATCCCACCATTGTCTGAGGCACAGCCGTCCCTCCCCGTGGCACCATGGCCACGGCAAAGGCTTTGGAGTCCCAGCCAGCACTGGCCTCATCCTTCTTAAAACTGACCCAGTTCTCATTCAAAATCTGGCCTCAGTTTGGTCCCGGGAAGGGAAGGGAAGGGAAGGGAAGGGAAGGGAAGGGAAGGGAAGGGAAGGGAAGGGAAGGGAAGGGAAGGGAAGGGAAGGGAAGGGAAGGGAAGGGAAGGGAAGGGAAGGGAAGGGAAGGGAGGGGAAGGGAGGGGAAGGGAGAGAGTGACATTTCTGTTCTCTGGAAACCTTGCTTCTTCTCTCACCAGTGCCACCTTCTCCATCATGTCCTTCCCTTCCCACCCCAGGGTTATATTTTATCCATTGATTTCTCAAAATTCTCCCACTGATGTAGAGAGAATGGTTGGAACACACGCTGGGGGGCGGGGGGCAGGTAGGGGGGATCAACCACCCTTCAGAGGGGCGTTCAGAAATGTTTGTGTTGGTGCTGGAGGGGCTGAGCTGGACGCGGTGGTGGTAGCAGCCCTGCGCCACTGTGTTAGTGAGTGAGTAGTCGTTCTTGGCTGCGTGGAGTCTGTTCGTGGTAATGTGAGCAAGTTCTTGATCAATGTCTTTATTTGATGCCAGGTTGTGAAGAGGTGGGTGGGAGTGGGGAGGGAGGAAGGAGATTCCCCTGATGGGGACCTGGGGTGGGGGGACCTGTTCTAGCACTGACTGTAGGAAGTGGGGAGTGGGGAATGTACAGGGGGCTCACCTCTGCTCCTTGGATCTCGTCCCTCACCTTAACACGCAAAAACGATGTAAAAGCCTCCTGCATGCTGAAAAAATGTTAGAGAAAAAAAACAAAACAAACACCCTTTCTTTTAAAGAAATAAAAAAAAAAAAAAAAAAAAAAAAAGAATCATGACCCAAACAAACGTCCAATGCTTGCTGTTGGGAACCGGAGTGGGGCTGTCCTGGGGGAGGCTGCCCTTCTCTGCAGATGAGGTTCCTACTCAAGTCTCCAAGTTGGCCTTTAATAAAATCTCCAGTTCCAATAACCTTTATATATATATATATATATATACACACATATATATACATATACATATACATATATATTAAAAAAAAGCTTGATGTAGCAGTTCTAGTTTAAAATTAATAGAAGTATTTCGGCCCCTGTTTTATTTTGATTTTTCCCTGTCCTCTGCTTCCCACTGTACCCCCCCACCAACTCCATATTTTGATGTAGCAACTTTGGAAGAAAGAAAAAACAGGCGCTGTAAATGCACCGAGAGCTACCTCTGCCTCGAGTGGGGGCTGCAGGGAACTCGGGGGGCTCGGGCCTCTCCCTGGCCCCATGGGGCACCCAGAGAGGGGCAGCCCGGGCCCTGCCTGTTGGCATCCATGAGGAGCCCGGTTGTGGGGCTTAAACAGCAAATTTGCGTAATTTTTTTTCTCTTTTTAAATACATGTATATATATATAAAAATCTTAAAAAAAAAAAAAATAAAAACAAAAAACAAGAAAAATGCCCATGACCTTAACTATTTGCTCTGACTTGTATCTTCCTTGATAGGTGACTAAAAATGACGTGTTGGTCTAATTCACCAGCAATAACGATAACTAAAGACAGCCCCCCTCCTCCTGCACCCATCCCTTTTCTGCAGTGCCCACCGAGCCGGTTCCTTGCACTTCTTCCCTTCCCTCCCACCACTGGGATGCCCTTGGTGACCCCTTCTTGCAGCGTGAACCAGCTGGACCGAACCTCTCTGGCTTCAGCTGCCCCCATGATCCTTCCCAGGCTTTTGGGATACCACCCTCGGGGTGCTGAAGCGATGGGGACACCCCACTTGTGCCTGAGCTGGAGGGAGGCAGGTGGAACTGGGACCCAACACACCAAACCGGGTCCTCCTCTCTCTGGATTAGGAGCAGTAAGACCCTTGTGGGAAGCCTGGTCCGTGAGACCTCCATCCTGCAAAGCCACGTCCCACCAAAGCGGGGTGGGTTCCTGGGAACAGTGACAGGACACAGGCGGCCCCCGAGGGGTGCCAAGGAGAGCCGCTGGTTTTCTCTCGGCCCGGCAGGGGAGTGAGGAGTTCTGCTTCAGCCCGTGGGGGTGATGGAGCCAGGGTGGGGACCGAGGTGAGCCGTGCCGTGCCGTGTGAATGCCGGTGGTGGTGGTCTTTGGCGGGGCAGCAACACGAGGGCACAGGCAGTGGCACTGAGTGCCCAAAGGCCGGGGCTGGCAGCAGCGAGGGCACAGGTGCGCTGTAAGGTGCTGAGGCTCCAGGCAGGATCAGCCCTACGGAGGACAGAGGGGTTCCAGCGCGGTCCTCGCCCGGATCAGCGCTGGGCTTTCCACACTTTGCCAAACTGCCGCCCATTTCGGCACTGGCTGCAAACAGGGGCCGGGGCTTGGGGGCTGTGCTGGATTTGGGACTCGCCCTGTGACCTTTCCTTGTGGATGTGACCTGTGCTGAGCCGAGCTGTGTCAGGGCTGTGGGGGCACGGTGGCAGAGTCCAGCGTCGCCCAAAACTGCGTCCTCGGGCAGCGATTGCGGACTGCTGCGGCGGGGACAGAGACTCCCGGACAAGGGACGGTGCAGGGGAGAGGGTGACAAAACAGAACGGAGGGAAATGGAGGGGAAAAGTAATATCATGCTGTGATGTCATCCTCATCGACATAAATTATATAGACAATAGTGTGTATTATAATGCATAACAAAAGAAAGGAAAAAGGAACCAAAATTGGATTTATAGTTAATGAGGAGATACTATAAAAATATCTTGTCCTAGCTCCCATTTGCGAAAATATTTTTCAGCTGGAGGGATATCTATTATTTTTTTCTCTTTTCTTTCTTTCTTAAAAAATAATAATCTTCATACATACAAAGGCTCAGACTGTTAATATTGTTAACCTCTGAAATCAAAATACTCCAACCTGTTTTGTTTGGTGTTTGAAGGGTTTATTTTGATGTATTTCCTGGTGTTTTTTAAAGAGAGAGAGAGGAGGGAAAAAAAAGATTAAGATTTTAAAATTAGAACATTTCTTTATAATTTAATATTCTATTTTAATAAATGCATTTATTACATGTAAATGTAGCAAGGAACTGGGCTAATAAAAATACTTTTTATTAGGTAATTTATTATAAGAAAAAAGGATATTTTATTTTATGATAAAGTGATCCTTAAAAGTTTAGAAGGTTTAGAATATATGTAGGTTAAAAAATACATTTGTATCCAGAGTATTGCTTAAAAAGTGTTTTTAATATATGTTTCCTTTTTCGTGTGTGCGTGTGTGTATGTAAAGGTGATAGTTATGGTGCAGATAGCCCTTTCCACAAATAAGAAATTAACACAGTTGGATGTATTTAAACAAAAAACAAAATGAAACAAAAAAACCCCAAAAAAAAACAAAACAAAAAAAAAAAAAGAGAAGAAAAAGGTTATTAAAAGCAGAGAAGTAGAAGAGATAAACCACTATAAACCCAAGCCTGTGCCCCCATCCTGTGGCTGCTCCATCTGGGAGTCCCCTTGGAAAGGGTCAAGGTCTGGGTGGACTTTGGCTCGGGGCTGGCTCTGGTTCAGTTTTTGGGTGGCATCACCCTGTGCTGGCCGTGGCAAGCCCTGGCCCTGCAGTGGCACAGCCCTTCCTGGGCACCCTGAGCATCCCAGGGTCCAACCCCCCCCAGGTGAGCGCTGGGGAACAGAGTTTGCCCCTGCTGTGGTTCCCTGGGACAGGGGCTTGTGGAGAGCTGGGTGCTTGGAAGGCAAAGCTGGCACTACCCAGCTCCCTGCCCTCCACCTCCTTGTTGCCAGCACTGTCAGCCTGGCATCCCAGGGGGAGCCAGAGTTTTGTCCTTTGTCTGGTTGCAGGGAGTCCAGTGTAATATGAGCATTTATGGTCCTTTCCACAGCCTTGCTGAGCAGGACTGATGGCCACTACTGGCACAGACACCCGGCTGGATGTGCTCGTGGGGGGCTCTGGAGACCCACTGGGTGGTCACTGTCAGTGGCTTCCCTTTAGGCTTTGGCTCGGTCTCTTTCTGTGCTGGGCAGGTTGCAGTGACAGGAGGCTTTGGTCCCAGTGTTCAGGCCAGGCATGAGCTTAAGAACATCCATGGTCATTCCTTTGGAGCTTGTGCCAGACCAGAGCCGTGGGCTTGTTGTGGTGCTTTGACCAGCCAGGGGCTGAGCTCACATGGAGCTCCTGGCTGGCTCCAGCCCATCCTAGATGGGAACAGGTCACCCACCCCGTGTGCTCCCCCAAACCAGTGTGGGCACAGCTTCTGCGAGATATCGATTGCAGGGACAGCCAGAGCAATGGGAGTGCCCCCAGCTGGGTTCTGAGCTTCCTTGAATCCAGGAAAGCGCTTCAGCATGTGCTTGGCTCCAGCACATCCTGAAGTGTTTCACAGGATCTGGTCCCAGGAGCTGCTTTAGGGATGTGTTGAGCAGCCATGATCTCCCCTGTGGGCAGGGGAGTGGGGCAAGTCTGTTGCCCTCACACCCCAAATGCAGCCCGTGCCCCACTCCCCCTCCCAAAGCAGCAGGAAGACGGGGTGATGCTTCTGCTCTCTTGCCTTTCAAAGAAGCATTTAAAAATAAGAATTTTTTTTTCTGTTTGTTTGTTTGTTTTTTAACCAAAAATGAGAAGAAAAAAAAAAAGGTTTGTGTTGATGGGTATTAAAAAAAAAGTTAATAATAAAAACACTCAAATTTATTTCATATAATCCTAGAGTAAAGATTAAAAAAAATTAACTAGTTCAAATAGTAGATGCTATCCATATTGTTTAATCTATAGTAGATCCAAGTGATCCCAGACAGAGCAGAATGTAAAATAAACTTGTGAACATGATCATTGTTAACTTCCCCAGGAATTCCATTGTTTTTTGGTACTATTTTTCTGAAGTAAACAAATATATGACTGAAAGCCTAACAAAATAATGACCACCAATTGGTACCTTCTGTCAATCAAAGTCCTGAAGTTATTTTTATAGAGGGGAAAAAAAAGACAAAAAAAAAAAAGGCAATCTAATAATATGTATTTTTTTAAAAAGATACATTGGGGGGGTTATGTTGCTTTTTTTAATAAAAATAGACAGATTTGGCTAGTCATGGAACAAAATAAGGAAGTTTTAGGCCATTAATTTTTGCCTTATTCTGACTTCCAGCCTTGGGCTTGGAGCAGGAAATTGCAGAAAAATGTTCAAAGTTGCTGTTACTTTCCTTGGGCTGTTCTTGGTTTTTGAACTTCTCCAAGCACCAAAGGTGTGGGAAGGTCCTGGGACGGGCAGGTGGGACCATCCCAGGCGGGAAGGAGAAGGAAGATTGGGTGATCTCCCCTCTGTAAGGTGACAGATGGAGCTCGAAGGCAGTGAGGCGCCAGGCGAAGGCTCTGCCCTTGCACTGGGCAGTGTCAGGGCATTAGGGTTGGTTTGTTCCCTCTTTCTTTGTTTTCTTTCTTTTTCTTGGTTCTCTGTCACCCCAGTTGCGTTGCACTGGGAGAGGCCGTGCACCTCGGGATGAGCTCACTTGCTTACATGTGGCGTCCTCCAGGAGATTTGGTTTGTTGGGTGTTTATTTGCTTAGCTTTCAAACATCAGTTCTGAGCATTGGAGCTGTGGGTGAGATGTTTGGAAAAGCCTCTGCTGGCCCGAGAGGGCCTTCTTGCAGCCGTGATGGGCCATGACATCCCTGATCCCACAGCCTTGCTTCCTGACAGCTGCCTCGACCCTGTGCTGCTCAGGGGACAGTGACACTCATGGCACATGCCTGGTTTCTGGCTGCAGGAGCATGGAGGAGGCTGAAGGTCATTCTTAGCCAGCACAGCATGTTGTGCTCTGGATGGATCCTGAGTCCCTGCAGTGCCAATAGTGGAAGCCAGGGCTCCTTGAGCCAGCAGCATGCAGGGGGTACGGGGATGGCAGACCCACTCTGAGCATTGCAGGGCAGGACAAGACAGCCCTGGCACTAGCACTGGGGCAGGACATGGCCCATGCCCCTGTCAGCAGTTCCATTCATTCCAGAGACAGGCCAGCACTTCTGTCTGGATGATGGTGATGCTTGTCACTGCACCAAAATCTCTGCGTAAGGGAGAGAACTCAGAAATAAACATCCAAGAGGCAACGTTGTCATTAGCAAAGCCGAGTGCCGCGAAGAAAACACCCTTGGAAGTTGGTTCCCTCTGGTTTTAGCCTTTGCTCCTCTCTGTGTTGTGGCTCAGCCGTAGCAAACCCACGGATCTCTTGCAGCTTGGGAGCATCCACACAGATGCCTTCGAGAAGTGCAGTGGTCGCCCCTTGCTCCCTGACGGTGCCTGCTTTGGAGGGCTGGAGTAGCCTTTTACCAGCGTTCATCACTCAGCAAAGCCATGCAATAGGTCAGGACAGGAATGAAGATAGTTGTCATTCGGTTTCTGCGTATAAATAGCACTGTGAATCTGAAATCCCTCCCCGGGACCCTCCTGGCACACTGGGGTGTTTTGGGAAGCAGGGCACGATGTCTCCTGCACTTTCAGGGGGGTTCATGCTTGGCGGAATCAAGCGCCTGGTCCTTCCCTGCCGGGGTGGTGAGGCGGCCTGTTTGCTCTTTCAGTTTTGTTTTACCTCATTTTTTTTATTTGATACTTGAAGAAGCGTCAGTAGTGGACATTGTACAGTGGTGCCCTGGACTGGAGAGTGGATGCACTTTATCGTCACTTGTGTACAGATGGTGGGTCCCATCCTACCTCTGCTGAGCCCCAGCAAGGTGTCCCTGGTGGCAGCAGAGCCAGCATGGGCTGGTTCTTCCAAAACCCTTTCTAGGATGTTAGGGAGGAATCTCTGTGTTTTAGTGTGGGTTTTCACATCCTGTAGAAACTTGAAGTCATGTTCTGCTGTCGGTTGACCCAGTGAAAAATTCAGCTGGAATTCTGCTAGGCAGACTTTCGCTTGCCTGTGCCGTGCCAGCAGAGGTTGGGCAGCTCCTGCCTCCTTCCCGTGTGACTCCCCCATTCCACTGGGTTACTCTGCTGGAATCTGGAGTCATTGCAGCCCTGGCAGGCTGCGGCATCCCCGCTGGATCTGCTCCAGCATCGCTTCAGGGCTGCTAATGGAGCAAATTGAAAGTCACCCCCAGTAAAGTGACACTAATGTAAAATCTGGAGTAGTTCCACTACTGTCTGTGTGAAAATGAATTCCCCCTCCAATGGTGGCACCGGGTTGCTGACAGCAGGATGTGCTTTCTGGGCTTATGATGATGCTCTTGAAACAACCTGCAGAGAAATGGAGCGGTGAAACATAGCAGTGTGGTGTGGCTGTTGAGATCTGCTCTTGGCTCCCAGGAGCTGGGACACAAGACATGGTCACAGGCTGTTTTACTTATCTGTGAAACCATAAACATTCTTTTCTTCCTTTTTTTAAATGAATTCTCTTCAAGATAATCATTTAAAAAAGTGGGGGGGAAATAGGACCAGGGGCTGGATCCTGTTTTGCAATATGGGGTTTGCTCCTGAGTTAGAAAACGGTGTTAAGCAAACATGAAAGGCAATGGGCACGAGTGCTGGCGGATCCCAGACTGGAAGGTCTAGCAACTGCTGCAGAGCCAGCTCTGATCCCAGCCCCAGGCAAGCCAAGGAATTCCCCAGAAATGCCCAGAGCAGGCCCCTGGCATCCAACTTCGAAGTCAGAAGCCTGTGGGGCTGCAGAGGACTTCCTCTGGCTCTGCCCTGGTATCAAGGAGATTCAGGCTCCAGCTTGCTGTTGTTGGGACTCTGGCAGGCCAACTCCAATGGCATTTCTCACATGAGACATGCTAAAATGAAACCCAAGCCACGGGGTCCCCAGAGCAGCTGATCTCATTGATACTCACCCAGGTCAGCACAGCCCTCCCCAGCCCTTCATGCTTTGCTTACACAGCATCACATGTGCTTCCTCTCATCCTCACTTCAGACTAATGTAAAAATCTGTGTGTATCCGCTTTCCCTTGGGTCTGGGCGCTGTTGCACGGTCCTGCTCCATGGTACTGCCACCTCGTGCTGAGCCAGCTGGCCCTGAGTGGCCTGGCCATTGCCGGCCATGCCACCTGTGGGGCCCTTCCATTCAAAGTCCATTTCCTATTATTTTGTGTTGGCTTTTTTTTTTTTTTTCCTCTTTTCTTTTAACATGATAGGAAACCTGTAGTCGGGATTGTTACTATTGGAAACCGATCACATGTTCCATCCAGGTATTTTCATCTCTCTGGCGATACACAAAAATGAAGGCCTGAGAGAGAGATATAACCGAACATAGAAGTAGAGTTAGGCTTGTTGTCTGAGTTTTGAGGCATATAGTGTAATGGGAGAAGGAAAAAAATAAAATAAAATAAAATTAAAATAATGATGTTGCACAACTTGTAGAAAACAAAGAAGGGAAAGGGTTAATGTATTAAATGTGCTAAATTACATTAAGAACTTAATTTTATTAAAGTATTATTACTTAAGAAACCTGGTATCTGCTCTTGGTTTGTGTTTGTTCACAGTTCAGGAAGGGCCAGGAGCCATGGTTGAGAACACTGCTGGGCTGAGTTCCAGGGCAGTGGGGCTGGACCTCCCTCTGCCACCCCTTCTGCATCTCCCACCAGTCCCATGCTTTTGGCAGCACTTCTTGGGGTTCATTAAAGCAGTTGTGAGATGATGAGCCTCCTGGGGCAGCTGCTGGTGCTAGCAGTCCCACATTCGTGGGCGACCCTGTGCCACATTTCATCCCAGCTAAAAACACCTGAAAACTGGAAAGCCTGGAACAAAACTGAGTTGCCTGGGCCAAGAGTGTCTCCATGAGTCTAAATGAACTCATCATCCTGTGCGTCTATGCCAGTGCCTGGCTGATGGCATGTCCAATGGCAGGGAGGCCCAAGGGACAATTGGCTCAGCCCTGTCCCTCTGTGGAGCAGCATCCATCCCCCATATGCCCACCTCTCCAGCCGGTGGGGTTGACATCACCTCTTGGCACCGTGTTTTAGTGTGGGCAGATGGTGTGGGAGGAGGTGGTGCTTGGCAGCTCCAGCTGGTCTGCGTGTTGCCAGGGCTTTGCCAGGTGAGGTGGGCATGGGGTAAAGTGCAGCCCGTGGGGCAGTGGCCACCATTCACCTGGGGACAGCCCCCAGCTGTAGTCTGACCCAGGGTCTGGCCAGCTCAGGGATGAGGCTGCCTCTGGAGGGGGCAGTGCCATGGTGTAGGGACACAGTGTCCCTGGAGCCAAGGTTAAGGTGCTGCACAATGGGTGGATAAAAAGGGGCACCCATATGGTGCAGCTGCTTCTGCTCCCCGTTTGCGCATCCCCTGCACTGCCCCTGTGCCAGCAGCAGGATCCCACCTGTTCTTCTAATCCTGAATCTCAAGCTCTCCCCTCTGGCCTCCCCTTTCCCAAACTACAGTCATACCTTCCTCCCAACCCTCCTCCTCCTCAGCCTTCATTGCCTGTGGATACTTCCCAGCTGCCCCATGTGGGGCTGGCACTGCTCTTGCCTGAAGGAAAGACCTGGCAGAGGGAGAAAAGGCTTCAACAGCAGCTTTATTTGGGTATTTTGCCTCAATTCCTGTTTCATTGAAAAATCATGCCTCAAGGGGGAACCCTGTCCCAGATCCTACTGGCACAGTCAAGTGAGATGCAGAGACCGGGGGCAGCTGTGGAGACAAAGGGATCCCCCCAAACCCCACACTGTGACAGGGGCCACACTCCCAGGACTGGCTCAGTGGCGCAGGGTTTCCCACCTGCACCCCTCTTTGACACCTGCCAATCGCCCCTGACAGCAGCACAAGGCTCAGCACAATCTGTCTCAGCATCTTGGGTGACACCCACCCTGAGGGGTGGCCGCTGTTCCCCAGGCAGGGGACAAGACCACTGCCACAGCAGACACTCCACCCGCTGGTGGCGTGTCCCCAAGCTGAGCCATGCAGCCACCAGCCACAGTGGCCAAACACTCAAGCAGGGAAGGGCCAAGCCCTGCCAGGGGGTCCTTGCAGCTGGAGCTGAGAGGTCCCCAGTGCTGACACTGGCTCCCACACAGGGAGCTGTGCAGAAGGACGAAGTGCCCACCCTCAGCACCTCATCCCTGCTGTTACCCTCAGCCTCCCAAATCCCTGGTCCCCCTTTGTCCTCTCCTTGGGGCTTCCCAAAGGCCAAGGCCCCCCAGGCTTTGCTCCCATACTTCCATGGAAGAGTCGCAGTTTTTTCCTTTGCTGGGTCATGCCACAGGGAGTGGGTCACAACACAAAAACAGTGTCACCCTCGCACCCCACCCTGGATAGCCCCAGCAGCATTCAGAGGCACTCCCAGCTCTCAGTGCTGCAGGGACAGGGCAGGGCACAACCAGCCGCATCACTGCTGTTTTCACCAGGCAGAAGAAGGTTGCACCCAGTGTCCCCCTCCACACCTATCCCACAGGGCTGCACACAGGGCATCACCAAACAGGGACTCACCATGTTTGGGCTTGTTCACTGCCACCCAGTCACCCAGCAGCTGTGCCTTCAGGGCTAAAGGGAGCAGGGGCACAGGGGATGGCATGCCCCTAACCTTGGGAAGAGGGAGGAGACACCCTGATGCTTTCCCTGCCCCGTATTTGTTGGTCCTACATAAACACAGGCACAGCACCATCCAGGCAGGATGATGGTGCACACAAAAGCAGCCGCCAGCCTGCACTGCTCAGGGAGCTGCGGCGGTAGCTCCCTGAGCAGTAGAGGTAGAGGGTGAGACTTATGATGCCACCCATGTGCTGGGTGGTGGGGGGTCAAGGTGGGGGCATCCCAGGAGCTCAGATGTTCTGGCAGCAGGGCGCCTGCCGGCCCTCCTGCTGCGTGGGCAGCACCCGGATGGGCTCAATGGTGGTAGAGGGGCCAAACTCTGGCTCCAGCTGCCCGGTGATCTGCCTCTGGGACACGATGTGGTAGATCTCTGCCAGCAGAGAGAGAGGGGAAGTGAAAAAATTGTTTAGATAAGTATTTCGGTGGGGTATCTGCTCCCTCCACAAACACGCAGCTCCGGGGGTGTAAATCCCACGTCTCCCCATCCAGGGGAGCAGGATTCCAACCCAGATCCCACCCAGTACAACCAAGCCCCCAGCGGTGTCCTGAGTAGACACAATGTCAAAAGTCATCTCTATTCCTGTTCCTCCCTTTCCTGGTTGCCCCTTACCTGAGAGGATGTTGTGGAAAGCTGTCTCCACGTTGGTGGAATCCAGAGCAGACGTCTCAAGGAAGGACAGCCCGTTCTTCTCTGCAAGAACAGTGTGAGCTCACGTGAGCACCATGAACTCCAGCCAGACGGGATGGGACTGGACAGGATGGGGGAAGATACCTGCGAAGCTCCTGGCCTCATCGGTGGGCACAGCCCGCAGGTGCCGCAGGTCACTCTTGTTGCCCACCAGCATGATGACAATGTTGGCATCAGCGTGGTCCTGCAGCTCCTTCAGCCAGCGCTCTGCGTTCTCATACGTCAGGTACTTGGCAATGTCATACACAAGCAGAGCTCCCACCGCCCCACGGTAGTACCTGGGGGACAGCGAGGGGACAGGGTCACAGCAGGGCCACAGGCAAGTGCCACAGGTTGAAAGCAAGGAGACTCACGCTGAGGTGATGGCCCGGTACCGCTCCTGCCCGGCTGTGTCCCAGATCTGAGCCTTCACCGTCTTGTTGTCCACCTGGATGCTCCTCGTGGCAAACTCCACCCCGATGGTACTCTTGCTCTCCAGGCTGAACTCATTGCGGGTGAAGCGCGAGAGCAGGTTGCTCTTCCCCACCCCTGAGTCCCCAATGAGCACAACTGGGGGGCACAAATATAGTGTCAGCTCCCCCAGCCACCCACCCCACAGCCTGCCAGGATGGGAATCTCCCCAGTGCCCCCTCCCCGCCCGCACATCCAGGCCCCATCTCATCCAGGAGAAGCTGACAGGTGAGGGGTGAAGCAGAGCAGGACCAGCTGCCTCCACTCCTCCTAGCAGCATCACTGCTGCCTATAAATACCCCTGAGAAAATCCCTGCCATCACTGGGAATTTGCCAGAAGTTTCTGTCCCTGGGGATGGGAAAGCACCGTATGCAGCGATGTACCCAAAATGGCCAGAAAACCTGGGTCAGGAGCTGTGCAGGGAGAGCCAGGCCAGAGGCCAGGCAGAGCTGGGGCTCCTCTTGCCCACCCTGAAGGCACACTGGAGGACTTAAAGACATGGTTTGAAAGGAAGCATCCTCCTCTGCTGCTGGTCCAGCCCATCCTGGGTGTGGGTTAAATGCATTTTCTGCCTGTCCCAGATCTGGCTGGTTCCTGTAAAACCTGGTAAAACAGGCTCTGGGGAGCTTTATCGCACACCTCCCCTGTCAAGTTTGTTGAGTTTATAACTCAACAGGTTTTTTGTTTTATTTTTTAAGTTATTTTTCATTCCCTCACTGCCAATCCTGTTCATTCTCCATGTGTACTCAGACACTTCTCTTTACCCACCTGTGGGACATGTCTCCCCACCAGGGTTGGACAACAGCAGGGCTGAGGTCACAGCCATCCAGTGAGCACGGTGGGGAGGACACAGGAACAACAACAGTACCAGCCAGGGGCCACTGGGATGCCACACACTGCGGGAGCCTCAGCAAGGCAGAGTTACACTCAGCCAAGGCTCAGCAGCTACCATCCTGTAAGGATGTTGCTCCATGTCATGGATAACCCCTTCTCACCAGCTCCAGCTCGTAGACATGGCTTCTCTGCACCGTGCAAAGCCTGCAACAGTGCAGCCACCCTATTGACAAAACCCTCAGTGTAGGGCAGACAGCAAACAGCCTGGCACCAGGAAGCCCAGCAGTAAGTGTAACAACTCTCTAGAATCACCGAGGGAAGCTGGAAGGCACCTGGAGCATTGCTGGCAATGGCTGTGCCAGGACAGCCAGCAAATAGCAAATGAGGGAAGGGTGGCTTCTCCATGGCATCACAGTATGGTTTGGGTGGATGGGACCACGAAGCCCATTTTTTTCCATCCCTTGGTTCACTAGACCACACTGCTCCCTGCCCCTTACAACGTGGCCTCGAACACTTCCAGTGATGGGGCAGCCACAGCTTCTCTGGGCAATCTGTGTCAGGGCCTCACCACCCTCACAACCAAGAATTCTTTGCCAATATCCCATCTAACCCTGCCCTCTGGCAGTGGGAAGCCATTCCCCATTGTCCTATCCCTTCAGGCCCTTGTCCAAAGTCCCTCTTCAGCTCCCTTGAAGCCCTTTTAGGCACTGGAAGGGGCTCTGTGGTTTCCCCAGAGACTTTTCTTCTACAGGCTGAATATCCCCAGCTCTCCCAGCCTGGCTCCAGCCTTTGGAGCATCTCTGTGGCCTTCTCAATTTCTTCCAGGAGCTCCGTATCTTTCCTGTGCTGAGGGGTGCCTGAGCTGGAGGCAGCTCTGTAGGGGGGTCTCACCAAAGTGGAGCAGAGGGGCAGTATCCCTCTCCCCCACCCCCCAGCTTTGCCTGGCTGCTGGGGAGACTTCTCAGCTGCTGCCCACTGCACGGAGGTCTGAGAGGACCATAACAGCCTTGACTACCCTGGACAAGAGATTAGGAAATGCAGGCCAGTGGCAAGCCAGATTCATTACTGCTCTCCCAGCTTCAAAGTTTTGATCTGAGCTTGGTTTTATACCAACAGGAAATTGCTACTTCCCCAGCTCAACTGCCACAGTCCCCATCCTGGCAATGCCATGCTCCACGGCAGGCTCCAGAGGGCTTTGGACCACACCAGGGATGCAGGGTGGGTGGTGCAGGGTCCTGCAGCCTGTGGGGGTGATGAGGCCCATGTCCCTGAGCTTGAATGGCTTGAGGAGCTGGAGCAGCATACCCTACCCCAGGCACAAAAGCATTTGACACATTCTGTCCTCACTGCCTCCGAACATCCTTGTCACACCATGTCCCACTGCAGGGATGGGAGCAGCCTGGAGCTCCACACAGGGCCCCAAGGAAGGGTTGCAGGAGCAGCCATGCCCAGAGCTGCTCCTCAGCCATTCTGAGCCCCTCCAGCAGCATCGGGGACTTGCACAGCTGGAACATGCATTGTGCTTTGCAACAACTGATGCTCCCATTTCAGTGGAACTCGGGTTAATGCTGCTTCCAGCTGTGATAACATCCCTTTTGTCAAGGAAGTTGCTGGGCTTGCAGAGCTGTTGGACCCTGGGAGCACTAGCCCAGCTCCATGCTCTTGGACACTGCATTCCTCTTTCACTTTGCTCTGATTTTGGAAGGGATGAGCTGCCCTAGCATTGAAAACTGAGTTCTCTAGAACTCCAGAGACCACCATGAGACCCAGGAGGGGAATGAAGAGCCCATGTGAGCTGCTCCCAGCCCTGGTGCTGTGGGATGACAGGGGATGGACAGACACAGGAGTACCATGTGCCGAAGCTCCCTCAGAGCCACACAGCTAGCACAGCACCAGGTGGGAAGTGCAGAACAAAACAGCTGGGAGAGCTTCTGCCTGGGCATCATACTCGAGGCACCACTCAGCTGCAGAGTTTCCCCCTCACCAGGTCCCAGACTAACTCCAGGGAGGAGGATTTTCCTGGGCAGCGGCCAGGGGAGGTATGCAAAGAACCAGGGGCTACCAGCACGTTGCTGGCTGGAATTACATCTTGTCGGTGGCTAGGATTACTCGGGGCCTTGTGGGCAGGCTGACTCACAGCCACCCACTGGTGAGCTCACACCCTGGATTTTATGGCTCAGGAGGCTGTGGCACTGCCAAGATGTCCCTTTGCTTCCCCAGCACCTGCTTTGGCCACAGCAGGGACTGCAGGGAAGCCTGGCATGCACAGGGATGGGGGTGTTTCATGGGGATGCTGGGCTCCCACAGGCAGAAATGCCAACGTTGTGCCTCCAAGAGCCTGTCCCTGTCCCCCACCCACCCTGTGCTCAGCAGTGAGCTCAGAGCATGACCAGCACCGGGAAGGACAAGCCCGGAGCCCTGGATTCTCTCCCTCCACTGCAGCTGGGGACCAGCACGGCTTTGTCTCCTGGGGTTCATTTCTCAGCTCCCAGATGTGCTCCCTTCACCCACTGCCACAGAGCAGAGCACCCACGGGTGCTCAGGGGCCAACACGGCACCCACAGAGTCCCACGGACCAGCCTTCCCCACCAGCCCCGGGACCACCACCCTGCCATCGCCAGAGCCACCGCTTCAGGACGCTGCGGGCTCCAGCCTCCTCCCGCAGCAGTAAAGAGCATCGGCACCACAAACCATCAGAGCAGCTCTAGCAACCCCTCCGACCACGGCAGCACTTCAACCCCAGACTCACCAGTATGCACTCTCCTTCCCAGCACGGTGGAACACCGCAAGCCTCTTTCCCGCCCCATCCCGAGAAGTGAGCATTATATCGCAGCAGGAGCCCCCGGTCCCACGCCGAGGGCGCTGCTGGAGCCAGCCCGAGGCCGGGCACAGGCACGGCCAGCGTAAGCCGGCCAGCAGACCCACCTTTGAAGAGATAATCGTACTCATCGTCCTTGCCCCGCATCTCGCCCGGCACCACAGCCCGACTGCCACTGGGCCAACTGGGATTTCCGGGCCGTACGCAGCCCTGGCAGGGGCTGTCCCCTGTCACCCATTGGTGGCCACAGCCTTTCCTGCTCCACACCCATTGGCGGCCGAGGCCGCCCGTCAGCACTCAGGTGTGTTCACCTGGGCCAGGTAAGGGGGAAGGGATGCTGCATACCGGCGGGGACAGGCCACTACCTGTGTGTGCTGTGATGGGACAGCGATGGGGACAGTGACGGCCACGCGCTCCACGCAGAGCCGTGGGTGTGACGTGGAGCTGGGCTGGCACGTCTGGCGTGGTGCAAAGGGAAAGCGAGTGAAGACACGGAGAATCCGGCAGGAATGATCCCGTTTCCGAAGGGTCTTCGGATAACTAGCAGAGGCTGTGTCATAGTTTGAACTGATAAAGTTCAAACAGGGGACCTAAACTGGGAAAGGCTGCACGGGGAGGTGGCACAGGGGGAGCGTGGCTTTAGGGGGGGAGGGGGTGCAGGATGAACCTAGCTTCAGGATGGGAGAGAGTGCAGGAGGCCCATGGTATTAGAGTAGGGGGGAGCACAGGGGACCCGTAGCATCCAGATGGGCTGATCTGGAGGCCATGATCTTCAGCACATTATGAAGGTGGGGATCCAGGGCGTCGACCACAAACACGCAGGAATTCCAGCTCAGTAAACCTGCATTTCACAAGTCCTTTAATGATTGTGTCACGCCCGTGCTGGACACAGAGCTGCTCCTGGCCCCATGGCACTGGGCCCTGTGCCAAAGCCCTGTCCTGCCATGCTCTGTCCTGCCAAAGCAGGCACCTTTGCTTGGTCCTGTTGCCATGTATGTCCTATGTCTAGGGATGGGACAGATGTCTAGAGATGAGACAGCCAAGGGCTGAGTGCTGCCACTTCACACTGTAGGGCTTGGCTCAACTCCAGGGCAGTCCCTGGTGGGACAGACACCTGTTGGTCAGCTGCATCCTCAGTGCACAGCACTGGGTGGCCCTACTGGAGAAACCCCAGGGCCAGAGGCAATCAGAGAGGCTCCTGTTGCTGGCATGATCCTGCCCAGAACCTCTTGGTTTCTTCCCCAGAGGTGCCCCAGGAGTATCCTGGTCCTTTTGCCCTGCAGCTCCAGAAGGTGTGTGACAGTGGCGATGCTACTCAGGGCCCAGCAAAAATGAAACCGAGAGAGAAGAGCTCCTGGAACTGGTGCTTCTCACTGTTTATGGCAGAATTTGGCCCCTGTCCAGACTGCTGGTGCCCACTGCACCAGGACAGGGGTGGCAGTGCAGGCAGGGTGACAATAGCCTGTGCTGGTGGCTACTGGTGTGTCCCAGGGCTGTGGGGTTCCCAGGGACTTCCCAGGGACCTGGTGGGCTCAGAGGGCCACGCAGCACGGGCGTCTCTCTGCCTGTGCTGGGGCCGTGCCTGCAGGGTTCTCGCTGGCAAGTGACACCGTGTTGCTTTGGCTGCTCCTCTGCTTCTGCTTCTGCACTTTGTAGAAGATTTCTGCCAAAGAAGAAGTATGTCAGCCAAGGCCCCCTGAGGAAGCAGGGACAGCTTCAAGCATGCAGCCCCCACTGCTCACCCGCAGCTTGGCACACCAGTGGCCCTCCTTCCCCTCTCTGCAGCAGAGGGGTGATTGGAGGAGTGACAAGGGAGCAGCTCCCACAGGCTGCATCTCTACGGCACTTGGGAAACACCCTGTGCTTGGGCAATTTCTTCTTGCCCAACCTGGGATTAGTGCTTCACCCTGTGCTGGGGCTGCCAGCTCACCGGGCCAGGCTGGTTCAGCACAGCACTGCACAGCATGGCACAGAATAGCACCACATGGTTTGGCATGGCTCAGCACAGCATGGCACACCTCACTGCCCAGATGCTGCTGGCTGCCATTCCTGGAGAGCTGCTCTTGGACTCCATCCCTGGCCCCCCAGGTCCCCACAGCCGGTTTGGCAGCATGCTGGAGACACCAAGTCATGAGCCCAGCACAACAGGAAGGAGACTGGAGATTATGGGGGAGAAGCAGCCCTTGGGGCTTCAGGGATGCCCAGAGGCCATGAGAACAAAGCTTCATGTGTGGGGAGTGAAAAGCCCAGCACCAAAGGCTGAAAACCAAAGCAGCCAGAAAGACACCACCAAAAGATCTCATGAAACTAACCCAAAATAGCTTAAGTGGAGCAGGGAGAAAAGTGCTGCACATCATCTGCCCAGCCCTGCATCCCTGGGAAATGGACCCTGCAATGCCCAGGGACCCTGCTGCACCACAGCACCAGTTCCTGTACCTTTCAGAATGGTCTCAAATGCTTCCTCAACATTGGTGGAGTCCAGTGCCGAGGTCTCAACAAACAGCAGCCCATTGTTGTCTGCAAGGAGAGGAGCCCCTTGAGATGATGCAGACCCCAGTGAGGACATGGCTCCAATCTGGAGCACCTTTAGAGATGTTCAGGTGCCTCCAGTGCAGGTCCATGCTTTTGGGGAGACTCTCAAGACCCTAGCCCTGTGGTGGGGTGCCAGCCTGTACCTGCAAACATTTTTGCCTCTTCCATGGGCACCTCTCGAGCCTGTGCGAGGTCAGTCTTGTTCCCCACCAGCATGACAACGATGCTGGCCTCAGCATGGTCATACAGCTCCTTCAGCCAGCGGTCCACAACATCGTATGTCTGGTGCTTGGTGATATCAAACACGACCAGGGCACCCACAGCCCCCCGGTAATACCTATGACAGAACCCAATCATCATTCCATGCTCCAGATCCACCGCCCCCCATAGCATCTTCACCCATGGGGCTGAACCCAAGCCCCAGGAGAAGCACGGATTTCAGGCCTCCCATCCTTACGCTGAAGTGATGGCGCGGTACCGCTCCAGTCCAGCAGTGTCCCAGATCTGAGCCTTCACCACGGCGTCTCCCACCAGGATTGTGCGTGTGGAGAACTCCACGCCAATGGTGGTGCGGCTGTCATGGTTGAACTCATTGCGAGTAAAACGAGAGAGCAGGTTTGTTTTTCCCACCCCAGACTCCCCGATCAGGACAACTGTGGAAGGAAGGAGAAATCCCACTGGACTGCCCCAGCTACCAGCACTGGTTGCATGGGCATCACTTGCTGTCCAATGACCCCAGACAGGTGGCAGAGGCTGGGCAACTGTGTGGGTTTAACCCCTAGTGTGGTCACTCCTTCAGCAAACACAGGTCCCTGTGGGAGCCCAGCTGTGCTCTCTAGTGCTGGTGCAGCCCCAGAGCTGTTCAGGGGGGGTCATGGCTACCGGGATCTGGGCAGCAGGAGCAGGGCAAGGATGTTGGTGAGCCCTGGGTCACCCTGCTGCAGTGGGCACCTAGGATGGGTGGCACACCAGAGCTTGTCTCCACTTGCCCAAAGGGAGCACTGAGTTCCAGCAGATTCCAGCCAATGGTACCTGGCAGAGACCAGGTGGGCCCAAGGAGCTCAGCAAGGGAGGTGTGAGGCTGTGCCCTCATTTCTCCAGCTCAGGTTTGACACCCATAGTCTTTGCATGTGCCACTGCCCAGGTCACCACAGCAAATGACTTTTCAATGCCTACTGCTCTCGGGGATTAAGGTTCTCGTGGCATTTACGTCTCACACACTCAGCCCCAGCTTTTACAGCCGCCCCATCCCACAACAGCAATTTGCCTGCCGCTGCACACCTGCAGCCTTGGGGTGAGTATGGATCTCCCCGGGTCTCTGTGGACCCTGGCGCTGCTCGGCAGCCTTGGCCTCACTGCTGTCAGTGGTCGGTGCCTGTTCCCCAGTCACCTGACCCTCCGTAGCTCCCGGTGCCCATCACAGCTGCAGGGATAGTCAACAGCGTCCCAGCTCAGGACACAGCCCCTCTGGGGAATGGGCACCCTCGTTCCCTCCCCGCAGATCCCGGCTTTCTGCTCCACCCCTTTTGGCCAAGTGGGGAGGGGTCTCATCGAGCGCAGGACTCACCCTTGAAGACAAAGTTATAGTCCTCCTCAGGGCTGCCCATGTCGCCCCGGCTGCCGCCTGCCCTCGCAGGGCCGCCCTGAGTTTCCTCCTTCCCGGTGCCAAGCCTGGAGCAGACGCCGGAGCGGGCCGGGCTCCCGGAGGCGCCGAGGGAGGAGACGGAGCGACCAAAAGTTCCTCTCTGTCGGGGAGCGAGCCGGGACCGAAGGGGGCCCAGGGGAGCGCGGAGGGTGCGGGACAGCGGCGGCCAGAGAAGCCGAGCTCGCAACAGCGCGCCCGGTTGACTCAAGGGGTGGGACTGGGTGTCGCAGCGCAGGTTGGGCAGGTAGTGTCACCCCTGAGACCGTCACGGGGTGGCTGGAGGAGGAGCCAGGACCTTATCCTGAGTGCGGGGCAGGCTGGGGCACCGCGGACAGCACAAACAGTGTGTGCAACATGGGCAGGGAGGGGTGCGAGGGCAGCGTGGGCAGGCTGGGGCAGTGCGCACAGGACAGCGAGGGCAACACGGGCAGCAGGGAGGGCAGTGTGAGCAGCGTGGGGAGGGGACGGGTGCGATGGTACCGAGGGAGCGATGGCACCGAGGGCAGCGATGGCACACTGGGACAGCTTGGGCAGAGCAGGGCAGCGTGTGGTGCGCTGGCAGCAAAAGCAGACCGAGACAGCATGGGCAGAGCAGGGCACTGTGGGGTGGGAGGGCAGCGAGGGCAGTTGTGCCAGGAGCAGAACCCTCGCTCAGCTCGTCTCCCGCCGCTGTGAATGTTCCCTCCCCTCTGCTGCCATCGTGTGAAAGCCAGGGAAATAGGGACGGGAAGGAGCCCCCACCACTCCCAGCTATCCCAGTGTGACCAGCAGAGCTGTGCAGGGGCTCAGCTCCTTTGTAACCCCTCTCCTTTGACAACAGCCCCTTGCAACTTCTTGTCTTTCCCCAGGGCAATGGGCACCTGCAGCCCAGCGGAGCAGTGTTACCCCTCAGCTCCCCCAACAACAGACGCAATGAACACGAGCATCAAACACGTTTTTATTCCCCCCAGCTTTTGTATTCCTGACACCTTATTTTTAAGACCACACTAGAGCTCCAGGACGCCCATGGGGCCACTCACACCCAACCCACGTTGGGTGATGGTGACGGTGGTTGTGTCGGGGCCCAGTGGTACTGAGAGCCCTCCACTGCATGCTCACGATGCGGCCACCTGCGTGAGCGGCTCCTCCAGGTACTGGACTAGCGCCTGTGCCTGCAAGCAGAGAATGGCATGAGCCGTGCTCAGATGGGTTTTGCAACCTGTGTGCCCACTGCCCACTTGCTTATTGTCATTTATATTTCAGTTTAGAACCTTAAAAAGGTGTGATGCGGTGCCTGGGCAGGCACGGGGGACAGAGGAGTCTCTGCAAGATGCAAAGAGTGTCCCAGGCACAGCAGCTTCCTCCAGCCCTTCCATCCCAATCCTCTTCAAGAGCTCTTTCCCACACCAAAGCAGGCATGCAGCCCTGCAGACCCCCCAGCCACCTCCCCACCAGCATTACCTTGGCTTTCAGCATCCCAAATCCGACCGTCTCCTTGGCATACATGCAGAGCAGCAGGTTTGCCACCCGTGTGATGGCCACTCGCCCCTCCTGCCAGGAAGAAACAGCACCTGTTGCACCCCAGCTTGGCCTGGACCCCCGGCACGGTCCTGGCAGCACAGCCAGGTCCCTAGGCAGGGCAGGCCCAAGCCCCACGTACCATACAGTCCATGAGGATAAATTTGAGGTTGTCCTCATTGAACGCCTGGTGCCCGTTCTTGTCGTAGGCCACCCAGATGTTGCTGGCGATGGCCGCAGTGACCCTGGCATCAGTGTCCCCGTAGCCCGAGTAGGCAAGCAAGGACCCCTCATTGTTCAATAGCCTAGGAAAGAAACAGCGGGGCAAACTGATGCCTCTAACACCAGACTCCCTTTCAGTACCAGGGGTAGAGCAAATCCCCCTCACCCAATCTCAAGCACTGCTCCCCAAGACACTGCCACTCTGCAGGGGTTTGGCACAGGGTGGGGAGGATTCAAAGCCAGAAAGCTCAGCAGTGGCCCCAGGCTCGAGCAGGGCAGTGCAGGGCCTGGTGACTGTCTATTGAAGCAGTGGGACCTGCCACAGGCTGGGCATGAGCCTGGGGGACAAACACTGTGCATGGCCCCAGCTCTGAGCATGGCCCTTGCACAAGGGATGCACGAGGCATCCCAGCACCAGACATCGGGAACGGTGCAAGGCCCCGGCCCCACACACTGTGCACAGGCCCAGCACCACGCAGGGCATGTGGCCTGTCTCACATCTGCCCCTGGAAGGCCTCCTCGCCTTCCCCAGGCAGGGACAGGAGCAGGGAAAAGGCGGGCAGGGGGAACGCAGGCAGCGTCTGTGGGCAGGCAGCATCCCTGGGGCAGGGACAGGAGCAGCATGCCCGATGCAGGCGCAGGGACACAGGCAGGAGCAGGGACAGGATCTGGGTGGGGCAGGAACAAGGGCAGGGGCAGGGACGGGGAATGGTAGGCAGCATCTCCGGGCAGGGGCAGCATCCCCTGGAGCACGGACAGGGGCATTATCTGCCGGGCTAAGTACAAGGAAAACATCCCCGGGCAGGGAAAGCATTCCCCCGCCGTGGCGTCACCCCGCATCAGGGACCGCCCGGTGCCCGCCGGCTCCGCTCGGGGAAAGCCGCTCCCCGCCCGCCCGCCTCCCGCACTCACAGCGTGCTCTGGACGCCGCCGGTGTTGGCCTGGCTCAGCACCTGCGTCAGGGCCTTGGGCCGCAGCATGGCCACCGCCGGCACCGCGGGGCGGGGGTGGGGCCGCGGCGGGCGGGGCCGGCACCGGGCCGCGTCCGCCTCGGAGCATCCCGGGGGCTGTAGTCCCGGCGCGGCCCCGCCGGTGTCCCCGTGGGAGGGGCGGGCCGGGGCTCCGGAGGGACCTCGGCAGCAGAAGGGAGCACGGGGCAGGCGTGGGCCCTCGGTGTCCGCGGGGATCGGGGATGGGGCCGGTGAAAGGGAGGTCGTTGGGGGCAGCGGTGGGGCCCTGCGGGCAGCAGCCTCTCCCCGCTCTGTCCTCCCCGGGCTCTGGCCCCCTCTTTCCGCTCCCGTTCTGCCTCCGCCACCCCTGTGAGCCCCCACCCCTCTCTGTCCGCCCCCCGCCGCCGCGCTGCCGCTGTCCCTCCGGGCCGCCCGGGGGCGCTGTGGCACGGCGAGGAGGTGTGTGGCGCCGCTCCCGCCTCTCTGTGGTGGCGGTGGCTCCGGCTGGCGGCGGGCGACGAAGATGGCGGAGCCGAGTGGTGGCGGCGGTGGCGGCGGCCCCGGCCCCGGGCCCGGCGGGGACGGGCAGGCAGGGCCTGGCGGAGCGCTCATCCGCGTCACCGTGAAGACCCCCAAGGACAAGGAGGAGATCGTCATCGCGGACGGCGCCTCCGTGCGCGAGGTGGGGGCGGGGGCAGGCCGGGGGGGCGGAGAGGCCTGCAGGGGGGCTGTCGCGGCTGTTGAGGGGCGGGGGCGGCTGGGCTGAGGGGGCTCAGGGGTCGAGGAGTGCCGTGAGGAGGTTTTGGGAAGGGACCTGCGTTTGGGGCCGCGGAGGAATTTCGGGCGGGCGTGAGGAGCGGGCGAAGGGGGCTCTGGGCTGAAGGGCGGTCAGAGGGTCCGGGGGGCTTCTGGGAGACCCGGATCAGAGCTGAGGCTAGCTTCGGAGCCTCTCGGGGGACCCCGGGCCTTTGGGCCTTGCTGGAGCCAGGGTGGGGAGGAGCGGGGAGATCTGAAGGAGGGCAGGTGCTGGAGGGCTTTAAAGGGGAAACAGTCCCGAGGGCAGGAGGTGGTCTAGGGGGCTCACCTGTGGGAGGGGTCGTAGGTGTCGAAACCACGATAGTTGAGGGACTCGGAGAGGTGCTTTGGGGGTGGTGGCAGTGGGAGGGGTGTGAAGGACCGGGGTGGGGTCTGGGGGCTTGGGCCGTGGGCTGGGCGGCGTGAGAAGTTGTTCCCCGAGCGGAGGTGTAGGAAAGGTTTTGGGATTTTGGGCAGAGCCGCGTGGGTGCGTGGGGGGCTGCTGGGGGGACATCTGGGAGTCCTGGCGTAGATCTAGACTCCTCTGGAGGCAGATTTCCCGGGCGAGGGGAGAGGAGCCGGGCAGATGTTCAGGGACAACGTTGGATGAGCTGGAGGAGAGGAAACATGGGCCCTTCCACCGGTGGGCTGGGGGAAGGCTCTGCACCTGCTCGGGAGCGGGAGAGGGCTGGGATTGGCAAGAGCTGGGGTTAGCAAAGGCTGGGTTTGGCAGGGGCTGGCTCTGGGGCTGGTCCTGGTATTGCGGAAGTGGCGATGCCCACTGGGACAAGGTGTCATGGGCTCTGCGCTGGGCTGTCTGCAGGGCACGAGGTCGGCGTGTGAAGGGCCTGGAAGGGATCTCTGGGCAGCAGTTCATGGTGTGGGCAGGGGCTGTCCACGTGTGGTCCTCCTGATCCTTTCCATGCGGGGAACCCATTGGTACAGGGGGTGTGGAGTGAGGGCTTTGTGTGGGGAGGGCACGGAGCTGTAGGGGAGACACGGAGCTGTGTGAGGAGGAACACAGAGCTGTGTGGAGAGAGACACAGACAGGGTGATCTGGGCCAGGGCTATACTGTGCCCAGCCGTGTTTTTAGACTCTGATGCAAAGGGTGAGAGCTCTGGAACCGGCATGTGTTTCACTCTCCATCCTGGCCTTCTCCTCTGAATTCCCTGTAGTTTGTGTTTTCCAAGTGCAAGGATTTATTTCCTCCAAATCAATCTGGGAATGCCCAGGCAGGGCCAGCAGTGAGAGACTTGCTTGCAGGTGTGAATCCCAGCACAGCACAAAGCAAGGAGGAGGTGTCCATACTCCGTGGCATGCTCACAGGGAATTCAGTTGCAGAAATAGGAATTGGACAAGACCTAGTTTATTTCCATTGGCTGATAAAGGATTATTCCCTTTTCCATAGAGCTCTGTCCTGTATTAAATCAGAGTTTGGCTTTCCTTACGAAAAAAACTCAAATGAGCAGATGAAACCAGTTCAGTAATTCAGGATAAATGGTGTGTTTGGGTTAGGTTTGAAGCACAATTGGTCTGGTTTTGGAAGCCTTTAGCTCTTCTGAGGGAATGGCTCTATTTTTTTCTGAGATTTACTCCATAATTTGTGATTTCAGAGCTTGTCTTTGCTTTGTTTTGGTTTTCATTAACACCTCAGACATCATCAGCAACTGGTGACTGTGTGGTACCTTCATAGGCTCTGAGGGCTTGTCAGTTCCTTGTGCTGTTCCCAGAGTGGATGTGATCCCTGGAGCTTTATGTTACTGGTACAAATTCTTCGCCTGAAAAATGCTCTGTTTGTTTTTCAGTTCAAAGAAGAGATTTCTAGACGGTTTAAAGCCAAACAGGATCAGCTGGTTCTGATCTTTGCTGGGAAGATCCTGAAGGATGGAGACACGTTGAATCAACATGGGATCAAAGATGGGCTCACTGTTCACTTGGTCATTAAGACTCCGCAGAAGTAAGAGTTTGGTCTTGGAGGGGCTGGGGTCAAATGGGAGTAACTGATTGTGATGATCCTGGTGAGCTTTCCCTGCCCAAGCTGTGCTTTGCAGCAATGGGGTTTGTCCCTAACCTGTCCATGGATGAATGACACAGCTGTGATGGTGTATGGCAGGTACTGGGAGGGGCTGGTACCCTTTAACATTACTCATGTGTGTGCCTTGGAAGAATCCATCAGAAATGGATACTGGTTCTAGCAAAGCAGCAAAAGTTCTAGAAGAAGTTTCTGATAAAAGGAATTACTTTCCCAGTGAATTTGTGTTGCTGTAGAAGCCAATACCTGAGTTTTCTGTCACCTGCTGCATACTGAGCTCTGAGTCTGTGCACAGGCTCTCCGAGGCGCCACAGGAGGCACATGGTGTGTGGAGCCCTGTGGGACACCTGTGTGCCCCTGGAGGCACAGCTGCACAGGCTGGGGCAGACAGGGGCTGCTCCACATCGGGAGTGTGCAGAGGCTCAGGCTGTGCACCCACGGACACAGGGCACTGTGGGGTTCACTCGTGTGGTGCTGTGGGTGCACTCGGGGCCGTTCCCAGTGGGGATGTGGCTCATATGCACCACAGACCTCAGACTGAGAACAGGACACAGGGCTGACCTGAGGCTCCTGTGGGTTTAGCTCTTCCCAGAAGGATGGTGGACATGGAAGGATTTTGGGAACAGCTGCTGTGCTTTAGTTGCAGCCACATTTCATTGATCTTGGCCCTTCACAGCCGTGCCTCTGGCTCTGATGGCAGTGTGCCCCAGCTCCCAGGGGGCTCCAGGACTATGTCTCTATGCAGTTTGGCTGTCCTCTGGGAGAGCTGCATTAATCAAGATGGGGGGGGGAGGGGGAGTTCCTTTTTGGTTTTTTTCCCCACCTGTTTTTTACAAACACAAAGAAGCGTACTGTCAGGTTCTGTGGCCTCTTTTTGGATTCTGCCTCTCCAGGTAGCCTGAGAACCTGGTGCTGTTTCTGCTGTCTCCACTATAAGTGTGGTATTGGTGAACCATTTCAAAGGGTGAATCAGAGCTGTCCTGGGCTGCTCATTTTTTCTCCTGCTAATAGTCCTAGATAAGTGCTTACTGAAGACATTACAGTCTCTTCCTGTGAGAACAGGCTGAAGAAACCAAGTGCCCTTTCTCTAGGTTCCTTCTTCCTTTCTTGTTCAGCTTCCCATTTGCTTTGCTTCCCCACTCTTTGCCTCTCTCAGTGGCCAGTGGTTTTCAGCAGCAGTCACGTTAGTCTGGACAGTGGACAGGGACCTTCAGGGTTGATTTTTCAAGTTCTAGAAGACTGAAAAAGGAAGAGGAGGCAGAGAAAAGGAATTATTCTTGGTTTGGGAAAAAAAATCAGGAAATCATTGTTCTTGTTGTTAGAGGTATAATAATATTGTTGAGGTGAGTAAAGTGAAATTTTAATGAAAGCTCTTCAAAACTAGTCCAGGACTCACTATTGTAACTACAAAGGCTTCAGAAAAATCTTCTCTTTCAAATTCCTGTAACACTCTTGAGGAGTAACTGTGGTAACAAGGTACTAACCTGGGTCAGTGAATTCAGCAAAGCTGATGTCCAGCACCTGCTGTGTGGTGGCTTACAGCACAGTGTCTGTGTGGGTGTGTTTAAAGAAGCTCCAGACAACTTGTGTTGAAGCAGGAGCCTTGCATCAAGACGCAGCCAGTAGCAGAGCTAGGAATTTGGAGCCAAGCTGGCCAGAAACATTCCATGGATTTGTGAGACAGCCATTCCATGGCTTTGCTGGCCGGCTCATGCCTCAGTTTCCCTCTTGGTACAGTAATGCTAATGCTTCTTTTTGCCCCAGAAGCACTGATAGGAATATTCAGAAGTGAACATTGTTGTTTGCCCCATGCACTAGTCCTGTTGTAACCTCCTGTGTTTTCTGTGGGAGCAGCAGAAGGATTTTCCTGTTTGGAGCACACTCATTGCTCCAGGATATGGCTGCAGTAAATAGTTCAGTGGGATTCAAGGAAGAGCTGGATACAGCTCAGGGTAAGACTAGTCCAGCTGCTCTGCGTGGTCCAGGACAATGTGTCAGGGGCTGCAGTGCATCAGGATGGGAGGCTGAGATTCCAGCAGATGGAGGACAGCTGTTCAGTGCAAGCAGAGATGGGATGGAAGCTGGGGCTGGCTGCTGTAGGAAGGACTGGTGTGCTGGGAGCCTGATCATCATGGGGGTACACATCGTGTGTCCCCACAGAGGACTCCCCGTGCCCTACCCTGGGTACCAGGAGTTTAATACGTTTTATCCTTTGCAGGGTCCAAGATTCAACATCTGCTTCTGCCCCCAGTGCTGCTTCTGCCCCCACTGCAACCCCTTCTTCTCCTGCTGCCCCATCTCAGCCCTCCACATCCAGCAGTGCTGGTCCGGACGGAGGGAGTGGCAGCAGACGGAGCAGTGGGTCAGGAACCGTGGGAGGTCCTGGAGACGGAGGCCCCAACAGTGCTGCATCCATCCTGTGTAAGTGGGGCTGTGAGAAGGAGGAATTTTCTGAGATTACACCCAAGAAGCTGGGGTTCTTGACCTCTCTTGTTGTCTCTGCTTGCCATGGGCTTCGCATGAGTCATTCCCATGGCACACCTCTGTGTCTCTGCTCAAGGTAATGCCACTTAGTGAAGTGTGTGTGTGTAGGGATGTCTTTACTTAGAGCTGGCCACCGTAGGAATGAAGGATACCCCTGGATTTGTAGGAATGCAGTTCAGCTGACTGTCCTCTTTTGCAGTTGCTGGCAGTTTTTGACTCACGCCTCTCTTCCTGTGTGTTGTCCCCTCTCCAGCTGGCTTCGGTGGCATCACTGGGCTGGGCAACCTTGGGATGGGCTCTGCCAACTTCATGGAGCTCCAGCAGCAGATGCAGCGGCAGCTGATGTCCAACCCAGAGATGCTTTCCCAGATCATGGAGAATCCTTTGGTGCAGAACATGATGTCTAACCCTGACCTCATGAGGCAGATGATCATGGCCAATCCCCAGATGCAGCAGCTCATGGAACGAAATCCAGAGATAAGCCACATGCTCAATAACCCAGAGCTCATGAGGCAGGTGAGTCACGCCAGGGCTCAGTAAAGAGTGTTGAGGAGAGTCATTGTGGACCAGCATCAGTGTCTGCACTGCAGAGGAAGAGTGAGAATGCCAGAACAGTGATTTTGGAGCTCTCTTCCTTCCTGCTGTGAGCTCCCCACAAGCAGATGGTGGTCTTGAGTTGTGCGAATACTGATTACTCAACTCACATCCTTGCAACTCTTATCTCCCTTTCAGAGCTGTTGAAACCTTGGTTTATTGGGGAAAAAAGGGATGCTGGGATTTTCCTAGCATGCTGACTACAAGGCTACTGTGTTGTGATTCAGGAATGGGAGTAAAAACAGTGCTGGAGAAGTGAAGCTACTGCAAAAGCTCTTTTTATCTCTCTAGTTCTCTTGACAGATTACGTAGAGACTCCAGAGCTGTACAGTGAGTGTTTCATTACCTGTGTCAGTGGGGATCCCGAGTGTAGACTGGGATCCCAGAGGGCTCCCATTTTTCTCAGAACAGAGAGGACCCGTGTCCAAGAGGAGTGGCTGTCTGGAAGACCAAAGATTCATTGGAAGGGAATCCCAAGGGATCAGTGAGAATCTGGGTGTTAATAGCTGTTGACAGGACTTTGCTGTTTCCTGGGAAGGCTTGTCAAGAGGGTTGTGCTGAATGGGCCTACTTTCCATCTGCTTCTCGATTATTCTGCTTTCAACTGTGTAGGCCATATATGAAATTCCCGAGATTCAGGACTAAATTGTTAATAATTTGTACTTAAGCAGTTCCTCAAATGAGACATGATGTTCTTTGTTCAGAGGAGACCCATCAAAAGTCTGGAGAGGGTGGAAGAATCCACCTTCCCAGTTGTATGTAGTCCATCCAGTCTGAGTGGGAACATTTGGGTGTCAGATGTTCGGATGTCCTGATACTGCTTAGGAACAGAACAGTCTCATTGAGCTGAACAGAGGCTGAAAAGGAAGAGAGCTGATCAAGGCTGAGGAGGAGCCTGGATCTCTGGGCTCTCTTTGCTTGGATAAATGATCTCTCTGCCCTCTGCCTGTGAATGGGGTTTAATTATCCTCTCTCCTGGAAGCTGAGATTTAACTCTTTCAGGGCTTGCCTGCTGACCGGGTTCTTGATCCACTCTGGCCCTTCATGGTGCATATGAGCCTGAGCTTTCCACCTTTTCCTTCCTCTCCCAGACGATGGAATTGGCTCGTAACCCTGCCATGATGCAGGAGATGATGCGGAACCAGGACCGTGCTTTGAGTAACCTCGAGAGCATTCCAGGAGGATACAATGCCCTGCGCCGGATGTACACGGATATCCAGGAACCCATGTTTAGTGCAGCCAGGGAGCAGGTATGGCTGCATTCCTGTGAGTGGGGCATAGTGTGAGAAAGGGGTCTTTCCCTGTCCCCTGTGCTGAGGGGGCAGCTTTCCCAGAGCGTGGCTCTTCATCCTCCCACTTCAGTGCAAGCACTGGCTGGAGAACATGGTGCAGTGCCTCTCGTGACAGGGGTTGAGGTGTCAGAGAGGCCTGCTGTGGCTCCTCCAGTCCCCCAGCAGGCTGGGTGCCAGCCAGCCCTGACCGATAGGCAGAACCTGTCACTGTTAGCACAGCCCTCTGCTCCCTGGATTAGCTGGAGCCCGACGGCTTCGGAATAGGGCTGGCTCAGATCCAGTTGGCTGGTAGTGTAGGAGGAGGGAGCACAGGTCTGGCTGCAGAGGGCGGTGCAGACATACTCCAATCCAGCATTACCTACTGGTATGTCCGGGTGCTGATTTTACAGGGGCGTTTGGGAGCTGAATCTGGGGCTGTGGCCATTCCTGTGCCTGGTCTTTTTCTGAGTGAGGTGTGTTGTGGATTGCAGATTTCTCAGGAGGCGGATCATGGCACATGTTTAGCAAATTCTGGACTTGGCTAAATATCATCGGCTGTTCCCCAGCTTGCTCAGGGGTTGGTCTGCTGGGACTAACTGATTCCATCTGTTGCTTTTTTTTTTTTTTTTTTTTTTTCTCCCTAGTTTGGCAACAATCCTTTCTCTTCCTTGACCGGGAATTCTGACAGCTCAAGCTCTCAGCCTTTGCGGACGGAGAACAGAGAGCCGTTGCCAAACCCCTGGAGCCCCACACCCCCTGCTTCCCAGAGTCAGGCACCCAGCAGTGAAGGGAGCACGGGCTCGGCAACCACCCAGGGCACCCCGACTGTATCCAACCCCTTCGGGCTGAATGCTGCCAGTTTTGGTGCTGGTACGTAAGGGAGGAGCCCGAGGGTGCTGCTGGCTGAGCAGGTCACCCAGGCTTCCTTGGAGGGCCAGTTCCTCCTGGCATTCGGGCCCTGTCTGTGGCTGTTATCCAGAGGAGTGGGTCTAGCCTACTTGAAGACACAATTGAATTATTCTGATGCACTTGTCAGACAGTTCCTTTGAGAACTCTGCTGTCCCTGAAGCTCTCAAGAGCAGGAGAGTGGTCAGGAGAGCACTGCCATGGCTGTCCACGGCCATGTTCACTGCTAGAGTGGGAATAGAGTACAGGCAGTGCTGTCGCCTGTCACATTGTGTTTCAGGCAATGCAGTGGTGCTCAGGCTCATCAGGGGTTTTCCTTTGTCTTCCCTTCCCCTTGCAGGCATGTTCAACAGCCCAGAGATGCAAGGACTCCTGCAGCAGATTTCTGAAAACCCTCAGTTGATGCAGAATATGATCTCTGCCCCGTACATGCGGAGCATGATGCAAACTCTTGCCCAGAACCCGGACTTTGCAGCACAGGTAAAAGTGTTGCAGTTGTCTGATGTTGCCAGGCAGGCCGAGAGCTCAGTGTGAGGTCAATCTGCTGCTGGGGTAGGACTGGTTCCTCCCGCAGACACTGGAGCAGAGTGAATACACAGTTTAGTTGTATTTCTCAATAGGCTGAAACAGCCCCAGCTCTGAGCCGTGTGTGTTTGCAGAGCCCTTAACACAAGAGGTGGCTCTCAAAAGGACATGGGAATGACCCTTCTCTTTGCCTGTGGCCAATTGGCCCCTGTTCAACACTGCTGTCAGGAATTGAGCATTTTGACCCCCCTTAGCAGGGAAGCATGTTGAAAGCCCAGGGAGGGAGTCAGGGGCCCCATGACTGACCTGTTCTTCATGGCTTACTTGCATAGGGTTTAACAGCAAGTGGCAGCAACCCTCTGACCCTACCTACATGTGCTGTCTCTTGCTAGATCATGGTAAATGTCCCCCTCTTTGCTGGGAATCCACAGCTTCAAGAACAGCTCCGCCTTCAGCTCCCTGTCTTCTTGCAGCAGGTAAAGGCCTCTGGCTGGCCCTGTGCTGCCCTCAGGCCCTGGCTCCAGAGCTTCTTCCCCCACTGTGGGACAGGCAGGATCTCAGCTGCTTGGTTGAGTGCACTAGGAAGCATGTGGGCTTGGGGGTCTGGGCTGAGTAAGGAAGGGGGTTGCACAGGGGAGACAAAGAGGAAGAACTTGGTTAGACAAGGTAGTCTGAATTAACTCATCTGAATTACTGAAAGGTGGACTCCAGATCAGGCTTGTTAAGCTACTTGGAACCCCTGTGTAGACAGTCTCTCACTGTGTTGAGTTTACAAAAATTACAGCAGCTGGTTCTCAGGTAAATCAGAGTCCAAAGGCATGTGTCCCCAGTTCTAATCTGATTCACCCAGTTCATCTAGGAAACCTGATGTGAACTTTGTGAGTGTCCCTGCAGTCTGGAGCCTCGGAGGAGGATCCAGACACGAAGGCTGGCGCTGGCCGCAGGCAAGAGGCGCGGCTTGGCGCTGGCTCAGGTGTGACAGTGGTGGAGCTCTGGCTGCCTGAGCTCTCACTGGTTGGTACCGTGGTGTCTCTCTGCCTTGGTCCCCAGATGCAGAATCCGGACTCCCTGTCCATCCTCACCAACCCCCGCGCCATGCAGGCCCTGCTCCAGATCCAGCAGGGACTCCAGACACTGCAGACGGAGGCCCCCGGACTAGTGCCAAGGTATGGAGTGCTCCAGAGTAGGGCCATGCAGCCAGAACTACTGCTGTCCCCAGTATCAGCAGGTAGAACTGGCTGTGGATTCATCTGGGAGGTCTGTTTAGGATGCTCTGTCATGGGGACTTGTGCGGCTATGTGCCTGCAGGCCCCTCTGAGCCAGCTAATTAGCACTTGCTGCTTGCATGTGCTTTACTGGGAAGTCCTTGACCCTTTCTTTTTGGAGAAAAGGTTTGGAACGCACTTGGTCCTTCCCCCATCCTTTGTGTGCTGCATTTGGTGTGGACTGAACTCAAGAACTTTATCTCTGGAGAGCAGTATGAGATGGACAGAAACAGACATAAGGCTGGGTGGGTGTGCTGGGGCAGGCTGATCTATTGGCAGCTCTCTGCTCACTGTCACCATGGGTCATGCTCCATCAAAGCAGTTCTCTGCAGGTTTTTGTTAGCTCTGCCCACTCCCCGTGCCATGTGTGACCAGAACATGGATCCAGCCTGTTCAGTTTTCAAAACTGCCCTGTAGCAGGGCCTTCAGTGAGAGCCAGCCTGGTCTCGCCTGCTGGCTGCCCTGCTGCCCCACTCTGAGAGGGTGCCCAGAATGCTGGTGTCACCCTGAGCATGACCTGCCTTCCTCTGCAGCCTCGGCTCCTTTGGCATGCCCCGGATGCCCCCGTCCTCCACAGGAGGAAGCACAATCCCGGAGAACCCCGTTCCCTCTGCTTCAACGCCGGCCAGTGCCTCTCCAGCTGGGGGTGGTAACCCTCAACAGCAGCTCATGCAGCAGATGATCCAGCTGCTGGCCGGAGGAAGCTCTCAAGTACGTAGCGCCCAGCAGAACCTGGCACGGGCAGGGAGGTCTCCAGGGGGGTTCCCACCTCACCTCACTCAGAGGATGTGGTCCCCAACAGTCTCTTGTGACTGTTGTGCTCTAGGCCAGGTTTGGTTTTGGGGTTTGGCTGACTTTTTGGGGTATTGAACCCTTTGAGAGGTTTAAGCTCAGCGTGCTTGGGATTCTTCTCCCTGCACTGCTGCCACTGTCAGTACCGAACCAGGACTGACTCCGGTGCAGCTGCTGTGCCACCACCCAGGGGGACATGAAGACTGTCCCCACACGAGCCTGAAGCTGAGCTCGAGGTTCCTGCACAGCTGTGGCTGCTGGCACTGCCTGTGTTGAAATGCTGTCTGTGCTCTCTGGTCTCTCTCCAAGGTCTCTGTGCTTTTCCTCACAGGTGCAGAGTCCCGAAGTGCGATTCCAACAGCAACTGGAGCAGCTGAACGCCATGGGCTTCATCAACCGTGAGGCCAATCTCCAGGCGCTCATCGCCACTGGTGGAGACATCAACGCCGCTATCGAGAGACTGCTGGGCTCCCAGCCTTCCTAAACTCTGTCCTGCTGTTCCACAGACGTCAGCACATGCATCCATACACATGCACAGGGGATCTTTCCGGAAAGCCCGCCATCATTTTCATATCTGACAGCTGTCCATGTATTTAAAACAAAAAGATACAGCTTAACCCTTGACCTTCCTACTAAGTTAAGATTTCATGTTGAAATGCTCTTTAACTGGCTTGTATGTGGATTCCAGTTCTCATCGTGGCCACAGAGACTTCAGATGTGTATTTTTTCCTAAATATGCCCTGTTTCAGACACTCTTCTCTCTCTCTCTCTCTCTAGATGGTAGAGGCGATACTTCTAGTTACTTACCTGAATGATTGTGTTTTGAGTAGCTTGATTTTAACTGTACATGATTCCTTCCCCTAGCCCTCCTTTCAGGCAAATATTTAAAAAATTGAGCCAAGTTTGGGGATTGGTTATTTCTCTCAGCATCTTACTGGGAATGGATCAAAAGAAAAATTGAAATTACCTGAGAATTTCTGATGTCATTTGTCTTAATGTTTCCTGGGATGAACCGAGCCTGTGTCCCTCACTCACAGGTGCCTCTGATCTCCTGGTAGAGGATTAATGGGTGCAAAACCTGCATTTGAAGTGTGGCCTCTTTACATGCTGGGGGTGGTGTAACGGAGCCCAGGGGTGTACAGCGACCAGGTGTGCTGTTCTTGAGCTTGAGTTGAAGGTGCTGTGTAGAAGAGGGTGTTTGGAAGGTGTGTTTCTGCCCAAGTTGTGTGGTTCCTGGTCAGAAGTGTGCAGGGTCATTGACTCCTGTGCTCAGTGGGCTCATTTCTACAAGTGTGAAAACTAAAAAGGAAATGGAAAAATAAGCTAACGGTCTTTTCGCTTCACTGGAAAATGTTGAAGTTCATATTCTTCCCAGTTTAGATCCATCCTCCACCCCCCTTCCATTCTGATGTGTTTGGATGTTCCTACTGTCCAAGAGACTCCCCAGGACCAGCAGGGTGGTATTTCCCAGGAGCCTCCATGGCTGTGTAATTTGCATACACCATTTTTATCAAAGGAAAATAAATGCGCACAACCATCTGTCTCCCTGCATCCCTGTCTCATCCTTGCTTGACTCGGCTCAGCTGGGCCAGTTCCCAGTTACTTGGGATTAATCTGTCCTGTCCTCTTCCCCGTGCTCAGTGCAGGCATGGGAGTGTCACTCTTCCTTCCCACCTGGTCCAGCTATCTTCCCTCGTGTCCAGGAAACCTTTGACACTTCAGGAATGCTGCTGAAGCTTCCCAAAATTGGTCCTAAAGTGGCAGTTCGGAAGCTTCTTTCAAATTGGAATTGGCAAATAGCAGCTGTTGAGAGCTGAGAGTCAGTGTTTTTTGATAGTTTTGTTTCTTTCAGTGTGGGAGGATTGGGCAGAGAGGGAACAGGAGGTTTGCTGCGTACCTGTAAAACCTGCTGCACCCATCTGGCTCCGTAGCTGGAACTGGGATCAATGGGCGTTCGTGCTGCTGCGAGTGTAGGTGATGGTGGCGGAGAAAACACAGGACTGGAAACACTCCTGCCTCTGTGTGTGTGTCCTAATGAGACTGCAATCCCTTGGAGGAGGATTTAGAAAGCTGCTTTAACCTCTTCTGGAGATTGTGCACAGATGTGTGGATTGCTTTGTGAACCTCTCCTCAGACATGAGAAGTTTGCACAGAACTTTGTAGGCATAGGACTGGAGGTCCCGATTGGCACTGGCAGGGTCCAAGCTCTTCCCAAATATCACTGATTGGCCCCTTTGCAGCTCAAAACAGGCCCCTGAAAATGCCTGTATGAGCCTTGGGATCTCTTCAGTGTCCCTTGACAGGACTAAAGTCTGTCCCTGCACAGGCCAGGTCTTGTAAGGAATGTGCTTGTGGGAGGATGGATGGTGCAAGCAGGGAAGGGAGGGTGCAGGGGGGATGCACAGGGTCACAGGGAGTGGCAGTGGTACTCACCATACACCTCCCCATGATGAGTTTGAACTTCTGAGGAGCAAAATTAGTCCCACTAGTGTTGTTTATGGCCAGGCAGAAATCATCCTTCCACCCGCCCTGTGTCAGCAAGGTGTGACATGGTGATGTCAGTTAACACAGTGCAAGGGATCTGTGTATGTGTGAGAGGTTCTGTGTTGGAACAGGGACTTGGAGTGATGGAGCAGTTTTGTGACTCCAAAGCTGGCTGGAAATAAATCCTTGCATGGTAGAGGAATCCTGCTGCAGTGTGTGCAGATGGCTGGGAATCACTGAGGAGAGTCCACAGGAGTTTGAGAACCCCAGAATGATTTGGGTGGGAAGAGGCCTCATAGCTCATCTCATTCCACTCCCCTGCCATGGGCAGGGACACCTTCCACTATCCCAGGTTGCTGCAAGCCCTGTCCAACCTGACCTTGAACACATCCAGGGATGGGGCAGCCACAGCTTCTCTGGGCACCCTGTGCCAGGGCCTCACCACCCACACGGGGAAGAATTCCTTCTAATATCCAGTGTAAGTTTTCCCTCTTTTGGTTTAAAACCATTTCCCCTTGAGTCATCATTATCTGGCCATATAAAGAACCTTTGTCCATCGTTTTCACAAGTTCCCTTTAACTACTGAAATGCCACAATGAGCCCTCACGGGCCATCCAGTCCTGGGTGTCTCTTGTTCAAGTGTGAAAACGAATTTCTCCTATGTCTCCACAGTGTAGCATCTGCTCCTGTGCCACTTCGGGATCATTCCTACCCACCAGCCAAGATGCTAAAATAGAGACACAGGGCAGCCTGCAGCTTCTTATGTCCATCTGATGCCACCTCCCAGCTCTTCAGTCTCCCCCAGCAGTCTGGCAAAGCTGTCCATTGCTCACTGCTCCCAAGGGCTTTGCTGTACTGCTTATGTACTGGGAAGGAGAGTTGGGGGAGTCTGGCCTGCAGTTTCCTCAGTGGTGGGACACACTGAGACAGGGATCACTGGGAGAGAGCTGGGAGGTGGATGCAGCTGGGTGTGCTCTTTGGTACCTACTGGGGATGCAGATCCAGCCTTCCTGGGCTCCAAAGGAAAAGATGCTTTGAAGGCTGGTGAGAAGGAGCCTTTTAGTAAAACCTTAATCCCCTCCAGAGCCTTCCCTAATGCCTGGTAATGTGTGTTCAAAGGCCCACTTCCTAAGGAATGACTGCACTTTCTTGATCACATATCTCTCCTTCCCCAAGGAATCGCCTGAAGTTGCTCTCACTGTCTGTTTTCTCTCATTTTAGTCTGATAAATAGAATAATTCTTTTAAAACATAATGAAAGAGGCAATTTCTGCAGCAGGTAGTGGCTAATCCGGCTGATTGATTGGGAGAGATTTCTGCTGTCAAGGAAATATTTTCACTTCATTCCTCCCCTTTCCTTGGAGAAGATCCGCAGTCTTTTTCCCCAATATCCCAGTGTAACACTTAAAGCTTCAAAATCAAACCTCTAAAATGTGGAGGAGAGAAAGATGGCGAGAAACCAACATCTATATTCCTTTCAATAAACTGGGGATTTTGTGTTACCAAAATCCATGGTTTGGGCAGTTTTCTGTGGCCACAGCCCTGATTATAGACGGACAAACTCAAAGTAACTCAATAGAGGGTCAGTAGGGAAATATCCTGGGGTTAGGAGGTCATGGAGTACGATATCTTGCAAAATATATGTGTGTGTGTGTATGTGGAATTGCTGCAGCACCTTTGCTCAGCTACAGGAGTCATAAGGCTCCTGAATGATGCTCCCCAGCCTCTCTGTGGAATTCTGCCTTATTTAAGGGCAGAAAACCATGATTTAGAGCATGGTTGGGCCACAGCCAGCCCTGACAGCTCCCTGCTGCAGGACCTGACCATGGCACATTTAGGGCCATATTCATGTTTCTCTGACACGGTTTATTTTTAATTCCACCAGCAAGCTGACACCTGATTTCCTGACACTGCCTGGCTGGTGCTGGTGATGTTTACGAGAGTTTGCTGTGGGTTTTTGGGTGTTTTCAGCTTGTAGGGTTGGCTATATCAGAGCTGACACTGTCCACAGTGGAGGTGCACTGGAAATGGGAGGGCAGGTGTGTGTGTGTGTGTACAGAGCAGTCAGCTCTGTGTGTGTGTGTGCTTGTGGCACACCCAGCAGGGCTCTGTGCATCGCTCAGCAGGTGAGGAGGCGTGGGTGTACACGTGTGTGTCACGTTCACACACACTAGTGTGTCTGTGTGTGCACCCATGTGGGCATGTGCACAGATCTGTGAGCATGTGCATGTGCGCACACGTTCATGTGTGTGGGCATGTACACGTGTGTGCATGCACGTGTGTGAGCACGCGTGCAGACGTATGTGCACACCCGTGTGTCCGCCCATGCCTGTGTATCTCCTTTGCCATGTTCATGTGTCTCATGTCGGTATGTCCCCTGTGTCCCCGTGTCCCCATCCCTGCCCCGGTGGCCGTGTATCCGCTGTCCCCGTGTCCCTGTCCCCGTGTCCCCATCCCTGTCCCGGTGGCCGTGTATCCGCTGTCCCCGTGTCCCTGTCCCCGTGTCCCCATCCCTGTCCCCGTGGCCGTGTATCCGCTGTCCCCGTGTCCCCATCCCTGTCCCCGTGGCCATGTATCCGCTGTCCCCGTGTCCCTGTCCCCGTGTCCCCATCCCTGTCCCCGTGGCCGTGTATCCGCTGTCCCCCTGTCCCCGTCCCCCTGTCCCCGTGTCCCCATCCCTGTCCCGATGGCCGTGTATCCGCTGTCCCCGTGTCCCTGTCCCCGTGTCCCCATCCCTGTCCCGATGGCCGTGTATCCGCTGTTCCCGTGTCCCTGTCCCCGTGTCCCCATCCCTGTCCCGGTGGCCGTGTATCGGCTGTCCCCGTGTCCCCGTCCCCCTGTCCCCGTGTCCCTGCCCCCCTCTCCCCATCCCCGCCCCGTACCACGCCCCGCCCCCGGCGCAGTCTGTGCCCCGCCCCTGGCGCATGCGCACAGCCCAGGGCCGGCCCG
Organism: Sylvia atricapilla; assembly: GCF_009819655.1. NCBI lineage: Eukaryota > Metazoa > Chordata > Aves > Passeriformes > Sylviidae > Sylvia > Sylvia atricapilla. Next base: position 610,506 of record NC_089169.1, read on the forward strand.
GCTGTGGCGCGGTCCGTGCCGCGTGTGGCGGTGCTGGGACGCGCTGGGAGGCCCCCAGGACACGCCGAGACTCCCCGACCCCCTCCGGGATCCCTCGGACCTGCCGGGCCATGAGCATCCCGGACCCGGCGGGCCGCGGGATGCTGTTCGCCGAGAGCCAGCTGAGGCGGCATGGCTGGCGCCGAGGTGGAGCCGGGCGGGGGTCCCCGGAGCCCAGTCCCCGGCCTTGCGCCCCACCTTGCCCCACCCTGAGCGCCTCCGGTTGTCCCCCGGACTCCGGTTCCCCCTAGACTCCGGTCCTCCCCAAAGCCCCGTCTCCCTCCGCCAGGCCCCAGCTCCCTCCAGGACGCGGCTACCCCCAAGGCCCGGCACCCTGCGGCCCCCGGCAGCCCCCAGGTCCCCACCAGACCCCTTTTGTCCCCAGAGCCCGTCCTCCCCGCCCTCATTCCTGCAGTACCGGTCTCGACCTCACCCCCCACCCTCGGGGTGCTGCAGCCCCCCAGCCCCGGGTGCCCCCCGGCCGCGCAGGGCTGACGGGTGCCTTGTCTGCAGGACAGGGGCTGGGCAGGCGGGAGGACGGCATCGCCGAGGCCATCCGGGTGAAGGTGAAGTGCGACACGGCGGGGGTGAGTGCGCGTCCCCTCTCGGCCCTGGCCCAGTGCCCGCTGCCCACCGCAGCCGTTCCGACCGCTCCTCTGCACCCCGCAGGTGGGACACGACGCGGCAGAGCCCTTCACCTTCCACTGGTGGGACCACGTCTTCAACAAGGCGGCTGCCAACATCGCTGTGGAAAATGGGCAGGTTGGAGGGCTGGGGGGTGGCAGCGCCCCCGGTTCAACAGGGATGGGGTTGAAGGCTGGGGAGGGTGTTTGGTTTCCTTCGGTGGCTCCTGTATTGCCACTGTATCCCCCCAGGCCCTGTCAGCAAGCAGCACCTTGCACAGGGGCTGTGGTGGTGGAGTGGCGCTGCTGGAAGGGTGAAGCCCCTTGGCACAGATCATTTTCAAGCCCTTTGCCTTTTCCCGCCCAGGATGGCATCTCTGTGAAAGCACTTTCTGAGCAGGGAGGCAGGATCAGCAACAAGAAGCCGCACAAGGCTGGCAACAGCGGGAGCCTGCTCTATGGCCGCTTTGTGAAGGTAGCTGCTTCCAGGAGCCTGGGGGCTGCACGGCCCCCAGCTCATTGCTTCTGTGGCCCCCAGAGCTCCACTTTCCTTGTTCCCCTTTCTCACAGTCCCTCTGTCTCTGTGCTGCAGTCAGCCACACTCACAGCCTGTGGGGAGGAGTCTGTGACACTGCCCACCAGATCTGAGAGCAGTGAGGAGGAGGAGGAGGAGAAGCTGGACCTCTCTTCGGTCAGGAGGTGAGGCTGGGCCCCATCCCTTGGCAGGGAGGGACAAAGCTGCAAAGCCGAGCCCTGGTCAGACTGTGTTCCCCCTGCACAGATGCTGGGGGTGACAGGTCCTGTCTCTCTCTCACAGGCTAACGGATGAGGAGCTGGTACAGGCGTGTGGGGGCCGTACAGCACACAAGTGAGTGGCTGGGGGGTTGCTTGGCTGGGCTGCCCTCTCCTCGCAGGCCTGTTGAGCAGGCTGGGCTGGGGAACAATGTTCCCTGCTGTGGAGGTGCCACTCCTCGATGCCTGTGGTCATTGCAGGGGTGCCCGTCACGGCCTGACCATGAGTGCCAAGCTGGCACGCCTGGAGGAGCAGGAACAAGCTTTCCTGGCCAGATACCGGCAACAGGAGCAGCAGCAGGAGCCCTCAGAGAGCAGCCAGGGTAAAAAGAAGAAAAGGAAACAGTGCAGGGATGGAGCCAACCCTGAGGTGGCACAGAGCCAGGAACCAAACAGAGAACAGGAGAAAGTTTTGGAAGAAGAAAAAGTTGTGAAGAGGAAGAAAAAGAGCCATAGGCCAAGCAGAGAAGAGGAGCTGACAAGAGAGGAAGAGGTCATGAGGAAAAAGAAGGTAGTGATCATGGAGCCATGCAGAGAAGACGTATCAGGAGAGGAGGAGAAGTTCATGAAGAGGAGGAGGAAGAAGCCAGAGCTAAGCACAGAAGAGGAGGTGGTAGAAGAGGAGGAGAAGGCTGCAAAGAAGAGAAAGAAGAAAAAGAAGAACAAGCAGGAAGAAGAGGACAAAGAAACAGATGAAACAGACATACCTCTACAAGACATAGATGAGCCAAAGTTGGTACAGAGCCTTACAATGAAGAGGAAGAAGAAGAAGAAGAGGAAGAGGGAGCCAGAGTGAGTAAGTGCTGTGCAGCTGCTAGTCCCACCTGGCTGTAAATGTCCTGATCCTGGTGCTGGTGGGTGCCATGGAGTGCTCTGAGCTCGTTCCAGATGGAGCCCAGCACTGTGGCTCAGCTGCATGAGAATGTTGGGCTAGGACAAGTTGGTCTGGAGCTGTATCAAGCTTTACTTCTCGACCTGAACCTTCACAGGTGACCCTGGTTCCCCCCAGGCCCTTGGACAGGGGCCCATTTGCCATGGGCCTGTCACAGAGGGACACAAGGACACACTCTGCAGAATACTGAAATATTTTTTCAAGGACATGAATAAATCTTTATTGTAATCAGATTATCCTGAAGCGTGAGTGGTGCCATGAGTGGCAGAGCCGTGGATCCCAGATCACCTTGACACCTGTAGCACTTGGATTAGGCAGCAACCCCAAACAGCTGCCCCTGCTGCCCCTCACCACTCCCACCTCCTGGCCCTTCTGTCTGGCCCTTTGGATCCTGCTGGCTCACTGAAGCCCAGTGAGGCACCGAGTACCCTCCTAGCAGAGGCTTGGGCAGAATTTGGCCCTAGTGTGCAGTGCTCAAGCCGAGCCTGGCCCCCGCTGCCGGACCCTTTGGCCCCAGCTCTAGGTCAGCTGCAGGACGCAGTCGGTGCTGGGGTACGCTGGCAGGTTTAGAGTGTATTTCTCCTGGAGCGCGGGGGGCACAAACCTGCCCCCAAGGAAGTGGTACCGGCCGGTGAAATGCATCGCCGCCTTCTTGGGCGCCGTCAGGGAGATGAGCATGTCGGGCTGGAGGCCATCTGCCTTCCCCTTCTCCACGTCCCAGCCTGCAACGAGTCCCACAGCCAGGCTGCAGCGGGGACCGCCCAGGCCAGGCACCTTCCTCCAGTAGGTGCAGCCGTAACTCACCTGAGGGGATGTCGATGCTGGCAATGGGCACCGTGATGCGCTCAAGGGTGCTGAGGATGCTACCGAAGGGCTCCCGCACTGCTCCCTTGAAGCTGAAGCCAAAAATGGCATCTACCACCAGGCCATAGAGCTCATCGATGAACGCAGGCTGCAGCAGGAACGGCAGCAGGTGAAGGGCAGTCCCGGCCGCAGCTCCGGGGGCAGGTGCTGCCAAGCTGAGGGCTGCTTCTCACCTCAGCTGGGAACTCGGGGAGGAAGGGAATATCCATCTTCTTGCACTGGGTGGTCAAACCTTCAAAGAGGGGCTTGCTGGGGCGCTTGGGGTAATACACAGTTGGCTGGTAGCCCTGCAAGAGCACAAGGGACCTGAACTCATCCCACTCTGGCACAGCCAAAGGAGTAGGACCCTGGGGCCCACAGGTACTGGGGTGCACAGGGACCGGCACCCTCATGGGAACCTGTGGCTGGCTGTGCAAAACTCACAAACATCTTCAGGTGCCGGGCGCAGACCAGCCCATCACCGCCGTTGTTCCCTGGCCCGCAGACCACCAGCACAGTGGGCTGGCTTGTGGTGAAGGAGCTGGGTGGGTAGGCCTGATGGGGGGGTGAGAGGCACAGGGTTACGATGGAGAAGTGGGTCCACACCATGGGGCCAGGTTTCACAACACCCCCAAGTAGGGATTGACATGCCCACGGGACTGGGACCATTCCCAGGATCATCATCTGCCTCCCTGGTGCCCACCTTGGTGGTAGCACAGCTTGGTACACAATGCTAGGACCCGCAGGACCCTTCCTCGCCCCGCAGGGCCCCTGCCTTGTCGATGGTGTTGACAGCACTCAGCCTGTAGTGCTGGAACTCTCCCCACGACCTCAACCCACCTCCCAGGCTCCCACTGGCAGTGGCACAGCCCCGACCACAATGTCAGGACCCACAGCCAGGACCCCCTTCTGCCCCCCGGGACCCTCACCTTGGCAATGGCAGTGGCACAGCTCAGCCCCGCCAGCTCCATCAGCTGGTCCACGCTGAACTTGTACTCATTGAAGAGCTCCTGGTCGATGGCCTGAGCCTCCTCCTGCCTAGGGTGGAAGACGGCGCCCCTGGGTACCCCAAACCCGGCCAGGCCCAGCCTGGGGGCTGCTATGATCCCCTCGACTTCGCATGAGCCCGGAGCGGACACCACACACAGAGCCGAGCCCCCTGTGTACATCGGCACCCCAGCGCCATGTGCTGCCGAACCCCTGCGCACTCCTCAGCCCGCACCTTTGTCCCGGCCGACCGCACCCCGTCCCCCTGCGGATTCCAGCAGCGCCCGTCTCCTCTCCCACCTCCCTCCTTGCCCCGGCCCTACCCCAGGAAGCGGAGCCCCGTGGGGCCGGACCCCGTGCTGGGGCTGTGCATGGCGCGTCGGGGAAAGCACCGGTCCCGTTCCCGGTCCCAGCCCCAGCCCCGGTGCCGGCAGCGCCCGCCCGCCCGCGCCGCCGCCACCAGCAGCCCCAGCCCCAGCAGCGCCCGCGGGCCCGGCATGCAGGGGGCACGGCTCGGCTCGGCTCGGCTCGGCACGGCACCGGAGGGCACCCGGAGCTCCACCGAGCAGGCGCGGGGCCGGCCCGGGGCGGAGCCGCGCAGAATCGGCGTCCCTCCAGCCGCTTCATTTCCTCCCCGGGACCCCGCCGTACAGAGGATGGCGGAGACGGAGCGGGGTTAAAACCGTGTTTGCTCAGCGCCCCGCCCGCCGGTTTGGGCCTGCACAGGCCCTCCGAAAAACGGTGTTCCCCTGGTGGCCTGCTGGTCACACGAGGTTGCAGACGAGGGATAGAGTCCTGGTCCCCGTGCGAGGTCCCCGGCGGGACCAGCAGCCGGCAGCAGTGGCAGTGGAGTCATCATCAAGGCTGCAAGGTCACGGAGTCATCGTGGGGAGTGAGGGTGTCCAGCAGGATGCAAAATGGAATAATGAAATCATGGAGTCACAGACCGTTTTGGGTGGGAAGGGATCTTAAAGCCCATCTCGTGCCACCCTCCTGCCATGAGCAGGGACACCGTCCACTATCCCAGATTGCTCCAAGCCCTGTCTCACCTGGCCTTGGACACTTCCAGGGATGGGGCAGTCACAGCTTCTCTGGGCACCCTGTGCCAGGACCTCACCACCCTCACAGCCAAGAATTCCTTCCCAATATCCCATCTATCCCTTGCCCTCTGGCAGTGGAAAGCCATTCTCCCTTGTCCTCCAAGGGTCTTGTCCAAAGTCCCTCTCTAGCTCTGTTGGAGCCCTTTAAACAGGAGTGGGCAGGAGGTTCATACCAGGGTACTGGTAACTGCCCCTTAGATCTGCTGCCCCATCCATAGGGCATGGTTTTGGTGTTGGCTAAGAGGTGCCAAAATCCCCAGCCCCTGTGACTTCTGGCTTCGGTTGTGTGCATTCCAAGACCAGGGATGTTCCAAGCCCTGCTGAGGTCTCCACTCATGAGCCCTCCCCTCGGAGGACACTCTGGAGCCCAAACCTCCCACCCACTCCCCTGGCCACTCCCTCAGGGATTCACCTACCTCTCCAGATGCCTTGGATGGAGGGTTTGGAGTTTTTGATGCCCTGTGGAATGCGATGTGAGACCCTCAGGCCTGGGCTCGCTGGAGAAGCGACGTTCTGGTTGTGTGTGGTACTTAGGTAGCTGGAGTCTGGCATGGGGCGGCTTGGCCGGGTGCAGGGGGCTGGTGCTCCTCTTACTGAGAGACAAGTCGACCTCATGGGTGGGTTCTGGACAGCATCTCTGACAAACTCTCCCCTATCACATCGTGACTGAACCCTCCCTAGGATCCAGCTGGAATTACCCCAAATGCACTCCCCAAATTATGTATCTTTAAAAATCTCTGGATTTCACCATTAAACAGGAGAATTCCCTTGTGCTGCAGAGGTATATTTGGATGTCAGGTGCTATATTGAGGTGCCTCCCCCTTGCCTGCCCACCTGTTAGCCTGGGGCTCACTGTGATACCCTGGAGCTGAGCTGGGACCATCATCCTCCTCCCCAGAGGTGCCCAGGAGGCCACGTGGATTGCAGGGCTCCAGTGTGAGACCACCAGTCAGGGCCACTCTTGTGCCTCCAGGAAGGAAGAACAAACAGGCAAGAGCACAGTATCAGACTGTGCCAAAGCTTCAGCTCTGTCAGGAATTGCCTGGATGGCTCAATCCCACGTTTAGTTTGCACCCTCTCACCTGAATACCTGGGATGTGCTCCTGGCATACTCATATACAGCTTGTCCTCAGCCTGGGCTTTCCCCCTGAAGGACAGGGAGTGAAGGAAGGAAGGAAGGCTTGTTTCCCGTGTGATCTGGAAACTCATTCCAGAGGCAGGAGAGAGAGGATGGCAGCTTTCCTACTCACACCTTGCTCGCCTGGAGCTGTGTCCTGCTGGCACGGGGCAGCGTGGAGCAAAACTGCAGCTGACTGGGCTCCTGATGGGATTAATACATGTGTCCCCCTGCCTAGCAAACTCAGGCACCTCTTGCCACAACCTCTACTGGGGTCCCAGTTCCCAGCCCTGCAGAGTGTCCCATGCCCTGGGTGGTGCTCACCAGGACTGGGGTGGGCGCCCAGCCCCTCGGGTAGGAGAGGTGGCTGAGGCAGAGTCGGTGCTGGATGGCATCTGTGAGCTTGTGCACGACCCGTTTGTGGGCGGCTCTGGGGCTGTCCTGTGGTGGAGAGAACCCATATGTGCCATGGGCTGAGGCCTGTGCCCCATGATGCATGGGAGGGCCTGGCCCTGGGGGCGCCCCATCGCGCCTTACCTGACAGAGGGAAAGCAAAATCAGGGCCTCCTGATAGTGCCCGATGGCTTTCTGGGGGTCTCCCAGGTGGAAGCACGCTGCACCCAGTCCCTCGCACGCTTGCCACTGCCCCTGCAAGTCCCCTGGAAGGCAAAGGGCTACAGCGGTCCCAGCACTGCCCAGCCGAGATCCCTGGCAGGCAGCATCACCCAGCTTGAGCCCACTTGGCTCAGACTTCCCCCAAGGCGCCTCCGCTCACCCGAGTCCCGGAAGGCTTGCAGGGCGCGCAGGTAGCTCTCCGCGGCAGCCCCATGGTTCCCGAGCTGGCTGCAGGCATACGCCAGGTTCCCAAAGCACTGCCCCTGAGCCCTCCGGTTCCCCAGAGCACCTGGAATCGGGAGCACGGGGCTCCATGCCGAGCTGGCACATCCGGCAAAGCCAGGAGGCACGGAGAGCGCCGTGAGCCTACCGTGCAGCGCGGCCGCACGCCGGTGCCAAGGCAGCGCCGTGCCGAAGCTGCGCAGCGCGTTGTGGGCAGCGCCCAGGTTCTGCAGCAGCGCGGCCTCCCGGCGCCGGTCCCGCTCCGCCTGCCCACCGCACAGCCCAAGGGCCCGCTCAAAGCTCTCGGCGGCCAGGGAGAAGATGTGGAGCTGGGAGTAGCCGAGGCCGATGTCGCTGTAGAGTTTCCCTGGGGGCAGAGAGGAAAAGCCGGCGTGGGTGCTGCTCCCCGGGGCGCTAAGAGCGAAGGAGCGTGGCGCAGAGTTACCTCGCAGGGCCAGGTCGGGGATGGTCTCGCAGAGCGAGCGGCACCGGGCGAGGACGCCGGCGATCTCTGCCGCCCGGAACCGCCGGCTCTGCAGCATGGAGCCGCTCGCCCTGCTCAGAGCCACGGCCGCGGCCTCGGGGCTCTCCGCCGCCGCGTAGGTTTGCGCCGCGTCCAGGAAGCAGCGTGCGGCTCGGGCAGGCTCCCGCATCCCCAGGTAGCAGCAGCCCATCTGCACACAGGTCCCTGCTCGGCCGCCAGCCTGCGCGGCACCGGCGACTTTCTCAAAACTCTCCAGAGCCTTCGGAAAATCCTGGAGCCCTTCGTGAGCCGCCCCGACGCTGAAACAAAGGCTCCCCAAGTGGTCCCTGCTCTCCATCTCTGAGGGCTGAGACTGGAGGAGGAACTCAAGGCCCTTTTTGGGCTTCCCGGTCTCCACATAGGCAGCCCCCAGGTTGAAGGCACAAGCCCTGTGGAGCTGGGGGCTCACTGTGTCCCTGGAGAGGAGCAGGGCCTTCCTGAAGAACCCCACTGCCTCCCGCCCAGCGCCCAGAGCCAGTGCCTGGTGCCCGGCTTGTGTGAAGCCCTGGATCGCATCCACTCGCCCCGCTGTCTCATCCCCTCTGTCCTGAGCAGCTTCCCTGGTCTCAGCCTTCACCTTCTTTTTCTTCCAGCTCTTCTTGCAGCTGGTGTGGGCTGTGGGGGCTACGGGAGCTGCAGGGGTGATGGTGGAGGCAGAGGGGGCAGTAGGGTGTGTGGGAGTGGTGAGCTGCACTCCCACATCAGCAGCCTCTTCCGAATCCATGCGGAGGGGCAGAAACCCGCCTGCAAGAGAGAGAGGTGCTTAGGCAGCCAAGGCTGCATGTCGTGCCAGGGAGCACTTCAAATGAGCAGCGTTATTTTATATTATTTATAAATAATTAGGGAAGTCTTTGTAGCCTGTTTGCTATAAAGTTTCAGGAAGGAAAAAGGCTCCCATAGAGGACCCCACAAACCTTGGTGGCCATGAGAGAGGAAAGAGATCACTGGGGCAGGAGGAGAAGGGACACCACAGCATGTTGCTGTGGCATGCTGCTGGGGTACCTTTTTGGGAGGCAGAATAACCAGTGTCATACACTTACTGTTTGCTCTTCAGGTGCAAAGGGTGCCGAGAGCGGGGAGCAGAAAGACAGGGCATCCCTGCCGCTGCGTCGCTGCCGCAAGCCACGGCTCTCTGGTGCAGGGGTGTCTGAGGCACCTCTGCACTTGAGCTGCCTGGAAAGTTGCCTGGAGCGGGGTCGCAGACCCTGGTGATGGATGCTGGCACCTAGTGCTGGAGCACACCCGGGTTCTGAGAGACAGAAGTGTGGCAGGTGGTGGCGCAGGCTGGGACAAAACCAGGCCTGTTCCTGGGAAAGCACATCCCACAATGGCCCCACTGGCTCCAGTTTCATGCCTGTCACCAGGGTGGTGTGCAGTGTCATGGCAACCCAGCACAGCAGCGCCAGTGAGAGCTAATGGATGGACGGGAAAACTGTGTGATGGACAGGACAGCTGTGTAATGGATGGCACCACCAGATCCTCGCTGTCTCAACAGCTTGTGGCAAGTGTTGGGGGCTTGTTCCATGCAGGGGCAGGTTCATGCTTCGAAGAGCAGGTTGATGGGCTCAGAGCAGCAAGGGTACAGGGCACCCCGGGGCCGGATGGTACGTCCTTGGTCTGGCAGAGAGCTGACTCCTTGACACAGCCCGTGGAGTGCCCCAGCAGCCCTTCACCCATGAGTTCCCCCTGCACCCCGCTGAGTGCCCAGCCCCCTGCACCCCACGGTTCCCGTGCAACCCGAGTCTCCTCTCGCTGTCTCGGTGTGTGTCACCTCCCTGCACCTCCAGCGCTCCCTGAGCTCCCCAGTGTGTGTCCCCCTCTCCAGGGCTCCCCCCGGGGCTCCCCCTCCCCGGTGTCCCGGCGCTCCCTGAGCTCCCCAGTGTGTCCCGTTGTCCGGTGTCCCGGTGCCCGGTGTCGGGTATCCCAGTGTCCCGTGTCCGGTGTCCCGGTGTCCGCTGTCCCGTGCCCGGTATCCCATGTCCAGTGTCCCGGTGCCCGGAGCCCCGGTGTCCGGAGCCCCGGTGTCCCGGTGCCCGGTATCCCGATGTCCCAGTATCCCAGTGCCCCGTGTCCGGTGCCCGGTGTCCCAGTATCCCGGTGTCCGGTGTCCCGTGTCCGGTATCCCGTGCCCGGTGTCCGGTGTCCCGTGTCCGGTATCCCGTGTCCGGTGTCCCGTGCCCGGTGTCCGGAGCCCCGGTATCCCGGTATCCCGGTATCCGGTGCCCCGTGTCCGGTATCCCGTGCCCGGTGCCCGCCCAGCAGTCCCCGCGCGGAGCCCCGGTGTCCCTGTATCCCGGTGTCCGGAGCCCCGGTGCCCGGTATCCGGTGTCCCGTGTCCGGTATCCTGTGTCCCGTGTCCGGTATGCCGGTATCCCGGTATCCCGGTGCCCGCCCAGCAGTCCCCGCGCGGAGCCCCGGTGTCCCGGTGTCCCAGTATCCCGGTGTCCGGAGCCCCGGTGTCCGGTATCCTGTGTCCCGTGCCCGGTATCCCGGTATCCCGTGCCCGGTGCCCGCCCAGCAGTCCCCGCGCGGAGCCACGTGGGCGGCGGGAGATTCAAACCGCGGGCGGAGCCGCCGGAGCCTCCGCGGCCATGGAGGGAGCGGGGCTGGGGCGCTGTGAGTGACCGGAGCGGGCTGCCCGAAGGGTGGGAGCGGGAGGGTAACGGGAGCGGGCAGTCCGGGGTGCACAGGGTGAGAGGGGGACAAATGGGTCTGGGCGTGCGGGGGGACAGGGGAACAGACCGACCTGGAGCGCAGGGGAATGCGAGAGGACAGGTAAGGCTGGGGGGACAGGGGGTTGAGGGGAACGGGCAGGTCTGCATGTGGGTAGAGGGATGGCGGTGGCAAGGTGCCAGACCCCTGGGGAGACACTGGGAGGACATATTTTGAGGAATGGTTTGTTGGGGGACTGCCGGGTGCCTCGGAGAAGTCGTGGGTGCCTCCAGCAGTGTCAAAGGACCCCAAACTTGTAGTTGTGTTCCCCACCTCTTCCTCGGGTGGTTGCTCTGCGCCTTCCTCCACTCCAGTTCCAGCTCTGATAGCCGTTATTTGGGAAAAAGGGAAATTGGAAACTTTCCTCCCACTGCCAGAAGGGCCTGGCTGGTGGCATTGTGACGCTGGTGGCCACTCCCATGAGGGCTGTGGGAGGCTACTGCACCCAAAGCCTGGCTTCCTTTCTCAAATCTTAGTTTCAGTGGCCACGGGGGCTTCAAAAACCCTCCCTGAGCAGGGGGCTCTGATGGGAGGTCTCCTTTCTGCTCAGGTGAGCGCCCGACTGCAGACGAGATGGACGAACAGAGGAGGCAGAATGTTGCCTACCAGTACCTGTGTCACCTGGAGGAAGCCAAGCGGTGGGGCTGCACTTGAGGAGATCCCTGAGCTCCGATTTGGGGGGAAAAGGGGTGTTAAGGGGAGAGACAGGGAATGGGTGGGGAGTGGCTGTAATGCTGCAGAATGCTGCCTGGATCCTGGGACTTTGTGTCTCTTCATAGCTGGTTGGGGGTTTGGGTTTTTTGTGGGGGGACACTCAGCCCTACACCCAAACTGAAAACCACCCAGCAGTAAAAGCCTGAGGGCTGAGTTCCCCTGCCAGGGAGGATTTATTGGAATGGGGTTGTGGGGGGATGTCCTTTGGGTGCTTTTCTGCTGGGTGGGGTGCTGGGGGCCTGTGATGTACCCTGTCTCTGCCCTCCCAGCTGGATGGAGGCCTGTTTGGGCGAGAGGCTGCCCCCACCCACGGAGCTGGAGGAGACCCTGCGCAATGGGGTTCTCCTGGCCAAGCTGGGGCACTGTTTTGCCCCTGCCATTGTCCCACTGAAGAAGATCTACGACCCTGAACAGACACGGTACAAGGTAAGGCTGTGGCACCAGAGGGAAGGTGTAGTACTCCTTAGGGTGTACCCCCAAACCTTTCCCTTGCTGGTGAGTGCAGTGTGAGAAGGGACTTGCTGACAGCAGTCACTGAGGGATGGTTTTGTAGCAGGTGGCTGCAATGGGGTCCCTGAGCTGTGCTGCCCCTGGGTGTCACAGGCATTGCTTCTGTCTTTGAACTTCCTGCCTTGGCTGGCTTGGTCTGGGGACAAGGGGGACCCCAGGGATGGCAGCAGGTGAGGCAGCAAGTTCAGCCTGACCTCAGCTTCTCTCTTCCAGGCAGCTGGGCTTCACTTTCGGCACACGGATAACATCAATCACTGGCGCGATGCCATGAGCCACGTGGGGCTTCCCTCGGTAACATCTCCCCTCTGCTTCCCCAGCCAAGGAAACACTGGCCTCTGCCTTGTGGCAGTACTGGGGGGGATGCTGGTGTGGCAGGGGGGCTTCATCTTTGTCCCCCACTCTTTGGCACCAGCCAGCCTGGGGACTGTCTCAAGGCCATTGCCACCTGAGGTGTCTCTTGTCTTCCTGGCAGATCTTCCACCCAGAGACCACTGACATCTATGACAAGAAGAACATGCCCCGGGTGGTCTACTGCATCCATGCACTCAGGTGAGTGCCCTGGCCTGGCTATCACGGAATGTGTTCATGCTCATGAGCCCTTTGGTGGTGTCACCTGTCAGCTTCACGTGACACAGAAGCGTCAGGAGAGAGAAGCAAGTGATGTCATGGTGTGGGTTTGTATTTCAGCTTCTACCTCTTCAAGCTAGGGCTGGCTCCTCCGATCCAGGACTTGTATGGGAAAGTGAACTTCACAGGTATGGCGCCTTGCACGGAGACCTGGGCTGGGAGTTGCCGAGGGGGGTTTGCCACAAATGCTCTGGGGTGTCGTGGCAGGAGGGGAAAGTCTTGGATGTATTTTGCCAAAGCTGCCTCAGGGATGCTCACCCCAGTGTGGGGGTTTTCTGCACCTTTCTTGGTCTGGCAGGGGAGTGGGGGACTCTGCTGGCTGCCCCTGCTCCAGCACTGGGCTGGTGCTGAGCAGTGCTGCCTCTGCTCTGCTCCAGAGGAAGAGATCAACAACATGAAGCAGGAGCTGGAGAAGTATGGGCTGCAGCTGCCTGTCTTCAGCAAGATTGGTGGCATTTTGGCCAGTGAGCTCTCAGTGGATGAAGCAGCAGGTGATGGGTGCCTAGTGGGGAGCAGGGCTGGGTTTCAGCCTGTAGCAGGATCTTGGCTCACCCCTTGAATGCCAAATCTGGGGCCAGCAAACTGGGAGGGGGTGGTCTTGGATGCAGTGGGAGGCACCTGGTAGTTCTCTTTCAGCCCAGCACAAGGCTGCAGGTGCAGGCACAGCCCTTTCCTAGCCAGCAGCAGCTGGAGTTCTGCATTCCCTGGGCTTGCTGTGAGACACAGACTTCCTGGGTGCTGGAGACTGCAGCTTGCCTGTTGAACAGGGCGGGTTCCCGCCATCACCCATGAAATGCCTTCTCCCACTGCATGTGGGAATAAAGCAGATGGTCCATCTTGTCTCTCCTTTTCCTTTCTCACTCACCTCCTCCCTGCCTCACCTCCAGTCCATGCTGCGGTGTTGGCCATCAACGAAGCGGTGGATCGGGGGGTGGTGGCCCAGACGATGGAGGCCCTCCAAAACCCCCACGCGATGCTGGTGGCACTGCGCAAGGAGCTGGCAGATGCCTACCAGGAGGTGCTGCGCCAGGCCAAGCTGGAGAAAGGCAGCAATGCCAGAAACAGGGTGAGGAGGGCATAGGGTGCTCTGGGGTGGCTGGGAGAGGAGCAATCCCTTTGCTGATGGGCAAGTGCGTGCTTCCAGCTGGAGGGGTCCCTTCACCAGAGACCATATGGTGCTTGCTGGCTGAAACATGGCCAGGGAGCCCTTGTGCTGAGCAGAAGATGGGGGAGATGATTCCTCTTTGGGGGCTGGTTCATGCAGGGCTTGGGGTTGGGAAATGAACCCAGGCATCTGCACTGCGCATGGTGGGGTGTGCTTGGGCAGAAAGCTCAGGCTAGGGAGTCCCTGTCCAGTACCTGCAGGTGATCCCCGAAGGAGAGGATGTCTACGACTGGTGTCTGACCCAGGCTGAAATCCAAGGGAACGTCAACAAAGTGAATGGTGAGTAAAGCTGGGCCTTCCCTCTGGGGGTTCTCCAGAACCTCTAGCGGATAGCCCAGGGTGTGGGGAGAGTGGTGGGCATAGCAGAAGGAGTCTGTTCAGGCCAGCCTAATGGGAAGAAGGACTGGGTGTGCACTTCCAAGGAGAAATTAAAATGATGAGTCTGCAGGCTTTAGCTATAGTTGCCTTGGCTCCCTGGAGCTGTGGGATGATTTTTCTGCTCACCCCTGGGGTGAACTGGCTTCTTGTAGTGCGTGGGGCTCTGGAAGAGGTGGACAATGCCCTGGAGAGACAGGATGTGCTGGCGCTGCACCGCGCACTACAGGACCCCACCCTGGCCCTGTGCTGCCTCCAGCACGACAACATCGAGCTCTACTTGGAGCAGCTCAGCACAAACCGGGAGGAGAAGGCACTGGTAGGGGCTGGCAGGAGCCTGCAGTGCAGAGTGCTTGTACTGGGAGGCAGCCCATGGTCCCCAGGAAGAGGGAGGTCCCGTGGGGTGGGGAGTTGGCAGCTTTCTGCCAGGGGTCTGAGCATGTCTGCTCTGACAGCACAAGCATGGATGAGCTGTGAGACCTGACACCCCTCTCTGCCTGTTGCAGGAACTGGGCTTCCTAGAGCTGCTGGAGCAGGAGGAGGTGCAGGCAGGGATCCTCACAGCGAACCAGAGGGTTGAGACAAAGCGAGCCAGTGAGTGCTTGGGCAAACACTTGTTGCAATTTCTGCTGCCCAGTGCATCCCAGGAGCTGGTGGGCCTGCTGGCAGCCTGGCCCTGAGACAGGGCACAGCTGTCTCCTGCAGCCCCACTGTGCCAGCCCCTGTGTCTGTCCCTCAGTGCTGCAGGCTGTCGGCCGGATCAACGCTGCTGTGCGCCGAGGGATGCCAGCAGAAACCTTGGAAGCGCTGATGGACCCTGCAGCCCAGCTGCCTGATGTGTATGCCTCTGCTGCCCCCCTGTACCAGCACCAGCTGGCCATGCTGCAGTGCCAGCACCTGCGGGTGAGAGGCCTCCAGGGATGGGCCATGGGTCCTTGACGCTGGGTGGGTTGGTCCCTCTGCTAGGACTGGGGTGCTTCCTCTGCTGCTGCTTCCCCAGGGAAGCTGGTACTGGAGGAGGAGGTTATGGGGGTTCAGTGTGTCTGCCTGCACCGTGCAGGGTGAGTTGGCACAGGAGGAGTTGTTTGTGGCTGTGGAGATGCTCTCAGCTGTGGCACTGGTTAACCAAGCCCTGGATGCCAGGAACCCCAACAGGCTCTGGAGCAGCCTCATCAGCCCTGCCCTGGGCCTCTCAGGAGTTGAAGATGCAAATGCACAGCGGTGAGTTGGGCTCTCTGTTGGGGGTCAGTGGGAAGAAATCTTGTGGAAAGGGCTGGTCAGGGGGCCTGGGCTTTTTGTGGGCTAGTTCCAGCAGCCTCCCTGTCCTGTGCCTTGCCTCTTCCCTCTGAAGAGAGAAGCAGCTGGCTCTGGCAGGTGCACTCCTGCCTGGAATGCACCAAGCCCTCTTTGGAATCCACTGAGCCCTTCTTGGAATGTTCCAAGTCATTGCTCTGTGTCTCTCCTGCAGGTATTTTGATGACTTGTTGCAGCTGAAAGGCCAGTTGAGGAAAGCAGGAGCTGAGTTCCTGAGCTGGAATGACATTCAGGACAGCATCAACAGCACCAATTCATCAGTGCAGGATGAAAACGACCGTGAGTTCTGCATGCCGGGGGTCTGTAGATATCCTGGGAGAGAGGTTGGACTGGGATTCCAGCCCTGATGACGCATTGGAGAATCTCACAGCACCCTGGGCTCTGACTCTTTTGGGTGCCTGGAGCATTGGGTTGAAAGGCATGTCCCTTCCTTCCCACACAGGAGCCCATGCGGTCTGGCTGGTCAACGAGGCACTGCTGCAGGCGGACCCTGAAAAGACACTGGCGGCATTGCTGCTACTGGAGCCCACCCTGCCCGACATTGCCCTTCCAACTGCCCCGCGCTACCACAGTGTCCTGTCCAGGGCACGGAGGCAGAAAATCCAGGTGGGGTGGAGGTCATCAGCTGTGGAGTACCTCCACGGCAGCATGGTATTCCCTCGGATGCAGGGTACCCTGCCTTGGTCACAAGACTGTGAAGTAACCCCCCCACCCGAGCATTGCAGCATCTGCAAAGCAGGAGGTGCTCAGAGGGGGCTGACTGGCTCAATGGACCCCATCTCTCCCATCTCACAGGCCACAGAGGATGATGGAGCTGTTCTTTGGTGGGAAGAGATCCGGGATGGGGTCTGCCAGGCCAACCAGGACGCAGTGGCAGCCAGGAGCAGTGAGTGCTCTCCCCATGTGGGTACTGCTGGAGGTCAGGGGACAAGAAGGGGCTGATGTGAGTCCCTCTGCTCCCGCAGTGGCTCTGGGCATAGCTGCCATCAACCAGGCCATCAAGGAAGGGAAGGCGTCACAGACGCTGAGGGTGCTATGCAACCCTGACGTGGCCCTGCATGGAGTGGTGAATACCTGTGCTGATGCCTACCAGGAGCAGCTGGCAGCTCTGATGGCCACCAAGAGACCAACAGGTAAAACTCTGGGGCTGCAAAACCTTCCCCATCCTGGGAGCCTGGGGTGCACCCCTGGCCAGGGTGTTCAGGGGCAGCAGCACTCTCCAGCAGCTCCCATCCATCCTGGCATGCAGAGAGCATGAAGCCATCCTGGATCCAGCACAGGCTGCGGGATGGTGCCGAGTTCTACCTGAACCTGCAGACCTTGGAAGGCAGCTGGCAGTGCCCACGCAATGGCAGCTTCAACACCACACATCTGAGCCGAGACGAAATCCAAGTACGGGCAGGATGGGGCTGCATGGGTACCAATGGCATCACTGGGGCTAAGCTGGTGCCTCATGTCCTTGCAGTCGGTCATCACCCGAGTGACGCTGGCACACGACCGGGAGTGCCTGTGGGCAGCCAACGTTGCCTTGGTGGTGAGGCTCCAGGCGCGGCTCCGCGGCTTCCTCGTTCGCCAGCGCTTTGTGGCACGGCGGCACATTCTGCAGGAGCAGAGGCCAGCTGCCATCAGGATCCAGGTGATGCAGCCAGAATCTGTCCCTCATCTGAACGCAGCAACACAAACCAAAGGCAGCTGCTCACAGCACCTTCTGGCAGGTCCAGGGAGTGCCAGTGCTTGCTGCTCTGTAGTTTTACTGCCAGGACCCCTGAGGTGCTGCAGAGAGTAGTGTGGTGCTTGTTTATCTCACAGTAGCTGCTTTAGGTGCTGGTTTCCTCTTTCCCCATGCTGTGTTATTCTCTTTCCTCATGTGCTCCCTGAAAAACCAATGGAGTCACAGTGACCTCACATAGGTCTCTCTGCCTGATGTCTTCTTGTGTCCAGGCTTGTTGGAGGGGGTACAGGCAGCGCAGAGCTTACCTGGAGAGGCTGCACTACTTGAAATCCAGCACAGAGGCTGCAATCAAGGTTTGGAAGATTCTTTAGCCTTTGTTCCCATGTTGGGCATTGTCGCTGCTTGTTCAGCTTGCAAGGGTGGCATCTACTCCAGTGCAGAGGAGCCAGGGGGGGATTGTGGCAGCTGGGCCAGCGCAGTGTGTTAATGGACAGAGGAGAAAAAAATCATAGTATAGAATTGTTACCATGGGCTCACTGAGGCTGGAAAAGCCACTGAAGATCACTGAGTCCAACTGTCCCCCAGCACTGCCAAGGCCACCACTAACCATGTGCCCAGGTGCCACATCCCTGTGGGTGTCTAAACCCTCCTGGGATGCTGAAGCCCTCGCTTTGCTGAGCAGCCTGTGCCAATGCCTGACTGCCCCTTCCATGAAGAAATTTTCCTTAATATCCAACCTAAACCTCCCCTAGTAGTCCTCATGATTTTTCCCCTCTACCCATTCCCTTTGGTCAAGCAAGTCCTTCCAGAATCCAAATGTTTGAACATCTATCCCAGATCCAGGCAGCTGTGAGGATGTGGCTGGCACAGAGGAAGTACCAGGAGAGGCTGCGCTACTTCAGGCAGAATGTAAGTGATGGGATGGGAGTCAAATGACTCCTGGGATCATGTTGGTGGGGATGTAGGGGGATGATCCAGAGCACACAGTTGGATCCCCATCCCTGAGTGCTCACAGTGCAGCTGGAAGAACTGATTCATCCTGGCAGTGGGGCAGATAGGAAGTAATAAGTACCTGAAGTACCTGGTGGATGTGGAAGCCAAACTCTCATGTTTTGTAAAGTGTGAGGAGAGAAAAACCACTCCAGTTCTGTCAAAAACCAACAATGACTTCAAGATGCTCATTAAGAGGGAAGGAAATTTTTTTGGGGGAAAAAAGGAGTGTCAGTTCCAGGAAGTGAAGTTGCACCCTGGGATTTGCTGCAGCTTCTGATATACAGTGAGTGGAGGGAAATGACCACTGAGAAGGGTAGAATCCCAAAAATCTCTCCTATGTTGTAGAGACCTTCATCCCAGGCCTTAATATATTCCTGGCAGTTATATTCCTGGGACCAGGCAGCAATGTGCTTGTCCAGTTTTCCTTCACGCCCCGTGTATGTTAGGGACACCATGGAAAAACATCTCCCACCCCCTTGTTTGTCTTGGCAGATTAAAGCTGTAATTAAAATCCAGGCCTTTGTGCGAGCGAACAAGGCCCGTGGGGATTATAGGATGCTGGGTAAGTGCCTGCTCATTGCTTCTCTGAAGTGTGATGGCTAATGGGGAAGGGTACACGGCCTCTTCCCTTGCTGGCCCTGGATAGTGGTGAAGCAGTTGAGAGCAGGCCACTGATGGTCCTTTGGCAAGGTCAGTAGTGACAGAACCTTGGTGGTCCTTAGTCATCAGCCCTGGGGCTGCCATTCTGCCCCCAAAGCTTCCTGGAGGCTGTTGCACGGTGTGGCCGTGTGCTGTCTCATGTCCTGGTGCTGCAAGAAGATCCTTTTTGGGGAGGAGGATGCATTTTGGGGGAATGCTGGAGATCTGAGAGTCTGTGGTGAGTGTGGCCCCTCCATCCGCCTGCAAATATTCATGATGTTACTGTGCATTGCCACAGTCCACACCAAGAGTCCACCCTTGGGCATTGTCCGGCGCTTCATCCACCTGCTGGAGCAGAGCCAGCACGACTTCTGGGAGGAGTCAGAGGTGCTGCGGCTGCAGGAGGAGGTGGTAAAGAGGATCCGTGCCAGCCAGCAGCTGGAGAGCGACCTGGACCTCATGGACATCAAGATTGGGCTGCTGGTGAAGAACAGGATCACGCTCCAGGTAGAGTGGGGGAGGACTTGGTAGCCTCATGCTGTCCTGGCCTCAGTGGCATCACAGCTTGGACGTGTTTTTGCTTCATTTTTTAAGCAGCTGGAGGGGTCGGGGAGGGGTTGGGGAGCACTGGGGTGCCTCTGGCTCTGGTCAGAATGCCAGAGCCTTAGGCAGACCCCAGTGCTTCTCTCCCTGCCTATGTGGCCACAGGAGGTGGTCTCCCACTGCAAGAAGCTGACCAAGAAGAACAGGGAGCAGCTCTCAGAGATGATGTCCATGGACAAGCAGAAGGGGCTCAAGTCGCTCAGCAAGGAGAAGCGGCAGAAGCTGGAGGCCTATCAGCATCTCTTCTACCTGCTGCAGGTGGGGCTGGGGCGCTCTGCTGTGTCCTCCACAGCGGTGGGGACAGTGCAGTTACCTGGCCCCTGGCTACCCTGCAACACTTGGGCTAGCTTGGTGTCCTTCCTCCCTGCAGACACAGCCAGTGTACCTGGCCAGGCTGATCTTCCAGATGCCCCAGAACAAGTCCACCAAGTTCATGGAGTCGGTGATCTTTACTCTTTACAATTACGCGTCCAACCCACGGGAGGCTTATCTGCTGCTCCAGCTCTTCAAAGTGGCACTGCAGGAGGAGATCAGGTGGATGTCCATGGGTGTCCTGGTGTGGGGACAGGCCCAGGGAAAAGCTGAACTGCATCAGCTTGGATGCTGTTACCTCTTCTGTCTGCTGCCTCCTACTTGGAGAGCACACACACACACCGGTCCCTCCCCGCCCTCATCCCATCTGCCCCATCTCTGTCTCCAGGTCCAAGGTGGATCATGTTCATGACATCCTGATGGGCAATGCCACGGTGATCCGGCTGGTGGTCAGCTTCTACCGCAACGTGCGTGGGCAGAACGCCCTGCGGCACATCCTGGCTGGCCCAGTGCAGGAGGTCCTGCAGGACAAGACCCTCAGCATCCGCATGGACCCTGTGGACATCTACAAGGCGTGGATCAATCAGACTGAGTCGCAGAGTGGTCACAGAAGGTCAGACCCTGGGTAAGAAGGCTTGGCTTGGCCACAGGGTGATGGACATTGGGATGGTGATGGGGATCTTGTCTTCCCTTCACAGCAAGCTCCCTTATGAGGTCAGCCCTGAGCAGGCTCTCAGCCACCCCGAGGTCCAAAGGCGGCTGGACATTTCTATCCGCAATCTCCTGGCAATAACGGACAAGTTTGTCTCTGCCATCACTTCTTCTGTTGACAAGATCCCGTACGTATCCCGATGGTTTCTGTGCACACCCCAGGAGTGCTGTTTGCTCTAAGGTGTCTCCAGCAAGGCCTTAGAAAGGAGGTTGGCTTATGGGCGGCTTCCTGGCCCCTTTGCTGCTGCAGGACTGAGTGCACTGTCAGCAAGGGGAACCCCAAATATCAGCAGTGCCCCATGGGCTGGCTCGTTTTTCTGCTCCATTTCTGGGCAGTTTACTGCTGACATTAAGATGTCTGCTAGGAAGAATATGAGCTTTGTGGTCATCTCAGAGGATGAAGGCCTCCTCCAGAGATGCCTGGGCTGGCAGCAGGGCCGGAAGGGAGCTGAGAGGTGCTGTAGCTGCCAATCCTACCTGTGGGCTTCTTCATCACACCAGGGCTAGGGGCTTGCTGCTTCTTGGATGATGGGTAGTGGGACTGGGTCATCAGGGTGGACCCACATGCTGATGGTCCTCTCCCTGTCTCTCCTCAGCTATGGGATGCGCTACATGGCCAAAATCCTGAGGATGTCCTTGGCTGAGAAATTCCCCCAGGCGCCGGCAGAGGAGGTCGATAAGGTACAGTGGGGCTGGGGCACCTGCACAGTTTGGTGGGGTTCAGCTGTGTCTGTACATGAAGGGCCAATATCCTTCCACAAAAAGTCAGGTCTTCTTGACTTAAAAACACCTCCGAGTCAGCATTTTCCTTGAGCCACTAAGGAAATGCCAAGAGTGGGCTTTCCCCTGCACTGCCCCCTCTTCCAGGAGGGTTCTACCATGCAGTGCAAGGAGGAAACATCCTTCCCTGCTGAGCTATCACCTCCTTGGGCCCCAACCCATCTGCTCCCCAATCCTCAGCCTGTCTCATGCCCTAGATCGTGGGCAACCTGCTCTATTACCGCTTCATGAACCCGGCGATCGTGGCCCCTGATGGCTTTGCCATCGTGGACGTGTCGGCTGGGGCAGCCCTGCACCCTGACCAGCGCCGCAGCTTGGGGTCCATTGCCAAGGTGCTGCAGCACGCCGCTGCCTGCAAGGCCTTCGAGGGGGAGAGTGCCCATCTCTGTGGGCTGAACCAGTACCTGGAGAACACCCACAACAAGTTCAGGTGGGCCCCAGGACGGCGATGGGGTGAGTGGGTGGCTAGGGGCTGGTGGCAGGGATTTGGGGCTGACCAAAGGGGTTGCTCCCTGCAGGAGGTTCATCTCTGCTGCCTGTTGTGTCCCTGAGCCTGAAGAGAGATTTAACATGGATGAGTACTCAGAGATGGTGGCAGTGGCCAAACCAGTCATCTACATCACTGTGGGGGAGCTCATCAACACACACAAGGTCAGGGCATATAAGCATATAACTCATGGCAAGCTCTGTTTCCTCTGCTCTCACCTCCTGGACTTTCTGCTGCATTTCCTCCCCTTCCTCTGTATCCCACTCCTGGTCCTTTTTTTTTTTTTTTTTTTTTTTTTTTCTTCTAAGCAAGGAAATAACCTAGATTCTGCGGGTTTGTCTTCTTGCAAACCTCGTATCTTCTCCATCCCCCCTCGGGTGCGAAGGGTGTTGTATCACTCCTGGCTGGCCCTCCCTCACTCTCCCTTTGCATCCTCCTTTGCCACTGACTCATCCCTTGCACTGTCCAGCTCCTGCTTGAGCACCAAGACTCCATCGCACCACACCACGGTGACCCCCTGCACGAGCTCCTGCAGGATCTTGATGAGCTTCCTACAGTTCAGTCCCTGGTTGGTAGGTTGAACTCTGGGGCCCACCACCTACCCTCATGGGAGGAGGGTGGACGTGGGCACACAAGGGCACACTTATTTCCTTGCACAAAGCTTGAGATGGATTGCTTTGGGCATGGGAAACCAGCCCTCTTAAGCCCAACACAGCTATCAGGGCTCTCTCTGCCCTTGCAGGAGAAAGTGTTGCCAGCCTGGGAGACAGTGGTGCTGAGCAGGTGCTCTCCCAACTCAGCAGAACAGAGATTTCCCTCACTCTCACCAACAAGCTGGTGCCAGTGGCCAGCAGCGAAGAGAGTGACACGAGGAGCCTGCTGCTGAGGTAAGGATAAACTCTGTGGGCATCAGGAGGGTACTGGAGGTGTTGGAAAGGTACTGGGGGCTGGGATGCTCAAGGTAGGCAAGAAACGTTTGGGAGGCAACCGAATATTTTGTGGAGGGTGATGGTCTGGAGCACATGCCTGACCTCTCTCTCTGGTCTCTAGCACCAAGCAGATGCTGGTGGATTTGATTCAGTCCCAGCCAGGAGATTCTCTCCCAGAAATCCTGTGGACACCAGCCTCAGAGCATGAGGTAGGATGTGTGAGGCTGCTGCTGGGGATGAACTGAAAAACTTCGTGGGCAAACAGCAAAAAAAGTTCTCAGCAAAAAGCTGCCCTGATCCTCTCAAAAGTTTGGCCATTGGTCTTGTGATCCAGCAGTGACTGGATGCTGGTTTTCAGAAAAACCACTGGGCCAGGTGTTCTGGGTCAGGAGACACCCACATAAAAGTGTAGGTGAAGGAGTGTGGTTGTGTATCCCATTCCAGCTGTGATCCAGGCTCACCCCTTCTCATCCCTAGGAAGCTGCCCATGAGCACCTCACGCGGCGGCGAGCGCTGCGGGATGCCCAGGCCTCTGCCCAGCTGAGGCGCCAGCACTCCCTGGCTGCCAACAGCCAGCTCTCTATGGAGGAGAAGAAGCGCAAAGTCATCCACAACCTGCGGCGCTTGGAGAGCCTGGGGCTGGTGGACTCTGCCAACGAGTACAGGGAGCTCATTGATGAGCTGGCCAAGGTGTGCTGGGGGACACTAAGCTGAGGATCACCTCTAAACCCCCCGGAGGTCCTGCTCTGGTAAAGCTCATAATGACTTACATTGGCTTTCTGGTGCTGCTGTTTCCTCCAGGACATCCGGAACCAGCGGCGTCACCGGCAGCAGCGCCGCAGGGAGCTTCTGAAGCTGAGGCAGACCCTGGAGGGCCTCGATGCTAAGACTCTCTTTTATGAGGAGCAAATTGATTATTACAACCAGTACATCAAGACCTGCCTTGACAACCTAGCAGCCAGCAACAGGTGCAGTTCCTTACCAAAAATCATTAATTTTTTTTAAAAAGCATTACTTGTTTTCATTGCTCTCTGGTTGTTGTGAGTCCTGGGAATCCAAGCTGTCATGGATGGCTGGAGATGAGCTCTTAGCATGTGGCCCCTTCTCTTCCAGGGTCAGTGGGAAGAGCAAGAAGCTGCCATCACTGCACTACACAGCAGCCCAGCTGTGGGAGAAGGGGGTGCTGCTGGAGATCCAGGACCTGCCGCCCAGCCAGTGCGTAACCCTGCTCCAGGGGAGGAGCTCTTGTTTGGGGTTATTCAGTGCAGGGCCAGAAGCTGGACTTAATGCACTCAGTCATCCTTGTGGGTCCCTTCTGACTCAGCATATTCCAGATTCAATGAAAACTTGGGCAGGTAGAGGAAAATAACCGAGGAGGAGGATGCACATGGGTCACTGTTGTCCTGCCACATGGGGCAAGTTGTTTTGTGTAGGAGAATGCAGGAAAGTGGAGATTTGCAGTGGAGTTTGGGCTGTGGGTCTGGCTGCTGTGCTGAGGAGGTGCACTGAGTGGGTGACCTGGTCCTTGGTTGTGTTAAAGCTGTGAAGCTCCTTTCAGTAGCAAGTAGCTCTGTGTTCTCAGGTTCAGGAATGTGATTTTCGACATCATCCCCTCTGAGGAATCAGGCACGTTCCAGGTGAAAGCCAAATTCATGGGGATCGACATGGAGCACTTCCAGCTGCACTACCAGGTGTGGAGCCTGTCCTGCATGTGCTGGGGGTCAGAGAGATGGGGGCAGCTGGGGTATTGGGGGCAGGGTGGTGTCCTCACACCTGCAGCTCTTGTGGGGACTTGGAGTTCATGTGGACCTCTGCCCTGAGCTGCTGGGGGCAGCCTCGCTGTGCATCTCCCACACAAACCCAGCTCTCTGTCCCTGGGCTGGGCACAGCACTGGTGGCAGTGACGGTCCTCTCTCCCACAGGATCTGCTGCAGCTGCAGTACGAGGGTATAGCAGTCATGAAGATGTTCAAAAAGGCCAAGGTGAATGTCAACCTGCTCATTTTCCTCCTCAACAAGAAGTTCTTCAAGAAGTAACAGGGTCAGGGGTGGGGCTACTTGGGAAGGGGGGCAATGTAAACCTGCCAAAGAGACTTCAGGGTTAGTGGTGGCAGAGCAGGGAAACTGCTCCTGGCCATGGAGCTTTCCTGAATGAATGCAATGTGCTTGAGCATTTGCAGCCAGAGGTGCCTGACTGGGGAGCACAGGGCTCAGCCCCAGCCCTGGGCACCCCGAGCTTGGCACTAAACCAGTGCCTGACCTCCTTGCAGGAGGATGCAGCTGCTAAAGCTTTTGCAGCATGTGTTGCTTTTAAAATCTATTTTATCTGGGTATTTTGGCTGTTTAATGTCTATGTTGCCAACAGCCAGCTGCCCAAGGACACTGTATTTCTGGACACTACACAGGTTTTACTGATGCAATAAAGGTATTCTAATATATCTATATCTATCTATGTGTATGTATGTATTTTTTTCTTCATGCTAAGGCTGGGGAAATGTCCAAATAAGTCTTTATATGGAGGGGTAGGGAGAGGGAAGAACAGAGAGGCAAAAACTGATTGTGAAGACACCTGTGAGCTCTTCTCTAGTACATTGAGGTGCAGTAGAAGAATTTTGATTTTAAAGATGAAATTCACTGCTCTTCAGCCAGGCTGTGCGACACAAGAGAGAGGCTCACTGCTGTCCCATGGATGCTTTGAGGGACTGGAGCAGGGACCACATTTCTGGACCATATTGCTGCCTGGCATCTACTGTGGAACAACCCATAGCACCATCTCAGTAGGGATGGTGGTGTCTCTGTCCCCTCTTGATTTGCTCTGGTGCTTAATCGGTTTTCAAGTGTGGGACCATGACTGAGTTTGGCCATGGTGGCATTTAAAGCACTTTCTCTCCATGTGAGCTCCTTCTCCAGCCCCTTCCATGGAATGGGAAGGAAGCTGCTGTAGTCCTAACCTCTTCCTACCTCATCTCCTTCAGGCACGGGAGCAGTTGGTCCCAAACCTGCTCTGCAAAGGAAGTATTTTGGGGGACTGGAGCAGGAATCTCCCTTGCTGCTCAGTAACCGCTGTGGGACCTTGAGGCAGCTCAGTGGTACCTGGTCTATTGGCATCTCAGGCTCTGTCTTGTCTTTGGAAAGGGATGTTTGTTTCTGAGGGCTTTATGTGTTTTTTCTTTCCCTCCTCTCATATAAATGCCTCAAACTGTGCTTATTCTATCTCCATCCATGCTGGATTCCTGCTGTGCTGCCTCTGCTTGTTGACTCTAAATAAAGATGTATCAGAAAATGTAGAATTTCTCTGGATGATCATTTCCCTGTGCTCCTCACCTGCCTCTCCCCTTGCTTACCAGGGTCTTTGAGGGTGGTGCCGTTCCTACATCCCCCTGTTCCCAAAACAAGGTGCCCCCATGGTTTCTGGCCAGGGACACCAGGGACTGGCTCCCTTGCAGCAGTGCCCCATCAGGTGCTGAGGCACCAACTCAGCTCTTGCACAGGGAATTTAGGTCACTTTCAGACGCACTTAATTCTTAAATAAATACTATGATTACGTCTCCTAAAGACTATGATTATATCTCTACAGGAATGAAGTGGGATCAAGCTGCAGCACTTTTCTGTGTTTAAAATAGGACCGGGTTTCCATTAACCTGTTGGAGGCTGCGCCATCTGCAGGGACAGGATCCTGGGAAGTTGCTGCTCCACATTACCCATTACCACATTCGGGTTTTTAGCTTCTGGTTACCATATTTGTTTATTTTTTTTCCTTTCCTTGCCTTTAGAGGAGGATCCAGCATGTCTCTTGCTGTGGCTCAGTGTGGTTTGTTGCTGCCAGCCACCTCCCCCAGCAGCCAAGCAGTCATTGGCTTTGCACCAGCAGCATTTGGCACGCTGAAACCACTTTTTTGGGGGTGCTTTGGGGATGGAGGGGAAGCCTGAGGTAAAGAACCCCACCTAATAATAATAATAATAATCCTAACTATTTACTAAGCACAGTTGCAGCATGGGCTGGAGGGGACTCGGTGTTGCTGTGGAAAAGGTGCTTCTTTTTTGGCTCCCGGGAAGTTGCGCTGTGGCCAGCCATGACTCAGAAATAGAGTGCCACTTCTTGCCTTCTGCCCACGCGTTTTGCAGGGGAGGTCGGAGGGGAAAACAGCGCTGGAAGTGCTGTGGAGGCCCGGTGCAGGCTCGCCGAGCTCCTCCCAAGACAGCTCCACTAGATGTCATCGCAAGCTGGGGAGAAGCGCTCGGATGGATGGCCGCGGCCGCCCGACACCAGCCCGGCCGCGGGCTCCGCTGCTGGCTGCAAAGGCTCAGCGTTGGCCCCAGCTCCAAGGATGGATCCACCACGGCAATCCCAGCGCGTCCCGATGTGGACAAAGCAAGGCAGAAGCTTGCAGATAACAGGAGCTTGCAGCGCAGCCTCTCCTCAGCCTTTTCTCCCGGAGTGCCCCTGGGATGCTGCCCAGGCTGGGACAGCGAAAGCGACTGGCGAGGAAAAGCAGGTCCTGCCCCAACCTGTCCCTAAAACCATCCTGAGAGGTGTTATTTGGGAAGGGGGATAAAAGGAGAAATTTGCCCCCGCCTAGGGTTCACATTTCATAGCAGAGAATCCTACAATGGTTTGCTTGGAACAGACCTTAAAGCCCATCCAGTCCCACCCCCTGCCATGGGCAGGGACAACTTCCACTATGCCAGCTTGCTCTAAGCCCTGTTCAACCTGGCCTTGGACACTTCCAAGGATGCCAGGTTTTCTGGGCAATCTGTGCCAGGGCTTCACCACCCTCACAGGGAAGAAATTCCTCCCAATAGCCCATCTAACTCTGCCCTCTGGCAGCATGGGAAGCCGTGCCCCCTTGACCTGTCACTCTTTAGGTACAGGGAGGTATTATTTCACCTTGACCAGCACCACTACGTCCTGTCCAACACGCAGGCACCGTTTCTGGCCCACCAGCACTCCCTGCATGGCACAGGGAATCATCATGCTTGCATTAAGCCCCTTCACTGACTTCCCCCTCTGCACCTACACACTCAGCTGGGGTACAGCATTCCCAGTGCTGCTGGCTGTGCCAGTGGCTCCTGCTGAAGGTGCCACATCCCCAAGTGCCATATAGCCCCTCAGCAGCACAAGCTTTACTCCTGCTCCCTCCTCACTGACTGCCATAATTGCCTCCAGGAGCACAAATGACCTCCCAGATAGGTGGATTTTGGAAAAAAATAAAGAAAAAAATATATATATAGTGAGGGAGGGTTAAGAAAACTACGTGTATAAGTATGTGCATGTGTATAGATGTGTGAGAGGGAGAGAAAAAAGGCACCAGGGTACAGGATAGGCATTCAGCATTTCACATCTCACCAGGCTGGTTTGGTGTAAGTGCTGCAGCCTGTGGCACTCAGCATATGTAGGAAAGTGTAATCCACGGAGAAAAGTGTCCCACATTAGAGCTGCTGCCCTGGCCCAGGGTGGAAAAGGGGCTACTGGGATCTCCCAGGCTTTGTGAGGGAGAGCTGAGATAGAATGAAGGAGCATTGGGAGGTTCATAGCTGGGAGCTCACTGTCTCTGTTCCACTCCAGCTGCTCATGGGAATCTGTACACCTAAAAGGGATGAAAAATGGTTAAAGTGGGCTCAGAAAGGTGCTGCTGCAAGTCCTGCTGTTCCCACCAGCTCAGGGCTGCCTGGCCTGGTGGAGAAGCTGTTGGGAGCTGGTGCTGGTTCTGGGTGCTGGGTGCTGATGCTATTGCTGGGTGCTGTGTTCTGAGTGTTGGGTGCTGTGTTCTGAGTGTTGGGTGCTGGCTGCTGGGCAGGCCAGCTCGAAGGCAGTGCTCCTGCAGAGCCACTGTCCCCAGTGTCACGTGCCACAGAGTTGCTAATCCCATTTCGAAAGCCTGTGCCCCAGGCTGTGCCCACTAATCCCCAATCCCCCTCAGTGCCACGGCTGCGGGGCTCGGGCTGCGGTGCTGCTTTGGCAAACCCCGGGGTGTCCCTGCACCCAGCTGCTCTCCACAGGCAGACCTGGATGTGCTGACGTCCTCTGCTTGCTCCTGCTCCAGTCCTGAAGATGCTCTGGTGCTTCCTGCCCTGTGCAAAAGGGTCCTGAGTCCTGGACAGCCCCAAAAGACACACTGGATAGAAGCTGGGCTGTACCTCCAGGTACATCCCACCAGTACGTGGAAGCTCCACGTTACCCAGGAGGAGGATTCACCTGCTTGGCCAACCTGGCTTCAGCACAGCCCCGGTCACTGAGCACAACGCCCTCGCTGGCAGCACCGAGGAGGCAGGTGAGCAGTTCAAACTGCCTGTGGCAGAGTCAGGGTTCAGCTCAGCTCTGCCAGGCTCCTCCTCAGGAGCAGCAGCCTCCCCGGCAATGACGGGGGCTCTGCACCACAGCTCCTGCTGGGATGGCGCAGGCTGCACTGAAGAATAATTATATATTGTTGTTCCCTTCTGATGGCAGCAGCTTCCTTGTGGGAGAGGGGAAAAAGCACAAACCCAACTGGGGAGAAAATAAGAGGGGAATGTTTGCCGACTGTCTGCTGTGTGTTGTTGCTGTTTGTTGTGTTTCTGTGGTTGCTTTGGCAACCCAGGGAAGACATGCCAGGCTGTAGCATGGTGGGTACCAGGGCAGTGTGGTGAGGAGCCGGGGCTCTGCACTGTAGGGACGAACTGCTGACCTGGTGGCAGCCCCCACTGGGGATGGGAGGCTTCAGGCAGCGGATTGATGGGGTTACAGCTCAGCCACTGCCCTCCCTGTGGTGAGGTGTGGGGTGGGCATGTGGGAGCCTGGGGTGGGCATTTGCTACGCATCACATGGGCCCTCTGAGAGGGACCTGGCTTGGAGATGAGTGAAGGAAGACTGGCTGAAGGGTCCATGGAGACGGTGGCCAGCCCTGCTGTTCCCCAGGAGCCTAGAAGTATCTGGGCTCATCCTCTCTCTTCTTGTCTAAAGGAAAGAGAGTGAAACAATACTGTCATGCAGGGGCAGCTGCCACCTTGCAGTGCTCACCAGAGAGGCTACAAGGGTCAGGCAATGCTGTGGGGCTCTGGGGGCATCTGTCGAGGACAGAGCCATTCCTCTGGTAATGGAGCCGTGGCTTAATGTGGGCAGGGTCATGCTGCTCTCTGTCTCCTGTAGGTCTGGTAGAAGGGGCTGCTCCCCATGGAGAATGGAGCCAGGGTCCCAAGGGACAGCATGGGACTGGGGACAGCAGGGCAGAGGAGCCTGGCAGATGAGGGGACAGGGCCAAGGGCAGCTCGGGGAGGATGGTGATGCTCCCAGAGCCCCTCTCTCACTCGTGCAGCCCTGGGAGCTGTGTGAGCTGACATCCGTCAGAGAAAGAGCCTGTGTGCCCTGCGGCATCCCCAGGGCAGAACAGTCAGGGGGTGGGTGAAGGCTGTGCCCCTGGGAGCCAGGAACATTCTGTGCAGCTCCAGAGATGTGCATTAACTCTTTGGGGGCTGCAATGGGAGTGCTGAGCTCCTTGGGGCTGTGGGCACCACCATCCACCCGGGGTTTGGGTAGAGATTTCTGCAAGATAATGGTTAGAGGGCTCTGCTGCTTCCCATCCAGCCTGGCACGAAATGTGCCAGTGTGGAAAGGTTTAGCCTGTCACTAGTCAGATGTGCCAGTTTAATGAAATTGTTTAATTGCCGCATCTCCAAATGTTGATTTTTAACTTAGATGCCTGATGAGGAATCCTGCCCTGAGCTGGAAGCTGACTCATTCTCCTTGCAGTCCCGGGGTCATTGTTGGATTGCAAATAAACACACCAAATTCCCACTGCTGGGTTCTGGGAACGTGCTCCTGGCCCTGCACGGAGGGCAGGGACCCAGGAAGGGGCTGGGTGTCTGCCTGCCTCCCACTGCATCCTCCCACCCTTGGAGCAGGGGGTGGCTTTCACGGCACCTGGAGCTGGCTGGGGTGGGGGGAAACACAACTTTAACACTGACGGGGGTCTGGAAAATCCCAAAGTGCAGAGATTTGCTGCGCTGTTCCCTCTTTGAAAAGGAGAGAGCAAGAATCAGGCCCCAGCTCTCTGTCATCCCTGCTGTAGCCATCAGATGAGACCAAATTCCCATTTCTTTGCCTTCAGCGCTGGTTTTGCAGCACCTCTGGGTGCAGCTTCAGCCTGGTCTTGGGAGCAAAGGAAAAATGGAAGAAATAAGAGGTTGGAGCTGGGACTTGAATCCACATCCCAGGATGATGGAGTGAGAGGAGGGCAGTGCTTTCCGCCCCAAAACCCTCTCCACGCGGGGCTGAGCAGAAGCTGGAGCCAGCGTGAGTCACCCTGTGCAGCTGCTGCCAAGGCAGGAGCGACCTTGTGCTGCTGAGCCAGCGTGGGCTGAGGCCGCGGCCCCGCCAGCCACGGGAAAGGGAAGCTTTTGCTCAGGCCGGATGCCCCAGAGGAAGGAACGAGCTCTGGGGCCGAAACCAGAGGACCAGAGCAATGGACGTGAGGTCAGGGGTGGTCTGGGCTCTAGCCCTTCTCTGCAGGGAGAGCATCAGGGTTTGGGCACTCCCAACCATTCCGGGGCCTGGTGAGCGGCATCTATGAGCCACCCGGGGCACGGGACTCACTTTCCATGAAACTACTGGGAAAAACACATCAATCTCCCCTTTGCTCCTGCCACCCCGTCCTCAGCCTTGGGATCCTTCCAGGCTGGCGCTTGTGAATGTTTTCCCCTATCAACTTGTTTGGCTCGAATCAGCGGCCGTGACTCACCGGAGGAAGGAGAGGCCTCGGCGGAGCGGCGCACCGCGGCCTTCGGAGCCGGGCCCGGGGTCACCGCACACCACGGCACCGGCGCCCCGATCCCCCTCACTGCCGGGAACCAAACGCAGGGCTGACATTCTCCTTGTCCCCTCGCTGTCCCCTCCCTGTGCCCAGCCCAGTGGGTGCAGCAGAGGGGGAACTGGTCGAGCCGGTGCACCCCGTCCCGGCAGAGAGGGGACATTCCTCTGGCGGAGGTGTGACCCTTGAGGGGCTGTGCCTTTGTCACCAGGGTGGCCACCACACCCTGAGGGGACCGAGTGCTGGGGATACGCGTCGCCCTTCCCGAGGGACCCCCGGAGCGCAGGAGCAGGAAAAGCCGCATTCTGGGGTGGGTGCGAGATGGGGAAAAGGGCTCCGTGCGGGGATCACTCCTCACGGCACTGGATCAGGGGAGCAGCCAGCCAGGGTGCCGAATTTTGGCTGGATTTGTCAGAGATCAAGCAGCCGAGGGATTAGGGAGTCAAGAGAGCCAGGCCACCTGCGGGGGAAGGAAAAAAACCTACGAAGGAGAAGGATATGCTGGCACTCTGCAGAGAGGTGTGCAAGGCCTGGGCTTTGGAGCGATTAGATAAGTGAATCAGGGCCTCGGAGCGATTAGAGGAAGAAATCAGGTTTTACACCAATTAGGTAAAGTCCCCAAGCGATTAGACACAGAGGTGGCTGCAAGAGGAGGTCTCCCAGCAGTCCCTGGAATTGATAGGGCCAAGCATTGATTAAAGGAGCATCAGAGGCTGGGAGCAATTTGATAAGAAAACAAAACAGTGGATCAATTATCCTGGGAAAAAGGAGGCGGCTGGGTGATAACGGGAATAGGGAAGTGGGGCCAGTCAAAACAACCCCAATAGCTTCGAATGTGGTGTTGGTGGAGCTGAAATTCGGGTGGAAAGAGGGAAAACAGTCCCAGCTGGAGCAGCCAAGGGCCATGGGCACCTGGGGCACTGGGATGAGATTGGTGGGCTATTTCAGTTTGGCCTTAGCATGAGTGAATTCACACCTGGCCTAAAGATGAGTTTGTTGTTGGCTGTAGCTGCTGTGAGCCTCACGCAGCTTCTTAGCTGCTCTTCCCACCAAGAGAATCAGAAAGTTCTGCATTTCACAGAATCCCAGAATCATGGAATGGTTTGGCTTGGAAGGAACCTTATAGTTCATCTACTTCCAGTGCCCCCGCCATGGGCAGGGACACCTTCCACCATCCAAGGCTGCTCCAGGGCCCAACCAACCTGGCCTTGAACACTCACAGAGATGGGGCAGCCACAGCTTCTCTGGGAAACCTGAGCAAGTGAATTTCAGATTTTTTTTTTTTTTTTTTGAGCAGGTTTTGCTCTGGGCTCACACTGCCACACACCTGGAGCAATTTTATCCACTGGGAAGGCAGTTATACCAGCAAAACTCAGCTCTGCACCTTGTCTCAGATGCTCTGGGAGTTTCCAGATCGGGGTGCCAGACGAATAAGCAATTAAGTAACTAAACAAAGCCTTGAAATAATTAGACCAAGGAATGCAGCTCCAGCAGATGAGTTTAGTGAAGAAATGGGAGTGTTAGTGAGATGGAGATGAGAAGGGTGATCAGGTCTCGGCACAATTATCTAGAGAAAGTCTGCTCCAGACTGATTAGAGGAAGGGAAAAGAGCTTTCTGGGCAATTAGGTGAAGGAAATCAACTCTGGGCAGGAAGAAAATAGACTATGGAAGAGATTGGGGTGGGAGATGGGGAGTTATCTCTGCCCCTGAGTTAGACAAGGGAGCTTGATAAGGGCTTTCTGATGCAGAGACAGAAACGAGGATGAGGAGGATTAAGAAGCAGAGGTGGGTGTGCAGAAGATGCCTGGTGCTGGAAAAGAGGGAATGAGGAGTGAGAGGGTAGGTTCTCCATGGGACTGAGTAGGAGAAACTGAGCCCTGCCCCTGAGGAACAGGAGGGCCAAAATCTGGGGATTAGACCTAAGAAAGAATAAAACAGGGACGCTGGCAGTTGAAATGGCTGTGGGTTGGAGCAGGGAAGGGACTTTGGCATTATTTCCAACTGAGCACGTGGCAGGATGCTTCCTTAATCTGTAAAACAGGATTAGTCCTTCGTGCCCGGCAAAGCTGAGAACCAGCAGTCTTTCTGCATGAGTGACTGACTTAAGGACAGAGGAACCTGCAGGGTGGGAGTGTGATCGGGGATGAGCACAGACAGCCCCTGGGATGTGCCCTGGGATGTGCCCTGGGATGTGCCCTTGGGCACCCAGCAGTCCTTGACTGAGCCAGGGGGAGGGAGGTGACCACGCAGGGAGCTTTACCCCAGGTTTTGGGATGCTGAGCTACTGTGAGAGAGGTGACAGTGGTCAGCTGCAGCCCAAGGTTGTGCCACGGGTCAGCAGCAGCTGCAGCTGGAGAGTGCTGAATCCTTTGGGAATGGCTTCTTTTGCTCTTTAATTAGCCTTGACGGCTTCTGGAGCAGATTTTGCTGGTCCTTTCCTCTCTGAGGCTGGCCCTGGCTTGAAGTCGCAGGGTTCAGTGAGGTCAGGCTCCTTTTTCCTTCTTTGCCATTTTCTTTTCCTTTCTTCCATCGTTGCACATAGCAAAGGCAGTGGAAGGAGGGAGCAGCATCACTGAGGCACATGATGCTGACTCTGGGACTGTGAGAAGGGGAAGCTGTGGTTTGGCAGCCAGGTCATAGTTTGGCCACTGGAAATGACCCCCTTGGAAAGGGAAGCGGTGTCTTGCCAAGCTCGGGCAGGGGCTCAGCAGCCCCCCAGGAAATGTGGCAGCACTGCTGGTAGGTGACTGGAGTGGGAGTGAGCGACCTCATGAGCAGCAGCCGAGGGCAATGCTCAGCTCCAGGGAAAAAAAAACAACCCAGGTTAAACCAAGCACCTGTGGAGGTCATGGAGGGTTTTTAGATTCTGACGGGATTTTTAATTATTTATTTTCATTTTTGGTTTAGTGCTTTTTGCCACAGCTCCCAGTGGCTGCTGATGACTGACAGAGAACAGTGCTGAGGCCATCCAGGCAAGGTCTCATGGACACTCGTCCCTCCTGGGTGTCACAGCCCTGCTTTTCCGAGCAGGAGGGCGGCTCTGACCTATCTCCTTCACCCTTTGGCCTCTCCTGAGCTTGCTGGGATGAGCCTGGTTTCTGTGGCTTGACAGCGTTATCTGGGACACAAGCAGAGCCAGGCTCCACTTTGGTCCCTGTTCCTTGACTGGTGTGGATACGCTCAGGAGATAGCACAGTAAATTGTCCCCCTGGGACTCCATATGCTTCATCTCCCATCACAGGATGGAAACGGGGATTTACAGAACACTAGAGCCCAACAAAGCCCCAGAGGCAGGGAGATCAGCCCCTGGGGCCCATGGGTGTGTCCTCCTCCCAATGCTCACACACTGCTTTTATTCGAGCCCTAATGTGGATTTCAGTGTTTTCATGGCTTTAAAAATTTTTCCCCCCTTCCAATTCTGATGAAAAATGTATTTGGGGAAAA
The DNA here is from genome assembly GCF_009819655.1 of Sylvia atricapilla. Lineage (NCBI taxonomy): Eukaryota > Metazoa > Chordata > Aves > Passeriformes > Sylviidae > Sylvia > Sylvia atricapilla. Next base: position 645,029 of record NC_089169.1, read on the forward strand.
TAGAAATATTTAGACATTTCCCTGACAGGCAGCAGAGCTGGAAGAGCTGCGGTACAGCACCGTTCACGTGTGCTGATGAAAGCTCAATACGAAGAATCAGGCTGGGGGGCACAGCATCCTTGGCAGCAAAAGACCCACAGAGTGACGTGTCAGTGCTCACCCATAGGTCACACCTCTTCCCAGCAGCCCAGCACCAAGCTGTCTTCAAAACCTGGATAAGAAGATGGGTTTGAGCTGGTTTTGGGGAGGTTTTTGATGCGTGTATATATATATATATATATATATATATATATATATAAATCTTGTGTACACAAAAATATATGTAGTACATTAAAATATACTATATAGCATATTAAACCTCACTATAGTAGGAGATTTGTATTAAGTAAGTAGTAGTATATATATTACAAATACGTATTTTGCGTTATGTTGTGACTCTGTCAGGGCTGAAAAAGGGGTTGGTTATTTGAGGTCCATACCAGCCCCCATTTCCCCATCAGAAGGTGTCTGGGCCAGATGTATCTTGAAAGGGCCAGGGAAAACCCCATCTGGAGCCACAGGATGCTGTGGGGACCTTGGGCATGTCAGTGAAGAACACAGCTACTCTCCTCTGTGCAGATGGCTCTGGGATGCTCAGACCCCCCTTTCGAGGAGGCAGAGAAATCCCCAGCCCCAGAATCTGCCTTCCCCACCCCATTTTTCATGTGCTCACACCCTTGGGTTTTGATGTCAGCTGTGTCATCCTGAGCAGAGGACTGCCACCACACCCTGTGCTGGGGAAGTGATGCTCCCTATCCTGCACCCCACTCCCTTTGTCCCAGCCCTTCAGGCTTCACCCCATTGCTCTGCCTCATTCCAAGAGGGTACAGAGCCTCCTTCCACACCCAGTGGGGCTGTGCCTTCCCAGGTTGGCCCCTGACCCACCGCTCTCTCTGCTGGTCCCCACTGCATGAGCTCCGTGAATGTGGATGCCACACGCACAGGGCACTTCTGCAGAACCAGGTGTATGGGGCTGCTGACCTGCTCCCGGGGGAGTGAGAGGGACCAGAGGCCATAAACTCATAGAATCATGGAATAGCTTGGCTTGGAAGGCCCTTAAAACTCATCTCATACACCCTCCTGCCACTAGACCTTCCACTATCCCAGGCTGCTCCAAGCCCTGTCCAACCTTGGACACTTCCAGGGATGGGGAAGCTGCTCTGGGAAACCTGTGCCAGGTCATCACCACCCTTACTGTAAAACACTTCTTCCTTATATCAAACCTAAATCAACCTCATTTAGTTTAAAAATGCTCTCCCTGGTCCTATCCATCCTTTTACTTGGACTTAGGAAGAGGAGCTCAGGGCCCCTGTGCCCAGAGATCTTGCAAAGTCATTTTCCCGCTTGAATTTTGGGGAGTTTCCCCACAAAGCTGTTGGGTTGCCCCTCCCTCCCCTCCCTTTTCTAATTTGTTGCTGGGGTGGGGGAAATGCTCTTAAAGAGTCCTGTGGCTGCAAAACCTCTGGATTACACACAGCCTCGAACTGCTGGGATGGAGACAAGCTGGGGTAGGGCTGCAGCAGTGGGATGAGTTGCCTCTGTCCCTGGCCCCAGCCCCTGCCTGGTGGAAAGGACAAGGCAGCTGATTTCAAACCACCTGTAAACCGCCTTGGTGTCCTCGTGTCCCTTTGGGACAGGTGGTGCAGGAGATGCAGTTTTTGGCCCACAGTCTGTTCTGCCTGAGCCATCCTTCGTTTGGGTGGACACTGTGGTGGGGTGAGGGACCAGACACCCAGAGGGGGTGGGAAAGCTGGAGAGGGGAGGTGGTGAACCCATGGGATGGGTTCTGTGAGCTGCCCCATTAGTGGGTCAGGCTTGCACAGAGCACGGTACATCCCTGGGCCGTGCACACACCAAGATGTGGAGGCAGTGCTGCTCCTGGGTCAGGCGGCTGTGACAGGGAAGCAGAGGTGGTTTTCCCACCTGTCGATGCTGGTTTGGGGGTTGGAGAGCAGCATGGGGCCATGAGCTGGTGGGAGCACTGGGGCTGGCTGCCCCTTCCCACAGCCCCCACACATCCCAGCTCCATCGTCAGCCTGACCCCTGATTACACTCCACAGGCTCTGCATCGCTGCCGTTGCCGCAGCAACGTGTCGTCGCCACAGCAACCGTGACAACCTTATGCTCATTAATTTAAAAAGGTTCGCAGTGTAACAAATGAAATAGTTATAAGCTTGTCAGGGTGTTAAGGAGCAGGGGCTGACAACTTGCCCCCCTTGCCCATGCCACCAGAGCAGCCTGGCTCTGCTGCAAGGTCCCCACCCCAGACCCGGCTTCATCCCATCTTTGAGGGCAGTAATTCCTTCAGGCCAGTCCTTGGAGCATCTTGGCAGCGCAGCATCACTCAGTGACCTCCCCAGGAATGACCAGGGGCCACATGCAGATGGGGGGCTGTGGCAGAGGTGGCTTTGGGGGGTTTGAACCAATGACGCTTCTGTTGGGTCATTCCTGCTGTGGTGTGGCTGATGTCTAGGATGGAGTCAGAGTTATCTTGTCCTTCCCCAGGGTCAGCACGGGGTCTGTCATGGAGGATAATTATTTTCATGCAACATGTAGCACGTCAGTATCTGCACTATTAAAATTAATATCTTTGCCTTTGTACCTAATACAATTGAGAGGGGGAGGATGAACAGATCAAATATATGACTATACACACATATATTCCTTAGGAAACCTAAGGACAGATCACAGATACCCTGGATATCCTCAGCTGGGGAAAGTTAATCCCAGTTGGCTGAGCATGGCAGCTGAGGTAAATCAATGTTTCCCTTGAAGTCCTGGGCCAGGTTGCTGACAGGTACAAAGAGGTATTGGAAAGCTGAAGCGACTGAAGCCAGGGCAAAGGACACCAGTTGAGGATTTGGCTTTTGCTTCATTATATACCATTTTGCTGAAATCTCAGTGGATTTCAGTTGACCAAACCCCTTTAATCTCAAATAAAGGCCATTCTCTGGCTTTTTGTAAATGGAAACATGAAAGGAAATGGTTTAAAAAAAAAAAATCCTGCCACTGCAATTCTTCTTGGCAAGCTGAGAATAAGGTCATTTTTCAGCAAGAAAAGTGTCCGTTCAGTTAAAAATAAAAATGGTGAGTTCTCGGCCACATCCATTCCTAATGGAAGCCGGTGCTAGGTTTGCACTGGTTTTTGTTAGCTGGGACCCAGCATTTCCCAGCTCCGACACAGTCCCTTGTGCCAGACAAGTGTTGGTTTGGGAACCAGGCTTGTCCCTCGTTTTGGCTCCTGAGCCACTCTCTCATGATCACCCAGCAGTTCCAAAGCCCAGACACACTCCCTCCATCCCTGCATCCAGCCCTGCAGGCCAACACTGAGAAGGCTGGAGCTCATGTCAGAGAATTCCTGTGGCAGAGGGGAGGTGGCAACTGCTAGGGCCCTGCTCTCTGCCCTGTGCTTCAGGAAGGGAAATCCAGTGAGCATCCCGGGTGCTTGTTTCCTTGCCTTCAAGAGATCCTTCAAAACCTTTCTCAATAATTAAACAAGCAAGGCTTAAAAATAGCACCCATATCTATTATATGTGGCAGTATAATTTAAGGTGAGAGCAGGGAAGAAAGTGTCCTCAGTGTCCCAAACTTCCCCCCCCCAACCTCAGTGGGCTCATGATGAGTTCAGGGAGGCTGCTGGATGTCAGGAGCCCTAGGTGGCAGGTGGTTGGGATGCCTTCCAAAGCAGCCAGGTTTGGGGACGTTTCATTGCCTGGAAGATGCTCTTTGGCAGCTTTTTATACCATGGTGGGTTTTGGAAGGGCTCGGCAGCCTCAGCCATGGCTGGAAGCATCTTTGTCCACCCTGGGCACTAGCAGTGGGCACCCTAGGTCTACCCCAAAATAAGCTGGTGGTACAGCTGGCCACCCAGCACAATGGTGCAAATGACTATTGTATGTGGCAGCCCAGGAACAGCATCCCCGGGAGCGGCAGCTGGAGCCTTAAATCTGCACTCTCCTGAGCTCCTGCTTATCTCCAAAGCTCCCAGCACTAGAAGAGGGGCTGTGGTGGAGCAGATAAACCCATCGCTTGAAAAGGGCTGCTGGAGCCTTGGCTCAAGGGGCAGTGAGAGGAGGCCCTGGAGTGGGGGAACAGCCCTGGGGGGTGCCAGAATGTGGGGCTGTGCCTCGTGGTCTTTGGAGGGAGTTCACAGAGTTCTGACTCATGTGGAGAACCAAAATGAGACTCAGTGTCAGCAGTACCATGGCAGCGCAGTGTGAAAACGGGACTGCCACACTGAAGGCTGGTGATGATCCTGGTTGGGAGCTAGCTGGGGTAACTGGGATGGCAGGCTTGGTCAGGATGCCATGGCAGGTTAGCCAGGATGCTGTGCCAGAGATAGCCAGGATGCCATGGCAGGGTTAGTTAGGATGGGGTGGTTAGCTGGGGTATTGTGGTAGGATTTACCAGGATGCTGTGCCAGGGCATCACTGTGAGCTTGAAGAAAGCTCTTCGTGCAGCATGGAGAAGCCATGCATAAAGGGAGCAGGGCTGAACCCTGGGAGATACCTGAGAAAAGGAGAAGGGGAACGGATTAGGAATGGACAAGGGTCCCTGGAGCAGAGAGAGAGGGCAAACCAGCACGCAGCTTCTCGATTCCCAGGGACCTGTCCATTGTCTGGACAGGGTAGCCAGCCCAGCCTCCCAAAACTCCTCACAGAGAAAGGCAAACAGCTCAGCCGTGCGTTGCATAACCAGGAAAAAAAGCGTCCTCGTCCTCGGAGCCGAGTGGCTGCCAGCCAACTTTGGCATTAAAGCGGAGCAGAGGATACCGGGAGGGGAGTGCGGATTAGGCGGGGAAGAGACGAGATCAAGTGAGCAGCAGCGAGGGCAGGCTGGCCGCAGCCTCAGGGAGGGTCACGCTCCCCAGGGCCATGGCCAGGAGGGATGCAGCCTCCTTTTCTAGGGCACAGCGGCTGGATCTGCGGTGCGGAGCCCCGGGCACCTCCCATCCGTGCCAAGGATGGGTCAGACCCACAGTGGGGAGGCTGCCTTGACTCACAGGTGATAAGGAATCGCCCAGCAGAGGCTTTGTGTGTGCGATGGACTCAGTTTGTGCAGGTTTAACTGGCTGGGCAATGGGGAGGCGCCAGGCCCTTTCATTATGGCCAGCTGTATGTGCAGGAATCACAGAGAGCAGGAATCACACAGGAGGAGGGGATGGAGATATTCCTGTTCAGCACTGAGATTCTCGCTGCAGAGACACGGATCTTTGCTTTCTCTGAACTGCTGAGCATGGAGCTGCTCTGGATCTTGCACTGATTCAGCAAGACGTGAAGGCTTGTAACTTTTGGGAGTTCTTGGAAATTGGGCTGCTCCCAGTCAGCAGCTACTCCTACACACGGAGGAGATACACTTGCTTGGGGAGCTTCTGGAGCTCTACCCGCTGGCTGCCGCAGCCACTGCCTGCACCAGAAAGAGGCTGCAGTTTTATGCTGGGAAGAAAAGGGAGAGATAAAGTTAATTTAAAATTGCAAGGTGCTCCAAAGTGTTCCCACTCTCCATTAGCTGATAAGTATTGTGCTGGGTTTAAGCCTTCGGGGTGCTAAAATGTGCTAAAACATGCTTACCTGGCCGATAACCCCCCCAGCAGCAGGAGATGGGGGCTGCTGCTGTGCTTGCTCTGCCCCAGGAACTGCTGTTGTCCCAGCTAGAAACCTTCAACACAGACCAGAAAAGCTGCTGCCAGCTTGGGTTGAGCTAAATCCCAGCTGGGTTTCCTGCCTGCAGAATCACAGAATTATAGGCTTGTTTGGGTGGAAGAGACCTTAAAGATCATCTCGTTCCACCCCCTGCCATTGGCAGGGACACCTTCCACTACCCCTGGTTGCTCCAAGCTCTGTCCATTCTGACCTTGAACACTTCCAGGATGGGGCAGCCCAGCTTCTCTGGTAACCTACGCTAGGGCATCATCAACCTCCACAGAAAAGAATTTCTTTCTAATATCTCATCCTCTGGCCTCACTCCAGCAGCTCCATGTTCTTCCTGTGCTGGGGGCCCCAGAGCTGGAGGCAGCTCTGCAGGTGGGGTCTCACCAGAGCCAAGCAGAGGAGCAGAATCCCCCCCTTTAGGTGCTGTCCATGCTGTGGGATGACTCCCACATATGTGGGACAGCACATTTTGTATTGGCTGCCAGTTTGTATTGCCAGGTCACACTGAGCTTCTCATTCGCCAACAGCCCCATGTCCTTCTCTTTTGGACATTTCCCACTGGGGTTTGGCCCTGGTGTTACCCCACAGAGTGTTAGCCCTGGTGAACAGATCCCACATTTTGCAGCGGGGTGAAGGCAGCAGCATGCTGAGGTTGTTGGCAAATAGTCCTGACCAATGGCCAAGCCAAGGTAACATCAATGCTTGGCAACAGCAGCGGGATCCTGCCCCATCCCCTTGAATTTATCAGGTGCTCTCCAAGCCTAGCAGCCATGGTAGCCCAGCTCAGCACTGATAACTCTCCCCTTGGCTCTGTGCCCTGAGCAGTGTGTCAGGGAGGATGAGGATGGTCTGTCCCCAGTGAGTGTGCCGCTGGCCCCGGCGATGCTCATTGCAGAGCTGCCTCTGCCTGTTGTCCGCAAGGGGCGGCCCCCACTCAGGGGGTCTGTTTTCTTCAACTTGAGTTATTTTGCTTTTTACCCCCTTTCTCGCGGCGTCTCCTGTTTGAGGGCTCACCACGATGGCTCCCACTCACCCATCTGTCTGCCTTTGGAAGCCGAGCATTCCACAGGCTGGGTGCGAGCTGGCAGCGCCGGCGCTGCTGGAGGCACTGGGCGGGGGCTGGGGATGCTCGAGGGGAGGAGATTCAGGGCTGCAGTTTGTGCCATGGGGAGCTGAAGGGTAGTGTGTTTGCGCTCAGCTTTGCATCAAAACCAGGGTCAGAGCCAGGAATCTTTGTCCCCAAGAGCCTTGCAGTGCCAGCGCCCATGGCAGGCTGCCCAGGCTTCCCGGCCTTGGGTCCAGGATCAGGGTGAATCCCGTTGTAAGGCAAAAGGTTATGGGCGGGAAGGAAGCAATCACAAAGCAGACACCACAGCCTTCTCCAACCGCACACGGCTCTGACACAATAAATAGAAGGAAAGGACAAAAATAGCCCCTCGTCTTGCAGCGTGGAAGCAGCAAGGAAGCAGGGCTGTGCTGCGGGATGGGGGGTGTTCTCCCGATGCCCGGAGTCACGGCCAAGGGGACGTCCTGCAGCGCTGTGGCTGCCAGACAACATCCTGGAGGAGAAATGACGAGCGGGCTTCAGGGAAGATACCTGAGTCCTTGTAAAAGTCACTACACTCCGTACCTGAGCCCTTGCAAAACTCGCTGCATCCCACGCCCTGGCAGAGCTCTGACACTTCCCCGGCGTGCAAACCCTGTTCCCCAGCCCCCAGGAGCCAGCTGAGCTGCACTGTAATTCGGGCAGAGGCAAAGCCCAGATGTGGAGGCACAAGGACTGGCTGAGGGCCCGGCAGCCGGGAAAAAACACGCAAGTCTGGGTCTGGCTTTGGGAGCGGGTTCGAGGAGCTTGCATTGTCGAATGTAAGCTGCCCTTCCCGGCCAACAGAGCTGCTGGTCCCCATTTGGGATGGGTTTGGAGGACGACGGGAAGGAGAGGAGCCAGGCATGGACCTGGAAGCAAAATGTGTTCACGCTCCCGTGCGAGCCTTGTGCGGGGCGAGCAAAAGCCTCATCTTTCCCCAGGCTCCTCTAATTCCCCGCCGGGGTGAGCCAGGAAACACCTCCCGGCGGCACCTCGACCCGGGGCCCGTTTTTTGGAGGGGGGGGGATTCAGCGGAGCGGCCCCTCCCCACGCGGCCCCGCTGCTGGGGCGCGCAGCTGGAGCCCTCCCAGGGCCCTGCCGCTTTAACCTGCCGCTCCCACGTGCTGTCTGGTTGTGCTGGAGACGGTGACGCAGGCAGGACGTCAATGGACGCTGTGGGAGAATTTAGACTTGGAGAGGAAGGGGGGAGGGAGGAAGGGAGCGTTTGCAGGAGCGGGGGCCGGCGGGGGTGCACGGCCGGGGCAGGAGGGAGCCCGCACCCAGCCTTGCCGGGCTGCCTCGGGAGCATCGCCGGCCCCTTCGTCCGCGCAGTGCCCCCCCGGCCCCTCCACGGCATATGTCGGGGCCTCCGCCAGATGCGAGGGCAAATAATCCTCCTCCCGAGCCGGGATGGGCGGCGGGGGGGCCCAAGGGCCACGTGAAGGCGGCGCTTCCTCGGTGCCCGGGCTGTCCCCCGCCTTGTCACCACACGTGTGCCGCTCTGGTCCTCGCGGCGAGTGCGCTGCGCCCTGGGCATGTCACCCCAGCAGAGGCAGGAGGTCAAGGGTGCCCCAGGAACAGGGCTGGCGGAGAGCCTGGCCATCACTGGGGCTGTCCCTGGGCTCGGGGCTGGGGAGCTGGGAACGATCCCGTGAGTGCGTCTCCGTGAGCGGCTCTGCTCCTCTCCCCGGCCCGAGATGGGCTGTGCCACTGCCAAGGCTGTCACCGGGCCAGCGTCCAGCCCATGTGGCATGACAGGACCCCCATCCCCTTCCCTGGCTTTCAGCTCTGTATGCCAAGGGCACCGGCACTGTCAGGGCCAAGCTGCGAGCAGCACTTCCACTCCAGTGAGGGACGAGATGAGCCACAAACTTCGATTCATCCCTGCATCCAACCCAAATCTTTAAGAGTTAAACTGATCTCTCCAAAACTCACATGGAACGTTGCTCCAACTTGGTTCAGAGGAAGGAACGCTGGCAGAGAGAGATAAAAGGTTGTGGCAAGGAGGCTGGAGATGCTGCTCTGCAGTACAAGACTCTTCTCTTGGCCTCTTGCCTTTGCCCCCAGCTGTCACCCCACTTCCCTCCCTGAGCTCTGTGCAGGAAAGGAACAAATGTCTTTCCCATTTTAGGTTTTTGGGTGCCCTTTTTTTTTGTTTTAATAGCCTGAGGGTGTTGGTGGCTGCATATCTTAGAGGACTCAGGAGTCCTGCCTCCTTCCTGCTGGCACAGGGCAAGGGAAGGCGGTTTCCACTGTCAAGAGGCAGGGCACCAGCTGCACAAAGCAGCAGCCTGGTGTGCGAAGGGAGTTACTCAGCATTCAGTTCCCAAGAGACAAAAAAAAAAAAAAAAAAAAAAAAAAAAAAAAAAAAGCAGCTCAAACTGACTTTCCAAAATACTTTGAGGTTCATAGTAATGTTCTCGTCTTTGTCTCATAAATATCCTGGGTTAGATCCTTCCCTCATTTTCATCCCATAACTCATGGAAAGGCACCAGAGCACGGCTGCTGTGTCTTATTCTGACTATTTTTATTTTTTATTTCTTTGGATACATGATCTCAGTTGATTGGAAAACAAACCCCAGAGAATCCTTGAGGAGAGACTGCAAACAGCTCTTGGTGAGATGACTAATCCCATCTCTATCTAAACCAACAGTGTGCTAAAAATAGCCTTATTTCTAACAATAAATATAATAAAATAACTAACTGACAACAAACAGCCCCAAAAAGCCAAACATACTGAAAAGTCCACTAGAAATACATATTGGGATGGGGGAAGGAGCCAGCAGAAAACTGTGTCACTGAGTCAGAAGGGTGGTGGTGGCCAAGGTGCCGGTGCCACCAGTGATGCTTGGTCAGATCTGACCTCTCTATTGAGACCACTGTTGCCTCTTGCCCTTGTGCCTTTGCTTTCTTTGTCCCAGATAAATGTGAGGAAGGTACATGGGCACCAGACCCAGGCCCAGAGTCACCATCCTGGCCTGAAGCACCTGCTGAGTGCCCTGGAGTGGGACATTTTACCCCAGCTCCAGGTGCAGGTCCATCACCCTCTGGCTTGCTGTGTGCCCACCATCCTTCCTGGGCCCTGAGCTCACCACACACCTCGGATAATTTGGATAATTTGCCTCCTACTTTCCACACACCAGGAGCCTCCCACACCCAGTGTGTTGCAAAACAACCCCCTGAGCTGAGTCACTGGCATCGGGGAACTTCTTCCTGCCCTCCCAGCCTGGGATGGGGCTCAGGGCAGAGCTAGCCATGATGAACAGCTGCAATGGGAGCACACCTCAGCCCCATCCCATGCCACCCCAGGCCTTTGGGGAGGAAATTCGGTGGGTTTGGCTTGTACAGTGCCTTGTGTTGTGGAGGCCAGTGCAAGGGGATCATGTGCTGCTGCATTAATGGCTACGGGCATCATCTGGGTAAAACCACAGTGACTCTGTCCTGGCAGCTCCCCTGTGCTGGTTTTGTGGTCCAGTGACACTGGGACTATTTATATTCCCAATGCTCCAGCTGAACGTGACCCAACAGAGCTGGGACATTCCTGTCACTGCCCCCTAAACCCCCTTGAGCTGGGACAGTGGCTTTGTATGTGACAGAGCCATCACTCAGTATCGTTATAGGGCACTGGAGCTGCACCAGACTTGTGCTGGCTCCATGTCACTAGTATGGAAGGTGGGCTGCATTCTGCCGGTCAGGGGAACCCATGAAACATCTATCGTGGAGGCTCTGACCCCCGGCACCAGTCTTTTTCTGCCAGAAGCAGTCCCGCACCAGCCTGATTTTTATTTCTACTGCTTTGTTGGCACGTGGGAGCCTGCCTAGGCCAGCCATGCCACATGCGTCCCTGGGAAAGGAAAGCCTGTGCCCCACGCTGACCCCCAGCCCTGCCATATGGCACTCCTCCACCATTCCCAGCAGTGGGAGAACTCATCTAGTGGGATCACCAGCTCCCACCATGCCACTCAGCGCAGACTTGGGGTGTAGGTGGGTGATCTGCATCCCCCCAGCCCCAAGGATGCGTGTGTCCACCACTGACACTGCTCTGAGGCCGTGGATAAGTGGCACTTGGACATGGTGGGGAGACAGAAACAGAACCAGTTACCCAAACCCCCCAAAAACCAGATCTCTGCCCCAATTCACAGCCCCAAACTGTCCTAGCACAGAGGTGGGAGTCACTGTTTGACCTGTCGGATTTCTTGTTGGTAGCACAGAGCAATTTATCCGGGTTGCAGCTGCTTTAGGAGCTGGGGATGCAGAGCCCCGGCTTGGAGGCGGGTCTGGAAGCCGTGGCCATACTGCCCGGGAACACAGGGAGCCCGGTGCTGTGTACTCGGCCGAGGACCTGGCGCTGTAGGCAGGGCCGGCTCAGGGCTGGCAGCCCCGGGAGGCCAGTGCAGTGAGGGCGCCAGAGGCAGGAGCAGCCCCGGGCCGTGTTCGGGCACAGCGGACAGCATCGTACCCACGAGGGCCCTGTGCCAGTGGACCTTCCACTGTGTCCGAGAGCTGGATCCAGCGTCCTGGCAGCAGAACCGGGACCTTCCCGGGCAGCTGATGTCACCTGGGTAGCTTTAGGGACACTTGGACCCCACGGACACACTGCCCTGAGCCCGACGCCCCACGGAAGCTGGGGCAGAACCCACCATGCCCCCATCACCCCGGACATTCCTGCCCACCCTGGGGACACACGAGTGGGGCCAGGCCCGACCCTGAGGGTGGGAGAGAGGAAGTCCCGGCTCAGCGCAGCCCCGGGCCCGGCCGGAGCGCCGGCCCAGCGCCGCTAGGCCCCGCTTCCCCCGGCTCAGCCCCTGGGCCCGGTCCCACCCCGGCCCCGCTCGCTCCCCCCCGCCGCGGCCATTGGCCGCCCGCGCCGCCGCCGCCGCCCCTGACGCTGGGCCGGGCCCGGCTATGGTCGCTCCTCGCCGGCTCCGCCGCAGCCCCGGCAGCGGCCGGTCTGCGCCCCGCTCAGGTGGGTCCCTCCCGTTCTCGCGCTTCTTGGCTGTCTGCTTTTTTTTCCCCCTCCCTCCTTCGAATTGTTATTTTTAAATATTTTTGATTTCTTTGAACGTTTCGCCATTCCGGCGCTACTTCCGAGAACCCCCCCCTCCCCCTTTCCCCGGGCGGCCGGAGGGGGGGCGCGGGGCTCCTCTCCGCCGGGCCGTGTCTGGGTGGGGGCGCGGAGGGACCCCCCCGAGCCCCGCCGCACGGAGCCGCCCCGAGTCGCGGGGATGGGCGGGGGCGGGAGCGGCGGCGGCGGCAGTGGCACATCCTCTCCCCGCGCCCCCCTCTTCCCTCCTCCCCCCTCGGCTTCAAAACAAACCGTCACCAAAATGGTGCAGAGGTGAAGGAGGGAGCGGGAGGAAGGGGAAGAGGTGGCGGCTCGGCCTGGGCGCTGCGGGGACAGGTGAGGGCGGCGCGGGACGCGGGACACGGGGCGGTGCGGGACACGGGGGGACGCGGGACACGGGGGGACGCGGGTGCCGGGTGCGGCACACGGGGATAGTCCTGCTGGGTGCTGCCGGTGCGGTGGGGGCAGCGCTGGGGGTGCCCACTCCGCTCCGGGGCGGTGGGAAATGTCCCCGTGAGAGCTGCGTGGTGACAGAGCATGAGGCCACCCGCAGCACTGCGTCCACCCCCGAACGGGACCCTGTGCGGCCTGGCGGGAACCAGGGAGAAGCCGGGCCCGGTGGGTTTCGAGAGCTGGGACTGCCCTCCCTGCAGGACATAGCGGGGGTGACACGGGGACTGTGGAGGGACCCGTCGGCCAGGCTCCGGGTGCCGGCGGGGGCTGCGGTTTGATTGGCAAGAGCAGATTTTGAGAGAGCCGCGGTAAAACTAGTCCCGGAGCGTCCATGCCTTGGCCGTGCGCCGGCTCCGGAGCCGACAGCTGGGATTGTTTGTCCGGGGGCCCGGGGCGTTCAGCGCCTCGGCTCCATCCGACAGCGGCCGGAGCAGGGTGTCGTGGTGGGGCCAAACCGCATCACCGCCGCCACGGCCTCCCCGGGGTGCCGAGCGCTTCCTTGGCCAGAGGGACCGGCGATGCTGAGCAGGGATGCGGTGACAGGGCATCCGGCATCTGCGGCTGTTCGGCATCTGCGGCGCCGGTTGGCCCGCAGCTTATCCCTTCCCTGCAGCTCCCAAACCCTTCTGGCTTTGTCGTTGGTTTTTATTTTTTTTATTTATTTTGCTTTTCTTCCCTCGCGCACAAGAGCAGCACACCGGCAGTGAGACACGCTCATGTGCCACACACGCAGCTCTTCCCCCTGCACCCGTGGAGCTATGTGGTACCCCAGCTCTGCACGGCCACCAGCTGGAGTGTCCCCTCCTCTTCATCATCTGCAAGTGTCGGAGCTGCCACGCAGTTTTGGCTGGTGACTCCCCCTTGCTGTGGGCAGGGGTCTGGGCAGGGTCAGAGACACCTGAGCTGCTACAATTTCCCCCAGCACTTCAGCTCAGCACCTCTGCCTGCCCCCACCCCGGGAAGGCCTTATCCTGTCTCTCCAAAGCCCCTCCTCCCGCAGTGCGTGGCTGTGTATTTTTGGGCTGGTGTTGTTTCACCCAGGTGGGTGTTTTCAAGCCACTGTCCCAGGACAGCCAGCCTGAAATTTTGCTGCTGACGGGGAAGGGGCTATGCTGGCCTCAGTGCAATGGGGATGATCATCAGGCCAGGGGTGCAGGTTTTGGGTGTAAGTAAGGGTCATTCGGATATGTTCTTTCCTTCCCTGAGCCGATTCGGTGCTGGTGACCCTGGCCTGGGAGTGCTTAGCTGCTCGTGTCTCTTTGGAGCCCCAAAGTGAGCTGCTTGCCCTGCCCTCAGGACCACTGTCATTGGCTCTTGAAGGTCACAGACCTCTGGATGGGCCTCATGGGTTCTCTGTTCCACCCCCACCACCTTGCCCTTCAGCCTCTGCAGTTGTCGCGGCTTTGCCAGGCTGAGGCATCCGCACTTGTGCTGGCTTCGAGCAGGTGGCCAGTGTCCCCGCAGTGGTGGGGGCCACTGCTCAGGTTTCACTGATGCCTCTGCCACAGCAGGGATTTGACATGCTCATGTTGAAGGGCCGTTAGCTCCCGTGTCAGGTGGCTTGGGGCTTCCACTCCTGCCTGGGTTCTCCCCTGGCACAAACCGGCTCGGGGGCTCCTCATGCTGAGTGGTCACGTCCCTGTGTGTGCTCAGTCCTGCTGGGGGGTTCTTGGGACCTTGGGAAATGCTGGCTTTGTCAGTAGGTGACCTTGGGTATGTCCCTTTGCTTCCCCAGGCTTTGATGTTCTCGGAATGGGGGAGGTGGCTATAGTGTTTAATCTCCCCCTCCTCACTGCTATGGGGCTCTTGGCTCCTCTTGGGAAGTGCAGCTGCAGAGCTGGAAAGGGCTGTTGCTAATTTTGTGCTGTCCCTGAGCGGGCAGGGCGGAGGCATGGATGGTGCTGGAGTCACCCAGGGTAGATTTTTCCCAGGCTGCCAAGTGAAACAAGTGGGGTCTGAGTCTCATTTAATGCTGCAGCCCTTTACTGTGACTCTGGCAACATAAAGGAGCCTAAATATGGTCATAAACTGCATCCACTTCAAGGTCCCTTCGTGCTGCCAGGGCAGCCTCACGGCGGCTTTGTGAGAGGGAGAACAAAGCCGAAAGTGTTGGATGAAGAGTACGGGAGTGGGACCCAGCTGCCGCGGTGCTGGCGTGTGCCTGGAGCTGGTGCTGGCAGCTGCCTGGCAGGGAGGTATTGATGCTGGTGCAGGCCCTGGCTCACGAAGGAAGGATGGATGTGAGGGTGGGGGGAGATGCTGCTTGGCACATCCTGAAGGAGCAGGAGGGCTTCAGCCAGGTGTGGAGGGCTCAGCTACAAGCTATGCATCTGGCAGCCTGGGCGAGTAATTTGAACCTAAAAATCATCTGTAGTGAGGGTCAAGAAATTGCTTTTCCCAAGCCAGAGTGCTTCCCAGGGTCAGGTTGGCATCGCCTGGAGTGTGCTGGGAGGAGCCTGCTGTGGATTGCTGCGTGGCATCTCTCCTCTGTGATGGATTGCAGGGATGTGATCGTTTTGGGAATGAAGGGAAAAGAGGCTGTGGGTTGCTGACATTGACTCCACTCCCCTGGACCACTGCTGCCCCCCTGGGTGCCCCCAGCAGTGGTGGTGAGATGCCATGTGGAGCTGTGATGGTGTGAGCTGGCCTGCAAGGTGATGCCTGAGGCTTAGGAAGTGAGCAGGCAGCATCCCATTAAATCCTAGTAATACTCGGGAGTGCACACAGAGGTGACCCAGGCCGCGGCGAGCTGCACGGGTGGTGATGGGGTTGCCGTGTCGGTGCTGTGCTGGACTTCCCCATCTGCAACTGGAGCTAAAAATATCCCCCTGCCTCACCCCACCGTCCCATCTGTTCGGAGGGTGAACTCCTTGAGCCGGGGGCTTTTTCATATTTTTATTGCTATTTTGGCACTTCCTGGAGGCTGAGCCATCCCGAGTTCAGAGGTGACTCTATTGTAGATGACAGTCCTGCTCCCGGGAAGGTTTGGCGCTGCTGCTGAGCCCGATGCAGTGTGCAGAAAGTAAGTGAGGAGGAGGAAAGGGAGGAGGAAGAAGGCTGGGGAGGCATGGAAACTTGTGGCTGTGCTGGTGCCATGGGGTGAGCGCTCGGTGCCCCTGGCTGTGCTTGCCCTTCCTGTGCCAGCAGGACTGTGGGGTGCATCACCCCCTCACCTCCCCCCAACACTGTCTGGGGCTTCACCACTCAGTGTGAATTTGGGAGGTTGATTTTTTTTTCCTTTCCTTTTTTCCTCTAATTAGAGAAGCTTTCAATAAAAAGCTGAGATTTCTTAATCACTTTGTTTGATCAGAGCTCAGGCAGTGCTAAAGACCTCTAGGTTTTTCCCTCTGCCTGTGTGAGCAGCAGTTTGCTTTTGCTTTCAAGATGGATCTCGCCGTCTGCCTGCCAGCAGCTCTGCCTCCCCAGATCTGTCGGTTTGCATCTTGCACTCCACTTTGCTTTGCTTGTGGTTCTTTTTTAATTTTTCCTTTCCCCTCACTCTTGGTGTCTCCCTGCTGTAGCTCCCCACTGCTTGCAAAATAGACAAGAGCCTGCATCGTTCAAAAAATCCTTAAAAAAGTGCCCACGTGGAGAGCAAAGGTTTGATAAATGCTCCAGTGTGGAGTGTTTTATTTTGGGGGAATGGAGTCTAGGTTTGCTTTCTCTTAAACGGGGTCTCAAAATATGGAGAACTTGGGTCTCTGAGCTGCATGGGAACAGTTTTTTGGGGAAACTTGGCCTGTTATCATGTGGATCATGACAAGGCTGGGGGGACACAGCAGCTGCTCTATGATTCCGAGGCTGATTCTGAGCCATAGGTAAGCACCTTCCCATGTCTAAAAGGGGGCAGTGAGATGAGGTGCATGCAGTGGTGGTGGGTCCTTGCTGGCACCATCTGAGTGGTGGCACCATCTGAGTCACCCGCAGGGGCCTGGCCACAGTGAATGTCTTGGTTATGGTTGAGTGCTGGAATTCTGGAGCAGCTGCTAGGGGCTGTTCCCAGTGCTGGGTACTGCCATGGTGCCCAGAGGGACTTTAAATAGTTTTGTGCCCCTCCAGTCCCCAGTGGAGCAGGCGTGTGGTGCTGCTCTTTGGCTGTCAAAGGCAAAGCCTGAGCAGCCAGAGCAGTGCCAGGCAGGTGTCCTGGTGTGCACGGCGAGGACAAGCTGGAAGGGCGTGATGCTGCCTGTGCTGGGATGTGTCAGGCTCCAGCCACCACCCAGGAGCCGCTGTGGTGTCCCATCCCGAAGCAGCTGGGCTGGACTGGACCGTGGCAGGGCAGCACATTTCACTCTTTGTGCCGAGCAGGACACGTAGGATTTTCCAGCTTGCAATTAGCCCTTGGTTTTCCCGAAGGCACCACACGGCCCTGCCCCTGGCTGTGTGTGGAGGGGGTCGGCAGCACCCGTGGCCCGACCCTCCTGGCTTTAAGTGACCAGCACTAGTTGGAGTGCTGAGGTGGGGAGCTGAGCCCCTGCCGTCTGTGCTGGCTGTGCTCTGACAGCCCAGTCCTGATGGCACAATGGCTCAAGGTCAAAACTGTGCACAGTGGCTTTGGGCTGCTGCTGGGCATGAGCTGGCACAGGGTGGAAGCACTCCCACCTCCTGTCCTGAGTCAGTGATGGTTGGGATTGGAAAGGGGGTAATTAAATTTCTGGGCAGGGAGGAAGAGGAGGAGGAGGAATTGTTTCTCTTTCTAGAGCTTCAGACAGCTTCCTGCAAGCGTCCGGCACAAAGCCCAAACCGCTTCCAGGAGGAGGTGCCTGCAGCCCCCCCAGCTGAGGTGCTTGGGGCATGGGTGGGGAGCTGGGGGCTCTGGGGAAGGGTGACCTCCTACTGCAGCGCTGTTGTTGCATCAGCCTTTTTTCTGGGGAGGAGGCAGGACGAATCCATGGCTCTTGATTTTTTTTTTTTTACCTTTTTTTCCATCCCCAAAAAGTAGTAATGAGATTTGGGAAGCGGCACCTGCTTGTGGAGCCAGGTCCCTGACCCGAGCCCACCCCAGGGCTGCCAAGGGATCCTCTTAGGATTCCTAGTGGGATTCCTCCTTCTCCTTTCTCCTCCTTCTGCTGTCTTAGGGGGATTATCAGCATCTCCTGTGTGATAGATCCTGCAGCTCACGGCCTGGGGGCTGCTGAAGCTGTGGGCCTGTGGATAGCTGCTCCGGAGGATGTGGTGGAGTTTTAGGTGCAAGGTGTTATTGATGGATATAAGCAGTGGTAATAAACAGCCCTGCTTGGAAGTTTTCATCTTCTTTCTTTTTAAATAAAAATACCTTTTGGAACAAGGTGACTTTCCTCCATCCTTTTTGAAAGCATCTTTTTTCTTATTTTAAAGATGAAATTCTTCTTTTTACCCTTAAAATTTTTCCTTTCCAATTATTGGAAGACTTCAGGGAAAAATTGCTAGGCACCGTACCCAGGAACACATCCCATGTCGTGCAGGTGGGGAAAATATGTGGGGTCAGATTCATCTGGTTTGGTTTTCCTTAAAAAAGAAATTGAGCATTTGAGGCATCAGTGAGAATTTTCTATCAAAGCAGACAAGATTTGAGGAGCTGAAAAAAATGGAGTTTACTTAAACCTGCTGCATTAAGTGTAAAAAAAAAAAAAAAAAGTTAAATAAATTAATTGGATAAAGAACTTCTGTTCAGTAAAAGACTGGCAATGTTTCTGGGTTTCTGTCTGGAATTTTTCAGTTGTAAAACCTGAAATCCTCCCCCACCCCTAGCAGTAACCTTGAGACATGGTGCTGGAGCAGGAGTTTCCACTGGCAGGGAAGAAAAAAATTACAGTGAAGAATGTGGACAAAATATTTTGACCGACCAGCCTTTTTTTATTTTGCACGGGCAGTCACCGAGACCGTCCTGCCCCGCAGCTGCTGGGCTCAGTGCTGGGAGCAGGAGATTAACTCCTGTGATGAGGGGCTGGGGCAGGGAATAGCAGGAATCAGGCTCCAGGTGTGGCTGCTCTTGGTCCATGGTGGCGTCTATGGCGAAGGACCTTCTGCAAGCTTGGGAAAGCCAAGAAATGTGTATTTTTCACTCATTTTGGGCATACAGAGGCAGAGAGTGGCTGTGTGTTTGTGTAACTATAGGTGAGGGTTGAGCTGTCGTGCTTTGTCTAAATATCATGATAAATGTCTCTGTGGACCTGGTACCTGCAGGCTTGTTGCTGGCATCTGAGCAAGCTGCCAGCCCTGGGAGGAGCAGCACACTTTGTCCAGATGCCAGTGTTGAGAATGGTGTCCATCCGTGGGGTGCAGTGTTCTGTGGCACCTGTGACACCTCCTTTTGGTTAGGGACCCTGATGCTGCTTGGCTTGAGGATGGTTGGCAGGTTAGAGTGGCTGAAGACCCCACAGCTTGTTAAAATCCCAATGTTGCTGGAGCCTGGCTCTGCCACAAGTTCCTCTTGCTGGGAACAGCGTGCGGATTTTTTGCCTTTAGAATTCCCCTGCAGGGAGCTCTGGCTTTGGCTCTGTTGGACATGGAGCCTGATATGCAGTGCTTGGACCAGTTCAGAACTTGGTGGAAGAGCCACGGGGGAAAGTGTTTGTGTGTCACCAAGTGTCTCTGGTGCTGGCACCACTGGGGAGGTCATGGAGATGAGGAGGTGCCTCTAGGCACAGTTATTGCAGGCTCATGGAACGGTTTAGGTGGGAAGGGACCTTAAAAATCATCTAATTCCAACCCTCGGGTTTATCCCAGGGGATAAACCACATGTTCCGTGGAGACATGCCTCTGCCCCTAAGAAAACCCTGAGGTAGCAGCAAATTTCTTTCAATAACTGGAACGGGTTGTGGAAGGGTTGGCTGAAGGCAGGGCTTACTTGGATGTGGACTTGGGGCAGTTGTCCGTATTCCCGTGAGGAGTATTCCGGTGAGGAGCAGCACTTGGGATCACACAGACAGTGTGTGCATGGCAGCTCTCCTCTGAGAGCCTGGACTAGTGTGGGGGCTTCCCGAAGGGCTCAGGGGCTGGCATGCAGCCGAAGTCAGGCCTCATCTCTAGCCTCATCCCTTGGGTGCTGCTTTCCCAGAGAGCTCCATGTGCCACTGGACATCTTGCTTTGTATGACTGAGGAGGATTTGACGCCCCATCTCCCCGGTTTTAAGCACAGGGATCAATCATGGATCCATTCTCAACCTTCCCTGACTCGGCATGGCCGTCCTTCCCACGCGCCAGCAACAAGCCGCCGGGGAAGCTAGCACCTCTCAGCTCGCTCGATCAAAAATATCCCCAGTCCTGCGTGGATGCTGCTGCCAAGATGGGGAGTGGAGCCAGTGTTACCTCTTAGCAGAAATCTGTCGCCTTGTTCGTCAGTGGGGAAGCTGGGATCTGCGGAGCATTGAGCCCCAGCGCTTTCGAAAATAGAAGCAGAACAAATGGTTGGAGCGAGATGCTGGTGGTGAAGGCAGCCAAGGCCTCTTCCCGCGGCAGCTGGTGGCTGCTTCTTGCTCCTCCATCAGTCCTCTCCCCAGAGCTGGGGCGTTTTCTTGTGGGGGAGTGAGAGGTGAACATCTGGCTCTTGGGGCAGCCTGGGGCACAGCGATGCTTTATTGGGTTCGGTGTGATGCCCTGGGGTTTTGGTACAGCTGAGCTTTGAATGAGCTGTGGGGATGGCAGGGCAGGAGGGGATTCAGTCGGTCTGAGATAAGGAGGAGACGGGGAGTCGTGTGGCGCCAGTTCCTGAAGGGACTTTGTCCCAAAACAGCGAGACAGGTGCTGGGTTGAGCTGCGGGCACAGCGTGGCAGCAGGTGCTGACCTCGTGTCAGACAGCTGAGCACTGAGCTACTGTGCCTTCCACCTGCTCCCATGGGAGGGGGTCCTGGTGGAGTGAGCTCCTGGTTGTTCCTGGGGGCCCCAGGGGTCATGGGAGCTGCACTCTGGTGCTGCTGGGGAAGGGCGATGGGCTGGGTTCCTCGCCTCCTGCTTCCCCATGGGCACTGCTCCTGAGGAGACAAAGCCTCCTGTCCTCGTGCCAGCCACTGGCACCCAGGGGAGGAAAATGGTGAGCCCAGCTCTCAACACACATTGAGAGAGTTTGGAAAAATCTTGTTAGTTACCCTCAGGTCTTTCAACTTTAGGGCCAGATGTGAGCGTGTGCTTTAGCGAGCAGGATTTCACACCTGCCTTTGTGCTGGAGAGAACTGCTCCAGCTGGACCAGGTGGAAGTGGGAAGGTTGGGAAGATGCTTTCCTTATGAGATGTTCTTGCCTTGTCCTTTCCAGTGGAGAGGAGCAGCCACAGTGAGCTCAGCATCTGCCTGGGTGACCTTCGACGCCTTTGGTTGTTGAAAGACGCTGCTTTGCATGTCCTCTCCCCTGCCAGCAGCACTCGAACCTAGCATCATCGGGGTCTTTTTGTTATGCAAATGCAGCTTTGGTTTTAGCTTCTCGGAGATAAATACCTTTGAGGGTAAATTTGGAGCTTGGAGCACATCTGAAAGTACCCTAATGGCCCAAGGCCTGACAGGTCAGATGCTGAAGGTGGTAGTTTGGGGGTTTGGAAACAAAACAGTCGTGATATTTCTTCCGCTGGTATATGAGAATTTTGCAGCGAGCGCATTGAGTCCTGGTGGGGGTTCCTTGGCACTTGCTGCCACCCCGGACCTGGAGTTTCCATTTTGCAGTGATGTGCTGTGGTTTTATTCAGGCTCGTAGAGCTCAGGAGATCCTTTTGTCCCAGCATCACGCTGCCCTTTGAGGATCCCCACTGAGCTGTGCCCAGGCACCTGGGCTCAGTGCAGGACTGAGACAGTGTTGTCTCAGTGCCCCTGACACTGGCCACCTGGGTTTTGTCGTCAGGATCTCTTTCCTACCCCTCAGAGAGGCTGAGGGGTGCAGGCTACATGGCCAGAGGATGCAGTGCCAAGTGCTGTGCACCGGACTGGAGCTTTTCCTCACCTCCCCACTTGTGTGTGGTGTGGACCTGGCATCCCCCAGGGCAGTGTGGCTTCCTTTGCAAGTCCGTGAGTCCCTGGCAGCCCATCTTATCTTGTGATGGGGTCATGCGCTGTTGGTCTGGGTTTGGGTAGAGGTGTACGTGTATGATCTTATTTTTATTTGTTCATCTTTCGGAAATTTTTCGTCACGGCAGGTGCCGGTTCAGTGCCTGGCAATGGGGCAGGAAGGGGTGCGAGCGGGGTGGAAACATGGCTAAAACTGGTTTGGCTTCTGTTCGAACAGTTTTGCTATTTCTGTGCCACTGGAGAGCTTTGAGGTCCCTAAGGCGTGACGGGGCTGAAGCTGCTGGGTTCCTGGTTCATCCCTCCTGTGGGATTGTAGGGCACTTAACCAGCCTGAAAACTCACAGACACCAGCCCAGGGGCTCTCTAGGACTCAGCCAAGGTGTTGTGATGTTAAGAACACCCAGAGGTATATCGTGGCCCTTGGAAAAACACGGGCAATGGTGGGTTTTATTCCAACTGAAAGCTGGACAGGAACACAGGGTCTCCCACATCCTGCTCGCGATGGGATACCTTGGGGACCTGCTATGGGCAAAGCAGAGAAAGGAAAGATGGTAGGAAATAGAGGTACAAAGGGGAGGGCAGCTCTTTTGGAGCTGCTTCTTTGCAAAGTTTTGGCAATGGCTGGGTGTGGAGCTGTGGTGGGCTGGGTTAAGGCCACCCCAAAACAGGGTGTTTCTGCTCAGGGCCGCTTCAGGTTCCACAAGGTTTTCTGGGGGATTTAGGGCTTGTCACTGTGTCCTGGCAGGGTGGCAGCCTGCATCTCCCAAAGCCCTGCAGGGTCAGGAGTATCCCTGTCCAGGGAAGCTGCTGCCCCAGTGATGCCCCAAAGTGGGTACTCTGGCTGAGGGACAGGAGCAGGTCCCCATTCCAGGGAAAAGAAGGCTCCAGGTAAACCTTAGAACCATTTCCAGTGCCTAAAGGGCTCCAAGAGAGCTGGAGATGACTTTGGACAAGGGGGGAATGGCTTCACGCTGCCAGAAGGCAGGGTTAGATGCGATACTGGGAAGATTTGCCTCCCTCTGAGGGTGGTAAGGCCCTGGCAGAGGTTGCCTAGGTTGCCCCATCCCCAGAAGTGCCAAAGGCCAGGTTGTACAGGGCTTGGAGCAACCTGGTCTAGTGGAAGGTGTCCCTGACCGTGGTAGGGAGTGGAACAAGATCATCTTTATGGTTCTTTCCAGCCCAAACTCTTCCGTGATTCCATGATCCCCTGCATCCTGTCAGCTGTGACATGGCTCTGCTCCTCCAGCCTCTGCTGCCCAAGCCAGGGTGCTGCCTTGGTTCTTTTTTTCTTTTTTGTTTAATTCTTTTTTTCCCTAAATGCATTACCAGTGCACCTCATCCATATTTCCACCACCTTCTCCCTCCTGTTCTCACGCTGAAGTCTATAATGCTGAAATTATAGCATCCCCCCTTGTCACCATGGCAACGCTCAGGGATGTATTTAAAAAAAAAAAAAAAAAAGACCAGAAGCCCTCCAAGGATTATGACTTCAGTGAGGGATCAGGCTGGAGGGGAATCTGGGTCACGGCTGGAGCAGGCTTTTCTTCCAGCCTGTCTTCAGTAATTCCCCTTACAGCACCCGGGGCCACGTCAGGGCACGGCAGGGCAGAGCTGCTGCTGGCACCCATGGGTGCCCTTGAGGGGGTCCAGCTGCTCTGGGAGGTGCTGCCTCCCTCTATACGAGATTGCTGATTGCCCATGTACAGTCTGGGAAAGAGCATCCTTTGCAAGCTCAGTATTCCCACCCAAAGCTGAGGTGTTTTAACCAAGCCTCGATTCCCAAACGGGTGGTGCCTGCAGGAGTGCCAGGGCCTCACTCCCCCTCTACCCTGCTTTGTGCAAGCTTTCTCTCTCATCCCCCAAAATAAACAGGACTTTTTTATATATTTTTTTTTTTTTACTCCTCTTCTTTTTTTATTTTTTTTCCTCCCTTTTTCCACACCCCCAGAGCCGCTGTTGCTGGTGGCAGGGAGCCCAGACTCTGTAGGAACTCAGAAAT
Source organism: Sylvia atricapilla (assembly GCF_009819655.1). Classification (NCBI taxonomy): domain Eukaryota; kingdom Metazoa; phylum Chordata; class Aves; order Passeriformes; family Sylviidae; genus Sylvia; species Sylvia atricapilla. The sequence continues at coordinate 668,295 of NC_089169.1, forward strand.
GCTGCGAATCCAAGCCCTGGCTGCCCTCTCAGTTTCGCAATTCTTTGGAAAGGGGGAGAGAGAAGGAATAAAATGGGAGGGGATTTTTTTTTTCTTTATTAGAGATTTATAGACTTTCCCACCAGTAGGGACAAGGAGCTGGAGCCGAGCAGCCAATTTCCTACAGTAAGTTTCCAACACTGCTCCTCTCTGGCCTCTGCAAAACCCTCGGCAGCCTCGCCTATGGTGGGTTGGGTTGGTTAAATTTTTGGAAGACCATCGGAAATGCTGGTGGCGGGGGTTGGCAGGATGAGGGGCTGCTGATACAGGGAGTGGTGGTGCAGCTCAGTGGGCTGGCACCTCCCATGGGTTAGGTGATGCTAAGGGCTGGGAAAAATCAGCTCAGGTGTTGGTTTTGAGCTGTTAAAGCCTTTTCTTCTGCCTGTTTTTTGGTTGCATGTGAACTCTTTGGCTTGGGCTTTGTGGTGGTGCTGTGACAACTGCTCATGGTGGCTGGTCCCTCCCGCCAGGCTGGGGCATGTTCCCTGCCGTCCTCATCCCCCTCTGCCGTTTGGCCTCTCGAGGTTTGTGGTCCATTTATTTTTAGGTAATTGCAGTGTCCGGGTGCTGGAGAGGCCGGTCGGTACCATGCAGCCAGACAAGGGAGGGATTTGTTGGCCAGTGTATTTTAAGCAGTTGGTTTCTCATAGGCGAAAATTTGTCCAGCTCCTTGCACTGGTGTGGAGGGGCTCCGCCAATGCCACAGTGGCTCCTGTCCTCACAGATGCCACTTTACCTGTGCCTGGTGCTGGACGTGGGGCAGGGTGCGAGGGTTCAGCTTCTCTCCCTTCTCTGCACCCTTGTGCAGGATCTGACCCTCTGCCACTGCTCCTGCTTGAGGAAAAAATCCTCCCTTAAGCTGTGCCTGGATGAGATCTGAGTGCTGGCAGCTCTGCTCCCAGTATCCAGTGATTAATGGGATTAAATTGGTGCCCCTAGTGAGGTTTTTTTATTTTGCATCTGGTTTTCTCAAGACTTTTTAAGCGGGGGGAGGCTGGGACCATGTCGCACTGAGATGTGATTAGATAAGGGAGAGCTGCCTGTGAACAAAAATCCTACCGGATAATTATTTATACCTCCGTGTGCGTCACTAATAAACATCTGGATCTGCTCCAAACATCTTCATTTGATTTGTTTTGTAGTCTCTCAACAGGGATGTTTCTCAGCTCCCCACCTCCCTCTTGTCGCGTGGCTTCTGAGGACTTGACTGAAATGAGGCTGCTCATGGGATGAGCCTGTTCCCCAGCACCAGCGTTGCTTGCCCATTTCCCCCTGAGCATTTGCACTCTTGGGGCTGGTTTAGCAATTTCCCACTCCTGGATTCCTGTGATGGGGTGGCAGTCACGTTGCCCTTCCTCAGGAGGAGAAAATTCGTGGTGTTAGTGGTTGCAGGAAAAAATACGAGTGGTCAAAACAAGCCAAAAAGCAACCCCAGATGTGTTGCCTTCTATTTTAAACATCCTCGTTTGATTTGGGGGCGAACCAGACTCCTGACCTTTCCGAGCACGTGGGGCTGGCAGTCACGCCAAGCTCTTCCAGGCCAGGGCTGACTTCTTGCTCTGTTTGTGTAGAGCCAAGAAATTACTATTAATAACTTTCCCTGAATGAGAGTTGAGTACCTGCTTCCCTGGGGCTCCTTGGAAGGCTCTTGCTCGGGCGGATAACATCAACAGTCATTATGAACGGGACCAAGAGTATTGGGTGCAGCTGGAATGCAGATGGGAAGGGACTGGTGTGGGAGGGGAGAGATGAAGGAAACCTCTGGCTGGCTGTGAAGCGCCTTGGGCAGGGCTTGCAGGCGCCACGAGCCATTTTTTGTGTGTTCCTCCATCCTTTTTACAACCCTGGCCTCCCTTTGCACGAATGTGATGCAAAAACCATCCCAAGTCCTTGGAGCCAGTGGCGAATGCCAGCTCCATCCATGTTGGCTGTAATCTGTGTCTCAGCTCTGCTAGGATCTCAGGAAAAAAAAATTAAATAAATAAAAAAGTTTCAGTGCTGCACCCAGCCTTAATCTCTTTAAACTGTATTTCGCTAATCCTTCATTAGGATCTCATTGTGAGCTTGTTATCCCGTTAGGGCTGAGCCGTGCGTGGCGGCACCCGCGGAGCCGGGTGGGAGGGGGCCACGTGCTCCACCGGGATGTGCCGGCAGCACCGGTGAGGTGGGCTCAGCTCTGTGGGGATGTGTGTCTGTGCTCCATCCTGCTGCTGGGCTGGGCTGGGTGCTGGAGGTACAGTGCGAACTGTGGGGAACTTGTTTCTGTTTACCTTCCCCTCCATCATACCTTGATGTGCCCATCGGGAGTGTTGGAGCTGGGGAGGGGGGTATCATGTAGAAAGTGCTGGTTTTGGTTTGTACCAAGGCTTGGTGAGTCTTTGGAGTGTTTCTGGGACCACCTGCAGCACTGGGGCCAGGTGGCTAGGGCAGGGTTTTAACTGGGGTTATTATCCAGGAAGCTGGTGGGAGGTGGTCCCAAGAGTCTCGCCAGGAGCAGGACAAACTTGATGTGCACTGATTCCCCTCTGCACTGCCACAGTAGTGTTGGAAAGGGCATCAACTGGACCCAGCATGCACAGGCAGATTCCTTCCTGTAGTGAGAGGTGCTCTCCCACTGGGAGGCTGCACTGGTGCCCTGCTTGGTGCTGCCAGTGCCCTGCCCCAGAGGGCACAGCCATGCCTGCAGCACCCAGCCTTGGCACCCTCCCCTGCAGGTACGGACCTTCTTGGTGCGACTGGCAATGGCAACAGCTCTGCTGCACCCAGAGGGCTGGGATACCTGCAAGCCATGGTTCTTGAAGTTCTTGGAGGAGGAGAGTGGCCCTGCACGAGGCTGTAGCTGGAGAAGTGGGAAGTCCACCCTGCCAGATAATGGAGCTGGGTTGAGCCTTGCAGGTTGCGATCAGCGAGAGCAGGAGATGGTCTGCAGAGCCGGTGCAGAAAGCAAAACAAAACCCACACACCCACACATTCCCACATGCGCAGGCACACACGGCAGTGAGCAGGCAGGGAGGGGATCTGCCAGCAGCCAGAGTCGAGACTCGAGTTAATTTGCTGGAAAATGAAAACCATTGCAGCAAGCGAGAAGGTTCCTGGCTTTCTTTTTCCTTTTCTCGAAGAAAACATTAGGTGGGATTTTTACCTTCCCCAGGTTTTGTTTTGTACAGAAATGTGGCTCTGAAGAGGAGGTTGGTGGTTAAAAGAGTTGCTGCCTGTTTTGTGCTTTCCTGCCCAGCCTCCTCCCTGCCGGAAGGTCTCGTGGGCACATGTGTCACCATGTCCTTGTCCACTTCTGCAGTGGGTCGGGGGAGGGAGGTGGCTCCTGTGACATTGCTCAGCAAGTGACAATGAACTCGGCTCTAAGCCTGCTTGTGGCTTTGCCTGAGAGCCTTGGCTGGCGTTTAAATTAATGCACGTTTATTTGCCTCCAGGTTGGGGAACATCTCTGCAGGTTGTGGTTTTGGGCAGTGCTGGGGCACAAGGGCACATTGAGGGGTTTGTGGCATTGTTCACCTTTGGGAGAGGGGATCTCTGCAGGGAACCCAAGCCGCTCAGGTTCTGGATGCAGGACTAACAGACTCTGGTTCTTGCTGTGGCTGGCGTGGTGCTGTACTGACACTCATCCTGTGCCGGGGCAGTGGGGGTCCTGCTCCCCCCGAGGGGCTTCCCCTCTACACCAGAGCACTTTGGAATTGTGAATTATTGTGAGGTGAGATTAATGCTGGCTTTCATCTTTCAAGAAATTGAGGATAGTGAAGTCCAGGAGGACTGGATCCCTGGGATTTGCTCTCCTTCCCGGGTTTTGCAGCCCTTTGGGGTGTTCTCATCAGGGGCTTGGCTGCAGCCATGCTGCCCCGTTCCCCTGGCTGGGAAGGTAGAGTTTTTCCAAATGCCTCTCTCCCTTTTTCCTGTGCCTATAATTAGCCTTGGCTCCCCGCCACCATATACTGTACGATCCTGGAAAGAGGTCATGGCTTTGCTGAAATTCTTGGGAACAGAGCTGCCTTTGCAGCTGGGAAAGCAGCACAATTTCCAAGCAGATAAGAAATAGGGCAAATGCAACTCTGCTCCCTGCTGTAATTTATGGGCTCTGGGGATGGCATCCAACGGCCTCCTCCCTCCCCTGGCTCTCCACGTGCTTGGGAGAGTCTGGGTTGGTGAAGATGGTTCCCAGCTCCAATGTGCTGTCTGGTGGTGGGGGGTGAGGAGGGTCCTGCCTTCTTCTGGATTGTTTGGTCTGGTTTTCCCCTTCTGCTGGATCCTGTCGAGGTCTTGCCCAGGACTGGAGAAGGAAAGAAATCAATTTTTGGGTGTGCATGGTCCTTTTCACTTCTAAAACTTCTCATTTTTATGAACTTCCCCAGAACGGAACTTCCTTTGCAGCAGGAAAAGGATCATCCTGATGATCTTAAAGCTCTTTTCCAACTAAAATGATTCTACAATTCTGTGATTACATGATCTCTGGGCAAGTGAGGAATAGGACTTGGATTTCTCTCCCAAGGAGAGCAAAACCCACAGAAGCAGAAGGTTCTGCAGGGGCTGGGGAGGGTTTTCCCACTTCCAAACTCTCCTGTGCAAATTGGTGAAAAACTCAAAGTGAAAAGAGTATTTTGAAAAGAGAAAACTCCCCTCTTCAGAAAAGAGAGACAGAAACACAGCAAAATCCCCTGTTCAGAAGTTTCCCAAAGTTTTGCTATTGTTTCTCTGCCCCTGTACAGTCATTCTGAGGAAAAAACCAGGATAAATCCACCCAGAAAGGACAGGATTGGAGAGCAAGGACTTGAGTTTCCATTCCAGCTGGGACTCCACACGTGCTATATCCCCCTGGCAGCGTCCTGCTTCTGAGCTGATCATCCCTTTCCAAAGGAGAGATTAGCTAAAAAAATCACGAGATTAAAAAGCAAAACACTTTCCATTTGTTGTAACTGGCTTCTGAGCCAGTGAGTTCCCTTCCCTTCCCTTCCCTTCCCTTCCCTTCCCTTCCCTTCCCTTCCCTTCCCTTCCCTTCCCTTCCCTTCCCTTCCCTTCCCTTCCCTTCCCTTCCCTTCCCTTCCCTTCCCTTCCCTTCCCTTCCCTTCCCTTCCCTTCCCTTCCCTTCCCTTCCCTTCCCTTCCCTTCCCTTCCCTTCCCTTCCCTTCCCTTCCCTTCCCTTCCCTTCCCTTCCCTTCCCTTCCCTTCCCTTCCCTTCCCTTCCCTTCCCTTCCCTTCCCTTCCCTTCCCTTCCCTTCCCTTCCCTTCCCTTCCCTTCCCTTCCCTTCCCTTCCCTTCCCTTCCCTTCCCTTCCCTTCCCTTCCCTTCCCTTCCCTTCCCTTCCCTTCCCTTCCCTTCCCTTCCCTATTTTGCTTTAGCAACTGAAGGCTTTTGAGGGGAAGAAGCACCGAGGATGCTGAGGTCCCCTTTGACAGCACTACGAGTTTTCCTGGTGATTCCAAGACTTGATAAGCCCTTTTTTTTGTGTTTGCTGTTGCCAGTATGTCCAAAGTGGGAGTAGCATTTGGGATTTGGAACTTTTCCAAGGGCCACTGCTGTGGTTCTATTGGAGGGAGGTGATGCTTGTACCGGCCACGGAGGTTTTGTTGCCCCACGGGGAACTGAGTTGTTTGGGGAGTGCAGGACGGTCTCCTATGGATTCATGCTGTTCGGTTGACTGATTAACCAAATTACGCAAAAATCTTATTTTTTCTCTGTAGGTGCCTATAAACCCCCCCTTCTGCTCCCCCCTTGCAATGGTGTACGTGGGGGGTGGTGTAGGAGTTGCTGACGATGGCACCGAATGTGCGAGTGTTTCTCTCTGCACCTCACTGGGGAGAAATATTTTAATCTCTTGGGTTTTTTTTGTTTCTGTTGTTTTGGGTTTTTTTTCTTGTTGTTTTTTGGTTTTGTTTATTTTTTTTTAATAGTGGATCTGAAGTTGGGGGAGTAGGCGCTCTCCCTACAGAGATTTGCCAAGGATGCAAATGGAGCTGGGGCTTGAACTGGGAGATTTGGGTAACCCCAAGAATGATTTTGTCTCTGGCTTGGGGTTTTCCCCTGTTGGGTTTTCAGAGGCAGCTGGGTGGCAAAGCCTTGCTCCATCAGTCTGTGACACCTGCTTTTCTGGATGCAGCCCTGCCTTTGCAGCCAGTCGAGAGCCATGCTCAGCCACGGGACTCTGAGTTTGTGTGAGGGGTCAGGGTTTGCACACTGGCTGTGGGGTGAACACCCTTTTTGCTTTCCAAGGCCGAGCAGCCCTGACTCTGGCTCAGGTCTGTCTGTGTCAGGTGATTTTCCAGCTGCTTGCAGGGGTTTGTCTGATGGTGCTGCTGTCAGTGGCTGGCACTGCTGGGCTGGGTGCTGGAGCAGGGCCAGGAGGGGCTGCTGAAGGGTGCTGGAGGCAGCAGCGCTGGCCATGGCTGGCTCCACTGTGGACACACCAGAGGGGCCATAGCACAACCCAGAATTAAGTGTGAGTCTCCCAGGTGCTGGTATTTGACCATGGAGCCCCTCTCCTCCCCACGAGGAGCTCTCTTTTCTTGTTTGCGAGTTGCCCTTATAAACAGGTTTAAAAAAACCTCTCAGCTTCCAGCAAGGGCCACAGAGCTGATCCAGGATCTGTTCCTGTTCCCTGGAGTGGGGGACAGCAGCAAGGGGCAGGGGGAGGTTTGCCTGGTCCCCCTACCTCACATGTGCCCACCTCCTACTTCTGCATTTGCAGTGGTGTTGGAAGGGATTTTGGGGGATCACCTGGAAGCCCACATTGGGAAAGCCTTCTGCCGGCCCAGCATGTCACCCAACTGCAGCTGAGAGGTGTCTTAGGACCTGCCACCATCTGTCAGAGCGGGGAGATGGATGGCTTGAAGTTTTGGACGCAGATGATGATGTTTGTTTGGTTTCCATGGGGAGAGGCCAGGCCGAGTGACCGGTGGTAGCCTGAGCCACCTGCTGAAGCTGCGGCAGTGAACAAGGTCCCCATGGTTGGCGGTGCCTGGCTCAGGTGATGGCAGAACAAGGCCATGAGAGGCCTGGGCTTTGCTCTTAATGATGGTGATTGTGTCCTGTGCTCTTTCCCACCTGGCTCGGCACATGCTGCTTGGCCACACCTCACCCTGTGGCCCTGGAGTTTGGACCTGGAGTCTGGCAGAGCCAGGGCTGGGGCTGAACTGGCCTCAGTGCCAGCAAGGGTGGAGACACCCAAAGTGGCTGGCTTCCCAGGCTCTGGGAGGGAGAACTGCTGTGTCTGCCTGGGGCAACTCCCATGGGGTCCTTGGAGACCTTCCCAAAGTGGGAGGGGAGAGGAGCTGGCACCCGCTTGCCAGGGCTCCATGTGCTTTGCCTGTGCTGGGCATACACATGGCAGCTCCTGGTGCCTTCCATGAGCCGCTCACATGGATTCATTTTGGTGCTGCAAACGTGAACCCTGCCTGCAACGAGGCCATCGGGGGTGGCCAGGCTGGTGCTGATGTATGTACAGGTGTGCTGGGATGACATTGTGGGTCCCTTTCAACATCACCCACCTGCTCCTCGTGCCTGTCGCCCATGCCAGGGCCTCCCAGACCTTCTGCCCTCTGGGGACAGTGGCGGCTCTCCATGTGTGTTGAAGAACCACACTCTGTCTTTATTTTCCTCCAGCTCTGTTTGTGTAACTCATGGGCAGTTGTGCTGGTCAGTGGCCACGGAGTGTCAGGAATGAATTGCTCGTGTACGTCAGCATGTGTGTAGGTGGGATTTCCACTCCCCCATGCCCCATGTGGGGTTTGTGTGGATGGGAAATGGCTGGATGCGTGGATGGCTACAGAGCAGTGGCAGAGGATCAGTCCCTCCATGTGACAGAAGAGAGAGCATGGCCTGAGAGACAGGTGGGAATTGGATCTCTGGCCTCTGAGGAGAGGCAGAGCAGACAGGAGAGGTTGTTGGGGCATCAGAAAGGCTTGTGGGGAATCTGAGGGGCATAATAGATGATGGTGCCATCTCTGCTTTACCTCTGCCTTGGAAATGCCAACAGGAGCTGGAACTGCAGATCTGGAGGAGCTGTCACTGCTGCTATGAAGTCTCCTGCACCCCTGGAGCAGCACTTTCACATGGTGCTCTGGAGAGTATGGGGGGTGTGAGCACCTGCAGCCCCTCTTGGCACCTCTGGGATGGGTTTGGGTTGCACATGCACTGTCCCAGGTCGCCATGAAGTTGTATAAAATTAGTTCAGGAAAGTGAGCAGTGGCTGCTCCAGTTTGATGTGCCAGTGGCCTGTTGTACCCGAACCTGAACCTGGATCTGGGCCTGACACCCAGCACTGAGCCACTTGCTGTCCCCATCAAGGAAGGTGCCAGTGCCCTCGGCCCCCAGGGCTGGTGCCAGCAGGTGGCAATGTGGCCTGAAGTATTTTCGCTGTCACTGGGGTGAGGGCAAGCACTAGGTAATTTGAGTACAGGGCACCCGCATCTTGCTATCCCTGTGCTCTCATTGGAGCCCCCATGATGTCTTTGAGGGGTTCTGGGATCAGTTCTGGGGGTCTTCCTTGTGCTGTATCAGCAGTTTGGGACAAGGAGGGAGGTGAGTGGCTTGCTCAGGGGGAGGAAACTGGGCTTTGGGGGATGCTTGTGTGTCCAGCTCTGCTGTTTGCTTCCCCTCTCTGTGCCTCAGTTTCCCTGCGCCAGGAGATGCAGCTGGTGCTGGGACCACTCCATGCAGGCAGTCGTGGTCCTGCTGACCAGCACTTGCCCAATGGCCTGGGATTGCACTGTCCTGCAGCAGTGTCAGCCCCCGGACAGGCTCGTGGAGTGGGGACATGCCAGCTGGAGCTTGCCCAGGTGTGGTTATCTGCATGTCCAGGGGTATTTCTGCTCCCACCAGATGTGCTGGGTGCAAGGAGATGGGCGGCCCAGCTGAGCAAAGAGGGCAGAAGCAAGATGGGCACTTGTGAGCCAGAGGAAATCCCTGTCTGCCTCTCATCTTATGCTTCCCCTGGTGTCCCCAGCACCCCTTGGTCACTGGTGTGGTGGTGCGTGGCTTTGCTCTGAAAGCCGTGCTGGTCCCCAGCCCTCCTGCACCTCCAGCTGCCCCCACGTCCATACAGCTGGAGGTTTCAGTTCTGCATCTCTGCTGCCCAAGGGGAACTCAGGCAGCGAGAGCGAAACTTGGCGGCTCCAACGGTTGCACTTGTGCCGCCCCTCTGACACCCCCTCATGTCCCCTAGGTCCTGGCAGGGCCAGCAGCCACTGTTGCAACACTTGCAGTGGCAGCTGTGCCACTCGGCTGCTCTGAGCTTCCCTGGAGCCTGGCTCAGTGAGCACGGAGAGGGAATTCCAGCTCCGCTACCCAAATCCAGAGCTGGATTTGGTCCCATTCTGGGACCCTTGTGAGGCAGCGCCTCTGCAAGGTGACCTGGTGGAGCAGGGGTGGGAGCCCCCACAATTCCTGCTCTGCCTTGATCTGGGGTCCCTTCACCCTGTGTGGGGTTTGGAGGAGCTGCAGTGGTGGTGGTCACACTCTGCATGTGCCCTTGGCACAGCTGGTTTATGCCGTGGTTCTTGGTCATTGCTCGCCACTGCACTGTCCTGCTGTGCAGCTGAGCCTCCCATGCCAATGGAGGTGGATTTCCTCTTCCTGGCCCCCACCTGTCCCCTTTCCACAGCCCCTGGTGCTGTGCTGCTGGGACTCGGCCCTGGATGGTTGGGAGCTGGAGTTTTTCGCTGTGTTAAACTGCCAGCCTGTCCTGCCTGATGCTCCTGCTTGGAGCGAGGTCTCCCCCAGTTTGTTCCTTTCTGCCTCTTGGTGTCAAGCCATAGGAAACCCAACTGGAAAAGGCTCAACAGGTTTAATTCAACCCTGGGGATATTCCCAGTGGCTGGTGCAAACTGAAGGCTGGGCTATGGCTGAGATGCTTCAGTTGGTGGGCTGGGAAAATGGAGAAAAATGGAGAAAAATGGAGAAAAATGGAGAAAAATGGAGGAAAATGGAGGAAAATGGAGATGGACTTTTTTTTTCCCTCCTTTTTTTTTTACTTTTTTCTCTTTTGTTTTCTTTTTCTAGATTTTTATTTTATTTTATTTTTAATTTTGTCTGCTCGTTGCTGTTGTTGGGATCCCCTGAGACTGACAATGTCACAGCTCTGCTAAATGGGGTCTGGGCTCTCCCTGCTTTGGGGTGGGAGTCCATGAGCACCTGGCAGAAGAGTGGCGGGCTGGATTGGCAGCCTGAGGTGGGGAAGTTCAGGTTTGGCATCCAAATGTTTGCAGCCCCGAGCCCGTTGCTAGAGGAAACATGAAAAAAGAGGAAGGAGAGATTGCGGTCACGGCTCTTCCCCTCCACAATCTGCGCCTCCCTCTTGGCCCCTCCAGCTCCACAGCTCCTTATTCTGCTCTTCCATCTCCTGCTGACTTTCCAGCTAAGTGCTTGGAAGTCCCCATGGCAGTGGCCATGGATTATTCATTTGGGGGTATTATATGTATATATGATGTAGGTAGGGGTTGTATCTATTTGGGGTTTATATACATGGGAATAAATGTATATTTGGGGGTTTATCTGTACATATGAGAATATATATGTATATTTGGTGGGTTACATATATGAGGGTATTTTATTTTGAGAGGACTGTGTGTATGGGAATATATATATCTTGGGGAGTTACATATGTGGGAATATAGGTGTGCTTGAGGGTGTAAGCAAAGACTGGCTGTGGCACAGAGGCTGCTAAGCATCAGCTAAGCAGATATCTCGGGTAGTCACCAAAAGCCATTCCTGCACATCCTCCAGGATCCTTATGGGCTGGTTGGAGCAGCTCCCAGCATCTGCTGCCTTTGCATGGCAGGTTGTGCCAGCCTAACTGCATCAGTTAAGAATGAGGGTCCCAGGAGGTTCTCCTCGTTCTTCTGCCCTCAGGAATTTTGGTTTGTTACTTATGAAACCAAAGCTTTGGTTTTCGAGTAGGAACAGTGCTAGCACCCGCTCAGAATTTCTGCCCCAAAGCTGGACACAAAGATTGTCTTGTCTTTACCCCTTCCTCTTCCCTTCTTTTGTCACTCAGAAAGGGGATCTCACTTGCCTTTGCCACCTCCATCCCTCCTCTATGTGTTTTCTTCCCCCCAGCTCGTAAAATAACAGAACATTTTGAAAACACGATACTTTTCCTCTTCCCTGGGCAGCATTTCCCTGTTAATAACAAGAAGGCTTCGAAAGCATGTGTGTGGTGTGGTGAGACCTAGGAACTGCCCAGGAGCCCTGGGGGCAGCCAGTGGCCTGACCCAGCCCCCGCCCCTCACTGGGGCTGCTCTCACTGTGCAGGTCACCTTTTGAAACACTCCAGGGTTTCTGGGAGCAGTGCCAGGATGCTCACTTGGCAGGGCAAAGGACGTGCATAGACAGACAAGGGAGCTGGCACTGCCAGTTAGTGGGGGCTTTGCTCCTTTGTACCAGCTCAAAATGTTACAAAATAGGGACTGAGGGGTTCACTGGGGTTTGCTGGTGTTGGATGTACCACTAGTTTCAAAGGGCAACGGCTTCTGCAGCTTGGGCAGGGCATGAAGCAGCCCTGGAGCTGTTGGGCTGGAGAGGGTCAGGGCCTCAGGAGTGTCACCCCATGGGTGCTGTTCATCCCTGTCTCAGATGACACTGGGCTGCAACCCTGCAGTGTCAGAACTGCCTGCAGGCTGAACACCCCAAGACCAATCCTGCTCCCCCTGGAGTTCCCCACCTTGGCCCGACAAGGGGCAGCTCATCTGCCAGATTGGGTTGGCAAAGGCACTGTTGTTAGTTGTCACGATCTAGGGACTGTGGCATGGCCAAGGGCTGTGTGGGGTCAGTTATTGTCCAGAAGTCACTGTCCTGATGGCCTGGTGGGCTGTGGGAGCCAGGAATGTGGCTGCTGCCAACCACCAGCCATGGGCAGTTCTGTCAGTGCAAGAGTCTGTGAGTGGTGGCTGTGTGGCTGTAGCAGCTGTCCCATGGCACCATGGGCATCCTGGAGCCTGTGGAAATGGACATTCCTAGCTGGTCTAATGGCATCTCCCACTGAGAGGAAACAACTCTCTGTACAGACATATGAGGTGTTGCCTGGCCACATGTCCCCCATTGCATCCTGGTAGGCTGTAGAGCTGGCCCCAAACCCTGCAAAGCAGAGCCAGCAGGGGCACACACCTTGGCCACATCCTCCACTCAGCCTAGCCTGTGATCCCCGGTCCCCATGTGGCTCTGCCACCAGCCCTGCAAGGCACTGCAGTGCTAAGACCAATGAGAGCTGCTTGGACACCAAGAGGAGGTTCAGGAACCTGTTGAGAGACCCTTTGCAATAAACACCACTTCTTCGACCTGGCTGCGAGTGTGGCACTTGCAAGGTGGTGTTTCCTCCGTGGATGTCCCTGTCCCCAGGTGGTCAGTCATTCTGTAGGACACTCTGTTTTGTTCAGGGAAATAAAGGAGTGGTCCTGGGGGTAGGCAGGTTGGTCTGGGAGTAATGGGTGCAGTGTGGCAGTAGCTGGAGTCCCCCATCCTTGTCCCTGCTGCTCCCTCGTTGTGGAAGACACACTTATCTGTCTGTCCTGATGAGGGAATCCTCGTGACTGGTCCGTTTGCAGGACCAGCCCAAGTGCTGTGAGGTTTGGGGCTGGAAAGCCGCTTGCACCTTGGCTGTTCAGGGTTGTCCCTTCTGCTTGGCTCCTTGGGAGCAAGAGGAAGGTGCAGCCCCGGACAGAGCCACGCGCTCCTCACTCCGGCTTTGTTCAGGCTGAATTTTGTAATGTCAGGAAATGAGCTGGCTGTGGGAGGGGAGGCAGCCGGGGGAGGAAGGCTGGTTTTGTGGTTGGAGTGGAAGATGAGGACGCCGGAAAGCTGAGCACAATTCCTCGCTCTGTTGCAGGTGCTGGGGGTGAGGCTGCAGCTTGGGAGCTCGTGGTGCGTTTGAAAAGTGGGTGCTGGCCTCTGTGCCTCAGTTTCCCTTTTGGTCAGCACCGTTCCTTTCGTGGGAGTGTGCTATGGTGATGGGGTCTCCACAAGTGCCAGATGGTTGCGACCACCAGTAGATGACCAGCATGAAGCTGAAGCCGCTGGGCTTTAGCACATGGGTCTCCTCCCATCTCCCAGTGGTGAGTGGGATGAGTTCAGGAGCTGCGTTTCCTTCTGAGCCGTGGCAGTTTCTCCTCAGGCCAAGCACATTTGCTGCTTGCATTCCCTGAGAGAGTGTCCAAGTGAGTGGGTCAGTGCTTTTTCATGTGGGATGTGCATGAGAATCTTCCCAAAAAACACAAAGTTCACCTAAACTTTGAGCAACTTTCTGCTGGCCACACTGTTGGCCTGAGCCACATCCCCAGTGTTAGCTTGGTTTATGATTTGTTTCATTCCTGAACTATTTTTAATTTCTTTCCCTCTGGTCTCACTGGGATGCTTTCCACATTGCATAGCCCCAGGGCTCCTGGTTCCCTGGATCCCTGTAGATCCTAGCCAGGTCCACCCAGTCTGCATGGCCCCTGCAGTGATGCTAAGGATCAGGGCAGTGCAGGGGGGACTCTGCAGCCCCTGTCCCATCAGCCAGGTCTGCAGAGGGTACTGGGATCCCTCAGTGTTCCCCTCCATCTGGCTGTGCTTGGATGGGACATGTGGGGAGTCCTGTCCCTGCCTCTGTCCCCTCAGACTGACAGCTGCTTGCTTTGTCTCTGCAGTTGGATTGAGGAGTGGTGGCCGCAGCTCATCCCTGGCAGGAGCAGAAGATGCAGGAGGCTGTGTAGCAGGTATGGCAGAAATCCCAAACTCTGGTTTCCTGCCTTCCCTTTGGGTTTGCTTGGCCACAGGTGTCTCCCCTGCTGCAGGCTGGCAGTGAGCAGAGGGTCCCACAGAGGATGCAGGTGGATGCAGCTCAAGGGTCTCAGGCTCCCACAGTGGTGCCGACCGGACCCTGCTGCCCTGTTCCAGGGACAGGAGGAAAAGTGAGTCTGGTGCTGGAAGGGCACAGGGAACACCCTGCTCCACTGTGCACTGCTCACCTGCTCTGCACAGGTCCTGGAGTGTGGGATGGGGCAGCAGAGCTCTCAGAGCAGGGCAGGGAGGTGGCACCCAACAGTGGGTGCCACTGCTGTTCTCCATTGCCCATCTTCCCCTTCACTTCCTCATCTGACACAGCTCTGATAGCTCCCAGCCAGAGCCACAGCACTGATTTGGGGCTGTCTGGGTGTTTTGCAACACAGCCCCGTGTATCAGTGCAAAGAAGGGGTTTCCTGCCCTGTTTTCTCCCAGTGTGGCCAAACCTGCTGTTATTTTGTCCCTTGCATTCCTCTGAAATAAGGTGCTGCTGGGAGAGGGCCTCATGTCCAAGTTTCCTTCCTCTTCAGCCTTCTTGGCCTGTTTATTGCTCTTACAGTAAATGTTCTGTGTCTACAGTGAGCTTGTGGTACAGACACCACCACGGGCTGGTTTATGAGGGCTCTATGGTTTCATGTAATGCATCTTCTGTACCTGAGAGTGAAATCAATAAAAGGAAAGATTTTTAAAAATAATATGCCCAGCTCCTGAACGGAGGGAGCTCTGTCACGACTGCTTAGTGAGCAGTTTTGTGGGGTTGTGATGGCTTCTAGTGCTGGAGAGGGTGCACGTAATTTATTTGGAAGTCTAGTGGTGGGAGATGGGGGCAGCATCACTGTGTCCTCTCCAAGGTCAATACCAAGGGCTTCATCTGCTGATAGAAACCAAGAACAGCTCCCCACGGGTCAGGGGGAGTGTTTCAGTGGTGCTTGGTGTGTGCCAGCGATGTGCTATGGTGTGCCAGGGGACAGGAGGGCTCAGCCAGGTCTGTCCCTCTGTGGCTGAGCTGAGTGCTCTGGGAGCGTTCTGGGGGCTGGTTTGGGACCAGCTCTGATTCACTCACTCTGGGCACAAATGAATACTAGCTAAGGGGCTCGTGTTTCCGTGTGGTGAATCATTACTTGGAGTGTCGGGGCGACGGGTCTGTCTGCTGTGGGGTGTGTGTGGAGGGCAGGACCCTCCTTGGCACACAGACACCGTGGTCCTGATGGACTGTGCACATTCCGTCCCCCAGCCCGGATGCTGGTGGGTGGTGGCAGGATCTCTCAGCGACTGCGCTCTCCCCCACACCACTCCTTGCTGCTCCAGCTACGTCCTGACCAGTGACAACAGCTCCTTGTTTTTTAATTTCACACAAATTCTTGGGGTTTGGGTTGGCAGTGTCTTCCTGCAAAGCCCTCATACTGCCACTGGTGCTAGCACAGAGTTTTGAGCAGGGAGGAGCAGTTTAGTGATTTCTGCAACTGCAGAACTGCTGGCCCCGAGGAGCAGTTCAGCAAGCGGTGCACTCAGGGAGGAGGATTTTGAAAAGCATCTCCGGGGACTGCTTTAAGATTTGTCCCCTTCGCTCTGCAAGTGACAGGAGCTGAGCAATTAGAGGAGCAATATCGACCCAGCCTCGGAAGCGTGTGACGGCCGGCACCGGGCGATTTAATCCCAGTGAAGCCACGTCCTCGCATCCTGGACATGCAAGCATCGCTGCCTGCGATCAATAGGCATTTTGTCTGAGGCCAGCCCTGTTTGAGGCAAACCAGGCAAACCTTCTTCTGTGACAGAAGACTCTTCTAAGGCCTGTGACCTTAATTGAATCTACTCTTTCATGTCCTAAAGATGTCTTGCTGCGGACATGCTCAGTAAATTACGTGTCTGTCCCCTGCATGCAGGGTCTATGCCACCCTGCTTCTTTCCTGGTGAGATTTTGCAGCCTGAGGCTGATTTCCAGCTGCTTGGGTCACCAGGTCTGTTCCTCTGCTGTCTGAGGCGTTGCCTGTGTTCTCTCGAAGGTTCATTGGCAACTGGAGTTTGCAACTTCGAAGCTCCCACTGTGCCCGAGGTGTGTGTGCCACTCTACCTGGTACCTGGCTCTCTGCATGTGGCAGGATCCTCCCGATCTCCAGGGAGAGCGTGTAAAATCTAGCCAGTGGGTGCCCTGAAACCAAATCCCCACTCTTGACCCTTTTGGATATGGAATACTGAATTTGGTAAAGCAGGGGGTTCCTGCCGTGTTTGCCGCAGCTGAAATGTGGCTGACTTGCTGGAGGTCACCTTTCCCGTCCCCGTGGAGCCGGGTGGCCTCCTCTGGTCATGGCTCTGCCCTTCGCTTTGGGTTCTGAGCTCATCCGCTATTTTACCACTGGCGGGGAAAAAAAAAAAAAAAAAACCAACAACCCACCCTGTCTTCAAAGCCCTTTTCCCTTGGGGAAAAGCCAGCTTGGTCAGAAACGTCGGCGCAGAAATGTCATTTGACCCAGCAGCTGGTTCACGCCTCCCCGGGGGTCCTGCGGCGTCCGCTGCCCATGTCCCAGTCCGGCCGCGGCCCCGGCTCCGGGCTGCTGCAGGAAGCGAACCCGGGCGCTGCTTTTGGCGAGCGCTGGCCGCTCCCTTCCCCCCGCAGGCTCCACCACCCCTCCTGCCTCCGCATCTGCCTCTGCTCTTCAACTGCGCCGTGCGCCCCGCGGCCTCCATCGCGGCTCTGGGGGGCTTTGGGGGGCTCTGGGGGGCTTTGGGGGGCTCTGGGGGGTTTTGGGGGGCTCTGGGGGGCTCGGGGCCGGCGGCTCCATGCCGCGCTTCCTGCCGGCCGCCAGCGCGCAGCGGCCGCGGAGAAGGACGCAGCCACCCTGTCTCCTGTAAGTACCTCTCACTCTTTCCACTGGAGAGTTAAAATTAGCAACTTCTTTTTTTAAAGCAGGCGTCGCTTTAAACCTCGCCAGCCCAACTGGGTTTCCTTTTATTTCCCCTCTCCCCCGGCTCCTTTTCTCTTGATTTTTTTTTTTTTGGTGGTTGTTGTTGTTGTTGTTATTGTTCAACGTGTGCATGGACTTTTCTCCCTTTTTATTTCTTTATTTCTTTTTTATTCCCCCCATCTTCTTTTCGTTCCTTCCTATTTTAAACACGGGTGACGCTGCAGTGTCGGTGCGGAGTTTGCAGCCAAATAAACAGCCCGGCGCTCCCCCACCCCGATCGCCTTACAGAGCCCGGGGCCGGAGCCCAGCGCTGAATTTAGACCCTTATCTATTGTCAGCCTCCGCGGTCGGCGCTGCTCTGCCAGGGGGGTTGCCCCGGACCCCCTTGTTGCTCCTGACACACGTCCTCGCTGTGAGTTTGCCGCTTGCTGTTTTTTCCCTCTCCTTTGTTTTCGTGGTAAAGCACAGAAGTGTCCGTAAATCAGGACCCGTTGCTTTTTTTTTTTTCCTAGCGCTTGGGTGGGCAAGGAGGGAGAGAGGGTTCTGAGTGATGTAGGGCTCCCATGCTGGAGACAGGGGGAAACTGAGGCACAGGGGGGAGCATGGCTCCCTGATGGGGAGTGGGTGAGCTGAGATTTCCTCTATTTAGAATTACAACAAACGTCGACCGGGAAGGAAAAGGCAGCAGGCACGGGCTCAGATGCAGGATCAGTGCCTGTCCCAAAGGGGGATAAATCCCTTTGGGAAGCTTGTGCTCACGGTCCCCTGTGGCAGGGATGATTCCGGGTGGAGGGTGCCACTGCTGGCACGGTGCTGCGGCCAGAGCTCTGCCGCGCCAGGACGGGATGGGGCCAGCAGCTGGAAGTGGATGTCCCGGCCCGGATCTGCGAAAGCAAACAGGAAGGCGAATGGGGAGCAGCCGCTGTGTTTACTCAGAGGTTATTTATTGTGGTTCCTCAGAGGTTGGTGCTGGGGACTTTTAACACCTTCCTGCTTGGTGCTGGATCTCTTTGGCCGGAGCTGGATGTCCAGCAGGAGCTTGCGGCCACGCCGGAGGTGAGCCAGGTACCAGGCACTGGATGTCAGGCGAAATGGCACACTGGGGCTCTCTGTCCACTTCCTTCTCCTCCCTTGACTGTTTCCTAAATGTTTGTTTTGCTCTAAAGCCCAGCCTGGCTGGGGTGGATGTGGTGGGGATGGATGTGGTGGGGCTGGGAGCAGTGAGCTTGGCTCATCCTAGAAAAATCTTTTTCCATTTGATTTTTTCAGGGTTTTTATGCCATTGCTGCTTTGGGATAACAGTTAATAATGCTGATAATCTTCATATCCATGTCGGTGAAAACGGAGGTGCAGAGCCTGTAGGAAGGGGATCTTTCAGAGTGCTTTTAGTGTTTCCCTCCCAAGAGGGAGGGAGGGAGAAATGTTTCTCTTCCCAGACGTGTGTTGCCCCAGCTCTGATGCTTGTGGATTGGGCTGGAGGATAAACTTTGGGTGTGCTTTGGGTTAAATCCAGCCCTTTACTCATTGCTGGGGGTGGGTGAGGTGGGTTCTCCCCTCTGCTTGACTTGTAGGGACTTGTCACAAGGTAGTCTCCTTTGTTGTAGGAACCACTACAGGGTCCCAAGGTTTCTGCTTTTGGAACTGAGTGGCTGGCCTCAGTACTGCTCTAGGCAACAACAGCTGCAGAGCCCTTTCCTCCTCCTCCTCCTCCTCTTTTGGGCAAACAACCCATTTGGGCAACTCTTTATTGATATATTTTTATATCCCCACCCTTCAGCAAAAATTGTGACCGAAATGTTTTCATTTCTTTCTACAAACTCATGCCTTACTTTTTCTCATCCCAGCTTTGCATGGGGAGTATTGACAAAAAACTGTGGTATTTGATTTTCTTCCCCAATATTTTTCCTTTTCCAAGAGGAATTGTGACTGGTGTTTATCCATGACATTCCTGCACTCATAATGGCCCTTACTTGCCCTTGGGATCCATCTCCTCTGTGTTGCAGGAGCATCCCGGTGGCTTTTCTGCCATCCCTCTGGTAATGTGGCTGGGAACCATGACAAGGCCTTGGCCTAAGCTATGGCCATGTGACAGTGATGCTCCGGCATGGGATTTTGGAGTTTGCCAGACCCAGGAGGTAACAGTGCTTCTAGAAAGTGCCAAATGTTGGCATTTCTCACAGTACCTGGGCATCCCCATTGCTCTCCTGAGTGTCACCCTCATCCTTTGCTGGGATGTCCTTGAGGGGCGTGTGGGCATCATCACCCTTCTGGCATGTGGCTTTTGGTGCAGCCACAGAGAAGGGGACCTTCCCCCACTACCTAAACCCCCTTGCTGAAACACAGAGTTTGGCCATAAAAAATCCCGTTTTAAGACAGAATGCTGTTCCTGGAGGATGTGTACTGAGATGGGCTCTGAATGAATCTGTCTCAGTGGGAACCATCCAGGTCTGTAAGTAGCTGCCATGGGGTTGGCAGACATCATGGCCTCACTGTGGTGGCCCAGTTGGTGCCGGGGAGCACGAGGACAGGATCTGTGTGCCTGAGACAAGAATGTGCATCCTGTGAGTGAGCAGCAACAGCTGAGAACCAGCTGTCCTGGTGGATTTGAGCTGCCTGATGAGCTGGGGCCGGATTCTTACCCCTCTGGCTCACTGGCATGTGGCTCAGGATGCATGTGAGTACAAGCTGTGGCTGAGCTAGGGAGTGAGGTCAGTCCTGGCTGATGGCAAAGCCTTTGTGGCACACTGAGTAGTATCCCCTGGTCCCAGCAGTCCTGAGTCATGCTGGGGACAAGGGACCTTGAACTGTTTCTTGTCTTTATCCCCGGCCTGGCTTTGGCTGCAAGAACTCTGGGCACCCTGGGATGCTCCACTGGTGCCCCACTTGGGCTTTGGATGGCAGAGTGCTGGTGGTGGCTGATGTTATTTATGTGCTGGGTTGGAGACACTGTGTTTCAAGGCAGCATAGGGGAAGAGGAAGTTAAACCCGTCTTTGCCATGTGGCATCTTGTCCCAGTTCCTCCTCTTTGCTTACAATGAGTTTGGCTGGGGTTCAGTGGCAGCCAGACCATGGCCTGTGCCCTTCTGGTGGGATTTGGTGGCTCCTCAGCTGTAGATCTTTGGGCCAAGGGGCAGGTCAATGCCTAGGGCCTTGATCTCTGTCTGTTTCTGGTGCTTTTACAGTCCCAAATAACTAATGCTAGGTTTGGGCCTTTGTTTCCTTTATTAAATGAAGTAATGATGTCTGGTGGTGAGCTTCCAGCTGTAGTATGGCAGTGTACTCTGAGCACGAGCCAGTGGCTATGGACCAAAGTGGGTTTTGGGGAATGTGTAAAGATGGGTGGGCATGTCCACCTCTGAAAGGCAGATGTCCAGGATGACTATTTTTGTGGCTTTGTTTCCAGGCTGAAAGTGCCATGGGCAGGTGGGAGCTATGATGGTGGAGTCTGAGCACTGGGATGGAGACAGGAGCATGATCCTGCCTGGTCCTGTTGGTGTTGGCCGGATTTTTTCCATCCATCTCTCTAAGGGACTCTTCTAGTGAGCTCTGCTATGGCATCACCCTCACAGTAATTAGCATTGCCATATGAGTGACAATTTAAGATCTTCTGCTTCTTATCCTTTGACTGGTCTGGAGCTGGTGACCACCATCTCCTTCCCAGCAATGGGGAGCTCCTGACTTCACCAGCTCCTTTGCACACCAGATGAGTGCCAGAGCCTGCAGCCCCTTGGGAACCCGGTGCTTCCTTCCCAGGAGCTCAAGACATGTAAACCCTGATGGAGAGTGTGGCATGGGACAATGCAGGAGCAACATCTGCGTCTACCTTGCCTGCTTTGGACTCGTCGGGAGCGATGGTTGCCTTGGCTGTGAAGGTAGTCAGCAGTCAGCAGATGCAAATCAGATCAGCAGCGTTGTGACTTTGGGCACCACGGCTGTTACTCGCCAGTGCTTGGGGGTGCAAAACCAACAAAGAAATGATTGTGGGAGGCTGGTTTGAAAGATCTTAGTGGCCCTTGGGAAGGGGCTGAGCCTTTGGGAAGGGCGCTGCTGAGGTGGTGCAGTAGGAGAGAGGATTGTGCTCAAGGACTGAGTTCCGGGGTGGCACTGGGGACCTCTGGCCTCTCAGCAGCCCCAGCTCCCTGGGTGAGCCCGCACTGGGCTTTGGGTGCTGGAGGGTCTGCAAAGCTGCTCTGAGGTATCCCTTCCTGGGTGGGATGGGGCACAGAGTCACTGAACATGTCTGGTCTGGGGATGGAGATGAGAGGAAGATGGGGCTGGAAGAGCTGAGGCTGCTCAGCCTGAAGAGGGGAAGGCTCCAGGGAAACCTTAAAGCCCCTTCCAGTGCCTAAAGGGGCTTTAAGAGAGCTGGAGAGGGGCTTTGGACCTGGATGGGGAAGGACAAGGGCCTGGAATGACAGGACAAGGGGGAATGGCTTCCCACTGCCAGCAGGCATGTTTAGATGGGATATTGAGAGGAAAATCTTCCTTCTGGGGGTGGTGAGGCCCTGGCGCAGGGTGCCCAGAGAAGCTCTGGCTGCCCCATCCCTGGAGGTGCTCAAAACCAGGTTGGATGGGGCTTGGAGCAACCTGGGATAGAGGTTGGAATGAGTTTCAAGTTTCCATCCAACCCTAACCATTCTAGGATTTCATGAGCTGTGCCACAATGCCCTTGAGCTATGGAGAGTAGGATATCCCAGGCTGGCTGCAAAGGACATATCCCCAGTCCCCCTCCCACTGACACAGGAGGGAAGAGCAGAGTTTCCCCTGGGACAGTTTCCCTCTCAGCCGTGTCCAGTGGGGCTGCAGTGGATTTCCACTGCTCTTAATGATGGCCTGGAGCAGCAGTTGGGTCTCATGGAATTTCCCCTGGGTAAAACCCACCAGGAGGAGAGAGTTGTCCCCTCTGCTACGGGAGGAAATAGTGCTTCCATCCCCTTCATGGAGAGCCCCTAAATTCCCAGCAGGGAGGGCTTTGCCCTGATGCTGCTGAGCTGCCTCTGGGAGCCCCATTAGGTCCTAGGGCTGAGATCCTGCCCCGTGTGCTGGAGCTGAAGGCAGTGGTTATCCCCCTTGGGCATGTTGTGTTTTGGGACATGCAAGTCATCGGTGTCCTTGGTGACCACAGTGGTGGTGACCATAGTGAGGGTACTGGCAGCAGGGTTCTGGCTGGGCTGCACTGGGGGATGGATGCACCCTCAGGATGGAGGTCCCAAGGAGAATGGAGGTAATGTTGGGGTGCTACTGTATGGTTCATTGAGAGAGAAAAGCCCTCAAAGTGAAACATCACTGCCATGGGGTGCTGAGGCTTTTCCTGGGCTCAGATTCTCCCACCCCTGAGCAGGAGGCAGCTCCGTGTGGAGCAGAACTGGATGGCTCCAAAAACGGTAGCTGTGTCCAACCCCTCCATGCCTCCCCTTTCCTCCCTGTGGCCTCAGCACCAGTGAAAGTCCCTAGTGTGGGGCTGGTTTGGGGTCTAGAACCGCTCCTGCTCCCCACCAGTGCGGGGTCGGCTGTCACAGCCTCCCGATTTGCTGAGTGCAGGATCCGACCCCGAATTCAGCTCCCTCTCCTTCTTGCTCCTTTTTTTTAATGAGTCAACCTCTCATCTGTCATATTAAACCTCCTCATTACCAGGTATCTAAATTTTGCTCTGACAATAGTGACAGGGGAAGCTGCGATCTCATTGCCACGGCGCGGGGCTCCGGGGAGCTGGCAGGTGGTTATTTCATGCCCTGCAGGGAGCCGTGGGGGTGGGCAATGGAGCTGGATAATGGGATCTTGCTTCCCATCATTTAGAAAACCCTACTTAGTGCAGAGGGAAAAAATACCCCCAAGTCTCCGACTCTGGAGCTGGTGATAGATAGAGAACATGGGGGAAGGGGAGCAGCTTTGGGGGTCCGGCTGATCCTCGCTGGCCATGGAGGGTGGATTGGGAGTAGGGTGGTTGGGGATGGAGAGTACATGGGGTTGAAGGGTGGGTGGGGATGAAGGGTGGAAGGTGGTGAGAGTGGCTGGGAGTGAGGATAGATGGGGATGGAGGATGGATGGGGATGGAGATGGAGATGGTGCAGGGCTGCCCTGTGCAAGCAGCTGGTACCAGCTGGGGAAGGGGATGCTGTGCACATATTGGAGAGCCTCTGGGCCATGCAGGGCTCCCAGCCTGGATAGGCACATCTGGGGAAGCCGCTGAGCCACCTGGGAGACCATGGCCAGGCTCAGGGTGGTGAATGACCCCTGCTGCGAGGATGCCACCACCAAGATCACTGCTCAGGGTCAAGAGGCTTTTTTGGCAGCCGCATCAGCCTTTGGTTGCTGTTCTCTGGGTGCTCTGAAGGTCACTTTAACAGAGGACTGTCCAAACCCTCGCGTTTAACACCAAGCCCTGCAGCAACTTGTCCCTGGCAGTCCCTCCCTGTAGCATCTTCAGGAGAGAGGACCAGCTGCCTCTCTAGGAAGCCACGTGGTGTGAGGGGCTTCAAGTCTATGCTTGTCCAGGTCCCGCAGATTTTTCCTTCCTGAAACTGTGTTCTTACCTTGGGTGAGGGCTCCCTGGTTGACTTTTGGGCAGCACCAAGCAGGGCCATGTGTTTGCCAGTGACTGCCTGGAGCTCCTGCCCAGCCTCCTTTCCCCTCCAGCCTCAGCTGTCTTTGGACATGCTGGCAGTACAGAGAAGGTCACCAGCTGTACCTGCTGTCACCCTGCCTCTGCAGAACATATCCCCAGTCTAGGATGTGCGTGCTCCTGTGGTGCTGGATGTGATGGCATCCCTGGCTACGTGTGGTGTGGGATGAGGCTGTGATTTGGGGTGTAGGGGACCAGGGTTCCTGGTCTGGGTGCTGCCTCCAGTTCTTGTGCTGATGTTGGGACTGTCATCCTTTCTTGACTCCACACTGGCACACAAATTGCAGGGGAAGAGAAGATCAACCCCAGTTTAATAATTCCCCCCAAATCCTTTCTTTCACCCACCCTTGCACGGCAAATGCCAGTTCTCCAGCATTGTGTCAGGGCTGTGCTTTTCCTCAGCCTCTGCCAGGCTTGGCACGTCGCGAGGTTTTGTTACAGCTCAGCAGAGCTGGTTACACGGTTGGCATCTGCTTTTCTTCAGAGAATGCCTGAATCTGGGTCAGGAATATATGTGTCTGTTTCAAATTCCTTCGGGGCCTGACTCAATCCAGCCTCACTCCTGCTCCCCTGAGCTCCCAAGGTTTTCACCTGCAGCTGGCGGGACTGATTCCCTCCTGCAGGCAGGAGGAGCTGCGTGCTGGTTTGGCTGCCCATCCCAGGGAAATCGGGCCCTGACGTGGGTGTCAGGTGTGCAGGAGAGACGGCAGCTCAGCACTGGGTTGGCACCTGCCTGGTGAGTGGGATTTGGCCGCAGGCAGGGTCAAGCAGCTGCGTTTCTGAGCAGGAGGTTTGCTCTGAAGCCATGCTTTGGCCGCCTTCCTCTCCCCTCCCCCTGCCTGCATCTGGAGGTTCGACACAGGAACCCAGATAGCATCATCCTGAAACCAGAATAGAAGCTTTGGAGGAGACTTGAACATGTTTGTGTGGTTTTTATCTCGGTTTGGAGATAAAGAGGTGCTAAACAATGCTAAGCTGGCGAGTTGGAGTCCCTCACGGTGCGTGCAGTGGGGCTGGGGACTCGCTGGCACCTGCCCTTGCTGCCTGCTGTCCTGCCAAGGACGTCCCCACGTATGTGCTGTGTCCCTCCTGGGTGCCACATTGCCCTGCCAGCACTGCCCCCCGTCCTGCAGTAAAGCAGGGGTGATGGCCAGCACCATGCCAGTGGCTTTGCCAGAGAGGAAGAGCAACATTAACATCAATACTAGCACTGTGTTTTAGGGAAGGGGGCTTTGCAAAAGAGAAGGAAGTCAGTCCTGCTGATCCAGAAACCACACAGAAGGAAACTAGAAATCCTTGGTGTCAGCATGGAGGATATGTTAAAAAAACAACGATTAACTCACAAAAGGCAGCGAGAAAGAAAACAGGAAGGCAAGAACTGCAGTTAAACAGGCAGGTTCAAGAGGTGACTTGAGCTAAATCCGTGTCCTTAAGGGGTGGGATCCAGCCTTGGTCATGGGCGGGGAAGTGACTTGGTCTTTGTCAGTGCAGGCCTTAGTATCCTCGAGGTGAGGCTCGGAGACCTCAGCTGCGGTTGCTCTTTATTTGCTGTTGTGTAGCTGTCTGCAGCAGGCAGAGGGTCACACCGGTGCTGGGGGCTCTGGGGCACTGTGGCCTCTCAACGCAGCCGCTTCTCGTGGTAAAAAGTTTGTGGCAGGAGCGATGCAGCAGAGCGAGGGGCTGCTCTTGCCACCTCCAAAGCATCATTACCACCTCAAGAGCATCATTGCTCCCTCGCTCCCTTGGCCCCTTCCCCCCAGCCAGCATGGGCAGTGAAGGGCTCCTCAGAGGCTTGGGGTGGTGGCTGTAATCCACTTCCCACTGCAGTCTGAGCTCAGGGGCTGTTTTGCAGCACAGCAGCATTTCCTCACCTGGGCTCTCCTGCTGTGAGTGGACAGACAGGATGAGTTGTGGATGGACAAGAAGATGGACATGACCAAGCTATTGGCACTGGTACCAGAAAGCCAATGCTGTGCCCAGCTGATCCCTGGGCATGGGCAGCATGTGAGGGGCTGGGGTTGTGCCCCTCTGCCCCGCTCTAGCAACACACTCCTCAGTGCTGCCTCCAGCTCTGGGGTTCCCAGAGCAGGAAGAATACAAATCTCCTGGAGTGAGTCCAGAGGAGACCATGCAGCTGCTCTGAGGGCTGGATCCCCTCTGCTCTGGAGACAGGCTGGGAGGGCTGGGGCTGGTTTGCCTATGGAGGAGTCTGGGGAGGCCTTCGAGCTCCTTCCAGTGCATAAAGGGGCTCCCAAGAGAGCTGGAGAGGGACTTTGGACAAGGACCTGCAATGACAGAACAAGGCTTCCCACTGCCAGAGAGCAGGGTTCAATGGGATACTGGGAAGAAATTTTTCCCTTTGAGTGGGTGACAGAGAGGTGGGATGAGATGAGCTTTAAGAATCTATCCAGTCCAGACCATTCTGCAGTTCTGTAACACCCTCCACCTTGTACCCCACATGCCTGCTGGTTGTGTGCTGAAGCTCCCTTGCTGTGAACTTTTTTCCACAGAGGAGCTGTGAGACTGGGACGTGTTATTGCTCTCATTTCTGTATGTGGATAAATCTGACATCCCCAAAATGTGTTGGGGTTTGGGTCAGTGAATTCAGTCATGTCAGGTGCCCTGTTCCTTGGGGGTGGATAGTGGCAGGGAGGACCCTCCTTTTACTCTCAGCCAGCCTCTTGACTTGATGGAGCCTGTTAAGGAGAAACACATCTTGGGGAGCATTCTGCAAATCTTGGGTGAAAGATGGGTTGGTGCCACGGCGAGAGCATTGGGTGCCTGGAGGAGCAGTTGCTGGGGTGGGCTGTGGTCTGCCATACCTGTCACCTGCATTTCTCCCTTCAGACTGGGATTTTCTATGCCTCTGTAAGACAGGCTGCATCTTCACAGGGCACTATTTGTCCTTTGAAGCTCCTTTTGCATGTTTCCTTGCAGCCAAGGATGTCCCCATTGCACCGGACCTGTTTTGGGGGTGGGGATCAGGAAAACATCCCATGAACTGGTGCCATGTTGAACCCATCCCAGTTTTGCCATCACTTGTGCCTCTGGCTCTGCTGTGTGTTCCTGCACAGGCACAAGTGGACTGGGGAGCACAGTCCCACATGCTGGGAAAAGCAAAGAGCTCCAAAGGAAAATACATTCCTGGAAAGGATGCATTTATTTGCCTTTATTTATCTTCCTAAAGCTTTCAGATTAATCTTTTTGATCTTCCTTCTGCAGCTGCATGGCCAAGGTTTGGCTTCTTTCAGCTGACATTAGGCTGAGAGCACACAGCGTTGCAAAGGCGAGTGTTAAGGAAGGGCAGCTGAATTCCTTCGCCCTGGGGAGGGGCGGTGTTTCAAGCTAACTTTAGTAAGGAGTGACTAAAAAGGGATGCAATAAAAGTATATTAAAAATAGCAAATGGCTGTAGAAAGTGGATGTGAGACTCTCAGTGTCCCTGCTCATGCCGAGAGAAACGTGGGGCTGTTCAGCAGGAATGGAAAAGTGACAAGGTATGGAGCAGTGCAGAGCACCCCGCTACTTGTGCAAAGCAAAGGTGAAACAACTTAGAAGTAAATGAAATAGATGAGAAATTTGTGCAGTAGATTAAAAAAATACAGAAATAAAGATGTGAAAGAGAGATCAGCTCCTCTGTGCCCCCAGCTCTTGGAGCTGGGGATTCAGCCCCCCCAGATTCCTTGTTTTGTAAAAACATCTCCCAGCTGAGATTCCTCTGCGCTTTTTCTTTCTTCCCCCATTTGCAAAATGCTAACTCTGCTCTCTCGCCTGTCTCTCCAATTTGGAGCAATTTACTGGGAGCCGGGGATGAATTACTCAGCACAGAGTTAACCAGCACCTGCTCGGAGTTAATTGGCATGTGTGCTAATTGCTGTGATAGTCACACTTGTGTGAGCGGAGCGTAGGGGGGGGGAGCGGGTGCTGGCGGCTGCCTCCATCCCAGAGCTTCTCGCTGCCTCCTCGGGCGATGTCGAATTCCCTGATCCTTGTTGAGATTCCTGGGAGTGGAAGAGGATCAGGGCGGCTCTTTTCCACTATGCCACCCATCATTTGCTTTCCAGTGGATTTGTAGGTCCTTTTCCATGCCCTTGGACCATCCTTGTCGGGGGTGTAGTAGCTGGGATGTTTGGCGGTTTCCTTGAAAAGTGAGGCTTAGGAGAAAGAAAGAAGCTGCTGTCTGAGAAGGAGGGGATGATGATTTAGTGAGTGGGGCTATTGTATATAAAATCATTTGAGACCCTGAAAGTTAGAAGTTATTTAGGAGCTCAGCTCCTGGTAGCAGTCCTGTGCTCTGGGTGCTTGGCTATGTATGCGTTCATGTGCTTAAATTCCACCTGATCATGGAGGAGAGTCATGGGTGATCTTGGTGCCTCAGGCTGGGCAATCAGGGAGCCAAAGCAATTTGGTGGTGAAGGAGAGGGAGCTCCAGGGGCACAGGGGATCCTACTGGCTTGGGGCAGAGCCGCAGCAGCAGTGCCAGCAAGAGGGACAGGAAAGATGAGGGCAGCTCTCCAGGTTTCTTGCTCTTCCAGATGCTGTTCAGAAACTTGAGCCAGTGGTCACACTTTCTGAAACAGCCACCTGGGCAGGAAACATGAAAATACCTGGGTTTGAAAATATGGTGGGGAGAAAAACCCAACCTTAAACCAAACAAACTCACCCCAAAACCCCAGTTCCATTAAGAGAAAAGGGAGGGGTGTGAGTTTGAAATCACCTCCGTCAGGTGCATTCAGAGGGCAGCAAACATGCTGTGCTCTTCTCCGTCGCTCCTCTTCACCCCATCCAAGGGCTGCCCTCCCCGTGGGGTGTTTGTCTTCCCATGCAGGGTAGAGGGGTCAAGAGCATCACATGGCAGCTCCTTTTCTCCCCATGATGATGAGCAAAAACCTGTTAAGTCACCTTTTTCCGGTGGAAAATTTTATCCAGTGGCATGAGCAAACCCTGAGGCTGCAACAATGGTCCCCATCCTGCTGAAGTGCTGAGGATGCAGGGTCGGGATTCAGAGCAGCAGGAGGAGCCTGGTTTGGTGGCTGAAAAAGGGGATTTGGTTTGTAACACTTGGGGTGTGTTCGTGGCCTGGGGAGAGGAATGTGTTTTGAATCCCCCTGCTCCCATGCAAGAAACGCCAGCTCGTGTGGAGCTGAGGGCAGGGATGAGCAGCACTGGGGATTTTTTCCTCATCCGTACAAATGTCCCATGTCTTCGAGCGCTGTGGAGCTTTTGGCTGCCATAGCGTCCTGTGAACAAGTCCCACAATGAAATCGTGTTAAAATATGTTTCCTTTCACTCAGTTTAAATTTACTGCCTGTTGTTCTCCAGTGTTTATTGTTGCTTCTGGAGAGTTCCTCTCTGGTTTGGACAGTAAATCCGCTGTCTTTCAGAGGGTTTCTCTGTCCAAGAGCTGCAG
Organism: Sylvia atricapilla; assembly: GCF_009819655.1. Classification (NCBI taxonomy): domain Eukaryota; kingdom Metazoa; phylum Chordata; class Aves; order Passeriformes; family Sylviidae; genus Sylvia; species Sylvia atricapilla. Next base: position 697,029 of record NC_089169.1, read on the forward strand.
CACACGGAAAGAATTAGCATCTTGCCCTGGGTCTGGTTGCAGAGCTGTTGCTACTTTGTGCTGCCGCTGGTGGTTTTGAAGATGCTGAAGGTGAATATTTTTCAGCCATTTTGAAGAAATGGCAACTCCAAAGGGAAAAGCAGCAAAGCAAACCTGACAAAAAGCTCCTCCTCTTCCAAAGTTTCTTTGTGTGTTTCCAAAGTTCTCACCTTGGTTCCTAGCCTTTGGGCTTGGCTCTCTCCTGTGTGGGCTCACAGTGAGGGAAATACAGAGTGGACACTCCAGGTGGATGAAATAAAAATCCTCATTTTCCTTTTGGCTCTTGCTGTATCACCGGCCTTCAAAGGATGCTTCACATGGTGCAAGCCAGAGCAGCAATGCTCTAGACCTGGCGATGCTGTGGAGCTGCTGCTGCCCCAGAACTGGCAATGCTCTGGAATTGGTGATGCTCTGGGACCTATCTTTTTGGGGCTACCCGTGGTGGGATGGGGAGCAGCAGCCAAAGGAAATGCCTCTGGCACTGGCTCAGTGTTCTCCATGGTGACAGTGCTTCTCAGAGCTGGATGGTTGCTCCTATTTGCTGCTAGGAGGGAAACATGCACCTATTTTGGTAAATAAGGATTCAAGAATTAAATGCCATCCCTGTATGGTCTGTCCTTGCAAAGAGTCTTACTGGCGGGATGTATGTGTAAAAAAGCCAGGTTTTGCTGCCCTTTGTCTCTCTGGTCGTCTTCCTGGCTTCGTCATACCTCATCCTCCCTGGAGGGCAAATTGCGGATGTCAGGATGGGGAAAAGACTCCCCATCCTCCTCAGGGCTCCTTGAACTTGCACTGAAACCACATAACGTGATGCACAATGAATAACTTTACCCATAAAAAAAAAAGATTAGGTGACTCACATGACTCAGTGAACCCCAAAACAAGTGTGGGAGTGAGACCATTAGGGCTTGTTTGTTGTTGGAGCATAGTCTGATGAGGAGGCAAAGTGTGGGGCCGAGGTCTTCAGCAGGGTCTGGGGATGCTCTGGGGTGGGAGAGGAGCAGGAGGAGCTTGGTCAGGTTGGCTGTGGCTGCTGCTTTGAATTTAGGATGATGGTTTGGGAGAAAAAGCTTTTGGGTTTTTTTATGCTTTTTGTAACCGAGGGCTGGGGACTGCCAAGTTGAGACAGATAGGAAGCTATTTTGGGACTGTTTTTTCCCCTCTGCCTGGGTCTTGGCACAGGGCACCTCGCCTTAAATGCAATATTATCACTGCTGTTTCCAGCTGCTCAGAGAGAGAGCAGGCAGAAAGACATACCTGAAGTATGTAATGGCTGAAGTTCCCTCCTTGTCCAGTGCAGGACATGCTGGGAAACAGGGTGGGATGGGCTGGGGGCTGTGACAGGAGGTGCCCTGGTACATCTGGATGCAGCCTTTGGTGCTGGAGGATGCAGATTACCGTGGGGAGGCTGCAGAAGGAGCCCCAGAGACCTGCAGCACTCTTCCCTTTCAGGAGAGTTTTGGGCACAAGATACCCCCGAGTCAATTGCATGCCCAAGATCCATGGAAACGTCCAGTGTCTGGCTGTGGCTGAGCCCAGTGGAAGGCCAGGCTGTCTCAGCTGCCTTTGGGGTCCTCCTTACCCGTAAAAATTACATTTCTGTGCCTGGTTACAAGGTTTCTTTCAAGTAATCAAATAAAGACATTTTCACATTCCAAATTGAAGATTAGTGCAGAAACTGGAGACAGATTTAAATTGCCCAAGCTAATCACCAGCCACTTGACTGCTTATGACTTTATTAAGAGAATAAAAAAGTCTGGAGTATCACAGAGGAGTAGTGATTCACTGGCACATTGCTGCCGTCTCTTCCTCTTCGCCCAGCATCGCAGTGCCCGGCCCACGCGTGTCCTGTGGCACAGGTGTTCCTGGCCTCCATCCTTGGGCTTCTTTGAGACCAGTTTGGATAAATCCCTCTGCAGCTCTCCTGGCCCCAGAGCTGGGTGAGAGAAAGAGCTAGAGACCACCCTGGCCTCGAGGGTGGGATGTGCAGTGGCGGTAGGAGGGTGCTGGTGGGGTGCTGGGTCCTGGATGGCGTTTGGGAACAGAGCATCTCACTCCTGTCTCTCTCACTGTGCAGGTTTCTGAGCAGCTGGTGACATCTCAGCCCCGCTGGATCTGGCCACGCACGAGGGTACCATGAACTGAGCACAGAGCCACGCAAAGCTTTTTTTTTTTTTTTTTTTTTTTTATTTTGGCTTTTTGGGGTTTGTTTCCATCTGAGATAAAAAGCCCCCCACGCTTTTTAATGAAAGCATTTTAAAGTGGGGTTACTTCTCCCCTGAGCCGAAGTCGTCCCGGGTGTGGTGAGGATTTCCGGAGAAGATGGGGAGAAAAAAGATCCAGATCCAGCGGATCACAGACGAGCGCAATCGGCAGGTCAGTGCTGTCTCCTCCTGCTCTCTCACCTCGTCCTTCTCCTCCCAGTGGGCATTTTAAGTGTCATGTTTCAAAATGACCCATTTCCATCCGGTTTTGGGCCGCTAGTGCTATGTTTTTCCCAATCCATAAAATAAGCAGATGGTCGAGACTTGGTGCTGAGGCTGGATCCAGGTGGATCCAGGACCAGGCAAACGGCCCCGTTTTACTGCCCCCATTCAGGCATTGCTCCTCACCTTCAAGCTCCTTGAGCTGTTTCCATCTAAGTGCTTTTCCAGAAGAAAGTATCTTCTCCACTTAGTTATTCCCCCGCCTTTTTTTTTTTATTTTTGTTCTGCAGAAAATATATTTCAGTTGACATTTTCCATGTGGTTTTTCCAATAAAAAACAGCCACAACAAGTATCTCTTTTGCTGAATGCAAACAACTCAAATTATTCCTTTTTTTTCCTCAACTGTAAACTTAAATGACTCCAGGGCCTTTATCCTTGGGCTGTCTTGAAGCCAAGCCCAAGACACACACGCATGTGCATGTGTGCAGGAATGCATTCATGTATCTCAGAGTAAAAACAAAAACCAACACATTTTTCTTAAATTTCCATGTTCTTTAAACTGGAGTGGTGGAGCAGCAGCACTTTGCCAGCCCAGGTTTGCTCTGGGATGACTATGTCAATGTATTTCCATAACCACAAGGCCTCCAGGCAGGTCCCTTGGCTTTCTGTGCTCCTGGAGTTTGGCTTAGCGGATCCAAGCCTCTGCCTTTAAGTCCAGCCACTACTGCACCCCAGCATGACCTGCCATACTTCTTTCCTGCAACTTTCATTCCAGAAAAAGAGCAAAAACAATAAAAAATCATGTGGATATATTCCTGATCCTTAAAGAGAGCAAAACTGGATGAAGCACTTTATTGCTCAGCAGCAAAACAATAGGAAATGGCAGGTTTTCCTCATTATAGCTTCACTTGGTGGTGGGGGCTGGAATAGGCATCAAATAGTTTTTGCTGATGTCCCAGTTGCTCCCAGGGCTGTTTATATCCATCATGAGGAGGAAACAGGACCTTGGGCATTATTGAAGGATCCAGAGTGTATTTTATGGGGCAGTGCTGCAGAGGGGAGCGAGGGATCAGTGGTGACTGGAGCCCTGCTGGAAGTTCAAACAAATGGAAAATAATTGGTAATGCTGGAGGGGGATGGCACAGCCTGGCCCTGCTGGATAGACATTCAGGAAAGGAAAGAGGCATTTCTCTGCAGGGGCAGCAGCCCAGTGATGGGACTGTGAGGGATGAGCTGCTCTTTGGCACTGGCTGGAGATAAAGACCCTTGCTGAGGGTCTCGTTGCATTGGGTGTGATTTGACAGCAGGAGCTGCTTTGCATGGCCAGGTGTCATGACTTTAGCACATCTCTGTTGTCAGGTGTTCCCAAAGCCCAGTTCCCTGGGCTGGGGGACACTGGTTTTCCCTGGCAGTAGCTGCAACCTTAGCTGGGCTGGTTCTTCCAAAAGCCAGCATGGGAGCATTGCTCCCCGCTCCAGTGCAGCGCATCTTGCTTTGCTTCCCAGAAACCAGCCCAATCAAATCGGGTGTCAGCAAAGCAGCAGCTGTTTAATTGGTCACCAGCACAGCTTTGCAATCAATTTTCACTGCTCCCTTTCTTTGGGAAAAAAGGACATACCATGAAAATGGGACATTTCATGAAAAAGGACTGCTCCAGGCAGTGGGATCTGCTCTATCCACTGTGGTGGGAGCTGTAAAGAGGGTGAGCACCCTCTTGCTCCGCTCTCCTGGTCCGTGCTGTACATGTGCAATGCCAGGATCCACTCCCTAGGGTCAGAAATGTCCCATATTGCTTTACCTCATAGAATCATGGAATGATTTAAGTTGGGAGGGATCTTAAAAATCCATCTCGTCCCTCCCCCCCTGCCGTGGACAGGGACACCTTCCACTAGACCAGGTTGCTCCAAGCCCCATCCAGCCTGGCCTTGAACACTTCCAGGAATTGGGCAGCCAGAGCTTCTCTGGGCAGCCTGGGCCAGCACCTCACTGCCCTCACAGGAAAAATTTCATTCTAATGTCCCATCTAAATCTCCCTTTTTTCAGTTTAAAACCATGCCCCTTGCCCCATCGCTGTCTTCCTGTGTAAAAAGTCTCTCTCTGTCTGTTCGATAAGCTCCTTTAAGTGCTGGGAGGCTGCAGTGAGGTCTCCCTGGAGTCACCTCTGGCTTCTCACTCTCTTTCCCTCCCTGTCCTGCTGTTGCTGCGGATCAGTGATGAGGAGCGTCCGTGCGTGCTTGGCTGCCGTGGCTGCAGGCTGTTGGCTAAGCTGGCTTAAACCCAGCGTCTGGGAGCATCCTCAGCCCACCCCTGCCCCCGTGGCAGCCCTCCCACTCCAGCTGGGGGCAGAGGGCACAGTCAGCTCTCCCATGCCGCGGCCCGGAGCGGAGCAGCCCGGCGCTGATGAGTTATGGAATAGGGGCTGGCTGCCCTGGGTGAGCGCGCACTGTCCTTGGCATGCCTGGGCGGCTCCAAGGGCCATCCCTGCCTGCTGGGAGAGGAATGGGAATAGCGCAGGGATGCCCTGAAGAATGAGGGATTCACCAGCGGTGATGCAAGGAGGTGGTGGCAGAGCTGCTTTCAGCACCTGCATTTCCACTCGTGCTGCCCAGTTCATCCTGAGCGGTGGCTTGGGGCTGCTGAGGCATCGTGACCCTCCAGGAGAGCTGAGGCTGAGCAGGGGCCCTCCAGAGCCTTTGCTGTGAGGTGAAGCTCTTTCCCTGCATCTCACACTGAGCTTTCAGCATCAGCTGACCCTGCTCATGTCCCAGGTTTTGCCTTCCATGGGGACACAAACCCACATGGAGGCTCCAGCAGGATGTGAAGCTGCTGGAGAGGATCCAGAGGAGGCCGTGGATATACTCTGAGGACTGGAGCACCTCTAGTCTGGAGCCAGGCTGGGAGAGCTGGGAGTGTTCAGTTTGGAGAAGAGAAGGCTCCGTGGAGACCTAAAGGGGGCTCCAGGAAAGCTGGAGAGGGACTTCAGACAAGGACCTGGGAAGACAGGACAAGGGGGGAATGGTTTTAAACTGAAAAGAGGGGGATTTAGATTGGATATTAGAAGGAAATTCTTCCCTGTGAGGGTGGAGAGGCCCTGGCACAGGTTGCCAAGAGAAGCTGTGGCTGCTGCATTCCTGGAAGTTTTCAAGGTCAGGTTGGATGGGGCTTGGGTCTAGTGGAAGGTGTCCCTGTCCATAGCAGGGGCTGGGACAAGATGAGCTTTTCAATCCCTTGTGACCCAAACCAGTGTGTGATTCTGTGAATTACAGTAGCAGCCAAAACCAAGGGAGGAGAGCAAGTAAGAGTCACTAATGTCATTAGAGGAATTACTGGAGAGGATTTGCCACAACAGATCAGGCCATCATTTCTTCAGGGCCAGGCTGCTGACTCTGGCAACTGCCAATGTGGTTTGCATCAGGGGTAAGGCAAAAAATCCCCTGCTAGTGTGGGGCAGTAATTCCTTCCTGACCCCTTTGGTGATCGGCTTATGCCCTGAAGCATGAGATTTGATTACCTTCTTAGACTTACAAGGTTAATTCTTCTAGATGAGGCTCGTGCACTTTGTGAGGGGAAGGTTTGAGGTTTGTGTCCCACGTTGTGAGTGGATACACAAGGCAGTGTTAGGTGATGCTTTTGTGTAATACAGTGGCTAAATGGCAAATCTTTGCTTTTCTCTGCAAGATGCAGTGGTGCCAATAGAGAGGGATGCTCTTGTGCCCTGTCTGCAGAAGGAGTATCCCCTCATGTCTAGAGGGATAATTTGGTGTTTTGTGTTCTGCTCAGCTCTGCCCAAGTTGCTGGTTGATTTGGAGAAGATGACTCCACACTCTTCACTACTCAAGGGCAAAACCCAAACCATGCGTGTCACTGGTCTTCAAGGCCACGAGCTGCCCCACTGTTCAGCCCCCACATCTCAGCCTCGCCCTATTGCCTCCAATCTTGGTGGTTGAGCCTGTCCTGGTGCCTGGCAAGGTGTGTTTGGGCAAAATGCCCCCAACACCAGTGGCTGCAGAAACACCCACCCTTGGCTCGTCCCTCTGTTCTGGTGGAGACCGTATGTTTTCCTCCTGGGGACACCTCGAGCTGCTTGGAGGGTGAGTCAGAGCCCAGAGGCCACCCTGGCAGGGACAGTGAGACAGGTCATGCTGGGGAAGGGGGCACAGAGACAGGTCGTGGTTTTAGAGCCTGTCCTGCCACAGCCTCAGGAGCAGGACCGCAGCTGGGTCCCACCTGAAGTCACAGTGCGGCCACAGCTGTGGTGTGGCACTGTTGGCTCCTGGTCATGGGAGCAGCTCTGCACAGCACCCAGCAGCAGAGGTTTTGGGTGGCTGAGAAGTCTGGAATGCTACTGGGGAGAGGGAGTTAATGACACGGGAGATGGCCCTCAAGGAATTTAATTTTCACCAAAATGTGCCGGGATGGGGCGGCACTGGCAACGTGAGTGGCCCAGCCACAGCCCAGCCGTGGCCAAAGCAGGTACACGTGGCGGTCACAGCAGCACAGGGTACCAGCCCTACACTTTCCAAGGGATGAGGCGATTAGAGCTGAATCTCGTTACTGCTTAATCATCTCTTGGAGATGGTGGGGAGGAGCAGCGGCTCCCCTTGCCAAGTGTGCCCAGAGCTGCCCTCGCTCTGCCCTCCTACCGCAAGCAGGGACATGGTTCTGTCTGAGGGGTGCGGGACCCTGGGGGTGCATACTGGGTGCTGCTGGTGGCATCACGGTTGCACTGCTCCTCTCTGTCTCTGTGAACTGGGAAGCTCCATGTTGAGCTCTTTGGGCCGTGGCTGTGATGCCACTGACAGGCTGAGCAAAGGCAGCGGCTTCATTCACTCTCCTCCCTCAGCTCTGCAAATTAAAGCTCTTCATCTGCAAAACTGATGCTGTGGTGGAGGCCCAGAGTGGCGTCAAGCCCTCCCATGTGGAGAGGGAGCACCCAAGGTTCTGGCAGCCAAGGACATCTCAGCTCATCTCTGGCCCTTCCCCTGGAGGCTGCTTCGCCCCCAGAGCATTGCTTAGCACAAAGCAGTGACCTCCTGCCTCTTATTTTCTTTTTCTGGTTTTTATTTGCTGAGAGGGCATTGGCCAAGCATCGCGTCTCCCCCGTCAGCGTGCGGCATGTTCTGGGAGTGGGGGACTCTCAGCAGCTGTCTGCACTGCAGCCAGGACAGGGAGCCCCAAAACAGCTCCCTCTCCACCAGCTGGGTCCTGTTAGGAGTGTGGTGGTGAGAGCTGAGCGTGGGCTGGGAATCTGCCCGCCAGCTGGAGCTGGTGTTGGAGCCAGCACCCAGGCCTGGCCCCAGCCCCCAGCCAGCTCTCCAGGATCAGTCCTGCAGGAGCTGCCTCATCAGCCAACAGCTCTGGTTACAGCTCAGGCCAGGGCGGGCTGGGGAGACAGAGACCCCAGTTGGGCAGACAATGAGAAAAACACCGCAGTGAGGTTACACAAAGGGGGACAGCAAGGTGAAAGTGGCAGTTGGGCAGGAGTCAGGCACAGGGGGGCTCGTGGTGCCCTTGGGGAGGTATAGCCTACCGAGATAAGTGGGGGCTGGTGAGCAGGAGAGTGGGTCACAGGTGGGGTGGGCACCCCTGGGCAGTTCTGGGGTGCTGAGCCCCAGCTCTGTAGCCCCCAGGGCTGAGCAGTCACAGTGCAGCTGCAGCAAGCAAGGACAAGATCTCCATCACTTGAATATTCCACTTAAAAACCCGCAGCCTTCGGACAGATGGCAGCTCTGCTGGGGATTTTGCTGAAATTTATTTTCTCTTGATCTGGCAATATGTGATTTCCAACGCTGATAATCATCTTTGTGCTTGTGAAGTGTCTGCCTTTGGAGGATCCCAAAATAGGCAGCAGTATGAACTGTTTGGAAGCAGGAGGTGAGCTTGGGGTTGGGTCCAACTGGGGAGAATGAGACAGAATATTCCCTGCGCATTCCCCTTCCTTTTGCTCTTTCTCCAGTGGTCATTCCATTTTTTTCTGGGAGGTGTTGGGTCTGTGGCAGCATGGACACAGCTTCTCACCGTGGCTGTCCTTGCTTTCAGGTGACCTTCACCAAGCGCAAGTTTGGCTTGATGAAGAAAGCCTACGAGCTGAGTGTCCTGTGCGACTGCGAGATTGCCCTCATCATCTTCAACCACTCCAACAAGCTGTTCCAGTATGCCAGCACCGACATGGACAAGGTGCTGCTCAAGTACACAGAGTACAACGAGCCCCATGAGAGCCGGACCAACGCAGACATCATCGAGGTGAGGCTGCCCGTCTGCTCCCCAGCTTTGCCACCTTGGTAGAGCCAGGGCTGAGTCTGGTACCACACTGTATGCAGGAGGTTGGTGCGGGGTGAGGATGGAGCAAGCAGATCTCTCACACTCAGTGCCAGGTGGATTTTGCATGGTTTTGGTTCAGCGTACAAAAATATTCCATTCTGTGTTGACCTACCGCCTTGAAACTTGAGGTGCAGGTTTGCTTTGTGGGAGTCCGCTGTGGAATCCAGGCAAACCACGACAAGATGGATTTGGAGGCAGCTCCTGGGACTGCTGCACTGGGGTGCCTGGTGCAACTGGTGTCATTGTTCTGAAGTGCCTGGTACAGCTGGGGACATTGCCCCAGCCTGGATATTGAGACAGGCACAGTGGGGTTGTGGGGGGGCACCAGTGGCAGAATCGCAGAGGAATTTAGGTGGGATGGATCTTGTGCCTCTGGTCCAGTGCCTGCTCAAAGCATGGCCAAGCTCATGGGTTGGTGGGTTTGCTCAAGGTTTGTCTGGCTGCATTTTATGGGTCTGCAGGGATGGCCCAACCACATCCAGTGTCACCTATCCCTGCAACTGGCACCATGCCCAAACTACGCTCACTTCAAGGCTGCTCTCATCCAGCCTGCTGGCATCACAGGAGATGCTCAGGTGCCATGTGCTGGTGGTGCCCCCACGCTGGCCCTCTCCACAACTTTGTCCTTGTCCCTGGTGCTGGCAGAGCATCGCTGGGCCGGAGCACAAAGTACATTTGGCTCACATGAGAGTGCCAGCAGTGCCTTGGTCATCAGTCACATCCTCTCCCTCAGCAGTAGCTGTGCAGATGGAGCTGTGGGGTCCTCAACATGGGGGCAGCTGCCATTAAACCTGGACAGACAAGCAAATGAAGGGCTTGGTCTTGTAATTAATGGCATTATGGGCATCAGTTAATGCCCTCAGAGCCACTGGTGGCAGAGTGGAGCACCACAGCCTGCACTGCTGGAGGAATTGGGCTTCTGCTTCTGCCTTTGAGTCCCTTTGGTGCCCCTTGGCCAGTGTGCTCAGGCTTTGATTTCATGAAAAAGGGGAAAACACAGCCTGCCTTTGCCCCTAAAAATCTTGGGGTTTTTTTTTTTTTTTTTTTTTTTTTGTTTTTTTTTTTGTTTTTTTTTTTAAATGTTCTGTAAAATGTATCTTTTTGAGAGATTTGGACTTGAGGATTTCACCCCATGGCTGAGCCGTGGCCAAGCATCTTGCAGCATCCGTCGTCCTTTGCTGAGGTTTGGAAACTCTTCTGCCACAGCACAGTTTTGTAGGGGCCTTCAGAATGGTTCAAAAATGTCTTTTCTGGCTTGTTTGAGTCAAGTGGCGCAGGGGCACTTCACTGTGCAAATGCCAGCGGTTCCCTGCCACGCTCAGAGGCGCAGTCTCTCCAGGATGCTCAAACTGCGGCGCTTGCAGCATCGAACAGATTTGTCTTGGCCTAAAAATACTGTAAACATTTTGGGCAGCGTTCTCTGTTCCCTTATGGTCCAAGATGCAAACACTCCCAAGCCGACAAGTTACACACAGTCCTTGGCACCCAAAGAAACACTGTGTTTGCACCACATGAAAAGCTGGATCTGCATCCAGAGCCAAGGAGAGGAACATCGGGAGCGGAAGGATATTGGTGGATGGCAAGAAAAAGAGCCCAAATGCGCTGGGCTCGGCATGTCTTGCTGGCAGAGCTGCCATGGAGCAAAACCTGGGGTGCAGGCAGTTTGGAGGCTGCTCAAGCATCTCTCCTAATCCTTGTATTGTCTGGGAGGAGGGTTGAGGCTGCTCTAAGATTTTTACTGTTTTCTGAATCCATGCCCCCAGGGAGACCATTCCTACTCTTGGTGCTGATTTCCATTTCCCCTCATCCAAGTCAGGTTTCAACAGCCCAGCTGTGCCCCACTGCACACAAATCCAATTTATCTCACGTTTCTTGGTGGCTCCCAGTTGAACTTGGCTCACAAAAAGTATCTTCTCATTCTAGAAGCTTCCCCACACTGAACATTTAGGGACCGTAAAAACCCAGGCTGGGAATTTGCCACTAAATATGAATTTAAGTGGATTTCAAGGAGCTGCTGCATCAGCCCATCTTCCCTGTAATGCCCGTGCCCCCTTCCTGCTGAGGGATTCAGCCCTGAGTGGCTCGTGGTAATATCTCAGGAAGGATGAGGAGCAGCCAGGACCTGTAGGAATTGAGGCAGAAGCCTCTTGATTTTGTTTTTCTGGTGGAAGGGGAGCGAGCAGTGGCTCCAGAGGGCTAAGCCAAGCACTGCTTGGAGGATGAGTTGCTCTGTCCAAATGATGTTTTAAAACAGCGTGAGATCTCCTTGTGTTTGGTCCTGGGGAGGTGCATCTGAGGGTGGGACTGGGGGCACCCCATCCCAATGTCCACAGGAATGTCCTTGGGGAGTTTATCCCCTGGATATTTAGTGAGAGGCAGAGCTGCTCCATGCTGAGCATAAACAGCTCTATTTCTAGAGGGATTCCACACCCCAGCTGCTTTTTGGGTTCCATTCCCTGTGGGAACACCCTGTGTTTCAGCTGTGCCAGGGCTCGGCAGTGGCTGTCAGGAGTGGGATTCAGCCACACAACCCCTGTGGCTTCTCTGTGCCCGGCAAAGTCCTGGTTATTGCAGGCTTTTAAGTCTGAGAAAATCTCTCTAATGCAGAGAGGGGGGTTTCCTTAATCAGGCGGGGGACAGCTGAGCCCCCAGACAGGCACGCTGGGTGCCACGTGCACGCCTGGCCTGGGATCACGCCGGCTTTGGTCCTCGCTGTCGCTTCTCGTTTCCTCACAGCCTGCCTGATGTGCCAGTTCCTGAGAAGGGACTTGGACAGAGCAGAGCTCGCCGGGCACCAGGATGCTCCACAGCCAGTTAAAGCCACACAGCCCTTTCTACCCTTTCCTTGGCTGAATGTCCTGAAGGGGCTGATTTCCCCCTATTTCTCCTTCCCGGGGTTGTCATTCCCTGCGATGTGTTAAATCAGAGATTTTGCAGGATGCTGGGGAGGTGGCGAAATGCAGAGGCAGCTGCCAGTGTCATGACTTCATCCTCATCCTTATCCTCATCCAGACTTCTCCAAAGCCCAGAGTGGTTAAGTCTCCCTCCTCTAAGGGAAGTCAACTGCATCCTGGTTGAGCATCGTTTCCTTTCACATGTTCTGCATTTCCTGCTGCTCTCTTACTCTCTTCGGGTTGGAAATGTGCTCCCATGTGACCTGGGATCATGGAAGTGAGAATACTGCCTGGCAAAGCAGGATGTGCAGTGGGTCCTGATAGAATGGGGGGACCTGAGTGTGTCAGGGAGGGGGGCAGGTGATGACTGAGGTGGGTTTTTGCTACAAGAAGTTCACACTCTGATTTTCTCTGAAAATTTTCTCCTGGAAAGGAATTACTTTTAAATCTCTTCCATATGAAAGATTGTTGTGTTCCACTGGCTGCAGCCCAGTGACAGAAAGGTTTCCTGAAAACCTCTTTGCATCTTCTGGTTTTCTCGCTGGCAAAAAGAAAGAAGAGGAATGAGAAGAAAAATTCTTTTCTAAAAGACCTTGCAGAGATCCCCAAAACGGGAATCTTTGGGTTTGATTCCCACTCCAGCAGAATTGTTTTCCTTTTGCATCATCTTGACAAAAAGCAAAAAATATGGGACACACTATTTTCTTGGTAAAAAAATCCCAAAAGAACCAGCAGCCAAACGCCATTATGGCTGGAAATGGCATTTTGTTGTCCCAAACCTTTTGTTGAGCAGCAGATTGCTGCAAGCCACGCTGCCTTGGCTTGTGTCCTGCTGTGACTCTGGCCCGGTCACTCCGTGCCGCCGGTGCTTCCCGTCCCACCATGCTGCAGCTCAGCCCTGTGCTCAGCCCTGCCAGCTCTAGAGCTTGTCCCCATCCTCTTCCCTGCAGCTCCAGCAGCCCCTCACAGTGTTACACGCTACAATCCCAGCTCCAAGGTCACAATCCCAGTTTGGGGGTCACAGTCCCAGCTCACAGGTTTACAATCACAGCTCACGCTGCTGCCTGTAGCATCTGGGAAGGGCTTTTTCCCCATACACAACTGGCTTGACACTTCCTGGGGCTGCTGGTGGCTCTCCTGCAGGAACAGGGATGGTGGCACCACAGCTGCCCCTCAGAGCTCAGCTGCTGTGGACCCACCCCTGCAAGGACCTGTGGGTCTCATACACGATGAAGTTACGACTGATTTTACAAAGGTGGTGGCTGGGGAGAGCAAAGAGACCAAGGTAGAGCTGGGACATCAAACGTATTAGGCCCACAGAGAAAGACTTTAGGAAAGATGAAGAGGTGATGCTGTGAGCTGTTTCAGGGTCTGGGTGAGCAGAGCCACATCCAGCCCATTCCACTGCTTTCCTTGACAGACTTGTTGAGGGAGCAATCCCCGGGACGATTTCATATGGACTTAGAAATGGCAAATGCTGTGGCAGCTCCTGGCTCGTCCCTGTGCTTGGTTCAGGTGTCAGATATGGGCAGAGGTGAGGGCACTGGGAGCTGCCTAAAAACCTCCCTGGTGACAATGTTGCTGCAGCTTCTAGAAAGAAGACTGTTGTCGCTTGACTGAAACCTCTTGAAAAATCCCGTTGTGAGGTTCCCTCCTTTGAAGGTCCTGGGGGATGGCAGTGGCTCATCCATCCCCACAACCTGCCAACAGTTGTTGCTGAAGGAGAGAAGTTTTCAGGAATGTGAGGGATTATCTTCCCGATTCCCAGAGAGGGATGGGAGGACAGAGGTGAGAGCTCCAGTTCCTGTCCCTGCAAAGGGAATCATGTCGAGAAGGGCACAGTCCCATGTTACACACCAGAGAATCTCTTCAGTGCCTGAAGGAAACCTGGCCTCATTGCTTCACTGCTCGTAAAACAACTTTTTCCATTTTGCCTCTGAAAAAGGAAAACTTTTTTTTTTTTAGAGAAAAGCTCAACTTTCCGTCTTTCGGCTGTGTCGGCGAAACAAAAGGTTTTGGAAAAAAATCCACAAAAAGCAGTTTCAAAAAAAAAAAAAAAAGGCAAAGCTGTTCCTTCCCCACCAGCAGCATCTCTTCCTCTCTTGGGCCATTCTGAGAACAAACAAGGACATGTACAAAAATAGAAAAATAATAGGGAAAAGTCCTCAGGAAACTGCAGAAAAAGCTCTGGGAATCTCCTGTTCATGGCAGTGACTGATTTCCACTGCTTTTCTCTGTAGAGAGTCAACACAGGAATTAGGGATACTAGGAATTATTAAGTATTATTTGTTAGGTATAATATTAATATTAGGTATAACAATCATTATTATTAGATAATTAGTTAATAATTATTAGGTATCAGAAATTACTGGTGACACCAAACAGGGCATCAGATGCCACCATGGTCAGGAGTGAGCCAGGTCCTTCTCTTGTGGAGCTGTATGTGAAGGAGAACATTTCCCCTCTGCAGCTGGATCCAGTAACAAGAGTGAAAATGGTGCCTGGCACCCAGGAAGGAGTAATTTTAATGGAAAATACTGTGAAAAGCTTCAGCTGGATGAAGAACAGGCTGGGTGGGCGTGGTGCCCATTGCTTGGCTGTGGCTACCTGGCACAAATGTCCATCCAGCCCGACCTGTGGTGCTGTGTGCGGAGCAGCGCCGAGCAAATCCCACCCGCAGGGTTCCCACCCTTCTGGAGACATCCTGGGGTTTATTCACTCCAGCAGCATTTCCCCTAGAAGGCCTGTGTTTCCTGGAGCTTACAGGTAGTTGAAGAGCCACTCCCAAACACGCTTTGGCCTCAGAATGGAGATGTTTTTTGCTGTTTAGGAAGACAGAGAATTGTCAAGACTTTTTTTTTTTTTTTTTTTTTCCCCTTGCTGAATTTGGCATGAAAAGGGATCAAGACTTCCAGGAAATTCTGTAGCTTTGACTTCTTAAAAAAAAAAAAAAAAAGAGTTGGCAAGTGTTGGTCTGTCATAACGCTTAATTGCTTTTGGTATGTTGAAAGTAGAGGGATTCAAAGTGAATCTCAATTGGCTGCTGAATATGAGTGAGGGACTTGGGGCGTCACCATGCCCTGCAGTCAGCGGGCTCCTCCTAACGAGGATTGCTTTGTCTCACCTCATTACCTCAATGCAGCAGTGCCTGGGATCTTTCCTGTTTGTGATCCCGGTCTTGGTGTGGGGTTTGCTGCCCAGTGTTGTCACCATCACCCCCCGTGTCACCCCCAGCAGGGATCGCAGCTGTCACTGTGACACATGCACTGTCATGTGATTCTCTTCCTGTGGCACCTTTGCATTTGGCAAATGCCACTTGTCTGGTTTTGTCAGGAGATTTTGACAAAATTGACAATTTGCCTATTATTCTGGGGTTTATTTTCCTATTTGGCTGTTTGTAAGCAGATTTTCCCTATTTTTTGCAGGACAGCAAAGAGCATTACGGTTTTTTTCCCCTTCGTGATGTTGTGGCACCTGAAAGTGACGAAGATGCCTGAGTTCATGCAGGGCCAAATTCAGTCCTGGTGTAAAAAGAACCTTTGAAAACAAGGAAGTTTCTCTCCGTTGCTCCCCATGCTGTTAATTCCTAAATTACAGACGCCCTGGCATCAAAACCCAGGGGCTGTATCCTGCCTTTTTAACCCCTTTGAGGTCAGCAACATCTTGGGGTGATGGTGTTGACTCATACAGGGGCAAGTCCTGGTTTATACAGGCCAGGGGATGTTCTTGGGGGGACCTGCCCGTGTTCCCCATCTGCACTCCCCGATCTCAGACTGTTCCGGTTGTGTTTGCAGACATTAAGAAAGAAGGGTTTTAACGGCTGTGACAGCCCAGAACCCGACGGCGACGACTCCATAGACCAGAGCCCCTTGATGGAGGATAAATACCGCAAAGGCAGCGAGGATCTGGATATCTTGTTCAAGCGATATGGTGTAAGTACCTGCCCGTGACTGGAAAACCTTCATTATATGTTCTTTTCTGTTTTGTTTCTCTTCTGTTCGACTTCCCCTCGACCTCGTCCCCCACTCCCTCTCCGACGCCCCCGTGTCCCCCGCACGTAACAGGCGCTGAACAAGAAGCACAGGGAGTGCGAGAGCCCGGAAGGGGATGAAGTGTTTGCGCTGACCCCGCAGACGGAAGAGAAATATAAAAAGATTGATGAGGAGTTTGATAAAATGATGCAGAGTTACCGGCTCGCAGTGAGTAGCTGGTGGCCTGCAGCCCCCTGGTCCCCTCCCCAGTGCCTCCAGGTGATGGGGGGGTGGATTTTGCATGGCTTTGCTTCGGAGCTGTGCCGTGCCTTGGAGCCGATGCCAACAGCCCCTGCAGCCCTGAATGCACCTGGCTCTTGAGGGCCTTTCCTGTTTCCCATGTTTGGGAAAATCATTCCTACTAGCTCTGGCATTCCTGACCCTCCTTGGCTCTGGCCAGGCAGTTCAGGAGCATATTGCTTGTCTCATCTCCTTTACTGCAAGTACTGGATTAGGGCCTCCTTTTTCACTCTCTTTTCGTCAAAAAAAACTGTATTTTAGTCTGAGTTAAGATCCTAGTGTTCACGAGAGCTGGTGGCGGGTGCTGACCCCTCACATCCTTGCAAGGCTCAGCCTGGTTTGGGCTGTTCCACGTTAATTCCCCCCAAATCCACCGAGCCCTCAGGACAACTGGTGCCTGTGGCAGAAATCCAGGGAGGTTTTAGCCTCTGATCCTGGAGCTGTCACTGGCACTGGGGTGGCATCAGGACAGTGCTGAAAGGGATTTGTGTCAAGAGACGGGAGGAGGAGGGGGACACGTTCAAATTAGTTGTTAGTTCAAGGGAGCAGAGACTATTGATGCAGGCAACGGCTCTTTGGAGGATTAGCCCCGAGTCGCTGCAGCTGTAATTAATGCTGTGGGAGCAGGGCGGAGGCTCCTTTTCCAGGGTTGGATGCAGCACTGCAAAAATTACACACACAGCCCGACCTGAAATAATCTCCCCTTCTGTGCTTTGCAAGCCCCCACGAGTTAAAATTCTGGCTTTTCTCAAGAGCTGGGCCTTGTGAAATCCCCAGGTTTTATTTTGTTGACTCAGCGCTGTGTTGCTCCACGAGCCTCACAAAGGTCCCAAAATCTTCATTTCCATCCCCGAGATCTCCGGGTGGAGGAGGTGAGGAGGTGGCCCTGAGACCTGGGCAGGTTGAGGAGGTGGAGGAAAGTGGGGTGCAGGTGATGATGATCTCTGGCAGCTCTGCTGTGAAAACGAGCTCAGCCCCACAGGAGGGGTTCAGGGCAAGATTAATTCTGTCAAGACATGGGTCTACCTCAGCCTCGCTGGTTTCACTAGGAGGGGTACAGGTTCTCACCCTACCGGGGTGCATGGGTGGGAGTAGAGCCCCAGCAGGACACGTCCCCCCCTAGCACCTGGCACAAACCCTGCCACTGGTGGAAATAGGCTCAAAATCCACCTGAGCTTTGTCCTTAGTGCAGAATACCCTCGTGAGCAGGGGCTGCTCAGCATCAAAATGTGTCTACTGCAAAGGGAGGGCCCCAAGTAGGCTCCCCATCATCCAGATATGCCAATCCAAAGGGACAGTCTGTGCCCCAAAGTCCTTTCAGCAGGTGGCATTCAAGTGCTGGGTGTCTCCTCATCAGGGCATAGCATCTGGCTCCCCCACTAAACCTCCCTGGCAGTAAGGGGCCGAGCAGTGCAGGTGGAGCGTGTGCCGTTGAAGAAGATGCTTTTCCATGTTAACCATTGGGTTGGTTTTGTGTGTGACCAGAACTAACCCAGCGGGGTGGCCGGGGCAGCTTAACGACAGCCGCGTCTGCTAACGAAAGGCCTTGGCGAGGCTTCTGCCTCTGGTGTTTGCCCTCACTTCTAACGAGAGCAGAAATCGTGGGTTTTGGCTGATGTGTGCATCTTCTCCTCCAGACTTTGGACCGATGTGCAAACTGCCGTGTCCCTTGTTGTGCCCTCTCTGGGTGGCCTGGATGTGCCTGGTGGCAAGTGTCAGCCTGATGCTTGTCTGCTGGTGCAGTGGGGTGGAGCTGGATTAAGGCAAACCTCGGCTCTTGGGCTGGCGTATCCAGCTCACAGCTCTACCATGGCATTGCTCATGCTGTGGTGTGGAGGAGCTTTAGCTCTTCCTCTCCCTGCCTGGGAACGTTGCACACACATGGACGCGTTGGCAGTGATATATTACACAATGCTGCTCCGGTGTTCGTGCAACGCCCAAGAAACCTTCCTCCTCTTCCTCCTCCGATTCTGCTGCCATGCAGGATGAGCTCCCGGGCTGAGGAGAGGGAGGGCTCCGTGTTCCAGCTCTCCCTGGTGGTGTAGGAATTGCTGAGCCTGTCCCTGTGAACGGCAGCCTCAGGAACAGTGCCACAGCGCAGGCTCAGAGCCGCTGTCCTCGTGGCTTGGCTGTGGCTGCAGGATATCTCTGAAGGACAGGATGCCCTTGGGAGGCAGGTGGGGAGAGTTCCTGGCAGTGAGGTGTGGGTGAGCACTGTCCTACTCCTTCTTCCCATCCCCGTCTCTCACCTGAGGAGCAGGACCTATTCAGGAGCAGATTCCTGGAGGAGAAGGGGCAGCAAGGTGACGGGGAGATGCACCAGCTGCAGTGGGGAGACCTTGGCTCCCTCTTCCCTTGCTGGTGCAGCCTGTGGGATTCCACGTCTGGCCCCATGATGGTCCCATTCAGTGCTGGGCTACTCTCCCTCTCTAACCCGGAGCAAATTAAAGTGGGACTTTAGCAAAGCCCGTGCTAAAGCCTCTAAGCAGGTGCCAGCTCCTGTTACCGAAGAGCAAATCAGTGACATAAGACAAATGGCTGGGATAATCACAGCAGGTCTGGCTGCCACGGGAGGCTGGTAGGTGAAGCTGGTCCTCAACCTGCAGCCAAGGATAAGGCTTTCGTGATGCTCCTGCATTCCTGGGGTCAGCTTCTCCTTCCCAGCAGCTCCCAGAGGAGACAGGATGGATTCAAGTCACCCAGGGACTCTGTGCAAAACTAGTCTTTCCCAGGTGCTCAGCCACCAGCAGCAGTGCCAGCCCAGAATGGGGATCCACTTCTGGCTTCCTGCTGGCTGAGAAATGGCCTCATAGAATCGTGCTGGGGGTGAAGGGTAGTGCCAAGCCTGGCTGCTGTCAATGCTAGTGGGGGCAGACCACCAGGCTGCTGCCCACCTTCATGTTCTGGGCTGTTCTCAGCCTCTCCTTCATGCCTGCCCTGAAAACACAGGGGTGAATAAATACAGCCTGAATATGACGCCAAAACAGTTGTTTCCAGAGCTCTGGTGTATCCGAGAGAATAGCCCATTGCTCTTCCTGGTGGTCCCTGGTGGGGAGCTGGGCTCGGGTGTATCCCCCGCAAGGTGCCAGTGTGGGTTCAAGTTCAGCACTGTAGGTCAGCAGTGGAGGTTTGAGGAGACCTGACTGTCCCCCCTTGGTCAGCAGCTGTGCCGTGCTGCAGGAACTCGGCTCCGGCTCCCCTTTACCCCCTGCTCTCTGTTCAGTCCACAGTGCCCGCTCCGAACTTTGCCATGCCCGTGACGGTGCCGGTGACCAACCAAAACACGCTGCAGTTCAGCAACCCAGGCAGCTCGCTGGTGACCCAGTCCCTGGTGACCTCCTCACTGACAGATCCCCGGCTCCTGTCGCCGCAGCAGCCGGCATTGCAGAGGAACACGGTGTCCCCAGGGCTGCCGCAGCGGCCAGCCAGTGCAGGTGAGCCACACTGTGTCCCTTTGCACCTCACCTTCTCACCCTTCTACCTGGCTGGGCTTGAAGTACTGAGCATGGGGCATCCCTGAGGGGACACCCCAGCTGCTTCCATCCCCTGTCCACAGCGGAGGGGCCCACATCCCAGCACCTCTGGGTGGCAGAAGCATCCTGGAAGGGTTGTTGCCCCTTGGCGTGTGCTCCTGCCCTCCTGCCAGACATTGATGCCCTCTGTGCCTCGGCCCCAAACTCAGGGCAACCTCCCCACCTTACCTAGGTCTCTTTGAGGGCTGGATCCCTGTAAGGATCTGCTCGGGGTTAGGCAGTGCAAGATGAGTCACCCGGCACCATTCCCGGGCTTGGGGGGTGGCTGCTGGCATCCTGCTCGCTGGTGGCACTCTGGTGACATGGCTGCCTAAAAAGGGCTGTTCTGAATCGGGCCATGCTGGTTGCAATTGGCCGTGGGCGATTACTCATGTGGCTCTGCTGACAGATCGGAGGAGCAGTCATTTCCAGCGGGGACTGGTGATGGGTGGCAGAGGCAGGGTGAGGGAGAGGAGTTGTCACCCACGTCTCCTGCAGTAGCAGGGGGTGGGTACAGGGACGACGTGTGACCACAGCCCTGCTCGCCCATAGTATCATCATAAATAATAACAGTGTGCAAAAAGCCGCTTCCTGCTATTTTGGATGTCACGGATGGTCTATAAAAGTGCCCTGGGCTGCAAATGGCAGAGCTGGTGTCAGTGACCAGCCGGACATCTGGGCCCTCAGCTGTGGCCCCTGGGCCTTTGAGAGCTTCAGGGAGCTTTGCAAAAGGGATGGATTTGGAGAGGCTGGGAGGTGCCTCCAGAAGCAGGTGGTGTGGTGGGTGAGGGTGAGCAGGAGGAGTGGCCTGGCTGGGATGCAGCAGGAACCATGGTTCAAAGACAGCTTGTTTGCTCAGTGCTCTCACGCAGAGTCTCCAAGGTGCCTCGAAGTACTCAGGTATCAGGATGAGGCCCCAGACCTGCAGCACAGGGATCATTCTGCACTAGGAGTGGTCCTAGGGAGCAGCACCTCACTCCAGGCAGCGTGGCAGAGCCCTCCTTGGGCACAGGCAGCCATCACTTCAGCTGCAGGGATCTCCTGCCCTCTTGTAGGCCCCTCAGCTGAGAACACAAGAGGCTTCCTGGTAAAGCAGACCCCTCTGGAGGCTCGCTGTTTCCAGCTCACTCGCTGCTCATTTGAGGGGGATCATTTTGTGGTTGTGAGCGCAGAGGTGTTCCAAGTCCGGCCATCTGTGTCTCATTCACTCGCTGCCTGGGACATGGAAGAAATCCTGTTTATAGGAGCCAGGGCCTTGCATGTTAGAAAAACTTCTTTTTTTCCCCTGAATTTTTTTTAGCATTGCACCAGAGCTGGTTGTGTTGTTTCCAGAGCAAATGCACAGCAAGCGCTGGGTGGGTGCCTTGACAGTGCCTGGTGCTGTTGGCTCGGGGATGGTGTGGGAGAGGGGCAGCCAAGGAGGGGTCTGTGGGGCTGGGGGTGGGGTTGGCATCACTCACCCAAGGAAGGGAGCCCGCTTTGGCAGCTTAGGCACCAGTGCCTGAGGTGCAAGTGGGGTGCCCACAGCAGGGCACAGCCACAAAATCCTGGTGGAGTCCCTTCTCTGGGACTTTGGAGGCACAGGGACCTTGAGGGGAGGGTGCTGTGGTGTCACATATGCCACATTTAGTGGGTCACTTCACCCTTTCTCAGGTTATACAATTTTTGGGACTGCTGCTGTTCCTAATCCTGCTCCCATATGGGGAGCAACTGTGCTTCCCTGCACGGCAGCACCTCAGCCCTCCCACCCTTCTCCAGCTTTCAGGGGCTTACTGCAAGCCCAAAGCTGAGAGCCACGGGCTGGATAAAGGTTTGTGTCTCAGGTTTCCCCATCTGGGTTGAGAAGGGCTGGGCAGCTGTTAGAGGTGGGGTTTGGCATCGAAAGCCCCTCATTCACCAGCCCAGGGCTCCGGGTTGACTGCGGTCACAGCTCCGGAGCCTCCGCGCCGGCTGCTGGCTGCAGTCGCTGCCCGCAGCGTGGTCAGGCAGACCCGGCTGGAGAATAGGTGGCTTTCAGAAATAACTTCATAACAAGACAGAAAAAAGATCAAGTCTTCTTCCAGGCGAGGCAAAACGTTCTGTTTTTTGGGGATAAAAAGGTCTAGTTTTTCCCAGTCTGATGGCGAGCGTCAGTGCTTTGCTGCAAGTGTTGGGACCATGGGAGTCTGGATTTCTGTGGCATCCTGGCAGTGTGGGATGGTTTCCAGTCAGTGTGAACATTACAGGGGGATTGTGTTTCCCGTCATGCTGCTGGGGCTCTCTCTTCCCTGGCAGCACCAGACCTGTGTCCCCCAAAGGGAGGCTTGGAATAAAATAGCTGCAGTGTTTTCCAAGCTGCCTCCTTTGGAACAGGTTCCTGTGCACCTGGCTCTTTCCCAAAGGAAACGGATCTGCCTGGATAACATTTCCCAACCTGATCACCAGGAATGCTGCTCATTCTGCCCAGGACTTTCTCCCCAAGAAGGCAGTCCTGCTTTTTGTCGTCTGCCTTCCTCTGCTGTACTCCCTGCCTTCCTGCCCCCCAAAAGCAGGGATGCTCACCCTGTTTCTGCATTGATGGTGATCCCATCTCTCCGCTTGCTTTGCAGGGGCGATGCTTGGTGGAGACCTGAACAACACGAATGGAGCCTGCCCAAGCCCTGTAGGTAAGTAAGGAGCCTTTCAGCCCCGCACCTCTGGCTCCGTGTGACAGTCCTGCCCTCAGTTTCCCCACATGTACCATAGGATTTTGCTTTGCTGTTGAGCCCTGCTGATCCATAGGGAAGGACTGGGGAAGATATTGCTGCTCTTGGCAGTGGGAGGGGTTGGCATGTGGAGCTCCAGTCCAGCACCTTTGTTATGGCTGCTGGTTTCAGTGACCAAGGAGTCTCCATGTACCCAGGATCTTGGAGAGAGCTGCAGATCAAGGAGGTGACCCCTGAAGATCAGGATTTGTGTAGCTCTGGGTTTAGCTCCTGGTGCTGCAGCCAGTTCTGCTGTCCTCAGGTGATCAATTAACACACAGTTCCTCCTTGCACTTGGGCCCTATAAAGGAACTTTACTGCAAGGAAAAGTTCATTAAGGGCCTTTTCCACTGTGAGAGCCTCAGTGCTAATGAGGCTCAGGCCTCATGGCTCAGCTCCTCAGCTGTAAAATGCACTAACAATATCTCCATCCCCACATCTGCCTCTCTGCTGTCTGCAGGCTGAGGATGTTGGGCCACTGCTGGTGTAGGCACAGCCCAAAAACCAGCAACGCCCTGGGTCCTGCTGGGAAGCAGCTGCTGGTGTCACCACTGGCCTTGGCAGTGGTCCCAGGCTTGGCAGGGTAGATGCCATCCATCCCAGGGCAAAGGCAGCTTTGCTCCAGAAGAAGCCTGACTCCTCACCCCTTTTGGGCCTTTCTGCAGAGGGTGTCCAGCCGACAGCACGGAGGAGGAGTATGGGGTTCCACATTGCCCCAATTAAAAGCAAACTGGAGCCAGGTCCCACTGGTTTTTGGATGGGATTGGTCCAGTCTTGGTTCTGCAGCACCGTGGCCACCCGACCTCATCCCCTGCACTCTGGCTACTGCCAGGAATAGCCATTTCCCTGTGCTGGGTAGCAGCAGTGCCAGAGGGAATTCTGCACAGAGCAAAACCTGCCAGGGTGGGTTGTGGGGCAGTGTCTCCCTGGGTTCTCACAGCGCCCAGCTGATCCGTGAGAGCAAAGGGAAGGGGCCATTGTGCCACGGCCCCAGGCACCTCTGTGGCCTCCATTCCCCTGCAGCCGCCCCCATGTCAGCTGTCGGGAGCAGCCATGGCGGGTGCAGAGCTTGGCAGGGCCCCTGAATGTCAGCATTGACGTCACCGAAGCATTCCCTGCGTTCCTGCTGCCACTGCAGGAAATGGGTGTGAGGAGCAGAGACAGCCCGGCTGTGGCCAGCCCCGGACCCCTGCTGTCCCCAGACCCCCGCCCTCCCTGGGGCACCCCTCGTGGCTGCAGGAGGGGACTATGGCTGTGGCACTGCACTTGCAGTTTTCAAATACGTGGTACATCTCCTCCTCCTCCTCCTCCCTCTTCTCCCTTGCAGTCTCTGCGGCACTGAGTGATCACCTGCTGCCTCTGAGTCATCAGCTGCGGGTGCCTCTGGCTGGATTCTGCAGCGATGTCTCTGTATCCCTGCATCCTGCCCACACTCCACAGCGTGTGCTCTCCTCAGGGTGCAGCACCCAGTCCACCCCACCTGGCCCATGGGGGGTTGCTGAGCCCTGACTGGCCCTGCTCAGATTCACACCAGGGTTGTACAAAGACAGGCCAGAGTACTGCTCTTTGAGACTTTTTCTGGTGGAGGCCCTTGGCTGGGAAGTCCTGGTGGGAGTGTAGCCCTTCTTTCTCTGGCTCACAGGGGTGGCCGGACCCATGCTGGGTGGACATGGCAATGACAGCAGCAGTGACAGCCCGAGGCCACCCATCTTTGGGGGTGAGTGGCAGCACTAGAACCCAAACCAGCTCCTCTCCAGCACACGGAGCCACCCCAAGCCACACCCCAGGTCATGCACAGATAACATGGTGTGTCTCAAAATCACCATGAGAGCCCCATGTGCTTCCGTGCCAGTGGTGCATTGGGAAGGAGAATATCAAAGGGTTTAACATTTCTTTTGGCTTTTCCATGGCCACCAGCACTGTGAGGAGCCGTGGTCACCTGAGGAATTTCTACACCTTCGTTGTCAATAAATCTAAAAGCCAGTGGCCTTGTGAGCAGGATTCCAGCAGCTCACGGGGCACAGAGGTGCCAGGGCCTGATGCACCAGGCATATGCCTTATGCACGGCTGCCCACGGTGATTTGGAACTGGGAGGACACCTTGCTGGGGACAGGAGGGCTGGTCCTCTCCCTCCATCAGGGACATGGATGCCACAGTTGCCAGTCTGCAGCAGCCTGGCCACCATGGGTGTCCCTGACGGTGACTCCCAGGCACCCTGGGGCAGCACCTCCTGTCCCCGGTGCCATCTGTGGGGTCGGAGCTGCAGCACCCAGGCAGCGTGGCCACCCCCTGTGCCTGGTTCGGCCCATGCTGGCTGTGTCCAGCCCGGGACAGCTCTCGGGAGGCAGCGGCTGGCGCTCGGCCCCCACACGCTGCGGCTGCAGCGTCACTGCCACCAGCCGCCTGCTGAAATGCAGATGCAGCGCAATGGTAGATGTGATTAATAATGCAATCAGCGACCTATTTTCCCGGTCTAACGTGCAATGAATATGAGGGCTGAATCCTGGTGATTGCTGAGCGACTTTCTATCTTTGGGGCCTATTCATGAAAAAAAAAACCAACCCTCATCAGAACAGTAATCTGATCCAATTTATCCCTTTCCTGATGTTCATCAAATCTTTTCCTTTTTATTTTTTTTCCTCCTTTCCTTTCTTCTTTTTTTTCCCCTCTCTTTGCACATAAAATCCTTAAGTGGGGTAGCAGGAGGAGAAGGACGGAACCTTAGATCTTCAAAGGGGCAGTGGGAGCAGTGAACAAAGTCGTCACTCTGCCGCAGCCCTTTTTCAGTGCCCCGGTACCATAAAGAGACCTTAAAAGTGAATGTGCCAGTAATTAGCCATCTTGGCAGGGTTGCTGTGCCTGGCCAAAGCATGGAAAGAGCCTGGCTGCAGATCAGGCTCTGAGATTTGCTGGGTGTTATTGCAGGAACAAGGGGGAGTCTCTGCAGGTTGAGGAGCTGCCCTGAGTGCTGCGGGCTTGGGGCTGCTGCCTGTCCTGGTTTCACCCCACAGGCAGTGAGCCTGCCGGAGTGCAGGAGGGTTTGGGGAAGCCTGGGGGATGTAGTGCTGCTCTCCCACAAGGAGGAGGAGCCCTCTTGGAGCCTCACTGCGGCACCACTCACCATGCATACGTTTACCACAGCTGTGCATTCACCATCACCATGTATTCATCACCATCCATTCACCATTGCCCTGTGTTCACCATCATCGTGTGTTCACCACCGTGCATTCGCCGCTGCCACGCATCCAACTGTCACCACGCCTTCACCTTCCTCTCTATCACCCGTGTTCCTGCAGGAAATGGCTACGTCAGTGCCAGAGCCTCTCCGGGTCTCCTTCCCGTGTCCAATGGCAGCAGCCTGGGCAAGATCATCCCGGCCAAGTCCCCACCACCACCCTCGCACAGCACGCAGCTTGCCGCCAACAGCCGCAAGCCAGACCTGCGCGTGATCACCTCGCAGAGTGGCAAGGGGCTGATGCATCATCTGGTGAGTGCCCGCAGGTCTGCTGGGACACCAGGCGGGCTGGGAGGGGGTCAGGCCACAGGGGAATTCGGTGCTGTAGTTGTGGGAGCTTTCTGGGGCCGTGCTGAAGGGGAGATCTGAGAAGGAAGGCTTGGATTCCTTCCTGCACCACCCCTGGATGGTGCAAACCCTGTACCAGGCGCCACTCTAACCTGTTCTGTGCCCCATGGAGGTGAGGGTGTGGTGCCAGCGGGCGCAGTTGTGGTGGGGATAGGGTGCTTGAGTTAACGGTGCCTCTCGGTTCTCTCCCTGTTCTCCCACGGACAGACTGAGGACCACTTGGCTCTGGTGAGTTCCCCGCTGAGTGTGCATGGTGGTGTGGTGGGACATGGGCAGCTTGTCCCCTTGGTCCTGCCCTGGCTTGGCGAGGCATGGGGCACACAGAGGGGGTGGACACTGGCTCCCTTGTGTTGGGAATGCGGCGAGATACGGGCACCAGCATTGTATCCAATCCTGCTGCAGAAAATAAATCACAAGAAAAACATGCTTTTAAGGAAAACAGGTTCCCTATGGAAAAGAAGGAGCTGACATGAGCTGTAAAGTGCCTGTTTCTCCACCAAGGCCAAATGTGCTGAGTTGGTCCCCCTGGGGAGGTCAGCCAGGGTCCCTTTGGGGACTGTGGAGCTGGGCTGAGCACAGCCACTGCCCTGGACCTGCCCATGGGGCTGTACTGGAGCCACCACAGCTACAGGAAGACCTGGCCCATTGCCAGCACATGAGAGACAGGGAGTGAATCAGGCTCTTCCTATATTAAAGATATTATTTAAAGCCTGTGAAAATCCAGTGGCTGGCTAGTGCACTCCCTGAACCTCTCTTGTGCACGAGGCAATTTTCCATGTTATTTTTATGGCTTTTTTTTTTCTCTTCCCTGCCAGCAAAGTGAATGCCACCTTGTTTGTGGCAAGGATTCACTCTGCTCCATTGCTGTTCTGGTGCAGGGCAGATGGGAGACAGGTCAGCGCAGCGAGGGAAGGGCAAGAGCTGCTGCGGGATGCAGGTCATGCAGCCAGGGAAAAGCTCTCCAAAAACACAGGAGAAAGCCAGTCCCTCTGGCAGCCTGCATGGAGGCACTCTTGGCCAGGGCAAGGATGGGCCAGAGCTTTGGCAGACATGAATTCTGCTGCTCTTCGTGTCCCCAAACCCTTCATGCTTAGTGGTCCCCTTCCAGCATCTCCATGCCTCAGTTTCCCCATGTGTGGAGGGAGACCAGTCATTCCCCACCTCCTCATCTGCTCATTCCTGATCCCACTGCCTGGGGTATTCCCTGGCTACACACTGCAGAACCATTAGGTAAAAATCCACTGGGGTGGCATTTGCAGTTTTAATTGTTGGTCTGAATTAATCTGGTGGGATTTTGCCTGAAAAAAACGTCCTCACCCCAACCGAGGTGGCAGCAGAGGGCTGGAGGGTGGTGAAATGTGGGCAGGGTGGGACAAGGACCTTGGCACTACTGGATTGGGAAGGGGACTGTTGTCCCTGCAGATCTCTCCTGCCGGGTGCAGATGCCCCCGTGCTCTGCTAACCTTCTCCCCAGATTTGCTTCCTCCATATTGCTCAACTTAGAGACCAGATCCTCTCTCCAAATGACAGCTCCCACCTCTTTCCAGGCAGCTGCAAGATGAGTCAGCAGCAGCTCCTCTGTGTCCCCACTGCCCACAGCCCCGGCCCTGCCACCCTCTGTTCCTGCAGCTCTGCCATGCTCTCCTCCCTTAGAGGGTTCAGAGAGGTGTCCCTCCATTTCTCTCCACACTCCTAACGTGCCGGGGGCAGCCAGGTCCATTCCCTGGATCCATTCCCTGGGGGAGCATGCTGCATGGTGTGTTACCAACTGGAATGGCAACTGGGAGCGTGTTCTGTGGGCACGGGGTGTGAGTAGCACGATGTGGGGGGCAGCTTGCACACCTCCTCCCTGCATGGATTGTGGTGAAAATCAGGGTGCTTCCTTCTTTGCAGCTGGGGCCGGCATCCCCACACTCACCTGGTGGTATCCAGGAGGTTCCTGGGGCTGGCACACCCTTCCCAGCTGGTGTCCCACCAGCCCAGCCCTGTGGCACTGCCACACTCATCCCTATGCCTGTGCTCTGCCAGGAAGGGCACAGAGCCCTGGAGAGAGGGGCAGAAGGGATGGGGCTGGGGGGGCTGCATCCCACTGGGTTGGCTCAGGGTCTTGTGTGGGCAGGACAGGGCCAGGGCTGTGTCTTGCCTTCTGTGAAGACATTTCTTGCCGTGTCCTTAACCCACAGCAGTGGGCACGGCCAAAGGTGGCTGCCAGCAGGACGCGTGCCAGGAAAACCCGCTCCTACAGCCCCCTACAGCTTTAGCAATTAGAGCCCTGGTAATCGCCTTCCCCGGGCCACAGGAGGAACCTGCACTGTGTGGGCGCAGGGTGAGCAAATCCTACACAGCCAGGTGCTGTTACCCTCTGGAGGTGGCCAGGGCAGGGGTTTAGTCTCCAGCCTTGTCCCAGGAGAGTCTCGCTGGCCATGGGGAAGCATTTCGGAGTCTGCTCCCAGCCCTGCAAGGCCCTGGGAGCCCTCAGTTCCACAGGAGGGCTGTTCACTGTGTCCCAGCCTCGTGCCATGTGTGATTTAAGCTGGGCATTGCCCCAGTCTTCACAGGGTGACGTGTGCTGGGGTGCTTCAGATTAGAGTCAAGCTTCTTGAGTCTGATTTAAATCAGATCAGCAGAGACAGCCTAGATTATCTGCCCTGTAAACAGGGCTGAATCTGACCTATAGATCCGCCCACGTAACTGCCTGGAAAACCATGGGGGGCGGTTGGTGTGCACTGGTCCAAGGGCAGAATTTTTCCACAGTGGACCTGCTAATACCTGAGTCACCAAAACCTTGTGAGGGCACCGAGCCAGCAGGTTGCTGAGCCCTGGACTTCGAGTTTAGGGATGGCAAAGTCCCTTTAAAATCATGAGGTCAATGCTTAGTGTCCTCAGTTTCCCTTGAGGCAGGGGCTTGTTCTTGGCCACCAGAGCTGCAGGGAGATGTCAGCTCTGTGCTGCCTCAGCTGCTCTTGGTTTGCTTTGGTCCCTTTGTCACTCCTCGGAAGCTCAGCAAGCCTCACAGGCAACCTCTGGAAAGCAGTGAGGAATTGTCTGAGGCATCCTGCTGATATTCCCTCTCCGTGCACACAGGGACATGGGTGGTGTTGGTGGGTGAAGCCCAGCCCTGGGCAGGAAAGGGACTCAAGGCTGTGACCTGCAGACGAGTGTCACAAGGTCCTGAGTGTCAGTAGCTAGTGCTGTTTGTACTTTGGTTTTTTGCAGCGTGGAATGGCCAGAGGGATCAGTTGTGCTTGTCCCATTGTCTCCACGCTCAGCCCCAGTGCCTGGGGCCTGGGGGGGCCACAACCCATGGAAACTACCGAGTCCAACCATTTGGGCTTTAACTCCTTCCCTGTTTGCTCCCACAGCAAAACACACAGCGGTTGGGTGTCTCTCAAGCAACTCACTCTCTGACCACACCAGTTGTTTCTGTGGCGACTCCAAGTTTGCTGACGCAGGGGCTGCCCTTCTCAGCCATGCCCACAGCGTACAACACAGGTAAGACATGGCCTGGGCAGAGCTGCCAGGTGGGTCACTTCACCTGAGAGGGAAGTGTGCTGCTGCAGGCACGTGCCTGGTGCTCCCCGGGCAGGTGCAGTGATTGATGCTCGTGGAACCTGCCGCTGCAAGACGTGGTTGAGTCCAAAGGGTTCCACAGGATAAAAATCAAGGGGAAACTCATTATATAAGTGGTGAGAACTCATTGTCGTAGCCAGAAGGGCTGTGAGGGCTGATGTAGCCCATTGCACTGTGCAAGTGGATGGTAATTAAAGCTACACCCATCCCCGGCTCTCACAGCTCAGGGATGTCATAATAATGACAACGAGCATAGGTCCCCCCAAGTTTGGGAAGAATGCAAACCAGCCTGCTCATAGGCACATCTGATCTGGGATGGTGGATTGAAATCAGCCTGAGGCGACAGTGACAGTGCACTTGCCCAAGCAGAAGGGTTGTTCATCTGCCACCTGTCAGACCTCCACCAAGACTTAGAGGACTTGCTGGTTGCCTATGTAACTTGTTCTGGCTCAGAGAAAAGTTTGCAAAAATGTAAAAAGCTGCTTGTCTGGAAGAACCCAGAACTGGCATGTTGGGAACTCCCTCTCCTAATTAGTAGGTGTAGCCCCAAAGGTGCCGGTTGTGCGTGATGAGGCTCCTCTCCCTGCGTGACCATGCGGTTTACCAGCGAGGCTGGGCACAGCCAGAGTCCCCAAAATAGGTTTTAATTGAGCCCTGTGCCGCTGCTCAGGGCGGAGGGGCCTGAATTTCAGCTCTCTGTAGTTATTTTTTCTCACAGCTGACCATGGGTAGAGCTGTGTTCCTGCCCAAGTCCCAGTGGCGTCTGTGCTGTTTGCTGTGGGGGGCACCGCTGTAGGGTGCAAACTCTGAACCTGGCAGAGCTGCCCTGGTAATTGAACAGGAATCATTTTGATTTGTGAAGGGTCGGGAGCACAAGGAGCCGAGGAGGTTCAGCCTGGAGAAAAGGAGACTCAGGGGACTTTCTCACTCTCCACAACTCTGACAGGAAGGGGGCAGCCAAGTGGGGGTTGGACTCTGCTCCCAGGTAACAAAGGACAGGACAAGAGAAAATGGCCCCAGGTTGTGCCAGGGGAGGTTTAGGTGGGATATTAGGGAAAAAATCTGTGGTGTTCAGGCTTTGGAACAGACTGTCTGGGGCAGGGTGGTGTGACCATGCCTGGAGGGATTAAACAGACACGTGGCTGTGACACCTGGGGACGTGGGTTAGTGGTGGCCTTGGCAGTGCTGGGAATGCCAAGGAGACTGCCATCAGTTGGACTTGATAGTCTTGGACAGCCTTTCCAACCTGAATAATTCAGTGATTCTGTGATGCTGCAGAGGTGATCATCATTTGAATGGTGGAGGGGTGCAGATGCCCTGAGCAAACTTCTAGCCTGGAGCGTTGCTACTTGTCCTTCCCAGGACTGACCTGCTAACTGGGTGGACGTTGCCTGGATTTCAGGCTGGTGCAGTTGTGCTGAGCTTCCCTCTGGCCAGAGTTATGTGCCCTTTTCTGCGCTGGCTCTGCCACTGGATTCAGTCAAACCTGACCATTCCCAGTTCTGTGACCTGGGGCAGCTCCAGCTCAGGTCCTGGTGGGGGCTGCAGGGGCAGCCACTGCCTCCAGTGAGTGTCAGGTGCTCCCAAACCAGAGCAGCCGGTGCAGGGGGTGCTGGATGGTGTGGAGCAAGGAACCAGCTGCCAGGATATTGGGTGGGGTGTGCTGGGCATCTGCCAGTGGTCTTGGCAGCAGTTCAGTACCAGCACAGCCACCTCTGTGTGTGCTGCTGGGATGGGGACGGCCAAAACCACAAGACAGCCAAAATTAGAGAGAGAAGGGGGGAGGAGAGGGTGCCAGGAGGGTTTGTTGGGCGTCTGTGTCAGGCTGGCATGGCTGGCCAAGGTCTGACCATCTCCTGAAGGAGCAGCACTTTCCTCCCAGGCTTTCTTCACCAGCATTCACACCCTCTGTAAAATTCCCACCTGGTGTGAGGGGCACCACTGGGATTTTGGACGCCTCTGAGGTTCAGCATGGGAAAGTTTGGGGGCAGGGCGAGGGTACCGGGGCGTGGGGTGCCCGTGGAGGGGGAACACGGGGACAGTTGCATGTCCCCATGGTGGGCGGGGAGCGCCCCCTGCTGCCACCCGGGACACTGCGCGTGGGGCTGTCCCAGGCATGGGTGGGGCTGTCCCAGGTGCGCCCCAGACACACGTGGGAATGCCCCAGGTAGAGGTGGAGAGGCCCCAGGTACAGGTGGGGATGCCCCAGGTAGAAGTGGGTGTCAGCTGCCAGGATTCGCTGCCCCAGGAGGGGAGGAAGTGTGTCTGTGCTCTGTACACCTGGCTGGAGGTGGCTCTGCGGGTCTCACACGCTCATGGCCCTTCCTGGGGAGAGCCAGACACAGCCACATCATGAGGCTGCTCTGGCCACTGCTGTGCCTGGGGGCAGAGGCACTGGTGGGTGTTGTGGGGTGTGGAGGACCTGCCAGAAACTCCTGCCTTGAGGGTGGAAGACAACTGGATATAGGGAGGAAATTGTTTGCACTGAAGGTGGTGAGGTGCTGGCACAAGTTTCCCAGAGATGCTGTGGCTGCCCCATTCCTGGAAGTGTCCAAGGCCAGGTTGAACAAGGCTTGGAGCAACCTGGGATAGTGGAAAGTGTCCCTGTGTGTTGGGCTAGATGGCCTTTAAATGTACCTCTGCTGGTACTTAGTTGATGCAGCATTTGGTCATAGGTTTCACTGGATCTCAGAGGTCTTTTGCTACCTCATTGATTCTGTGACTCCAACATGAGCCATTCCACACACAGTAGTTGTGTCTTCTGGACAGCATCCCTGTGCTACACGAACCAAAATTCCATACATTCTGTATTTGTGTCCCTTGTGGGTCTCCATCCTCCCTCAGTGCTCTTGGGCACTGTGGCGGCAGGTTTTACATTGAAATTACTGTGGGGCTCCTTCCCTTCCAGATTATCAGCTGACGAGTGCTGAGCTGTCCTCGCTGCCGGCGTTCAGCTCACCTGGAGGGCTGTCCCTTGGCAACATCTCTGCCTGGCAGCAGCAGCAGCAGCAGCAGCAACAGCAGCAGCAGCAGCAGCAACAGCAACAACAACAGCAACAGCAGCAACAGCAACAACAGCAACAGCAGCAGCAGCAACAGCAGCAGCCACAGCCGCAGCAGCAGCAGCACCTGGTCCCAGTGTCACTAGGAAACTTAATGTAAGTGACATGAGAGGGGAGTGGGGAATTCCTCTGAGGGTGCCAAACCTGCAGAGCCAATGCCATGACTACACTCTGGGTTCTCCAGACTCCCAGTATCAGGCCCTGGTGGGTCCACGCTGTGTTCCTGGGGGGCAGGAGCTGTGTGCCCATGCACAGCTGCTGGAGCACGGCTGGCTTGTGAAGCCTGGGGAGTCCTGTCCCTGTCACTGGAGGAGTGACCCAGAGTCCCTGGCTGAGATCAGGGTGCTTGAGGATGCTCTGAGAGTCTCGTCCTGCTGCCTGTCCACAGTGGGACTGATCCCTGCGCTCACCTGGGGGCAGCTGAGAATCAGCCAGAGTTATCTGGGATGGACAGTACAGGATAAGGTGCCTGGAATTGTGTCCTGCTTGTATAGAAGAAGGTGGCTCTTAGTATTGCAAAGAGATTGCGTTTCTCCAGGGCAGAAAATACAAGCACTTGCATCTTAGAACAGGATTCTTGAAGTGAATCTGCCTTTAATTTGGTATAAAGCATCCACACACTGAATTACAGTAAAAAAAAAAAAAAAGATTTAAGCCACTTGCCCATGATCACATTGAGACCATGAGACAAAGAGAGGCAGGAATTGAAGAGAGGGGATCAATGACTGCCCCAGGCACTGAATCCAAGACACTGACAGTTCCACCATGAAGTGCCAGATGGATGGATGGATGGAGAGATGAGGGGTGGATGAATAGAGGGCTGGAAGGATAGATGGACAGGTGAAGGGGTGGGATAGGTGGATGGGTGGAGGAATGGATGGAGGGGTGGATGGATGGACCACGTTTTTGTGTAGTGTTTCCTCACTGCCTGGTGCACGTTTTCCAGGCAGGGCAGGCAGCAGCTTCCTCAGTAGCTGCCTGGGCCCTGCTGTGCTAGTGGGGCCATAGGATGTGTGAAAAGCCTGGACAAAATTTTGTGTTGTAGTAGAGGTTGAGGAGGTTCCCAGTTTTGAGCAAAACCAGCTGGCTGAGCCCTGTGCTGGGTCTGTGCAGCCCACAGGGATGCTGGGGCAGAGCCATAGGAACACCTCTGGGACGGGGATGTCACAGCCTGTCCCTCTTCTCCATGCATTTGGGTCACTGCTGAGGGACAGTGGCTGGTATTTGGGCTGGATCACAGGGTGCTGGGGGAGGAGGGATGCTGCCCACAGGGTCTGATCCCAGCTTGGTCCTGGTGACTTGCACAGATTATGAATTCTGGAGTCACAATTCTGATTCTGAAGTCATAATTCTGCTTATGAATCCAGATGAATAATCTAATCCAGGTTTATAATCATGGGTTCATTTGGCTGTAGTGTGTGCAGGTTCTAAATTCTGTGCACTGGAGGGTAAAAGGCTGCCAGATAATAATGAGAGATTTCCCATTATCTCCTCCTCCATCTTTTTCTCCCCCTTCCTCCCCTTCTGCTCTCCTCCTCCTCCTCCTCCTCCTCCTCTCCCAACCTTTTCCCCCCACCTTCTGGATGCCCAGACAAGGGAGTCACTTGTCCCACACCACCACTTTGACTGTCAACACCAACCCCAACATCAGCATCAAGTCGGAGCCTGTCTCGCCCAATCGGGAGAGGAACACTGCCACCCCGCTCAGCACCTTCCCCCACCAGCCCCGGCACGAGCCCACCGGCCGCTCGCCCGTCGACAGCCTCAGCAGCAACACCAGCTCCTACGAAGGCAGCAGTGAGCGGGACGATCCCGCCCGCCCCGATTTCGGCTCGTCCCTGGGCCTCCTGCGACCCACCAGCGAGCCCGAGGGGGAGAGCCCCTCCGTAAAGCGCATGCGGTTGGATACCTGGGTCACATAACGGGTCCCTGCCGTCCCTGAGAGCTCCAGCAGGGCCACGGGGAGGGGCTGGGAGGGGCGGGGGAGGGCGAAACGGGTGATGGGGATGGGCTGGGGTGGGGGGAAATTATCATAAACTGCCTGAGAAATAGCTTTAGGATTTTGTAGGCATTCATTCTAGCGCAGCAGGCGACGCATGCAGTACATACGGCGCTCCTCGGCCGCGGGCTCGGGAACAGCCAGGTGTGTGGGAATGGGGGACTGGAGTGGAATATCCATGTCCTCGCCAGAAACAGCAGCCCCTGGCGACGCTCCCCCGCGGGCGGGCGGGCTGGGCACTCAGTGCCCACTGGCTGGCAACACCCCCTGGGAAGTGGGACCGTATCCCTAAGGCAGAGCACCTGCAGCAGGATGGGCTCCAGGGGGAAACGGGGCACAGAGCACCCCCAAAACACACTTTCCTGGCTGTTCCCAGGTGTTCCCTGGGTCCGTGTGCAGGAAGGGGCAGTTCAGACATGACCCAGCTCTCTGGAAGC
Source organism: Sylvia atricapilla (assembly GCF_009819655.1). NCBI lineage: Eukaryota > Metazoa > Chordata > Aves > Passeriformes > Sylviidae > Sylvia > Sylvia atricapilla. Next base: position 731,867 of record NC_089169.1, read on the forward strand.
TTGAAGGGTTTTGGTAGGCACAGGTTTTCCTCCGAAAGTGTTTTGCTACATCAGTTTTCCTAAACTAGCTGGGAAGGGAGTGTAGGGAGTCTCAGAGAGCCCAGCTTCAATAAGAAACAGGATGCAGCCACATCCACAGCCTGCTTGAGGCTCCTGGATCCTGGAAAGCTGCATCAGGGGAGTAAGAGGCAGATTTTTAAGGCTTAATCCTGTTTGCATGACTAATGGATGGAGACAGCATTCTTCTTACCAGAGCAGGGGACTCCACTGTTTCTGACCGGGGTCATTGGAACACTGGAGTATCCCTTTCACAGGAATGCTGCACCTCCACGTGGGCACAGCAGGTGTGTGGAGAGGGGATACAGTAGTGCTGGTTTTGAAAGCAAATTGTGGATTTTAGCAAACAACATCCATAAAAGCATTTTAAAAATGCATTCCCATTGTATGTGGGCCAAAGCTTTGAATCAGGAAAATGGGAAGAAACTATTCTTTTACTGAAAGATGCAACTGAAGTAAGAATCCTAGTGAGATTTTGCCTGAAAGCTTCTAGGCCTGAAAAGGCAACGGTGAGCTGTGCAGAAAATCTGCTTGAACCTTGGGTAGTGATTTAGTGGAAGGAAAAGGGAAAAAAATGAGGAATTTCCTCATGTTGCCACATGCTCTGGCCGTTTCCCAGAGATGGGTGTCAGTGCCCTGATGCCAAAATGCATCAGCCTGCTCATGGTTGGAGGGTTTGGAGGTAAAGGGACCGTTCCTGGCTGGCGTAGCCATTAGGGATGGGCTTTCTCCCTGCAAGTGCTCTCCTCAGGGATGCTGGTCCCCTGTCCCCCTCCCAGCCTGCTGCCCTGTCACCCTGTGCAGGGACACCCCAGCCCCACTCTTCCCTGGACTCGTGGTCCCAAACTGGCACAAAACCTGCCCGGATGCCACCTTAAGCAGCTGGAGCCTGGCCGGCCATGGGGGGCTGTGGAGGAGCTGGGAGCTGCCTGGGGTTTGGCTCTGCCATGATACAGAGCAAAGGGATAGGAGCTGAGGCACGGTGGGGTTTATCTCTCTGCCAGGTGCCAGCAGCCAGCTCAGCCTTGCCATGAGATGGATGGTGTAAAAATGTTCCAGGGTAAGGGCAAACCAGAAGTGAATTTATGGGGTTTTATAAATTTCTCCCAACCAAACATTTATCACAAAGTTCCTGATTGGAAAAACAGGACAAAAAAAGCTGATGATTATTGTGAAATGAATAGGACGGCCCAAAGGGAGTGGTTGGAGGAGGAGAGGAAATCCTGCAGAAATTGGGTGAACATTAGTAGCTGTTTGTGTATGGAGACCTGGTGGAGGGTTCAGGGTGGTGAACGCTCAGCAGTGTCGGTGTTCTGAGTACCCACTCCTCACCAATATCCCTGCTTGTGGATCAAGGCATGGAGAGACGTACCAGATAAAATCCCCCTCCCCAGACCTCGAAATACCAAATTCCTGCCACAAAAGCTTTTCCAAATGGTGGGTTTATTCATTTTCAACGATAAATTTGGAATTCCCTCTCCTGTTCTCATTCTCTGGGAAGGCTTTGGGTAGGCAAGGGGAGCCCCGTGGTGGTGGAAAGGACCCCTGGCAGGTTTTGTGCAGTTAAATCCCCCCCCGTCTCCTCTCCCTGAGCCAAACCCAGTGAGTAGCACCGTGTGCCAGGACACGCTCGGGTCTCAGCTGCAGGATGCTGGCGCGGCGCCGGCGGCAGAAGCGGATCTCCATCTCTGTTAGTCCTTTGGCATAGCAGGAGAGATGCTGTGGACCGTGGTCTTCCTGACCCGTGCTGACACCCCAACCTGGCCACGCCGGATGTACCGGACGCGCACCTGAGCTCTTTGCACGGCCTTGCTTTGGAAATTAGGCGGGATAACGACGTCTCATCGCTCTCGTTTTGTACTTTATTTTTTTTTTTTTTTTCTTCACAAAAACAACAAACTCAACCCAACAAACTGGGGTCTGCCCCACTGGGAGCGGCGTGGCGGGAGGGCCCAGCAGAGCAGCTTGCTCCAGAGACCCCGGCGAGGAGGCAGCAGTGCAGACCCCCAGGCACTTGACGCCATCGGTGCAGAGCAACCGCGAGGGGGGAAAAAAACCAAAAAAAAAAAAAAAAACAAAAAACATTTTTACTTATTAACTTCATGCCCTGACTCCCGAGTTCACACTTCTGCCTGGAAGCTGAGAGCCTGGAAAACACAAAATCCAAGACACAAACGCTCTGGGTTACGTAGATGCAGGTTTAGATCTGCCTGGCGGGGAAGGCTCCAGCGGCTCGGCGCCGTTCCGGGCTGGGCTGTGCCAGAGTGGATCTGCAGCTGCTCGGCCGTGGGACTCGACGATCCCTGGGCTGGTGCCACGGGCAAGTACGGCTCGTGGGGAGGCGGGGATGCCCTGAGTCCAACACGGCTTCACGTCACAGTGAAAGGGGTTTGGGGGCTGTTTGTCGGGGTCTTTATTTTGTTGGGGGCTTGGGGTTATTTTATTATTATATTCTATTTTTTTTTTTTTTTTTTTGTCCGGGTCATTATCCCTTTATTTCCCCCCAGACTGTAGTATCTGGTTAACTCCTCCTAATTTTCAAAAGACAACAAGAAGAATGACAATCTAAGAAACCAACACCCTCCTTTGTGCTTCTATAAATATGTTTCTGATCTAATTTTATTTCTCGTGCTCATCTGTACTGTTGACAGTTACAATTGTGTATAATTTTTTTTTTTAATTTGGAATTTTTGCGTTGTATAGGGTTTAGTTTTAAAATATATATATATTTTCCATTTTTTAAAAAGGGGTGTTGCAAAAAAAAATTGCACGATTTAAATGACAATAGTTAAAATGCTGCAGTTTTTAGAGATGTGGAAGCAAAATGGAGCTTATTTATTCTCAAAGGCTATAAAGGTGTAAAATGCATGAAGAAAAAAAATTTACAAAAAAAAAAGACAAAAAAAAGTGTAACCTGAACAAAGTGTAGCGTTAAAGATTTTAAAGGATGACAACAACAAGAAAAAAAAAAAAGAAAAAAACCAACAAAAAAACAGCTAATATATTGTGTTTGGGCTAGTTTGCTTTTGTTTTTAATTGTTCCTTTTTTGGAGAATGAAATACATTTGTGTATATTTTCATATAAGAAGTATGCACTGAGATGTTTCCAAACTGATATATTCCTTTCTAAACGTGTGGTTACTTACCAAAGTCTGTTTCTGATCTTTACCTTCTAAACTCTCTGTGGATCCTCCAGCCCGCACCAGACCACAGGTAAGCTGGGGTGGGGGCAGCAGCATCACCCCCTGCCCGCAGAGCGCCAGGAGGTGCCCAGCCCCGGGCGGCTGAGCTGGGGGCTGGCAGATGTGGGGCTGTGACCCCCGGCCCGGGAAGGCTGGTCTTTCCCAGGGCTTAGCAGAGCCGGTTTTGGGGCTGTTTGTGCCGGCGGCGGGGGCTGTGGGGCTGGGCTGATGCTGGGGAGCAGTGTCATGGGGACAGAGGCACAGCGAGGGGTTCATCCTCTGCCGGGGGAGAGGTTTGGTGCGCGTGCTGGGATGGCCGAGGTTTGGTGCAGAGAGGAGGAGGATGGAAGGAAAGAGGTCACAGGGTGTGGTTCAGGTGACGCTGCTGCTGGCAGTTGTAGGAGCAAGGATGGGGTGGGAAGTCTTCACCCGCTCACCCCTGGAGGAGATTTGGGGATGGAGCAGGACCCTAAATGATAGGGATAGAGCCTAAAAGGGCTGCTGGGGTGCAGTGAGCGTTTTGGTGGGTCAATGAGGATGGTCCCACCTGCTCTGAGGACTGTGGAGGTGATCAGCTGGGACCGGGTGGTCAGCAAGAGGACAGGGTGACTCCCCACTCGGGGGGTTGTGTTGGGGGGAAGAGCCTGGCTGTGCTGGATGTTTGGATGAGGGGATTGGTGTTGAGGGCAGTCCGGCAGTGGGTCGTGGTTGTGTGAGGGGCACCCGAGCCCCCATGGGGGTTGTGGTTGTGGCAGGGAGTCTCTCGTGGTCCCTTGGGGAAGGGGCTTGTCGTGTTTGAGGCCACTGCCAGGGTTGGGGTCTGAGGGCAGTGGAAGTGTTAAATCCAGAGCTGGTGGCAACAGGCCACCCGTGGGCCTGGGGGAAAGTGGGGTGAAGAGGAAGAATGTGTTTCCTTTTCCTTCCCCCCTTTTCACTTCCCTCTTCCTCTGCAGAATAATCCCAGCAAACCAAGGAAAAAGCAGATTTACAAAAAGCCCTACCTTTTCTTGAAAATGTCACTTCCGTCACTTTTTCTTCCCCTTGTATTGCTTGGTTGGGGGGTTCCCCCCATCACTTCGGGTGCAAATTGGGATGTTTGTCACCAGTTCTGGGGACAAGGCTGTGAACTGCTGCTGCCAGCCCAGAGCTCAGCTGGGCTGAGGGGCACTTGGTGCTCTGGGGGTCTGCTCCACTCTCACAGGGAGAGCATCCATCAGTGGGGAAGGAGCATCTTTCCAGCCACTCCTTAGCTCTGCCATCCTGGGTGCCGCATCCTGACTCCCATCCCTCCAGCTGAGGGCACGGTTTGGGGATGTTTGGGGGATTTTCACCACACAAAGTGATGAAAATTCACGCCCATCCACCTCTCTCTAGGCTCTGGGAGAGTCTCTAATAGTGGGCTTCAGCTGAAGGTTTGCTCTGGTTTCCCTTTCTCATTTCATCCTTTTCATCCTTTATTCCACCTTCCCCTCTCACTTCACTTTTCTCTCATTTTTTTTTCCTTCCTCCTGTTTCTTTCCCACGGAAAAACCCCAGCCAGACCCATAAAGCAAGTGTTAGGTTTTCACTACCTCCATCCATCACCCTTCCTTGTCCAATGCAGGAAGCCACGCTCGGGATTTAAAAGGGCCTTTCCCCCTTTATTTTTCCCCTTTCCCTGGCGATTTTATCTCCCTTCTGTCCCTCTGCCCCTCCTCTCTCTAGTCTCTCACCTGTAGTATTTTACCTGGCTACTGTAATTGTAAATAGCGAGTTTCAATCTGTTAGCAATGGTAACAGTACAGAAAACTGGTTTTGGGGTTTGGGGGGTTTTTTTTGTTGTTGTATTGATATGAAATGAGATTATATTTTTGTCAGAGTATATTGTAATAATACTGACTTTGGACATGGCCGAGTTGTACAGCGATTTCTTGTTTAACCTTCTTGGCTCTTCCCATGCACCCCCTCCCCAGGCCTCCCTGCTCCTCAAGTTTCCAACTTCCAGACCCAGACCCTGCCAGGGTCCTGGACAGGAGCAGCCACTTTGAACCAGGCAATGGTTTTGTACCAGGGCTGCTTTTCCACAGGGTTCCCAACACGCCGGCGTGTCCCCTGTGGGTCGGGAGAGGTCGGCAGCACCCAGGAGAGTCTTTTAGTGAGCCTGGAAATGGAGAGGGCCCAGGTGTGCAGGGATGCTCTGGCTCTCTGTTACACCCCCGGCAGGAACCAGGCGCCTTGGAGCAGTGAGCAGGGTCGTTCCAGCTCCCCTCTTTTCCCTAGGGACGAGAAACCCCAGTTATTTCCCAGTTTCTTCCTCCCGAGCTCCGTTCTCTGGAGCGATGCCTGTTTGAAGTGTGCTTTACTTAAGCCAGAAGAGGGTGGTGTGGCTCAGGCTGTGCCAGGACCGTCTCCAAACAGGCCGGGATGGTTTTCTGGGAACTGAGGTTTCTACGACATCCCCGGGTGCATCGTCACTGGGTGGGGATGGGCAGCTGCTGCCTCCCCCCAGCCCCCCACATCCACCACGGGGAAACCGCAGCGGTGTGCTGGGGGCCAGGGAGGGATTTCTTCATTCCCATGGAGTGTCAGAGTGAGATTTTCTTGTTGGTGCCACTGAGATGTAGAGACTGGCCCAGCTCCTCGCTCTCCGGGCACGGACCCACCTCAGAGCCGTAGGGACATCCTCTCCCCAGGGAAAGGCTTGTGAGATGCTGCTGGGATGTCTTGTGGGCTCCTGGCATCTCCAAGGTCAAGGGGTGAAGCAGCCCACCTTGGGCCAGAACTCCCCTCCTCCCCACGGCTCTTTTCCAAGCATTTGCAGGCAAATCGGATGTTGAAGAGGTAGGGACCATCGTGGCCAGGCTGCTGCTCTGCCTCCTGTCCCCCATGGCCTCTGGGTCGGGTCTTTGTTCTCCCCCATCCCCTTTGCTCCCCTGGCTCCCCATAGCTCAGTTAAGCAGGTAGGTGTTAGCAAACTCTGGGGTGTCTGCAAAAACCTTTGTAAAATAGAATAGACCCTTTAAATGATGCACTAAAAGAAAATAATAAAAAAAAAAAAATAAATGCCCCCCCGTCAGCTTCTCTGTGTGATGGTTTGTTGGATGTCCCTGCTCAGCCCGTCTGTACCGGCACAGGCAGCTCTGCATCCTCCCCCCAGGGTGCTGCACAGGTAGAAACAAAACAGGACGTGCACTTCCCCCGAGGAGTTTTATTTATTGTTTTGAGAAGCAACTTAAAAGGGAAAAAAAAAAAAAAAAAAAAAAAAAAAGTAAAAAGAAAAAAAAAAGAGAGAAACTGTATCTATAATATATATATATATATATTTTTAACCTCTTTTTTCCCCTGATGCTCCTCCACCCGTGTGTGTGGGTATGTGTGTGTGTGCGAGTCAAGGGATTGGGTGCCCGTGAGTGGCAGCTCGGGGCAGCCGTGGGGCAGCGCGCTTGTCCCCGGCCGGGGCACAGGGACCAGGGGGTTCCCTTGCCCGTGTCCAGCTCTCCAGGAGATGCTATGGGAGCCCAGCAGCAGCAAGAGGACGGGAGGGAGGATTTATGTCGAGAGCTTGTAATGTTTTAACCGGGATCTTTGACTGATTCTTTCTCTGGAGTGTTTGCACCCTCGGGGTCTGGCCTGACTGAGAACCTCCCGCGCCCTGGGGATGCCATCCCCACTCCCTGTCCCCATTCCCTCCCACCCTTGCTCCCTTGACAATCAGTGGCTCCTTCCCAGGGACTGCAGCACGTGGTTGAGACGTCTATTTCGTTTTTTCAATATTCCTTTTTTTGTGCTGTATGGTGATGCGTTATTGTATATTCCACAATAAGAAAAAAAAAATATATATTAAAAAAAAATGATGATAATAATAATAATAATTACCATGAGAAATTCTTATGAGTTTTGTTTGGAAACTCTTTCACTATATTTGTTGTAAAGAGGTTTACTATTAAAAAGAAAAAAAAATACACGTTTCTGATAATTTTCCACGCCTCTGGCTCTTTCTTTCCTGCTCTCTGCATGGCAGCGTGCAGCAGGATGTCACCTGCTCTCAGCGGCTGCAGGTGACACAGCTGTCCCTACTCCCATGGGGGCAGGAGGCACCTGGAGCAGCTGCAGGGATCAGGAGCAGGGTGACCCCGCTGTCCTGCTCAGGGCTTCCCATGTCCCATCAGCTCTCCCGTCCCTGTCCCGTGTCCGGGAAGGATCCAGCCAGAGGAGCAGGACACCTCTGGCTTGGTGCAGAGGCTGCCCCAAGGCGGAGTTAGGGCTGTCCTGGGATGCTTTTGGCTCCCCTGGGACACTCCTGGTGGAGATGGTGATTTCCCACCGCCCAGGTTCTGGTGCATCCCTGCAGGCCTTGGGCTGGGCTGGACAGCCCAAGATACCCCAAGACATCCCATGCCGGGGGTCCCACAGGTCCTGGCAGCCTCTCTGCAGGTCGGGCGCTGCCTTTCTGGCCCGAAGCTTTTCCTGGTGGGATTGGACCATCCCCTGGTGCCCAGGGAGAACCATGTGGGCTGGACTTCAGACCGTGGCCTCCCTCCAGCTGGAGGTGGATCTCTGTGGGACTTCCAGTGAGGATGTCAAGGGAATGTGATCATCTGAGGACTTGTCTTTGGTACTTCTGGATTCAGGATATGCCCAGGAATGCTACAAGGCTGCTGCCTGCAGGAAGGGCAGCAGGGCCTGTGTCCTGGGACCCTTGCCCCAAGTTTGGGGTTCAGTTTTGGGCCGCTCGTGACAAGAAAGACATGGAGCATGTCCAGAGAAGGGAAATGGAGCTGGGGAAGGGGCTGGAGCACCAGGAGCCCCTGAAAGAGCTGGGGGGTGCAGCTCAGCCTGGAGAAAAGGAGGCTCAGGGGGGGACCTTCTCACTCTCCACAACTCCCTGACAGGAGGTGAGGGCTCTGCTCCCAGGGAGAAAGAGACAGGACCAGAGGAAATGGCCTCAAGTTGTGCTTGGGGAGTTTTAGGTGGGATAATAGGAAAATTCCTTCATGGAGAGGGCAGTCAGGTGCTGGCATAGACTTCCCAGCGCTGTGGTGGTGTCCCCGTTCCTGAAGGGATTTAACAGACGTTTGGATGTGGCACCTGAGGATTAGTGCATTAGTGGTGACCTTGGCAGTGCCGGGGCAACAGTTGGATCTGATGATCTCAGAGGCATCTTCCAGCCTTAAATATTCCACGGTTCTATGATTTCAACTAAACCAGGCCAAGATGTTCTTCCCAGCAAAAATCACCTTTTCACCCTAAAACTGATGCAGGGGAGGGGGAGATCCCCTTCCCCCGGCTTCAGCCCGGATGCTTTATTTCCTTTGATGCTCAGAGGCGCTGTCGCCGCCCGGTCCGCGGCCGGAGGACCCGGAGCCGCTTTCGGGGCCGGGCGCGTTTCTCCGTTGCTGCCGCCAGGTGGCGGCAGAGCGCAGCGCGCCGCGCCGCTGATTGACAGCTGTCAATCACCGCGGCCGGGGTGGCTGGAAATGGCGGTTCGGGGCGCCCGAGGCTTTGGGCATCCCGGAGCTGCAGCGTGGAGCGGTTTAGGTCCCCTGCTGTCTCCGTTTTTCATTGTTTCCTGTGGTGCGTCGCTGGGGAGTTCCTCAGCCTGGGCTGAATTCCTTGGGAATGAGTAAAACCAGAGATCCTGAATACGAACTGTAAGCCCAGAAAGCCAGCGCTGCGCAGGGCACATCACGGCAGTGATGCGGCAGGCGAGGGGAAATCTGCCCCTCTGTGACACTCTGGTGAAATCCCCCTGCAGAGCAGCCTCCAGCTCTGGGGCCCAAGCACCAGAAGGACGTGGAGCTGCTCAGTGAGTCCAGAGGAGGCCACAGAGGCGATCCGAGGTCTGGAGCCCCTCTGCTCTGGAGACAGGCTGGGAGAGCTGCGGGTGTTCCACTTTGAAAAGAGAAGGCTCCAGGGAGAGCTTAGAGCCCCCTCCAGGGCTTCAAGGGGCTCTGGACTTTTGACAAAAGGACTTTGCCTGAAAGGATAAGACAAGGGGGAATGGCTTCCCACTGCCAGAGGGCAGGGATAGATGGGATATTGGGAAGGAATTCTTGGCTGTGAGGATGGTGACACTGACACTGGTTGCCTGGAGAAGCTGTGGCTGCCCCTGGATCCCTGGAAGTGTTAAAGGCCAAGTTGGACACTTGGGCTTGGAGCAACCTGGGATTGTAGAAGGTGTCCATGCCAATGGCGAGGGGTGGGACAAGGTGAGCTTTATGTTCCCTCAAAACCCAAACCAACCCCTGACTCTTTGCTGAATGAGACAATGACAGCAGCCTGCAAGATTTCCAACCTGTGCCAATGAGGCAAGGACCTGGACCATCCTCTGCCTTCCCTTCTGAGACTGCACTTGGAGAAACCACAGGGCTGACGGGACTCCCTGAGATTAGTTTCCCAGTCATGGGAAGAGATGGTTTGAAGAGTGGGATCGAAGCCATCCAACTCTGATGGGCTTCTTCTTGCAAGGCTTTGTATCGATGTGTCCTGTTGGCTGAATTCTGCCAGCCAGCCCCAAAATACCCCACAAAACATTTTTGCTGAAAGCGCCGTTTCAGGCAATCTGCTTTTTCCAAGGAGCAGCCTGGGAGCTGTGGGAGCCAAGCCCCTTGGACAAAGCTCTCGCTCTTCCCTGGCCAACTGGAGCTGGGAATGGCAACCCTGAGGGTTTATCAAAAGACACTTTGGGGAATGGTGGATGATTCTATTTGTCTCGCTCCCTTTGTACCGGAGGTGCTTTCTGACTGCGCTGGGAAGTGGCTCTGCTCCCAGGGATGTGGCAGCCAGGGGAAAAGGGAGGAAAGAAAGAGAAAATCCTTCGCTCTGCTCACTCAGCTGGCAGCCTGGGAAGGACCTGGAGCTTTTCCTCGCCTGCATTTCCAAGTTTCAGTAACAGAGGAGAGTGGAAGCTGAAGTTTGGTTCCTCCCTGTGTATGGGGTGACCCTTGGTTAGAGCCTCTTCCAGCTCCAGGTCTAATCACTCCCTGCAGCCACAAACTGTGTGGTCAAAGAACAGCAGAAGAATAGTCAAAGAATAGTGAAAGAGTAGTAAAAAAGTAGTAAAAAATGAAGTCCGAATTTATATTTTTCTATTTTTAAGATGTGGTCTCAGCTCAGGAGAAGGAACCTGGAGTCAGTAGTCAGAGGGAATAGAGGCCATTTCAATCTCTTTTTGGCTGTGTTTGGTGTGAGGAGGATGCCTGGGAGAGCACCTTTCTGGAGTGCAAAGTTTCTGTCTGTGGAATCAGCTGCTTTGCACTGGTGTGTGCACTTGCACCCTAAGATGGTCCAAAAGCTCCCGGCTGCTCCAGAGTGTTTATTTTACACCCACCCTCCTCACACTTTGAAGTAGATTTAAGCAACAACAACAAAATTATAGGCCCAGTATAAATCTTTAATCAGAGCATGTTTCCCCCTCCGAGCCTGCACTGCTGTGCACAATCAGAACGCAAATCAAAAGAAAGCGGAGTAAATTATTCATTGGGAATCTATTCCTGCTCTCCCTGCACGGGAGACTCCGAGGCAGAGTTTGGGGTGTGGGACTGTCTCGGGACTGTTAATATTCACTCCAGTAAGTTGAGCTGCGGCCACAGTGCCGAGGGGTGGGCAAACCCCGGCTCCTGGTTTCTCTCTGCCATCCACGGGGTTGATCCATGGCTGGGGTGACCCAGGGCTGGGAGCTCCACTGCTGCCTCCTCCAGCCCTTCCTGCGGGACGGTTTCTGTCATCCCCAGCCCGTGGGATGACACTTGCGTGGCTACGACTCCCCTCACAGCACAAAGTGTCTGTACACATTTACCCCTGGGGAAACGAGTCCCCTGAGCCAACCCAGCATCTCACCAGCTCTTCCCATCCCTCCCTCATCCTGCTCATTGCACCCACCTACACAGGCTATTTATGGGATGCCCAGCAGACACCCAACCACACCTGCCCACCGAGCTGCTCTTTGCCACTGACGGGACACGGAGACGCTGGGAGGATCTGAACGTTTAGGCAGAGTAACCAAAGATGTTTGGAGAAAGGGTTTTTGGATGTGCCATTATTATTATTATTATTATTATTATTATTATTATTATTATTATTATTAACCTTGCAGGATTTATCCAAGGAATGCCTGGGCTCATCACTGCTGTGTGTCTGTGACACAGTGCATTGTCCTCAGCTGTTACTGGAATCAAACCCCTTTTTCTTGAGGGTTGTTTTTTTGGTTTTTTTTTAATTTTATTTTGGAGTCACGCTCCATGGCACAAACTTTAAAAATAAATTTTAAAATGGCCAAAACAGACAGGTTGAGACCTTTCTGCTAACAATCCTCCACCCCATCCTTGAAATCTAAAGTAGTGAAGGATTTTGCAGAAAATAATGGATCATTTTCCCATTTACCCATGATTCAAGGATTAATAACTAATCCCATCAAAGGACATCTGCTTAGATTGTTCCTTGTCAGTGAAAGTAAATAGAGCCTTTTAGTCTTTAGACCTAAACTCCTCTGAGGTTATTATGCAGAGGAACCTCCTACAAGCGGTCGCTTTCTCTGTCGCTCCTGCTGTGACTAACCCTGGAGGGAGAAAGCAAACTTTGCAAGTCCCTGGACATAAAGGTTATTTGCTAGAATGGAGGAGACTTTTATGAGAGGCCGGGTAAGCTGAGACCCTCACCCTCCCCTAAGGCTTGGCTCGGGCAGGGGGCTGCAGCCTGCCGAGCCCTTTGAGCCGCTTTGTCCTGCCTCTATGGCACATTCCCCCTTTGGGGTGGGAATGCTGCGGCTTTGCTCTCCCGAAATCTTCTCCCCTACTTACGGGCTGCTTCAGAGCAGCTCTTCTGGGGTTAAATGGGAAAATGAGGGACTGTTTGGGTCCAAAATCCCCAGGGTTGGCAGGAAAAGTCTGGGAGGGGGGTGGATGTGGGAGGGGTGACTGGGGTTGGGACTCCATCGGTCCATGGGGCTGGCAGAGGAACGGGGACCTTGGGGGAAGCAGGGAGGGGGTGACACAAGGACTTGAGGGAAAAAGACCTTAGAAAGAGTGAGCGACTTATCAAACAATGGCCTGGCAGAGCATGACTTGGGTTTTCATCAGTGGGGCTCCCAAAGCTGCTTTTTAGGGGGGATGGAGACTTTTCCAAAGGGGTTCTGGCCAAGAGTGACTAAGCCAAAATGTGAGAAAAATGCCCCAAATGAGAAGAGTCCTCTCTCTTCATCTGCCCAGCAGCTGCTCTCTGTAAATACCGATAACTGCCCTTGCCCAGGGCAGAAAGGCCCCAGAGGGGGGATTGCTCCGGGTCACCTGGGGAGAGCCTGGTGCAGGGCACAACAGATCCTAGGTCCCTGTTCTCTCCTTCTGCCAGGGTGGAAATAACCGCTGGCGCTCGTGCCAGGCCGTTGGAGGGATGCATGTTGTAAGCATTTCAGAACATCTAAAATTAGACTTTGTCTTTTTTTTCCCCCTACCAGAACATGGCTGAGTGTCTCATCCATCAACACCAGCTGTGGATTTTTTTTTGCTATCACTTTGGAAAAAGCTTCCTCAGAGATACAGACAAAAAAGAAATGCTGCTCCACCCTCTCCCTGATGCACACAAAATATGAGAGTAATTACAAACTGGGGCTGTGGGCCTCAAACCCAGACCCTGCTCTGGGCTATTGAGGGAAATCTTTCAAAATCCAAATGGAAACCAACCCCATCAACCTTTTGCCATGTGGGGAAGCTGGTCCTGCTGTGCTCAGCCCTCCCAGCCCTCCAGACCCGCAGCCCCGATGCTGCCGAAATCCAGACTCGGCTCCAAGCTCGGCGAAGGGAACAATTGCAGGCAGAGCCAGTGGGAGTTCAAAAGGAGCAATACTGAATTAAACGATAGCAATTTCCCTTATTTTCTGCCGCTTAAAGGTGCACGCTGGGAATGTTTAAATATCCTTGTTATCCCCTTCAATACCTAGGGAACATTTTTTTAACGAGCTGGGCTGTAATCAGGCCGTGTTCGTGCCAGGCATCCCTTACAACAGCCATTCTCCAAAAGAGCTGTCCAGATCGAAGCCCTTTGAGGCAGAAGAAAAGGCACCTGCTGGATGGAGGGCTCCAGGCAGCTGAGCCGGGGTAGGTGCTGGGGGGACGCTTCACCCGATTTTACCAAGACAAAGCAGAGCTCCCCGCCAGTACAGAAAGAGGGAATTTTGGTATTCAGTTTAGGTTTGGGGTTTGTGGTTTTTATCCCGGTTTGTTTGTTTGTTTGGTTTATTTTATGTTGGTTTGGAGGTGAGCTGAAGCTGAAGTAACACCACATCTGAGGCTGAGATGGTCTGATACAAATTAATTTGCTTGTTTTCCGGCTTCAGCCCCCTTCCCCTCTGAAGCTACATGGGTGCCTTTGAAGGCATCGATCTACTGTTCAGCCTTTGGGTTGAACTATTAAGATATCCTGAATTACTAAAACCTCCACTTGAGGTAGGAAAGCACTTGCTGGGGAGAGCCAGGAGAAAGCCATGAGGCTTTCCAGCCCTGAGGCAAGAAGAGTTTGTCTCACTGTGGGGTTCTTAGTCAAGGATGGAGCAAAGGGTACTCATACCCAGGACAGAGGCTGTGGACAGTCAGGAGTTGCCTGAACGTGGCTGGCATAGCCCTGCAGGTCTGGGGATGGCTTTGGGGCTTCTCTGCCACTGTCCTTCAGTGTGCACCCACTTGCTTCAAAATGCAGCTTTTGTTGGCATTTTCTTTGTCTGGAGGATGCTGAAGCAGTGGCACTGCATGGCCCAGGCAGCAGCGAAAGTGCCCAGCAAAGGCAGAAAAATGCCAGTCATGGAGAGGAGGCTGGCACTAAGACAAAGACATTTACCTAGAAACCACCCAGCTCCAGACCCTTTCCCCTTCCCCCGAACCTACAAGGCACTAATCTGCTCAGGCAGCTGTACCCCAGATTTTGAGGTGACTGGGACTGCTGGGAGAATCTCAAACAAAAACCTGTATCTGAGTGTCCCAGGGCAGCAGGCACACACACACACAGAGGCAGGGCCAGTCGTGTGAGCGCTGTCCACACAAAATAACCCACGGCTTGTCTACAGTCAGGAGTCTGTGTGGACATCTCAGTGCAAATACTTAAAAACCCAAAAATCCTCTCTGACCCATATGTGGCTCATTCATCTCCCACATGGAGCCTCTCTGAGTTGGCTGGTGAAAAAAAGGAGGGAATTTTCTTTAAAAAAACCCAGCAGGGAAGCTGCAGGCTCCCTGCACCCTGTGTGGCCTCGGAGGTGCTCACGGGTGTCCAGCACCCACCAGTGAGAACAGGGAGCACCCATTGCTTTTCCCCAGGCAGGGAAGGGCTGCAGGCAGGGCATTTTGCAGAGGATATTTTGCCCCTCCACACGCACAGGGGCACGGAGAGCATCTCCCTGGAGGTGCTCTTTGTGGATGGAGCTGGTGTCTGAGTGCAGCTGGATGGAAATCCCACTGTGCTCCCACGCTGCCTGCCCCTTCCGTGTGCCACACGCGGGACACACATGCTGCATTCACAGGACATGCACGGACAAGGTGCACAAGGGTGAGGTGCACACAGAGCACGTGCAAGAAGGGTGCACCCAGATTTAGGCACAGCTCAGGAGCTTCTGGTCAGTTGTGGGGTTGCTGTGGATGAATCTTCCCCCTCACTCACTTCCACTCGGATGTACGTAGCCTCTTCCCGAGTCTCATCCTGGCAGGGGGCTGCAGGTGGATAGGGGCTGGGAGGGACAGAGCTGCACCGCGGTGCCCTGCGGAGATTCACCGGGATAAACCCCGGGGCTCTAACCCCAGCCTCCCTCTCCTCTCCCCTGGTGCGCTGCAAACCAGACCCTTCTGGGGGGATTATGGCTTTGCTTTGGGTTTCCTGGAGGGGTTTTTTTAGTGTTTAATGGGTGCAGGGGCTGCGCTGTTCCGTGTGGGGCAAAGGGGGTTGTGCTGCGGGGTCCCTGCCCGCCTGCCTCCCCCGGGACACCTACTCCCCAAAATCCCGGCTTTCCGAGGTCAAAATCCTCCTGGATCATCTGAGGCTGGCCATCCCCACAGTCGCAGCCCGGGATTTGCCTTCCAGCAGGAACTCTCTTCAAAAATAAGTTTAAAACGCCCGTTTTGCTGCACTAACGCTCCTTTTCGTGCCCTGTGGCAGCGCCTGGCACTAGAAAAAGAAATATGAGAAGAGATGGGCACAAAGCTCCTGAGCTGGAGGCAAAGGCTGCGTGCCTTCCACTGGAGGAGCCAGCATTGCCGAGAGAATTCCAAAAAAATGGGATAAATTTCTCTGCCGTTTTGCTCCAACCCCTCCTCTTTAAAGTTGAGTATCAGAGAAAATAAAGAGGCGCTTTGAGACCCCAAAAATGGACATCTGTCCCAGTGGAAGGCAAAGGTTCCCACTTTCTTTAATTGTTACTTTGGAATAAGGAGGGGGAAATAATAATCCACTATTTTTTTTTTTTTTTAAGCATAATCTGGTGGGGAAAGTGCCGTCCTCGCTGCCGGATGGGGAAGTGATGCCAGAGGCTCTCGGGTCTGTAGCGAGGTTTTCTGAAGGGAAAACGTTTCATCTCGTTGGTCTTCGGTAGCGGCGGATTTGCCAAGAGAGGGGGAACAGAAAGGGAATTGTGATTTTTTTTTAAAATTTCCTTTCCATACAGTGTTTCCTGCATTTCCAAACTCACGGGAGCTTTGCAGGAACGTCGGCTGAAATCCCGAAAAAACCAAACAAACCTCCATAATAATAATAATAATAATAATAATAATAATAATAATAATAATAACTGGGAAGGACAGAAATGGTCGGGGTAGCACACGGTTCCTCCGCCCTCGGCCGCACAGAATGTTCGTCGGTTCTGGCCATTCACAGTAAATAAATGAATTTTTAAAATAGAATAATCATAGTAATAATTTTTAAAATAATAATAAATTCCGGCGACTCGGGAATTTAAGAGGAATGGAGTAGAGGAATGCAGAGACCAGCGCCCCAGACGGGGCTGGGAAAAGCCGCTCAGCAGCCGAGGTGGGAATGAAAGTGCAGAAAAAAAAGCTTTTCCCAAATACTAAAAAAAAGAGGGGAAAAAATTAAAATTAAGCTAAAAAATCAGAAAGAAAGAAGAGACAGCCACAATTCTCTCCGTTTCCACGGCTGTTGCGCTTGCGAGCAGGAATAACCCGGGCTCCGGAGGATGCTGCCGTGCCCCGGGGCTGGGCTGCTGCCGCCCCCACCGCCCCCGTTCCCCGCGGAGCCCTTCAGGAGCTTTGGTTCGCTTTGGGTATTTTTATCCATATTTTTAATCAGTTCAACTAAACCACGAACTATTCTTCGCGTAGGGAATTGATTCCTGATTTTGGGTTCACTCTCGTCGTTATTTGAGGGGTTTGAACGACGGGCAGAAGGGAGAAAATGTTATTTATTAGGGGGGGGAAAAATAAAATAATACTGAGTAGGGAAGAAAATCGGAGCCTAACTTGAGACGGGCGGTATTTTTCAATAAACGCCGTGGTTGCAGTTTGTGGAAGGAGGGAAACAAAGTAAATTCCCAAATCGAGGGGGGAAGCCCAGCGCCGGGGAAAACTTCGTAAATGCCGCCGGCGAAAAGGCTCCGCTGCCCGCCCCGAGAGATACAGCGGAAAAATCCTCTCCTTGCGCTACTCCTGCAGTGACCCCCCAGCTTTAATCAGCGTTCAGGAAATGCCACGGAGACTTTGCCCCTAATCTGTGCTTATTAAGCCCAAAAGCCCTGCGATGCTTATAAAATCGCAGGTAACAAGGAAACTCGCCATGGAGCGCGTGTGCCGGGGATCTCCCCTTTAGGGTGGGAGGTTTGTTATTAATAAAATGCAAGAAGTTACCTTTAAAACACTCCCTGGGGCCGGGGCTGGAGCGGTCCCCGAATTCCCGGGCTATTCCCGGGGTGTGCAGAGGGCACCGCGCCCTTTTGGGAGGGGAGCACTCAGGCGGGGCCGTGCTGCTCGCCGGGCGTTTATGTCAAAGGGAGAAAAACATTTATTTGAACTAAGGAGTAAATTCGGAGCAGCCGCTCGGGCCCCAGCCGCACGTGTCCGCGCCCTCTGAGTACTTTGTGCCCCGGCGGCTCGGCCGCTTTCCTTTAAAACCATCCGAATTCCCTCAAATAACCTTTTTTTTTTTGTTTTTCCCCTCGTCCCCATTCCCCCGCACACCTCACCCCAATTCCCACCCCCAAAAGCTGCTGCGGTTCTGTCTCCCCGCGCCTCCGTGGCTGCGGAGAGAGAGAGAGAGAGAGAGAGCTTGCCATATTTGCATATATGGTAATGAGCTCCTAATTGCCAGGCTTGCTGCGCTTTGCCGATCGATTTCGAGCAATCCAGAGGTTAAGGAAGCTTGGAAATCGCGCGGCTCTCAGCTCCCCCCTACCCCCGAAGCCCCCCCCCCGCGCGCGATGGAGCTGGCCCCGCATTTGCATCCCAACTTTTTTTAACTCTCACACGTACACTTTACGTATCGGCTACGTGGAGGCTCCTCGGCCGCTCCTATATATCCTTACGCCGGGCACGGCCCCCGCTCCTCTGGCGGCGGCTCCGGGCTCGGGGCCACGCCGGCAGCCGCGGGGCCGGCCAGGTGAGAACAGGGCGGAGAGGGCAGGCACAGCGCGGGGCAGTGAGGGCAGGGCAGGCACGGAGCGCGGGCAGGCACACACAGCCGTGCAGACAGCCAGGCAGGAGGGCGGTGCGGGGCGGCCACGCTGCAGAGCAGGGCGGGGAGGGCACCTCAGGCAGGACC
This sequence comes from Sylvia atricapilla, assembly GCF_009819655.1. Classification (NCBI taxonomy): domain Eukaryota; kingdom Metazoa; phylum Chordata; class Aves; order Passeriformes; family Sylviidae; genus Sylvia; species Sylvia atricapilla. The sequence continues at coordinate 749,830 of NC_089169.1, forward strand.
CACCGGGCACCGGGGGCACCCCGACAGCCGCCCAGAGCTGGGTGAAGAAGTCGGGGTAAGCTGGGAGAAAGAAGGGAGAGGCCGGGCCGTGCTCCCCGGGCCGACCATCGCCCACCCACCCGCGGGCCGTGCTCGTGGCCGGAGCGGGGCGAGAAGCCCCCCGCAGGCTCCCGCGGCCCCGCACGGCCGGACACACAATGTGAGACTCGGCGGAACAAAAGCGGCGAGCCTTGGGTTGCTGAACACGTCTGAGGCCAGACGAGCCGCGCGATTTATTGGACTCGGTGAGAAAACCATAATAAAAAAAAAAAAAAAAATGGGGGGACGGGGGGATGGGGGGACGGGGACGGGAGAGGGGCTCGCAAAGTATCTTTATTGTGGGCTGGGGCCGCAGCGCTGCGGGGCCGGGTGGAAAATGCCCCGGGAGCCGGGTCCAGCTCCTGCCTGGGGCTGGGGATGCGGGTCCAACCCAGGGCCGGCTGCGGGCTCGGAATTTCTCCCAAAGGCCCGGGGGTAGGGGGAGTTTCCTTCTCCTTTCTCCTGTCCCGCGGCATCCCGGCATCCGAGCGAAGAAAGTTTGGAGGCGGCGGAGCGCATCCCTCTCCACATCCCCGCCGCCCCTCCTCTCTCCTTCCCGTGCTTTGCTCTCGGTCCGCGAGTGACCCAGACCCACGTAGGGTGAGGGGTTCACTTCTTTCACCTTTTCCCGACTCGAGAATCCAGATTTGGGGGGCAGAGCCGCCCCGTGCAGTCCCCCACTATGGGAATGGGAAGCGGCCTGGCAGGACACGGCCATTCCAGGCTCTTGTCCCCGCTGCACCGTGGATTCACTGCTGCCCTCCACGCCACTCCACGGCGCTTTGTGCTTTGCTCCAGGGGATGCTCTCGGTGCGGAGCTTTCCGTGGGGGGGGGGGAGGCAGAGGCACCCCCAAATCCTCGCTCCTGCAAGCGCCTTCCCCGCGGGGGTGGCCGGGGGTGCTCCGGGGCTCGGGCCGGGCTGCAGGGACACGCACACGGAGTGACCCGGGGAGGGAAGGGCCCGGGGACCCCCAGCCCTGGACAGGAATTTGGGAGGGGTGGGATGCGCAGAGCTGGATCCCCGCTATGGAATAAGCAAATGCCAGCGAATGAAAGGTGAATGGGAATAGAGCCAGCGCAAAGGTTCCGCACATCCTCCACCGTCTGCGGCAGAACGCCACCGGGTCGGGAGCCAAGGGGCCACCATCCCTCCCCACCTCGCCAACTTCTCGTGTGGCATTTCTTAAATTTCTCTCCCCAGCACAACAATGTGGGAGCCGCTCCATGAATACCCCCAACCCGATGAATTCCTGCGGCGGAGCGGCCCCGCTGAGGCTCCCCTTCATCAGGCCGTGCACGGCACCCCAATTAAATGAGTTTAGGGGTTTTGTTAGAAGTTATTGAACCAGATGTGATGCCCCGGCCGAAGTCTGCCTCTCGGGGACAGCGGGCCAGGGTGTTCTGGTCTTTCTGCAGATGGAAAAGCCCGCATGGCTTTTTTCCTTTTTTTCTTTTCTATTTTTTTTTTCCTGCCTAGGAACCTTTAATCTTTATTTTACTTTTAATTTTTCTTTTAACTTATATTTAATTTCTTATTGTTCTTTTTTTGTTGTTTTGGTCTTAAAAAGCCTCGTCCCTGCAATCTATTCTTGATTCTTCCCTCAGAGCGGGGAAAAAGAAGCTGCGCTCAGAGTGCACAGGGAAAAAACAACCCGGGCTTATTTTGGGCTATTTTTCGGGTGGTACGTGGACTCCGGGCTCTACAAAAAAAGCACATGGTACCCCCCGGGTCAGGTCCTGCCCAGCTCGGCTCCGTTTTTAGCTCCAGGACATTAAGTTTTTATATATGCACTGGTGTGCGTGGAAGTTTTAAGGCTGGAAATCCTCAAATCTGCCGTTATAAGGGAGATCCCGCGATCGCGGCGGCGGCTCCTTCTGCTTCTTTGCGGTTTCGATATTTTTTTTTCCCACAAAGACAGCAAAGCACGGAGCAGATTTTTATTTGTTAAGACCCTCAAAACACACCGGAGTATTTTCTGCAAATCGCTCGTGCCCTTCCCTAAATCCTCCAAGATCGGGCTGGTTCTAACGCGATGCTAAATAAAATTAGGAATAAAAATGCACTGTCATCGGGGAAATCCCAGGGTGAATCCAAATTTGAAAGAGAAATCCCTGTCTTTGCAGCTTTTTTTCAGGATAGATCGCAAAATTCGTCGTGGTTTTTGGGGCTTTTATTGGGGTTTATTTTAGTGGGTTGTTGGTTTTTGTTTTTTTTTTTTTTTTTTTTTTTTTTTTTTTTTTTTTTTTTTTTTTTTTTTTTTTCCTTTGGGGTGGGGGCGGTGTTTGGTTTGTTTGTTTGGGCTTTTTTGGGGGGGATTTTTGGCAGATTAAAAATAATTATAATTTCTGGAAGGGATTGAAATAGAAATTTAGGGGGGAAAAAATTACGTGAATTTAATAAAGAGGAGAATTAAAAAGAGGAGCAGGCGTACGGTTCTGTCCCTAAAATCCCATCTCAGGGAAGGTAGGGAATGGTTAAAGCCGGCCCTCGGGGACCCCTCAGAGCTGCTCCACGGATACCCCGGCGTGGGGGCTGCGTGGGCACCACGGGCCCGACTGCATTTGAACCTGTCTGCCTTCTCTTTCAGGAGAGCCTCGGCTCCGGCTCCGGCCGCTGCCTCAGCCCCGGCTCCGCTCTGCCCACGGAGGAGAAGAGGAGAAGGCGCTGGCGTGGGGAGCGTGGCCCAGGTGGGTGATGGGACCCACGGAGGGAGAAATCACGGGGAGCGCCCACGCCGGGGTGCGAGCGGCTCCGGGAGGGCTCTGGGCGGGCCCTTGTCCTTAAAGGAGTTAGAGGCTGGGATTTGGAAGTGGGTGCGGGTGGGGGCACCCCTGGGTGCCTCCAGTGGGTGCTGCAGCCGCTCACTTCCCCCCGTGAGCACTCACAGAGTCTTCCCGAAACCTGCGTTTTCCCCTCCCTCCTGAATCTGGAAGTGGATGAAGGGAAAGGGGAAAGGTGCAACACAACACCCCCCAACCCCTTTGTGCAGGGGGGCTCAAAGACAACCGGGCAGGGAGCCATGGGGAGGGGCTGTCGGCAAAATAGTGACAGTCCTGGGGAGCAGAGCCTCCGCCCCACGAAGCAGGACCAGGATATTTTGGGGCTATTTCCACATCCCCTATCCCCCTTTCCCTATTCCCAGGTAGGGCTGAAGTGCTGGGCCTGACGGGGGTCAGACCAGTGGGTTCCCATTTTCCTAGTGGAGGCAGCTGGAAGAGAGGGTCCTAATCCCTGGCAGGGTGGACTTGCTGCACTGCTGTGGCAGTGGGAGACTCCAGCTCCAGAAAGAGACAAAAGCCATGAGTAACTTCCCAGCCCCAACTCAATGACCCAAACCCAGCTGGCTTACCACTAGGAAAAAAAAAAATTCCTAAGGCAAAGAAAACTTCAAGAGAAAATTTAAAAACCCAGCCCCAAACCTGTGTTCTTGTTCAAGGGAAAAATCATGATGGGTTGTTGGGGTTTTTTTAATGGGGTCTGTATTATAGCAGGAACATCAAAGGGTCATTAATGGTGGGGTTAAAACTACAGAAGCAAACCAGCATTTGATTCAATCCAGGATCTGCACACCGTGGTCAGGCCCTGGCACTGCCTTTGGGTGGGGTTCCCCTTCTCCGAGAAAGGGAAGCCGGGGAGACACAGCCCGGGGGGCCGAAAGGTGGAGAGCTGGAGAGACAGGCGGTGGTGGGAGAACGGTCACGGCTGGCGGAGGAGACTCGGTGCCGGCGATGGCTGGTGCCGATGAGCGGTGACCCGTGGCGCCGAGGGTGGTGGCGATGGCGATGGCAACGAGGGGCGTTGCGCTGAGGGCGGTGAAGCCCACGGCGCTGAGGGTGGTGATGAAGATGATGATGAGGATGATGTTGGCGATGGTGGAGCCGCCGATGGCGGTGGAGAGACCGGGACAGCGGAGAACGGCGGCGGTGCTGGGGGGCGATGGCGGGGATGGGGGCGACACGGGCGGCTGATGGGTGGCGGCGACGCGCGTGTGCGCGCGGCCCCTCCCCAGCCCATTGATGAACCCGGGAGCGCTGCAGAGGGGTGGGAGCCGGGGCGGGTGACGTCAGGCGGGCCCGGGCCAATGAGCGGCGGCGGCGAGGGCCGGGAGTGTGAAAGCATGAATGAAAAGTGCCGCGCGCCGCTCCCCCCGGCGCAGAGGCTGCGGGCAGCGGCTGCGGGCAGCAGGTACGAGCCGAGCCGAGCCGAGCCGAGCCGAGCCGAGCCGAGCCGAGCCGAGCCGAGCCGAGCCGAGCCGAGCCGAGCCGAACCGAACCGAACCGAACCGCCGGGAGCGCCCCCGAGCACCGCCAGGGCCTCGGCCCCGGGCCCCGCGCTGCCGGCGCTCCGCTCCGCGGGAGAAGCGCGGGCGGGGGCCGCCGTGTCTCGGCGGAGCGAGGGCTCCGCGCCTCCCCGCAGCGCCAAGGGTGAAAGAGGGATGCAGGTGAAAGAGGGATGGAGAGGAGCAGGTCACTCGGCGAGGGGAGGGAGGCGGGCGGAGGCAGGCGGGAGGGATGCGCGGTGCCACGGGGAACGGGAGGGATGCGGGTTCCTCGCCTAAGGAATGGAGGGATGCGGGCTGCCCTGGAGCGGAGGAACGGTGTGGGGGATGCGCGTTCTTCCCCGGAGGAAGGAAGGGTGGAGGGACGCAGGTCGCTCTGGAGAAGGAGAATGAGGGTTCCTTCCCAGCCCCGGGGAAAGGAAGGCTGGAGGGAAGCAGAGCCCTCGAAGCAAGGACGGAGGGATGCGGGTTCCCCGCCAAAGAAGAAAGGACGGAGGGATGCGGGGAGAGGAAAGCGAGGGATGCGACCGAGGGTTCCCTACCGGGGGAAAGCTGCGCTCTCTCCCTGAACGAACGGAGGGATACGGGTCCCGGTCCCTGCCCGAGATGCGCGGTCCTTGCTCAGGGCCGGGATCCTGAGCCGCAAGCAGGAGTTGCTCCCTTCCTTCATTCCTCCCTTCCATCCCTTTCATCATTTCCTCTGTGTTTTCTGTGTTTATTCATCGCTATTCCCCCAGATCTCGGCTGAATCCAAAGCCTCACAAGTTACTATTTATATTAACCGGCAGGTTTTTTTCTCGCAGTCATTTTGTTTAGAGAGCGTTAAACACATTTGTGGGTGGGGAAATGTCCTTTTGGTCTTTTATGCATATTTTAAGTTGTGGGTGCAAATTATATTTGCTTTGATTATTACCAGTTTGAATGCATTAATTTGATAGTTATTAAAAATAATGTGGGCTTAATTCTCGGCACCTGCAGAATATCATTTGGTTTGCAAATGAAACAATTTGAAACTCGGCAGAAAATAGGCAGCCCTTGCGTGGTTATCCTGTAATTCTGCTCCAAATTGTGTTTCCGAGGGGCCTGATCCTGCCTGTCCCAGTGATGCTCAGGACTCTGTGCCCTGGGCTGGTTGGGCTGCACGAACAGGGCCAGGGCTGTAGCTGTGTGAAGATATTATGGATCTGGCTGCTAATATTTGCATCTCTTTTTATTCGTTTTCCTCCCTCATTCCTTCCTTAAAAGCCACGTGCCCCCGAGCCCCTGGAGAAGAAGAGGTTGGCTTTTTCCTGCTGATGCTGTAGACTCCAGGGGTTGGTTGTTATCTTTGGTTATCTAGCTGTATGAGTGGTGTCGATTCTTCATAAAGCTAGATAACCGAAAGTAAAAATAACCCCATTACACGCCTGAGGAGGATGTGGAGAAGAAAGGAAATTCATCAAAAGGAAGAGGAGGAAAAGAAAAAAAATTAAAAGAGAAAAAAAAAAAAAAAAAAGAAGAGAAAGGAAATGAGAGGCGGAAAAAATGGGGGAAAAGACAACTTTCAGAGACTGGAATTAAAACCTGAGGTAGGATTTTTTTTTTTCCCTGTTTTTTTTTTTTTTTTTTTTTTTTTTTTTTTTTAAGAATCTATTTGCCTCCTGTGATTTTAAGAGTTTACTGATTCTGGGCAAGGGAAGAAACCATCTGTGTTGAGAAAGACAAAGATGTTGCCGCTCTCTCCTCGGCCGTTAACTGTAATTGAATTAACAAAGTAAAACTTCCAATCAGATTATGAATTAGTTAAGTCCAGGACCCAGACTACAGATCAAGGATGAACTTTCATTGCATAACCAGTCGTAGAGCATCAGAGAATCCATAAATCAATACAGATTACTGTGTTGGATTATCTGTTTAATAAAGCAGCAACAGAGCAATGTTTATTAATGGTTGTTTTGCAAATACGAGTGCTGGATTCTTTTTCCTTTTTTCTACCTTCCCTCCCCCCTCTTCCCTATCTGTTATACAGATACCTACATTTTCCTGCCTGACAGCTATAACTTGATATCAGTATTAGAAAGAAGGATATGGTGATTTGGAAAATGGTTTCTTGCAGTTTTCTTTGTTTTTCTTCCCTTGTGTCTCTATCCAAACGCTTTCTTTCTTCTTTTAACCCTTTGTCTATGAATATTTCTTTGAATGGCCTCAAGATTCTAATTTGGGGATTTACAAATTATATATATATATATAAACTTGTGTATGGAAACGCATGAGACTAATTGAGGAACTTGATTTTACCTAATTTATCTTCTCTGCAAATTGGTGCTGGTTCTTATCCGTCTTTAATGGATTATGTGCCCGCGTCTTCCTCAGGGAAACTGGGATTTTTTAAAATCTGCTCTACTGTAGAAGCGAATTTTGAGTCAAAGAGAAAGAAGTGAACTGGGTGCTTCCCACTTGCTTTTAATAATCAGACTGGGTGCCTGAGATGCCACCTACAAAACCCAGCAACCTATTTGAAAAGGTGTCTTGATCTTGCTTAGAAGAACACAAAGATCTCATGGTGGATTAAGATAAAATAATATCAGAATGGTGATTCCAAGGAGGGGAAAAAAAAAAAAACAACCCAAACTAAAAACGACAATATGATAATAAAGAGCTAATGTGGGTGATGGCACCTGAACTAATTTTGGAAAGGAGCAATTATAGCTTTGTGACTTTATGAAAACCCTCTTGTGAGAGATGTAGAAATGAGCTGACTTTTGACCTGTGCTGGACCCGCTCGTTTCGCTCATGTGCTTATTGGGATCTTTAAAAAAACCCAAAAGGGCAGAAGGAACTGTCCCTTGCACTTTGTTCAGGGAAGGGCTGTAGTGCTGGGTGTGATGTGAAAGATTTATCCTGCTCATATGGTTGCTTGAAATTAATAAACAAGATATTATTCCCTCTCACCCATGGCCCTGTAATTCAGAATAATTTAGTACGTATGTTAACTGGGAGTTCTGTAATGATCTGCTTGGGGAAAGCTTGGGGAAAACCTTCCATCTTCCCGTTGAGCTTCCCCTGGATGCTGCCATTGTTCCTGGTGCTATGTTGACAGTGACAGGGATGTAGGGAAGTTTTTTCGAACTCTTTTTGGAATCACTGTTCTCTGTTGCCGTCCTGCTACTCCTCTTTGGGGAGGAGTGAAGTGCTGCTCTCCTGGCCAGCAGCTTTGTCCCCAGTCAGAGAGGGACATTGCAGAGGACAGGGCAACAGGGAACCAGAAGTTTTGGTCCATGGACAGGGATAGCACCTTCCAAGGAAGGGGAGGCATCCTCCATGGATGCTCACACCCTGAGCATCTCTCAGGATGAAGTTAGACACCCTTGGTTTTGGTGACCAAGCGGTGACAAAGCAGTGACAAAGCTCTCCTCATTCATCCTTCCCAGGCAGACCGAGGCAGGAGAACTCTTGCTGGTCCAGCTGGGTGGTTGCCCCTCCAGCCAGGCTGGTGGATCAGGACGTGTCTGTGGGCAGACATCAGCACCAAGTGGTGGCCCAAAGCCCAGGTGTGAAGGGGTGCGGTGGCTCCCCAGGGGGACGAGGGACTCTTATTCTGGGTGAGCAGTGGGAAGCTGCCATGTGCCATCCACCATTGGCCAGTGGCTTCCCTCAAGGAGGGGGAAAAGTGCCTTTTCTCCAATCAGGGGCTGGGAGTGGTGCTATGTGAGCATCTTTTGGTGCTCCTGGGTGACCAATCCTGGGCTGTGCGGCACTGCCATAGGCTGATTTTGATGGTGTCACTTCTTGGCTCTAACAAAGGCATGAGCAGGAGTGGGGGGGATGTAAACTGGGACAAGGACGAAATTCGTCCAAGAATTCAGCAAACCATGTGTGGAGGGCCCCGAGCCAGGCGCAGGAGGTGCCTGTGCTGGTTGGTGATGGAGACAGTGGGTTTAAAGCCTCCCCAGGCCCAAGCTGGTTCTCTGGAGCTTTTGCGCCTCATTCTCAGCTGCAAAAAGCTTCCTTTAAAATGCTTGTGACCCCCACCACCATTCAGGGACTTGGTCACACTGTGGGACTAAAACATCTCCATGATCATCACCCATCCCTTTGTGCTCCCAGCCTGGGAGGGAAATGGGCACCCGTTCCCACTCCTTGCCCCTCAGCCACTGGATGGGTCCCGTGGGGTTCCTGGTGCCACAAGCTTTGCTGCAATCCCTACGGTCTGTGGGTGCTGTCAGAGCATGTCACTGTTCAGCTGGGTGGATTTTCTTTTTAATTTCAGTTTTTGTTCTGGGGGGTAACCGTTTCCAGTGGCAGGAGTGTCCATGTGACTGCAAGCTGGGCTCTGTCCAAGGGCTTTGGAATAGTCTTGCAAACAGCTGATTTTTAATTTTTTCCTCCTTTTCTCCCTGATTTACTCCTGTAGTGCACTAGCAGTAAGCCCTGTGTGTTTGCGTGACGTTGATCCAAATTGCAGTTTACATGTGGCTGTTTAAGCTTGCTTGGACACTATGATTTGACTGGTTAACACTCAGCACTGTCTACTCTGTTCTCCCTTCTGTCCATATAACTGCTGGAGACATTAATAGGAGACACACTCGCATGTTTGGGAGCGAGGTCTCAGCTCTCCACATCATTCTCTGGCTTAGCAGCAGTTTGGAGTTGGAAAAAAAAAAAAAAAAAAAAAAAGAGAGCAAATGCAATACTAATTTTTCCATGATTCAGTGACCGGTTGAGGAGAACGAGCCTATATAAATGTAATTGTTAAATATTATTAATTTCATTCAGTAGATCTGCTTTAGCTTCTGTCTTTAAAGCTTATGTTGGCAGGGCAGAAATGCAGCAGAGCAGTTTCTTGCTGAGGCCAAAGCCCTTTTGCACCGCTCTCATTGTACGAGTGACGCGCTGCGGGTCAGGGGACTGGCAAAAGGGCAGAAATACTTGTGCTGGTTGGTCCTGCCAGTGGATATTAACTTTTGCTTTGTGATGGATAGAATATGTATATATTTTACATTTCATATTTGAAAATTCTCAGCCCCAAATGATGAAAAGTAGCTAAAAAATGTATTTTAAAAATTATGGTTTTGTGGTGTTTGAGGAAAACAGACATTTCCCCATTGAGGGAATTTTTTGCTAGCCTTTTACAGTTTTAAACTGAAAACAAAAGGAGTCCCTGATGGCTCAAGCCCTTCGAGGTCTTCCTAGCACATGAAGTATCCCTTGTCCTCCCGGCACAGTCCCATGCAGCCTGGGCTGGGCAAGTGTGGAATGCACTGCAGTGCCACCACAAAGAAATCACACCAATACGATAGAAATTTGCATGTATCTGTTTAGTTTTGAAATACATAGATAAAATTCCTTCTCACAAGCAGTCACAGCTGGGTTTGGAGGGAGAGGGAATGGTTTTTAGAGATGCTCTCTCAGCTGGGCTGGCAGCCAGCGGTGACTTGTTCCCAGCACCAGTCCCCAAAGCTCTGCTCTTTTTGGGGTGCTGCGTGGCCCAGCTGCTCAGGCCGGGTTTGGGGGATCTCTGTGCCAAGGAAAGCACGAGGGTTCTTACCCTAGGTACCTACGGGGTCAGAAATGCTGATTGAAGCCTCCAGCTGCCGGACCGGGGCTGAGAGGGAAGCACATCTTTGTGCTGAGAACAGAGTCTTTCCTCTTCAAACAATCAGGGCTTCAAACCTCTGAGCGTTTTCAAGGGAGCGATTTTTATGTCGGGATTATGATAAACCGGCTGAGTGGGCGCACTAAGCCGCCATAGGAATCAGATCAGGCCCTGCTTTAATTTCAGCAAGTGGCGGGTGTGTGGGAACGGAGGCTGGGGTGATGCTCGGAATTAACCGCCTGGGCTCTGTGCCCCGCTGGCCCTGCCTTGGAGCACAGGCTGGAGGAGGGCTGCGGGCAGGACCAGGTTGTCCTTGTCCTCACCGTGGCGTTGCGGACGGCCACTGATGCACGGCACTTCGCAAGGTGCTCTGCAGTATCCTGGGATGATTTTGGGGTGGCCAGTGCCGATCTCTGTGCTGCGGGAGAGGGGATTTCTCGATTTACCCCGCCCATCCCAGGGCGCAAACGTGATGCCCAGCAAACGGGGCCGGGTGGCTCTGCCACACTCTGCCCGGGGGAAGCGGGTGACAGTGTCCCGAGGCGGATACGGCTGGAAGGAAAATGATGAGCTCTGTGGTCTTCGGGCTGCTGGCAGGAGACGGGCGCCAGCGGGCAGGTCGCTCCGATGCAGCCGGGGTGATCGGATGTGAAAGCGGAGGCGCGGTTCTGGCCGCTCCGCTCTCCGCACTGCCCGCCGCCGCCGGCAGCTTTTACCGGCCCCGGCTTGTGGTGCTGCCAGCACGGCGGGCTGGGGGCTAAATATAGTTCTGGGGCTGCGTTCCGGCTTTCCCGGCGGGATTTTCAGGGACAGATATAGAAAGGGACGTGTGCTGTGAGTGCCGGCGCCTCTCGCTGTACGCGCTGGGGAAGCGGAGCCGGCCGCCGAACGCGGGCAGCATCTGCGGCCGCCGGGGCTCTCATGGCCCCGGGTAGTTTTGCAGGAAAAGAGAGCGGAATTTTTGTTTTAGGGGTCCCGTGCCAGCTGCAGAACGGGGAAGTCCCGAATCCTGGGATTTTTATGGCTGGAGGGTGGCCGTATGTACTGAAGTCTGCAAGGCTGATGTGGAGATCTTGGCCCGACACTCCTGGCTGAATCCGTCTCTGGTTATCTGGATCACGGTCTCTTGCTCCCTGTGTAACTCCAGGATTTATCCTGCCACAGCTGAGAGCAGCCTCGGACCTTGTATCTGTAACTATACAGCTAAAGCTGTGTAATCCTCACGCAGCATCAACGGCCACGGCTTGAGCTGTGACTTTGACAGACCAGGCTAGGTGTAAAAATAATTGTAATTCCACTTTCAGGGGTTTTAATATTACTGGAGCAGGGACAAAAGGAGTAGTGCCAGGATGCTGGTGCAGGAGGAGGGAGCATCCATGTTGGGTGCATCTGCTGGCTTTAACTGCTGGGTCTTGTGTGATGCATTTTTACAGGCAAGTGGAGGACATGAGGTGGAGCTTTGCTCTGGGATAGGGAGAAAAAGCAGCTTCTCAGAAGGGGGGAAAAAGTGCTGATTAATAAGTGTTGAGAATGAAAAAGACTGGATACTCATTGGTGGTGGTCTGGTCCGGTTTTGAGCTCTGTGTGGCTTCAGGGGGCTGTTAGGTCATCTTGTGGCCTTGCATTGTTTAGGTCAAGGCAGGCAAATCAGGTTTAATTTGACCTTCAGCAGCTTCCTTCCTGCTGGAAGCTCATCTTTTATTAAAAAAATAAAAACCAAACCAAAACAAAAAACCCAAACAAAAAACGCACAAAACCTCCACAAAACCCCCCACCAAAAAACCCAAACCAAACGAAAAAGACCACAAAAGATTTTCTGGATCAGTGTGTGACCTCTCGGAAAGGGAAAGGAGGTCCCTCTTCCATCACTTGGAGACACAGAATGCTCTTTGGGAAGGGGAAGGCTTGTCCCTAAGGAATCTGCTTTGTTTCATCTATCTCTCCCCTTCTGTCTTCTAGAAAAATTTTGCTATTTTGGTTGGGTGGAATATTCAGCTTTTATAGTATTTGATAAGAGTGGATTGTTTCAGGGATTCCCGGGCTGAACCGGGCAGGAATGTGTCTGAGCCAAATAACCTTCCTCTGGCATCAGCAGACACCAGCTGCTTAGGAGGAAAGTGCTTGAAACCCTACAATTATGGGATAATGTATTCCAAGAGAGTTTCTTGGCTTTCCATTCCTGAGCTGGAGAGTTTATATTCCCTCCCTAATCCTTGTAAAATGTTATAGAATTTGGATGTTCTCGTCACCTTCTTCTTGATGGTGCCGGGAGCGGGGACGATCCTGCAGCAGCAATTGGGCTTGGTCTGGGCAGGAGGGGAAAAAGCCAATTTTTCTGGCATTTGCTTTGAATTTGCCTCTGTGACCCTGCTTGGATAAGAGGAATCATGTATTTGAAAAGATCTGGAGGGGCACTGGCTTCCACAGCCACATATAGAGTCAATGGAAAAGCGATGGGGAATTAACAGTGTAACTTGGATCGTTCAAGGGAATTAGGAACATAATTCACTCAGGAACTTTGATTAATCCTGCAGAGCACTGTCAGTATCCAGAGGACTTTTCTTCCTGCTGGGGCCTGGCAGAAGGTGCAGCAATTGACCCCTCTGGCTGGGGGAGGTTTGAGGGCTGGGATCCTCCGCTGGACTGGAGAGGGACCACAGAGGACAGACGGCCCTGGGCCACTGCCCCACCCCGCAATTTTGCAGACAAACTCCACTCCCTGGAGATTTTTCTCTCTTCTTCCCCTTTGTTTTGCTTTCGAACAACAAACTCCGCTAACAAACACGCACACACATATTTTTCCTATTATTCTTTTTCACAAAAAAAGCTGTCCACAACATTAAACCCACCCATGGGCAGGAGCATCAGCAGGGCTGGCTGAGTTTCTGCAGGTAGAGCTTTCCCACAGAGCTGTGCATCCCCTTAAGCTCTTTGCTCTAGAAAATCATGGATTTCTGGAGATGAGGGAGCGGGAGGAAATGTGCCTGGCCCCTCTGCCCAGCTCGGCTGAGGCTCTGACAGCATCGGGACAAGCTGGCAGAGATGCTGGCGTGAAAGCAAGCTGCCTCCCTCCTCTGGTGCGAGGGATGGCCACGGAGCAGGTTGCCATGGAGAACCAGGATTATTCTGCGCGTGTGTGTACAGGCTGGGGGGAATATCGTAATTTTTTTTTTTTTTTTTTTTTTTGAAAAAAAAACAACCAACATTTTTGATGGAGTGTGATGCCGTCAGCAGCCATGCTCACCCGACCTTGGGAGCTGCAACCTCCAAACCCAGCCCCATCTCCTCCTCCCCTCCTCTTTCAGCCCTAGCTCCTGCCCCAGCCCCTCCATCGGACTCTTATCTCCAATAATCCCCCCGTAAGAGGGCTTTCTGCTTGTTATGACACCCAGTGAAAGCGTGGGAGAAAGATCCTTTCTTAGCTCTTGTCCTCCACAGCCAGCCACTAGCCTGAATGGGAGGCTTTTTTGTGTCTCTGTGTGCCTGACTAATTGAGCTGAAGGACTTGCGTCTGGAAGGGCTTGAAAGGGACTTTTGTTGCCACTGCGGAGTTTGTGGAAGGCGAATGAGCCCTGCTTTCTTAGGGAACGCGGGTCCTGGGCAAATTTGACTCTCGAGTGCTCACGCCTCCCAGTTCTTTGGGAAAATTAGAAAAAAAGGGTGGTGGGATTGATTTTTTTTTTTTTTTTTTTTTTTTTGGTGTTGTGTGTGGGGGTTTTGGGGGGGTGATTTTTTTTTTTTTTTTTTTAAGCACTATTGGCCGCCCCAGGCACTGGAGAGTTGAGTCTGGGGAAAAAAAAAAAAAAGAAAGAAAAAAAAAAAAATCTGGCTCTGGAAGGTTGGTGAGCTGGCTGTAAAAAAAGGGGCTTGGTGAGATGAGTTAAAACTGGCTAAAAATAACAGTATCGGAAGCCCTCCAAAAATAACAGTGTGGAGAGCCCTTGCCTCCAAAAATAACAGTATCGAGAGCCTATGCCTCCTGCATTTTTTAAGGTCTGATAATCAAAACCCGTAACTTCTCTATGATTCCGTAGGAAATTGTTTTGTGGTCCAAGGATGCTTTCACATCCCATCGCATCCTGAGAAGTGATGAGCACTAGCTATCACAAGGCAGTTTAAGTGGCTGCTGCAAAATTCCTCTTTTCTTCTTGGCCTTAACAGGAGTGATGAAAAATTGGGATTAACCCTAAAAGGGGTTTAATTTTTGCTTGGTGTCAGGTGATCTCTAAGAGACTCCTGACAGCACCAGTGGCAGTGTGGGCAGGCAGGAAGCAATCCTTCTACTCATAACAGCCTCAACCCCACATTTTCCTTAAAACCACCAACATCCTCCTTGGTAGGAAAACTGACGGGTTTTGCCATAGCAGTTTGAGACTTTAAAGGCTCTTTTCCACTGGGAAATTTAGTTTGGGGCCCCTGGGCTGTCGTCCTTGTTGGTGTCGGCTGCTGCACTTTTGTTCCCATCACAAGAATGTGGTGTTTCCATGTGTCCAGGCTATTTTCTTGCTGCCTTTGCTAATTTTTCATGATCTGATACTGGATTCACTCAAAGATTTTTTCCAGCCTGTTTTTTTCCCATGGTGTGGCCACACAAAGCCTACTGATGAGTGTCTCACCTGGAAAACAGCCTTCTTGCAAGGAGGGAACATGGGGTTTGGGAGGAAAACAGGGCTTTTGAGGTAGAAAACTTCTTGGCATATGGCAAAGACTGGACAGTGGCTTTTTAAGTGGCTGATGGGATGAAAGTGGCTGCATGGGTCACTTTGTTCCTATTTGTTATTTCCCACGGGATGTGCAGCGCCTGCATCTCCCACTGTAATTTCTCAAACCTCTCTCCCCCCATTCACCACCTCCCCCCCCACCCCCCTTTCCTTCATTCCAGACATTTTGCAGGTCCCTCCACACAATAAATTACTGTGGAAGCTGCCAGGGTCCATTCCATCTCCTGTGTGGATAAACCATCTCAGGATTTCTAACAACAAGAGATGAAAATGTGTTGAAAGTTATGTTTTTAATGGGGTGATGTAGAGGCTGCGAATGCCCGTGGTTCCTCTTTTCCCACTCTGCACCCAGAGGCTGCAGTTGGGCGTCTTCAGGAGCTTTCCAGGGCCAAAGAGGTGCATCAACAATGGGGGGGAAACCAGAACAAATGGGTTTGAAACAGATGTAGGCATGAGCAGTGAAAATTGATAGAGAGGGGAGGTGAAGAAGAAGAGAGGTGAATGAACAGGAGGCCTTCTAAAAAAAACCCCAAAAAATCAAAAATTTAAAAATCACTTTTGGAGCTGGAGACAAACACCTTTCACTCCACCTGGAGTTTTTAAATCCAGCAATTTCTGCACTGCTCTTTGCTGACATTGTGCTAAACCCAACCTTGGTTTTGTGTCCCGCAGCCTGAGGCCCGCGCTGCCGCAGTTCTGGGGATGCCCGTGACACCAGGTATTTGTTAATGCATGCTGACTCATTACAGTGCTGGGAAATGACAATTTCTGTGTGTTTGGGTGCTCGAGAGGCTGCATCTGAAGGGTTTGTCCTGTCAGCCCCATGCCAGGATAATGCAATTTTGTATTGGTCATTAGTGACGAGCAGCTCCCGGCCATGGCCAGGCATGGCTGCACCCACCACAGGACTTGGCTTTTTTCTTTTTCTTTTTCTTTTTCTTTTTCTTTTTCTTTTTCTTTTTCTTTTTCTTTTTCTTTTTCTTTTTCTTTTTCTTTTTCTTTTTCTTTTTCTTTTTCTTTTTCTTTTTCTTTTTCTTTTTCTTTTTCTTTTTCTTTTTCTTTTTCTTTTTCTTTTTCTTTTTCTTTTTCTTTTTCTTTTTCTTTTTCTTTTTCTTTTTCTTTTTTTTCTCTGTGTGTGTGTTTGTGTGGTTGGTTGGTTGGTTTTCTTGGGGTTTTTTTTGTTTGGGATTTTTTTTTTAAATATACTTTCCAACAACTAATTCAAAAAGAAAAAAATCATCCAATTCCAGTTTTGGAATGATGCGTGAACATGGAAATTGGGGCTTGGAGTCAAAACAAGATGAGGGGAGCAGAGCAAGGCTCCTGCTCTTATGGGCTGGAGGTCAAAAGACATAAAGAAACCCAAATTACTGGTGCCAGGTTTATTATTATTATTATTTTATTTTATTTTATTTTATTTTATTTTTCCTCCTTTTTTTTTTTTTTTTTAATTAAGGAAGGGGTTTGTCAAAGTGCACACCTCAAATCTATTTTACCTTTTGAAGAGGCCTTATTATGCTGGAACAAGCTTAATGAAATGAAAGTTTGGGGTTTTTTTATAACTGACTGGTAGTTCTGGGCTCATGCATTTTAGAGCACAGCAAACTGACTCTAAACCAATAATTTTTATGATGTCTCTAACCAAACCCCTACAATTTGGGAATTCCTTGTCCTTTAACAGATTATTACAGCTCAAATAACAAGAGATTTTTAGTAGATTGGGAAAAAAGATCAAATGTAAAAGGAAGTATAGGGAAAAAAAAGAGAAAAATCAGGTTTTGGTACAGATAAGGAATTATTCTCGGGCAAAACACAGTAATAATCCTAAAGTGCTTTATTATTATTAATCAATACAATGTTGCTATAAAATATTTAGAATTCTGCCATTTCTCTACTTTACAGCCCACTGTAATATTCATAATTCCTACAATCCCAGCATTCAGTGAGCATGAGGTCACTACCTGGAATTTCCCTTGTTTTGGTTCCCAGCACTGGGGTCTTCTCATCTTTGGGGCTGGGATCAGGAATCAGGATCTTTACAAAGGTTTGGAGGAATGAGGCAGTGGTCCCACACTGAAGCCACACACGTTTCAAATGCACTCAGAGCATCCCAGCAAGCTGGACAGGTCACAGGGGTGTGGACTGGGTCCCCGGTGCCACCACTGCCACCCTCTGCTCCTCCCTTCCTCTCTCCTCGGAGGACCACGGGCTCACCCAGCACTGGGGGGAATATTGTCATTTCATTTTTTTCCTCAATGAAAACACTGCGGGGGGAAAAAGAAAGAAGAATGGGATCTTGGTGTGTTCTGTGACTCTGTTCCCACCAGGAGCCAGGGGCTCCAACGCCAGCCCAGGGAGCGGGTTTGATGCGAGCAGCCAAACCCTTGTGGCTGCCAGGACTCTTCACTGCTGCACCACCGGAGGGTTTCACCTTTTGCCAAGAGCGGCCTGCTTCTATTCCTTCCCTTCCTTTTCTTTTCTATCCTTTCCTTTATTTTCTTACCTAATATTTATTTCGTTTTACTTCTCGATTTATTTTTTAATTTTCCTTTTTTCTTTCTTTCCCTTTTTATTTTCCTTTTTATAATATTTCGTTTCCCTTTCATTTTATTTTTCCTTTAATCGCTGTTGTTCTTTTCTAAATTTTTTTCCCCTTTGTTTTCTTTTCCCATTTTAATTTCCAATTTTTTTCCCCCCCCAATTTCACGCTTAAGCCTGCTTAGTCTTGTCTCCTGCTGGAACGTTTAACGAAGGGGCAGTGGCTCCTACGCCAGTAGGGTTTTTATTGTTGTTTGTATTTTCCCGATGCTTTGTTCCACGCTCTGCACCTCGGTGCCCATCGAGGGGTGCGGGTCGGGGTGCCCGCGATGGATGGGGAAGCACAAAGCCCCGAGGAAGACACCGGGGCTCTTGTGATTCGGGCCATGCAGGAAAGAGTTAACCCATTAGAAATTCCGAGCCCTTCTTCCGATAGTTAAACCTGATTTGCATGCATTTGCATAATGAATGTCATTTGCATTCTTGGAGGTTGGCTACTTCTGTGGGAAAAGTCAAAGCGGGATTGCGGGGAGGGTGAAGGGGGGTCGGTGAAGAAAGAAGGGAAGATTTTTTTTTTTCCCCCCGCACCCCCGCGCATCCCTGCCCCTCGCCATCCTCACCCAAACGCTCTTTTTCTTCCCCTTCTTTCCCCCCATTTTTCCCCCCTCGAGGCCTTCCTGCCTTCCCTTCCGCAGGCCACACAAAGCCAACCATCGGTGGCTAGGCCGTGGCGAGGCGAGGCGCATCCTCTCCCTCTTCCCCCCCTTCCCCTCCTTTAATTTCTGCTTCTAATTCCATCTTGGCTCCCGTTCCCGGCGCCCTCTCGTGCGGGGGGCTGCGGCCCTGGCCCTCCCCTGCTCGTGGGTGCATGCGTGCTGAGGGGGAAGGCAAGGTGGGAGCCACCATTTTAGGAGCTGCTGTGTAAAATGGCCGATTGCCCGTGCCCTGGCCCAGCCACGCGGCTGAGGGCGTTCTGGCAGCTTCGAGCGGGCGGGACAGAGGCGCTCACGGCGCTCACGGCCTCTGCACGGCGCCTTGGGCCTCGAGGGGCTCATCCCGGCCTCGCTGTGCCCATTCGGGATCGCCCTTCTCCTGCCCTTTTCCTGGGCCGCCGCAGCCGCGGAACCCCCCCAGCCAACCCACGCCCCAAAACCAGCCTCTTCTCATCTTGTCTCCAGGTTTTGCACATGGAAATGGCACCAAAGGCAGCTCTATCATCTTTTCTTTACCTCTTTTTTTTTTTTTTTTTTTTTTTTTTTTTTTTTTTTTTTTTTTTAATTATTGTTCAAAATACGCTCCGTGCCTCCTGGGGACACTGTGGGGCTTGAGGCTTGGCTGCAGAATTTTTTCCTAGATGCACTAGATGACGTTTCATTCTTTGTGTACTGTGATAACATTAGCGAAACAGCTGTTTAATTTTTTTTTTTACCCCTCCTCCCTCTTTTGGACTAGAAAAATTCAATAGCCTCATTTTTTCTGTTGCTGAAACCATTTCATGGCTGTTTAAGAAAGGGGAAAAGAATCAATGCGAAACAAGAGTGACTTCATTCCCTCCTGTGCACGATGGGCTGAGGCATGAGAGGCTTCACCTGGTCCAGGTGATCTGTGGGCAAAAAGTTGTTGTGCTCAGGTTAATCTGAGAGAGAGGAAAAATCTCTTCACACAGTTGGTGGAGTGGGAAGTTATTTATTTTATTACAGCACTTGAAATAGATTGGGGTGTTTTATCTGAAGACCCATCGCAAGAGGTTTGTGCTTTAGGTGAAAATCTTGGTGTTCCATGAGGCCGCATTTGTTGTTCTTTTTAATTTCTCCCTATCCCTCTGTTGCCATGAGATCTGGAAACTTAAAAGCCTAAATATGCTAAGTGAGTTTAACCCTGGTGTGACGGGAATTTTGAAAGCAGATTAAAACCAACTCAAAATTTATGCCTAGCAGGAAAATAAATCACACTTTTTGCTTGCGGGCTGATGCCGGAGCCCCAGACATGCCTGGCTGGGGGCAGCCCCTGGGGAACGTGGCTGGCCTTGGCTCTTGGCTCTGTCCAGGCTCTTGCCTGGTCTGTGAGGTGGGAAAGGACTGGGAAGGGATGACTGTCACCGCTTTAGCCCTTTAGCTGGAGCTGTGAAGGGTGTGCGGCCACGCGCTCCACTCTGACTGCCAAACGTGCTTAGTCAGGAATGGGAAATACTTCCCTAAAACTTGCAAAAATGCGCTAAGGCTCTTAACTCTCGGGCTAAGCTGCAGCTACTTAGTCCATTTCTCACTGCTTTTATTTATAAACTTCAGTCTGGGCTGGGGGATTTTTTTGTTTCCTTCTTTTTTTTCTGGTACTTTCACTGGGATAGGGCACAGGAATGTATCAGAAGCAGAGCTGGAAGGAGTGGATGGGTCTGGGCATTGCTGCTCTGCTCCCACCAGTGCCACTCCCTGGCTTTGCACCACTGAATTTTCACAGGACCGGATTGTCTCTGGTTTCTG